>NC_080026.1:108430886-109055886 GCF_030020395.1 Manis pentadactyla | reverse complement strand
CCGGACTCTCCGTTCTGTTCCACTGCTCTGTGGCTCTGTTCTTGTGCCAGTAACAAGTTGTCTTGATTACTGTGGCTTTGTAGTAGAGCTTGAAGTCTGGGAGCATAATCACCCCTGCGTTATTCTTCCTTCTCAGGATTACTTTGGCTATTCGGGGACTTTTGTGATTCCATGTGAATTTTAGAACTATTTGTTCCAGTTCATTAAAGAATGCTATCGGTATTTTGATAGGGTTTGCATTGAATCTGTAATTGCTTTAGGCAGGATGACTATTTTGACAATATTAATTCGTCCTACCCAAGAGCATGGAATGAATATCCATTTATTGGTGTCCTCTTTAATTTCTCCTAAGAGTGTCTTGTAGTTTTCTGGGTATAGGTCTTTCACTTCCTTGGTTAGGTTTATTCCTAGGTATTTTATTCTTTTTGATGCAATTGTGAATGGAATTCTTTTCCTGATTTCTCTTTCTGCTAGTTCATCATTAGTGTATAGGAAAGCAACAGATTTCTGTGTACTAATTTTGTATCCTGCAACTTTGCTGAATTCAGATATTAGTTCTAGTAGTTTTGGAGTGGAGTCTTTAGGCTTTTTTATGTACAATATCATGTCATCTGCAAATAGTGACAGTTTGACTTCTTCTTTACCAATCTGGATTCCTTGTCTGAATGCCTTGTATTTCTTTGTTTTGTCTAATTGCCATGGCTAGGTCCTCCAGTACTATGTTGAGTAACAGTGGGGAGAGTGGGCATCCCTGTCATGTTCCCGATCTTAGGTGAAAAGTTTTCAGCTTCTTGCTGTTAAGTATGATGTTGGCTGTGGGTTTGTCATATATGGCCTTTATTATGTTGAGGTACTTACCCTCTATACCCATTTTGTTGAGAGTTTTTATCATGAATGGATGTTGAATTATGTTGAATGCTTTTTCAGCATCTATGGAGATGATCATGTGGTTTTTGTCCTTGTTTTTGTTGATGGGTGGATGATGTTGATGGATTTTCGAATGTTGTGCCATCCTTGTGTCCCTGAGATGAATCCCACTTGATCATGGTGTATGATCCTCTTGATGTATTTTTGAATTTGTTTTGCTAATATTTTCTTGACTATTTTTGCATCTATGTTCATCAGGGATGTTGGTGTGTAATTTTCTATTTTTTAGGGTCTTTGCCTGGTTTTGCTATTAGACTGATGCTGCCTTCATAGAATGAGTTTGGAAGTATTCCCTCTTCTATTTTTTTGGAAAACTTTAAGGAGAATGGGTATTATGTCTTCTCTGTATGTCTGATAAAATTCAGTGGTGAATCCATCTGTACCAGGGGTTTTGTACTTGGGTAGATTTTTGATGACCTATTCAATTCCGTTGCTGGTAATTGGTCTGTTCGGGTTTTCTGTTTCTTCGTTGGTCAGTCTTGGAAGGCTGTATTTTTCTAAGAAGTTGTACATTTCTTCTAGGCTTTCCAGCTTGTTAGCATATAGATTTTCATAGTATTCTCTAATAATTCTTTGTATTTCTGTGGGGTCCGTCATGATTTTCTTTTCTCATTTCTGATTCTGTTGATGTGTGTAGATTCTCTTTTTCTCTTAATAAGTCTGGCTAAGGGTTTATCTATTTTGTTTATTTTCTCAAAGAACCAGCTCTTGGTTTCATTGATTTTTTTCTATTGTTTTATTCTTCTCAATTTTTTTTATTTCTTCTCTGATCTTTATTATGTCCCCCCTTCCCCTGACTTTGGGTCTCATTTGTTCTTTTTCCAGTTTCAATAATTGTGACTTTGGACTATTCATTGGGGATTGTTCTTCCTTCTTTAAATAGGCCTGGATTCCTATGTACTTTCCTCTTAGAACTGCCTTCGCTGCATCCCACAGAAGTAGGGGCTTTGTGCTGTTGTTGTCATTTGTCTCCATATATTGCTTGATCTCTATTTTAATTTGGTCATTGATCCATTGATTATTTAGGAGCATGTTGTTAAGCTTCCAATTCCATGTGTTTGTGAGCCTTTTTGTTTTCTTTGTACAATTTATTTCTTGTTTTATACCTTTGTGGTCTGAGAAGTTGGTTGGTAGAATTTCAATCTTTTTGAATTTACTGAGGCTCTTTTTGTGGCCTAGTATGTGGTCTATTCTGGAAAATGTTCCATGTGCACTTGAGAAGAATGTGTATCCTGTTGCTTTTGGGTGGAGAGTTCTGTAGATGTCTGTTAGGTCCATTTGTTCTAGTGTGTTGTTCAGTGCCTCTGTGTCCTTACTTATTTTCTGTCTGCTGGATCTGTCCTTTGGAGTGGTGTGTTGAATTCCCCTAGGATGAATGCATTGCATTCTATTTCATCCTTTAATTCTGTTAGTATTTCATTCACATATGTCGGTGCTCCTGTATTGGGTGCATAGATATTTATAATGGTTATATCCTCTTGTTGGACTGACCCCTTTATCATTATGTAATGTCCTTCTTTATCTCTTGTTAATTTCTTTGTTTTGAAGTCTATTTTGTCTGATACTAGTACTGCCAACACCTGCTTTTTCTCCCTATTGTTTGCATGAAATATCTTTTTCCATCCCTTGACTTTAAGTCTGTGTATATCTTTGGGTTTGAGGTGAGTCTCTTGCAAGGAGCATATAGATAGTCTTGCTTTTTTATCTATTCTATTACTCTGTGTCTTCTGATTGGTGAATTCAGTCCATTTACATATACTTATTGCCATTGCAGGCTTTAGATTCAAGGTTTCCAAAGGTTCAAGGGTAGCTTCTTTACTATCTAACCATCTCACTTAACTCTCTTATTAAGCTATTATTTACACAGTCTGATGATTCTTTATTTCTCTCCCTTCTTATTCTTCCTCCTCCATTCTTTATATTTTAGGTGTTTTATTCTGTACTTTTGTGTTTCCTTTGACTGCTTTTGTGGATATTTGATTTTATCTTTTGCCTTTAGTTAGTATTTGGTTGGTCTGCTTTCTTTGCTGTGATTTTATTTTCTCTGGTGACAACTATTTAGCCTTAGGAGTGCCCCCATCTAGAGCAATCCCTTTAAAATATGCTATAGAGGTGGTTTGTGGGAGGCAAATTCCCTCAACTTTTGCTTTTCTGTAAATTGTTTAATTCCTCCTTCAAATTTAAATGATATTCATGCTGGATACAGTATCCTTGGTTCAAGGCCCTTCTGTTTCATTGCATTAAATATATCATGCCATTCTCCTCCGGCCTGTAAGGTTTCTGTTGAGAAGTCGGATGATAGCTTGATGGGTTTTCCTTTGTAGGTGATCTTTTTTTCTCTCTGGCTGCCTTTAATACTCTGTCCTTGTCTTCGATCTTTGCCATTTTAATTATTATATGTCTTGCTGTTGTCCTCCTTAGGTCTCTTGGGTTGGGAAATCTGTGGGCTTCCATGGCTGAGAGAGTATTTCCTCCCTCAGTTTGGGGAAGTTTTCAGCAATTATTTCTTCAAAGACAGTTTCTATCCCTTTTTCTCTCTCTTCTTCTTCTGGTACCCCATCTTCCGTTTGGATTGGTCACACAATTTTCTTAATATTATTTAATTCCTAGAGATCCTTTTATCTCTCTCTGCCTCGGCTTCTGTGTATTCCAGTTCTCTGATTTCTATTCCATTTACAGTCTCTTGCACCTCATCCAGTCTGCTCTTAAGACCTTCTATCGATTGTTTCATTTCTGTAATCTCCTTCTGGACTTCTTCCCTTAACTCTTGCATATTTCTGTGCAGGTCCATCAGCATGGTTATGACTTTTATTTTGGAATCTTTTTCAGGAAGATTGGTTATATCGTATCTCACCAGGCTGTCTCTGCGGCTGTCTGAGTGATTTTTGACTGGACCAGATTCTTCTGCCTTCTCATGGAGATAGATGTGGGCGCAGGCAGGTAGCGTGTGTGTCAGCTGGGAGAACAAAGTCCCTTCCTGCTTGTTGGTCGCCTTGCCCTTCTCCACTGCCTGTGCTCTCTACCTGCACACTGGGAGCCATCTCTGGAATAATCTCCTGAGCTGCCATGGCAGGACGGCCCTCGGGATAGCCTAGGGCCCTGCGGGGTTTCGCAGTCACAGCAGGTGTGTTCTCCTGCAAAAACAGTATGTGCCTTTTGGACCTTGCTCCAGCTTCCACTGCCTGTGCCATCTACCCGCACACCGGGAGCAGTCTCTGGGATAATCTCCAGAGCTGCCGTGGGAGGGGTGGCCTTGGGATAGCCTAGCACACTGCGGTGGGTGGCAGACATGCCACATATGTTCTCTTGCGAGAACGGTGCCCCTTTGTGCCTTCTGGACCTTGCCCTGGCTTACTCTGTCTGTCCCGGTTAGCTGCATGCTGGGAGAAGACTCTGTGTGGTTGCTGTCAGCAGGGCTGTTCTCCAGCTGCTCTGCAGCTGTGGCGGGTCAGCCAGTTTGCTTGCAGTTGCTTGTAGCACGGCCAGGGGGAATGAATGGCAGGCTGCTTATCACTGTGAGGGGCTTCAGTTCTGCATTACCCCCCAGGGGGTTAGGGAGCCTGAAGTTCCTCAAGATTCCCAGCCTGCTGGGCTGAGTGTGCTTGGACGATTCTGTCCAGCTGTTGAGACTTTGTCCCTTTAAGACTTTAAAAGAGTGCCCGCTTTTCTTTTGTCCCAGGGGAGCCGGCTGTGGGGCTCAGCTCTCAGTCTTTGTCTCAGATTTCAGTTTTCCATTATCTCTAATAGCCAGTATACCATGCATTGTGTGTCTGTGCTCCCGGTGCAGATTACTAGGGCTGGTTAGTAGTCCTGTGTTTCCACTCCCTCCCCACTCTGATTCTTTCCTCCCGCCAGTGAGCTGGGGTGGGGGGAGTGCTCAGGTCCCACCAGGTCACAGCTTTGTATCTTACCCTTTTCGTGAGATGCTGAGTTCTCATAAATGTAGATGTAGCCTGGCTGTTGTACTGTATCTTCTGGTCTCTCTTTTAGGAATAGTTGTATGAGCTGTATTTTCAAAAATATATATGGTTTTGGGAGGAGATCTGTCACCCTACTCACACCACCATCTTGAGCCCCTCTCCACCTCCCAGACTTTTTAATAGAACCATCCCTTATTTAAGGTTTGTGTGACATTCCTTATGATTAGGTTGAGGTTATACATTTTCAGCCAATATAGTACATAGGCAGTTATGTCTCCTTCTCAGGGCATCATGTCTGGACGCACATAATTCTATCTGTCCTTCAATGGTGATCTTTACATTATCACCTCATCAAGATATTGCCCAATTTCTCTGTGTAATTACTGTGTATTTTTTCCCTTACAACCACTAGGGAAGGTGTAGGGTAACAATTTAAGAGCATACAAATAACCTGCTCCTCATCAAAACTTCCCCTAGATTTAGCATCCACAAATGATTCTAATCTGATCCAATCTAATTATGATGGTTGCAAAATGATGGTTTTTCCCAACTGTGCAAGTCCCTTCACATGTACCAGTCAATCCTTGTCATTTCTCTGAAAGCCGAAGTAAACCATGTATCTTAGCTAACCATAAAAGCTAAGGATCTCTAAGTTAAAAGTCAATGTTAGGAGGGTTGGCGGAAGATGGCGGCGTGAGTAGAGCAGCGGAAATCTCCTCCCAAAACAACATATATGTATGAAAATATAACAAAGACAAACCTTCCTAGAATAAAGACCAGAGGACACAGGACAATATCCAGACCACATCCGCACCTGAGAGAACCCAGCGCCTCGCGAAGGGGCCTCCCAGCAGCTCCTGCTCCAACGCGACTCCACCATTTTGGAGCAGCTGCCCGAGCCAGGCCACGCCCACAGCAACAGCGGAGATTAACTCCATAGCAGCCGGGCAGGAAGCAGAAACACTGTCTGCGCGCAGCTGCGCAGCACAAGCCACTAGATGCCGCTGTTCTCCCAGGAGAGGAGGGCCACAAACCAACAAGAAAGGAAGTCCTTCCAGCCGTCACTCGTCCCAGTTCTGCAGACTATTCCTATCACCATGAAAAGGCAAAGCTACAGGCAGACAAAGATCACAGAGACAACACCAGAGAAGGAGACAGACCTAACCAGTCTTCCTGACAAAGAATTCAAAATAAGAATCATAAACATGCTGACAGAGATGCAGAGAAATACGCAAGAAAAATGGGATGAAGTCCGGAAAGAGATCACAGATGCCAGAAAGGAGATCGCAGAAATGAAACAAACTCTGGAAGGGTTTATAAGCAGAATGGATAGAATGCAAGAGGCCATTGATGGAATTGAAATCAGAGAACAGGAACGCATAGAAGCTGACATAGAGAGAGACAAAAGGATCTCCAGGAATGAAACAATATTAAGAGAACTGTGTGACCAATCTAAAAGGAACAATATCCGTATTATAGGGGTACCAGAAGAAGAAGAGAGAGGAAAAGAGATGGAAAGTATCTTAGAAGAAATAATTGCTGAAAACTTCCCCACACTGGGGGAGGAAGTAATCGAACAGACCACGGAAATACACAGAACCCCCAACAGAAAGGATCGAAGAAGGGCAACACCAAGACACATAATAATTAAAATGGCAAAGATCAAGGACAAGGAAAGAGTGTTAAAGGCAGCTAGAGAGAAAAAGGTCACCTATAAAGGGAAACCCATCAGGCTAACGTCAGATTTCTCAACAGAAACCCTACAGGCCAGAAGAGAATGGCATGATGTATTTAATACAATGAAACAGAAGGGCCTTGAACCAAGGATACTGTATCCAGCACGACTATCATTCAAATATGACAGTGGGATTAAACAATTCCCAGACAAACAAAAGCTGAGGGAATTTGCTTTCCACAAACCACCTCTACAGAACATCTTACAGGGACTGCTCTAGATGGGAGCACTCCTAGAAAGAGCACAGCACAAAACACCCAACATATGAAGAATCGAGGAGGAGGAACAAGAAGGGAGAGAAGAAAAGAATCTCCAGACAGTGTATATAACAGCTCAATAAGCGAGCTAAGTTAGGCAGTAAGATACTAAAGAGGCTAACCTTGAACCTTTGGTAACCACGAATTTAAAGCCTGCAATGGCAATAAGTACATATCTTTCAATAGTCACCCTAAATGTTAATGGGCTGAATGCACCAATCAAAAGACACAGAGTAATAGAATGGATAAAAAAGCAAGACCCATCTATAAGCTGCTTCCAAGAAACTCACCTCAAACCCAAAGACATGTACAGACTAAAAGTCAAGGGATGGAAAAACATATTTCAAGCAAACAACAGTGAGAAGAAAGCAGGGGTTGCAGTACTAATATCAGACAAAATAGACTTCAAAACAAAGAAGTAACAATAGATAAAGAAGGACACTACATAATGATAAAGGGCTCAGTCCAACAAGAGGATATAACCATTCTAAATATATATGCACCCAACACAGGAGCACCAGCATATGTGAAACAAATACTAACAGAACTAAAGGGGGAAATAGACTGCAATGCATTCATTCTAGGAGACTTCAACACACCACTCACCCCAAAGGATAGATCAACCGGGCAGAAAATAAGTAAGAACATGGAAGCACTGAACAACACAGTAGAGCAGATGGACCTAATAGACATCTATAGAACTCTACATCCAAAAGCAGCGGGATATACATTCTTCTCAAGTGCACATGGAACATTCTCCAGAATAGACCACATACTAGGCCACAAAAAGAGCCTCAGAAAATTCCAAAAGATTGAAATTCTACCAACCAACTTTTCAGACCACAAAGGCATAAAACTAGAAATAAACTGTACAAAGAAAGCAAAGAGGCTCACAAACACATGGAGGCTTAACAACACGCTCCTAAATAATCAATGGATCAATGACCAAATCAAAATGGAGATCCAGCAATATATGGAAACAAATGACAACAACAACACTAAGCCCCAACTTCTGTGGGACACAGCAAAAGCAGTCTTAAGAGGAAAGTATATAGCAATCCAAGCATATTTTTAAAAGGAAGAGCAATCCCAAACGAATGGTCTAATGTCACAATTATCGAAATTGGAAAAAGAAGAACAGATGAGGCCTAAGGTCAGCAGAAGGAGGGACATAATAAACATCAGAGAAGAAATAAATAAAATTGAGAAGAATAAAACAATAGCAAAAATCAATGAAACCAAGAGCTGGTTCTTCGAGAAAATAAACAAAATAGATAAGCCTCTAGCCAGACTTATTAAGAAGAAAAGAGAGTCAACACAAATCAACAGTATCAGAAACGAGAAAGGAAAAATCACGACGGACCCCACGGAAATGCAAAGAATTATTGGAGAATACTATGAAAACCTATATGCTAACAAGCTGGGAAACCTAGGAGAAATGGACAACTTCCTGGAAAAATATAACCTTCCAAGATTGACCCAGGAAGAAACAGAAAATCTAAACAGACCAATTACCAGCAACGAAATTGAAGAGGTAATCAAAAAACTACCAAAGAACAAAACCCCCGGGCCAGATGGATTTACCTCGGAATTTTATCAGACATACAGGTAAGACATAATACCCATTCTCCTTAGAGTTTTCCAAAAAATAGAGGAGGAGGGGATACTCCCAAACTCATTCTATGAAGCTAATATCACCATAATACCAAAACCAGGCAAAGACCCCACCAAAAAAGAAAACTACAGACCAATATCCCTGATGAACGTAGATGCAAAAATACTCAACAAAATATTAGCAAACCGAATTCAAAAATACATCAAAAGGATCATACACCATGACCAAGTGGGATTCATTCCAGGGATGCAAGGATGGTACAACATTCGAAAGTCCATCAACATCATCCACCACATCAACAAAAAGAAAGACAAAAACCACATGATCATCTCCATAGATGCTGAAAAAGCATTTGACAAAGTTCAACATCCATTCATGTTAAAAACTCTCAGCAAAATGGGAATAGAGGGCAAGTACCTCAACATAATAAAGGCCATCTATGATAAACCCACAGCCAACATTATATTGAACAGCGAGAAGCTGAAAGCATTTCCGCTGAGATCGGGAACTAGACAGGGATGCCCACTCTCTCCACTGTTATTTAACATAGTACTGGAGGTCCTAGCTACGGCAATCAGACAAAATAAAGAAATACAAGGAATCCAGATTGGTAAAGAAGAAGTTAAACTGTCACTATTTGCAGATGACATGATACTGTACATAAAAAACCCTAAAGACTACACCCCAAAACTACTAGAACTGATATCGGAATACAGCAAAGTTGCAGGATACAAAATCAACACACAGAAATCTGTGGCTTTCCTATATACTAACAATGAACCAACAGAAAGAGAAATCAGGAAAACAACTCCATTCACAATTGCATCAAAAAAAATAAAATACCTAGGAATAAACCTAACCAAAGAAGTGAAAGACTTATACTCTGAAAACTACAAGTCACTCTTAAGATAAATTAAAGGGGACACTAACAGATGGAAACTCATCCCATGCTCGTGGCTAGGAAGAATTAATATCGTTAAAATGGCCATCCTGCCCAAAGCAATATACAGATTTGATGCAATCCCTATGAAACTACCAGCAACATTCTTCAATGAACTGGAACAAATAATTCAAAAATTCATATGGAAACACCAAAGACCCCGAATAGCCAAAGCAATCCTGAGAAAGAAGAATAAAGTAGGGGGGATCTCACTCCCCAACTTCAAGCTCTACTATAAAGCCATAGTAATCAAGACAATTTGGTACTGGCACAAGAGCAGAGCCACAGACCAATGGAACAGACTAGACAATCCAGACATTATTAACCCAGACATATATGGTCAATTAATATTTCATAAAGGAGCCATGGACATACAATGGCAAAATGACAGTCTCTTCAACAGGTGGTGCTGGCAAAACTGGACAGCTACATGTAGGAGAATGAAACTGGACCATTGTCTAACCCCATATACAAAAGTAAACTCAAAATGGATCAAAGACCTGAATGTAAGCCATGAAACCATTAAACTCTTGGAAGAAAACATAGGCACAAACCTCTTAGACATAAACATGAGTGACCTCTTCTTGAACATATCTCCCCGGGCAAGGAAAACAACAGCAAAAATGAGTAAGTGGGACTATATTAAGCTGAAAAGCTTCTGTACAGCAAAAGACACCATCAATAGAACAAGAAGGATCCCTACAGTATGGGAGAATATATTTGAAAATGACACATCTGATAAAGGCTTGACGTCCAGAATATATAAGGAGCTCTCACGCCTCAACAAACAAAAAACAAATAACCCAATTAAAAAATGGGCAGAGGAACTGAACAGACAGTTCTCCAAAAAAGAAATACAGATGGCCAACAGACACATGAAAAGATGCTCCACATCGCTAATTATCAGAGAAATGCAAATTAAAACTACAATGAGGTATCACCTCACACCAGTAAGGATGGCTGCCATCCAAAAGACAAACAACAACAAATGTTGGCGAGGCTGTGGAGAAAGGGGAACCCTCCTACACTGCTGGTGGGAATGTAAGTTAGTTCAACCATTGTGGAAAGCAGTATGGAGGTACATCAAAATGCTCAAAACAGACTTACCATTTGACTCAGGAATTCCACTCCTAGGAATTTACCCTAAGAACGCAGCAATCAAGTTTGAGAAAGACAGATGCACCCCTATGTTTATTGCAGCTCTATTTACAATAGCCAAGAATTGGAAGCAACCTAAATGTCCATCAATAGATGAATGGATAAAGAAGATGTGGTACATATACACAATGGAATACTACTCAGCCATAAGAAAAGGGCAAATCCAATCATTTGCAGCAACATGGATGGAGCTGGAGGGTATTATGCTCAGTGAAACAAGCCAAGCGGAGAAAGAGAAATACCAAATGATTTCACTTATCTGTGGAATATAAGAACAAAGGAAAAACTGAAGGAACAAAACAGCAGCAGAATCACAGAACTCAAGAATGGACTAACAGGTACCAAAGGGAAAGGGACTGGGGAGGATGGGTGGGTAGGGAGGGATAAGGGGGGGAGAAGTAGGGGGGTATTAAGATTAACATGCATGGGGGGGTAGGAGAAAACGGAGGGCTGTACAACACAGAGAAGGCAAGTAGTGATTCTACAACATTTTGCTATGCTGATCGACAGTGACTGTAAAGGGGTTTATAGGGGAGAGCCTAGTAAACATAATATTCGTCATGTAAGTGTAGATTAGTGATAGAAAAAAAAAAAAGGGCAGTTCCTGTGTGGTAACCTCCAACGAGTTCTACACAAGGGTATAAAGGGCATATAAAAGTGTAGGCAAAGGGTCTGTTTGTGTTTATACAGAGGATCAAAGCCTAATTGGGCTACCCCGAAAATGAACTAAGATATGATATGAAAGAGAACTTCCAACATCAGCACTCTCTGGAAGACTCATGCCAGAAGATGATCATCAAAAAACCCCAACAAAGATCCACGCACTGCCACAGCTGTAGATGCACTCATCCCACCAGTTCCTGGACTTGCCATGGGAATGAGGAAGGAGATATCTAAGCTGGCCTGTGCATACAGTAAAACAACAAAATTGGACTGGATCTATACTGTTGGAACTCAACCAAGAATTAGGAGAAGTGCAAATTGTAGCGCTCCAAAATCTTACAACTACAGACTATTTACTGTTAAAAGAACATAAGGGATGTGAACATTCCCCAGGAATGGGTTGTTTTAATTTGTCTGATTTCTCTCAGACTGTTCAAGTTCAGTCGGACAATATCCACCATATCATAGATAAGTTTTCACAAATGCCTAAGGTGCCTAACTGGTTTTCTTGGTTTCACTGCAGACGGCTGGTAATTACAGATATGCTTTGGTTATGTAACTATACTCCTATTATGTTAATATGTGTGTGCAATTTAAGTAGTAGCTTAAAACCTGTACATGCTGAAGTTACACTTCAAGAAGATATGTCAGAGAAATAATCAATCTTCCCATGTTTTCTTCCGCCTGCTACTTCTATAGCTTTTCTTCTTCCTTCCTAATTACAACCCTTAAATAGAATTCGTGCCTCATATCAAATTTACCGACTATCATAATTCTTCCAAGTGGTAAAGATACCTCAAGACAAATGCTGGGCATAGAAGCCACAGGGCATAAATATGCAAAGAAGTAAAAAGCTAACCTTTCAAACAATAAGGCTTCCCTCTCACTTACCAACTTCACATTTCCCTGTATGGCCCCGGAAGATGACTGGTTAGCCAGAGACGGGTAAGATTCCTCAAGGGAGGAACAACCTAAGACAGGCACAGTCGCAGGGGGGCCATCAGGTGAGAAATTGGGGATCAACAGAGGTGAGGCTTAGAACCTCACCCCCCCGTTCTGAGAGAAATCTTCTGCATACGTGGATGTTTTATTGCCCTGGTCTAGCTTGGATTAACACATAGTCTACAGGCACACACCTGATCATCTACATGTGCTCTCTTACAACACTAAACTATGTTTTCTACCTTTATCTTGTATCTACCTACCACTTCAGCATTTTATTAAAAATAATAATAATAAAGAGAGAAATGTGGTATCCACATATAAATCAAGTATAAAAACCAAATGAGTATTCATATTTGAACTGACTGTTTAGAGTTCATAATGCATGAGCAAAACCGAAAGTTTCTGTGATGACTGCCCTTGTACTGTTCACTATGTAACTTATTCATTATGTAAGAATTTGTTCTACATGTAAAAACTTGTTTGTTATGCCTCAGAAGATTGGAGACTGACAAAAATTAGGCTTGGGGTGGATTAATGATTGTGCATTGAACATTGACTCCCCTATACAGAATTTTATTGTCATTAACAACCATTTGATCAATAAATATGAGAGATGCCCTCACAAAAAAAAAAAAAAAAAAAGGACAGGCTTCCAATGGTAAAATAAATTAGTAACCGGGATGTAATGTATAGCATAAGGAATATAGTCAAGATATTGTAACAGCCTGGTAGGGTGATAGCTGGAACCTAGAATTATGTATATAAATGTTCTACCACTGTGTTGTACACTTGAAACTCATGTAATGTAATACTGTGTGTCAACTACCCTTCAATAAAAAATAATTGTTTAAGAAAAAAAAAAAAAAAAAAAAGTCAATGTTAAAATCTTAGTTTTTATAATTGGTCATACAGGGAATGTCCATCTGAAAAACATTTCCTAACTTTTGCAAATCAAAGTTGAAAGTAACTATTTTCTTATCTAATGCCATTTATAAAAGAAAAGAAAAAGCATGTCTCTCAAATTATATGGTTCCTTTAACAGACACAGCATGTCTCTTTCTACTCTTTTCCAAAAAAACAGACTTAAGTTTGGTTTTCAAACACAATGACTAATCCATCCCAGATGTCTGGTAGTATTTATTTCTCTGTCTCTTTTCAAAGCCATCTCAAATTCCTTTGGGAAGGAGGCAAGGCATAATCAATTCATGTACATTAATAAACAGAAATATGAGGGCACAAGAGGAAAACATTTTTCGTGGAGAATATTTACTTCATGTCTCTTTTCAACTTAGATTTGTTTCAACTATTAAATATTCTTTAGAATAATGAAATGTCTCAAATGAGGTATATTTTGAGTTCTGACCCTGGCATCCCCTTCAAATGATATGCAAAAACTATGCAAGATAAAATATTTATGTAAAGCATATATTAAAATGCCAATGCAAATATTCTGATAGCAAGATTCAACAGTTAGATTTTCAATTGAAGATGACAGACAACCACACAAGTACTACCCCACTCCCAAAAGAGACCTACTTCTATATGGGAATTCAGATTATAATAAATGTGGCACTTCAAATAATGGAAAAATCTGGAACATACAATGTCAGGACAACTGCCTGGCTTGCCTTTATTGAGGATTTTGTGTGTTTATGCAAATGAGTATTCAGTCTATGAGTTGTTCCTAGTATTGAGAATTACATGATTATCAAGTTTACTGTAAGATGTACTATGCAAGTTAAAGATTCATGTATAAGGCTGGGTTTACCATTCCTTAAATGGTGGTGGAACTTACCTGTAGCTTTGTCTGGAAATGGTAATTTTTGGTGAAGATGTTCTAAAATTATTTGATTTTTTAAATGTTAAAGGTCTACTGAAGTTTCCTTTTCTTCTTGATTCAGCTTGGCAATACATTTCTCTAGAAAATTTGCCTTTTGATCTAAGTTTACAAACTTATGGATATAAAAGTTGTTAACAATACTTTTGGTTATTAAGCATCTCATTTATGGTAGCCATTATGTTTTCGTATTTGGTTCTTAATATTGTTTATTTGTGCTTTCTTTCTTTTGTACCTTGTCAGTTCTGTCAGAAATCTACTTGATAAATTTTTCAAAGGACCAGATTTTGGTTTTATTTTCTTTTTCTGAATCCTTAATTTCTGCTCTCACCTTTATTATATTCTTTAATTTTCTTTAGCATTACTCTATTTTTCTTTAATTTCTTGAGTTGTTGACTTAATCAGCCATATTCCCAAATTTTTTGTTTCTGCTTTATTTTTATATCACAAAATTTTTCAAACATATTTAAAAGAGGAAATATAATGAACTCCCAAATGCCCATTGCTCAGCTTCAAATCACAGTTAATGTTTCTTCTCTTTATCTGTGCATACACTCCCACCTCCAACTGGATTATTTTAAAGCAAGTACCAAACATCCAAACATCATGGCATTTTATCCTTAAGTACCTCAGTATATATCTTTAAAAGATTAAGACTTTTTTTTAACAAAACTATAATACCTACACACACTTTTTTGAAAAAGGAACTAATACCTTGTATAATCACATTCAATGCTCAAA
Organism: Manis pentadactyla; assembly: GCF_030020395.1. NCBI lineage: Eukaryota > Metazoa > Chordata > Mammalia > Pholidota > Manidae > Manis > Manis pentadactyla. The sequence goes on along the minus strand of NC_080026.1, from coordinate 109,041,148 downwards.
TTTTGCCAACTGTCTTTTTAACACTTGTTAAAATCAAGATCTACAAAAAGATTTACACATTGCATTGGTCTTTTAATTTACAGGTGCCTGTTAGCACTGTTTTTGTTTTCCTATCTTGCCATTCATTTGTTAAAGAAACTGAGTTTCTTTAATCCAGAATTTCCCACTTTCTAGAGTTTGCTGATTGCATTCTTGTAGTATTGCATTAATAAGTTCTTATACATAGTATCTGTACTTCCTAAAAAGTAGTGGTTAATCTAGAGGCTTGATAGGATTTGGGTTTAAATTTTTATAGCAAGAATATGATGTCATAAGTGATGCTATGAACTTCCTATTGCATCACATCAGAGAACAGTAATGTCTGATTGTCTCCTTTTTGTAATGTTAACACTGATCAGTGGGTTCAGGTGCTGTCAGTCTGAGCCATCCACTATAGTCTTTTTTATCCCTATTAGTCTTTCACCCAATGGTTTTAGCAGCCTTTGATGAACACTGCCAAGATACACTACTACTTTAGGGTTTGCAAAATTATGACCTTCTAATTGCCATTCTTTTTTGCATATATTACTTGGAATTCTTTTATAAGGAACTTTCCCTCGTCAACTATTTTGTGATTCTGAGGTACAGTTCTTATAGGTAAGACAGAATATGTGATTATTCATTTTCCAGCTTTTTCAAGAACTAGTTTCATGGCCTCCTCCTAAGGTAACCAACTTTTTTTTGGTCTATTTTAACAACAAAAACCCTCAAAGATTTTAACTTACTGTGTTTGAGTCCACTGCAGTAATTATTATTCTTGAAGTCCACACTATCTTTGACCATGGCAGTCCCTCAAAGTTCTTTTTATACAACCCCAAGTTGACTTTGATAATTTCGTGCTTTCTAGTATGACATCTTGAATTTTAAAACCAAAATCTGGGCACTGTAAGAATTCACTGCTATGGGGTGGTCATGGTGTTTAAGCCCTGTCAGAACTCACAAGTTTTGATTCTTGGAGTGAAACAATAATGAAAACACACATTTTCATGCTTTTTTCATCTCATAAGTTATTTTAAAGTGTCTGCCAAATGTATGTAAATTTATTATATTTTTCAATTGATTTCCAACAATTACATTGGGGTCTGAATGAGATTAATTCTTCAAAATGTGTTGAATTTTGTTTTATGGTCTTATAAATGATCAATTTTGGTAAATGTCTCATCTGTGCCTAAAAATACTATATACTGCTACATTTTTGGGTGCTATGTGTGTGTGTATTCATTAAATCAAGTTTACTATTATAACAACAAAGCAAAAGTGAAGGAACAAAATAACAGCAGACTCACAGACTCCAGGAAGGGACTAGTGGTTACCAAAGGGAAGAGGTTGGGGAAGGTGGGTGGGAAGGGAGGGAGGGAGAAGGGGATTAATGGGTGTTATAATCAGCACACACAATATAGGTAGGTCACGGGGAAGGCAGTACAGCACAGAGAAGACAAGTAGTGACTCTATAGCATCTTACTACACTGATGGACAGTGACTGCAATGGGGTGAGGAGGGGGACTTGATAATATGGGAATGTTGAAACCACAATGTTGCTCATGTGAAATCTTTGTAAGATTGTATAACAATGATAATCTTAATTTTTTAAAAAATCAAGTTTACTATTGTTCAAATCACAACTATACTTACTATCTGTTAATTAATCACTGAGAAGTATACATACACTCCCCATGTTTATGGATTTACTGGTTTCTCTAATTTTGTTCATCAATTTTTATATACTTATATAATTTTTTGAATATCAGATACTTATATTTAGAACTGTTCTATCTTCCTAGTAAATTGTTACTTTTTACCATTATATAGCAATTCCTTCTACTGCTGAACTTTTTGGGGACAGGGGGCCCTAAAATCTATTTTCCATAAAAAAATAATACAGCAACTTCTAGTGATTAGCTATCTTCTTTTGTCCTTTTACTTTCAACTTTTCTGTGTCAAAATGTTTTAGGGGTGTCTCTTGCAAACAGGATACAAATGAATTGCATATTCTTTACACATTCTGTTGAGGTCACCTTTTAATCATCAAATTTAGTCCATTCACATTTACTGTGATTATGGATAAAGGTGGAAGTATTTCTACCTTTTTATTTTGTGCTTCCATTTATCCTACTTTTTGTAGTTTTCTTCCTTTCATGCTTTAAGGATTAGCAAGTTTTCATTTTTCTTCTATTGCTCAGAAAGCTCCAGATTTCTACTCTGTGCTTAGCATTTTAATATAATTAGCTTGTCTAAATACCTAAAGTTAATCATTATATTTGTATCTGCCTCCTAGACAATCACACACTTTTATTTCACAATTCCTTCCATATATATGTAGTTTTTGTCTGAAACTACCCTTACATTGCTTTCACCCTCTAATGGATTTTGACTTCTGTTGTTACTGTTAAAAAAAAAACCCATTGCCAGTTTGCCACTGCTTTATAGTTAATCTCTTTTTCTTCTAATGATTCTCAAGATACTCAAGTATTTGGTGTTCTCAAGTGTCTACTATGTGTTTTGTATTATTTTTCCACTAGCACAACACTATGCTTCTTGAGTTTTTTTAGCTCTGAGTCTTTAACCAATTCTATTCATTCGGGGCAATATTTTCACTCCATCTTCCATATCACCAGTGTTCTCTTCAAATTTTACCTACTCTGCACTTTACTATCTAATCAGTTTTAAAAATTTTCATGACTAGGGTCTCTCACAGAAGTTCTATGTATCCCCTACCCGGCCCCGATCTCCCTGGCCTTATGTTTTTTTAAAAATGGTCTTGCTGTTGTTCTTGTATTTGCTTTTATCTTTTATCCTTAATCATTTTCAACATTTGTTTTATTGTTTAATTTTTATTATTACAATTGCAGCATTTGCTTTTTAGCTGATTTTATAATTAGATGTAATATTAAATATTATTTAACAGTTCTACATTTTCAAGTTCTGGAAGATTTAATTCTGCTGTCTCTTGTGTCTCAGACTTTTGCTTAAGGCATTATCAATTTTTGTGTGTTTTTTTGTTTTATATTTTGTTTTTGATATTTTGTTATAATTTTGAGTATGGAGATCAGCATCAGTGGGGCTTTTATCTGTGGGAATTCCACATAGCCAGACTACAAACATTCTTCCATGGAGTGGTTTTGCATTAATGTTAATTTTAAACTTTGAATTCTTCTGGGCCAGTTAAGTATTAATATGAAACACAAACCCACATGAGGGTAGAACTATAGCTACAAAATCTCAAGAACCTTTTTCCTTTTACCCAGAATCCATGTGGAATCAGAAAATCTTATTTTCTTTCTGTAACTCTGAAGAATTTTTTTTCCTAGCCTATCCTTTGAATAAGGGTACAACTCTTTGAGATTAAAGCCTTTAGGTGAACTGGTTTCCAGCTCATCTCTACCAAGCCCAATGCCTCGACTCTTTATTTCCCACAAGGCTATTAAAATCTAAGTTTCTTAGTTATTACCAAGAACAGCAACATTAGTAAAATAAAAGATAAACAAAAACTGTAACCAATATAAACAGGAACAATTTCTTAAAATTACAGTCCACCCACACAATGGATCTAATTAAGCATTATAAAACATACTGCTAAAGGGAAAAGGAAAACTACAATTCAATTCATTCTCTTTTTGCACAAAAGTGTGTGTGTAGTGTACATGAGAGTGTAGTCAAGTATGGGCTCTGATTCCTAGGTTAAAATTCTAGCCCCACACTTAACTAGACCCTTACTTCAGACAAATTACTTAATTGTGGCAAAGGTTACCATTCTAAACCTTAGTTTATTCAAAGAATAAAATGAGGATAATAAAAGACATTGAACAGATTAAATAAAATGATGCATGTATAGAAATTTGCCAGTCATGGTAAAAGTCTCAATAAAAGTTATTAGCTATTATTTAAATAAGCAGTTAAAGTTCCTTATGTTTACACAAGGAAACAAAGTCCTTACAATACAATAATATTCTAAATTTGCTTTGATCACCTATAAAATCCATTTCTGCTTGACATTAACAAGTACTGCAACTATGCATCCTGGCTTTGCCCATCAATTTCTCACTAATAGTCTATTGTTGTAGACATCCAATATAAACACAGTGTATCTCAACTGTAAAGTGAAAACACAAATCTTGAAAAGAATGCAGGACTTCGTGAAGCCTATGAAAATAATACTGAAGGAAGTGCTCATCTTATAGCAAAACCCCTAAGATATGGCAGAAGCAAATCAGTGAACAACTGGAGAAGAGAAAACTGAACAAGGATAATAACAGAATAGTAATTGAGAAAGACAGTATCTAGGGATTTAAAATATTCTTTTAAGAAACTACTAAAGCTCTCACTTGTTTTGGCACAATTGATGCATTAATATAACCTCTATGATAAACACTAAGGAAATTAAACAAAGTGAAGAATGCTATCAGACTATCACAACATTGTAGCAGAAAATTATACCAAGAAAACATATAACTAGATAGAGGGAGGAGCCAACACAGCGGCCTGAGTAGGACAGTGGAAATCTCCTCCCAAAACCATATATATTTTTGAAAATACAACAAATACAACTATTCCTAAAAGAGAGACCAGAGGATATAGTACAACAGCAAGGCTACATCTACATCTGTAAGAACTCGGTATCTTATGAAGGGGGTAAGATACAAGCCGCGGCCCGGCGGGACCCGAGTGCTCCCCCCACCCCAGCTCCCCAGCGGGAGGAAAGGAGTCAGAGCAGGGAGGGAGTGGGAGCCAAGGACTGCTAAATACCCAGCTCTAGTAATCCACACCATGAGCGCAGACACACATTGCATGGTGTGCTGGATATTAGGGAAACAGAAAAGTAAAATCTGCAAGCGGGTCCCCGCAGCCAGTTCACCTGGGAAAAAAGAAAAGCAAGTGCTTTTTGAAAGCCATAAAGGGACAGGGGCTTCACAGCTGGACGGAATCATCCTGGCACACTCAGTCCAGCAACTAAGAATCCCGGGGAACTCCAGGTGCCACAGCCCCCTGGGAGGCAATGCAGCCCCGAAGCCCCTCACGGTGATAAGCAGCCTGCCATTCATTTCCCCTCCCGTGCAGCCACAGCAGAGCAGCCTAGGAGCAGCCGTGCCCACAGCAGCCACCCAGAGTCTCCTCCAGTGCGCAGCCGCCTGGGCCAATACCAGGGCCGCTGCCAGCGAACAGCTGCCTGGCACAGACAGAGGAAGCCAGACAGGGCGCAAAGGGGCCCTGTTTTCACAGGAGAGCACACCCGGCATGCCTGCCTCCCCCTGCAGGGCTCTGGGCTACCCCAAGGGCTGCTCCCGTTGTGCAGGGAACTGACATAGGCAGCGGAGAGGGGCAGGGTGACCAGCAAGCAGGAAGGGACTTTGTTCTCCCAGCTGACACATGCGCTACATGCCTACGACTACCTCTATCACCATGAAAAGGCAGAATTTGGTCCAGTCCAGAATCACCCAGACAACCCCGCAAGAGAGGACGGCCTGGGGAGACAGATATAACCAGTCTTCCTGAAAAAGAATTCAAAATAAAGGTCATAACCATGCTGATAAAACTGCAGAGAAATATGAAAGAGCTAAAGGATCAAGTTAGGAGGGAGAATACAGAAATAAAACAATCTCTGGAAGGACTTAAGAACAGACTGGATGAGGTGCAAGAGACCGTTAATGGAATAGAAATCAGAGAACAGAAATACAGAGAAGCTGAGGCAGAGAGAGATAAAAAGATCTCCAGGAATGAAAGAATATTAAGAGAATTGTGTGACCAATACAAACGGAACAACATTCGCATTATAGGGGTACCAGAAAAAGAAGAGAAAGAAAAAGGCATAGAAAATGTCTTTGAAGAAATAAGTGCTGAAAACTTCCCCAAACTGAGGGAGGAAATAGTCTCTCAAACCATGGAAGCCCACATATCTCCCAACACAAGGAACCCAAGGAGGACAACACCTAGACAAATAATAATTAAAATGGCAAAGATCTAAGACAAGGACAGAGTATTAAAGGCAGCCAGAGAGAGAAAAAAGATCACCTACAAAGGAAAACCCATCAGGCTATCATCAGACTTCTCAACAGAAACATTACAGGCCAGACGAGAATGGCACGAAATATTTAATGCAATGAAATAGAACGGCCATGAACCAAGAATGCTGTATCCAGCATGAATATCATTTAAATTTGAAGGAGGGATTAAACAGTTCCCAGACAAGCAAAAGTTGAGGGAACTTACCTCCCACAAACCACTTCTACAGCATATTTTAAAGGGACTGCTCTAGATGGAAGCATCTCCTAAGGCTAAATAGATGTCTCCAGAGAAAATAAAAATCACACCAAAGAAAGCAGACCAATCAAATACTAACTAAACGCAAAAAAATAAAATCAACGATTCACAAAAGCAGTCAAAGGAAACACAAAAGAGTACAGAATTAAAAACCTAACATATAAAGAATGGAGGAGGAGAATTAAGAAGGGAGAAAAATAAAGAACTATCATACTGTCTATATAATAGTTTAATAAGAGAGTTAGGTTAGATGGTTAGATAGTAAAGAAGCTATCCTTGAACCTTTGGTAACCTTGAATCTAAAGCCTGCAATGGCATAAGAACATATATTTCCATAATCATCCTAAATGTTGAATGGACTGAATGCACCAATCAAAAGACACAGAGTAATAGAACGGATAAAGAAGCAAGACCCATCTATATGCTGCTTACAAGAGACTCACCTCAAACCCAAAGACATACACAGACTAAAAGTCAAGGAATGGAAAAAGATATTTCCTGCAAACAATAGGGAGAAAAAAGCAGGTGTTGCAGTACTTGTATCAGACAAAATAGACTCAAAACAAAGAAAGTAACAAAAGATAAAGAAGGACATTACATAATGACAAAGGGGTCAATCCAACAAGAGGATATAACCATTATAAATATAAATGCACCCAATACAGGAGCACCGACATATGTGAAAGAAATACTAACAGAATTAAAGGAGGAAATAGGATGCAGTGCATTCGTCCTAGGAGACTTCAACACACCACTCACTCCAAAGGACAGATCCAGCAGACAGAAAATAACTAAGGACACAGAAGCACTGAACAACACACCAGAAAAATGAACCTAACAGACATCTACAGAACTCTCCACCCAAAAGCAGCAGGATACACATTCTTCTCAAGTGCACATGGAACATTTTCCAGAATAGACCACATACTAGGCCACAAAAAGAGCCTCTGTAAATTCAAAAAGATTGAAATTCTACCAACCAACTTCTCAGACCACAAAGGTATAAAACTAGAAATGTACAAAGAAAACAAAGGGGCTCACAAACACATGGAATTGGAGACTTAACAACATGCTCCTAAATAATTAATGGATCAATGACCAAATTAAAATAGAGATCAAGCAATATATGGAGACAAATGACAACAACAGAACAAAGTCCCTACTTCTGTGGGACGAAGCGAAGGCAGTTCTAAGAGGAAAGTATATAGGAATCCAGGCCTATTTAAAGAAGGAAGAACAATCCCAAATGAATAGTCTAAAGTCACAGTTATTGCAACTAGAAAAAGAAGAACAAATGAGACCCAAAGTCAGGGGAGGTGGGAACATAATAAAGATCAGAGAAGAAATAAATAAAATTGAGACGAATAAAACAATAGAAAAAAAATCAATGAAACCAAGAGCTGGTTCTCTGAGAAAATAAACAAAATAGATAAGCCCTTAGCCAGACTTATTAAGAGAAAAAGAGAATCTACACACATCAACAGAATCAGAAATGAGAAAAGAAAAATCACGACGGACCCCACAGAAACACAAAGAATTATCAGAGAATACTATGAAAATCTATATGCTAACAAGCTGGAAAGCCTAGAAGAAATGTACAACTTCTTAGAAAAATACAACCTTCCAAGACTGACCAACGAAGAAACAGAAAACCCGAACAGACCAATTACCAGCAACGGAATTGAATCGGTCATCAAAAATCTACCCAAGCACAAAATCCCTGGTACAGATGGATTCACCACTGAATTTTATCAGACATACAGAGAAGACATAATACCCATTCTCCTTAAAGTTTTCCAAAAAAATAGAAGAGGAGGGAATACTTCCAAACTCATTCTATGAAGGCAGCATCAGTCTAATAGCAAAACCAGGCAAAGACCCTAAAAAATAGAAAATTACACACCAATATCCCTGATGAACATAGATGCAAAAATAGTCAAGAAAATATTAGCAAAACAAATTCAAAAATACATCAAGAGGATCATACACCATGATCAAGTGGGATTCATCTCAGGGACACAAGGATGGCACAACATTCGAAAATCCATCAACATCATCCACCCATCAACAAAAACAAGGACAAAAACCACATGATCATCTCCATAGATGCTGAAAAAGCATTCAACAAAATTCAACATCCATTCATGACAAAAACTCTCAACAAAATGGGTATAGAGGGTAAGTACCTCAATATAATAAAGGCCATATATGACAAACCCACAGCCAACATCATACTTAACAGTGAGAAGATGAAAGCTTTTCCTCTAAGATCAGGAACAAGACAGGGATGCCCACTCTCCCCACTGCTATTCACCATAGTACTGGAGGTCCTAGCCATGGCAATCAGACAAAACAAAGAAATACAAGGCATCCAGATTGGTAAAGAAGAAGTTAAACTGTCACTAATACAGATGACATGATATTGTACATTAAAAACCCTAAAGACTCCACTCCAAAACTACTAGAAGAAATATCTGAATTCAGCAAAGTTGCAGGATACACAATTAGTACACAGAAATCTGTGGCATTCCTATACACTAATGATGATGAACTAGCAGAAAGAGAAATCAGGAAAACAATTCCATTCACAATTGCATCAAAAATAATAAAATACCTGGGAATAAACCTAACCAAGGAAGTGAAGACCTAAACCCTGAAAACTACAAGACACTATTAAGAGAAATAAAAAAAGGACACTAACAAATGGAACTCATCCCATGTTCTTGGCTATGAAGAATTAATATTGTCAAAATGGCCATCCTGCCTAACGGAACCTACAGACTCAATGCAATCCCTATCAAAATACCAACAGCATTCTTCAACAAATTGGAACAAATAGTTCTAAAATTCATATGGAAACACCAAAGACCCCAAATAGCCAAAGCAATCCTGAGAAGGAAGAATAAAGTGGGGTGGATCTCGCTTCCCAACTTTAAGCTCTAATAGAAAGCCACAGTAATTAAGACAATTTGGTACTGGCACAAGAACAGACCCATAGACCAATGGAACAGAATAGAAAGTCCAGATATTAACCCAAACATATATGGTCAATTAATAGATGATAAAGGAGCCATGAACATACAATGGGGACATGACAGTCTCTTCAACAGCTGGTGCTGGCAAAACTGGACAGCTACATGTAAGAGAATGAAACTGGATCACTGTCTAACCCCATACACAAAAGTAAATTCGAAATGGATTAAAGACCTGAATGTAAGTCATGAAAACATAAAACTCTTAGAAAAGAACATAGGCAAAAATCTCTTGGATGTAAACATGAGTGACTTCTTCATGAACATATCTCCCCGGGCAAGGAAAACAAAAGCAAAAATGAACAAGTGGGACTATATCAAGTTGAAAAGCTTCTGTACAGCAAAGACCACCACCAATAGAACAAAAAGGCATCCTACAGTATGGGAGAATATATTCATAAATGACAGATCCAATAAAGGGTTGACATCCAAAATATATAAAGAGCTCACACACCTCAACAAACAAAAAGCAAATAATCCATTAAAAATGGGCAGAGGAGCTGAACAGACAGTTCTCCAAAGAAGAACTTCAGATGGCCAACACACACATGAAAAGATACTCCACATCGCTAGTCATGAGAGAAATGCAAATTAAAACCACAATGAGATATCACCTCACACCAGTAAGGATCACCACCATCCAAAAGACAAACAACAACAAATGTTGGCGAGGTTGTGGAGAAAGGGGAACCCTCCTATACTGCTGGTGGGAATGTAAACTAGTTCAACCATTGTGGAATGCAGTATGGAGGTTCCTCAAAAAACTCAAAATAGAAATACCATTTGACACAGGAATTCCACTTCTAGGAATCTACCCTAAGAATGCAGCAGCCCAGTTTGAAAGAGACATATGCACCCCTATGTTTATCACAGCACTATTTACAATAGCCAAGAAATGGAAACAACCTAAGTGTCCATCAGTAGATGAATGGATAAAGAAGATGTGGTACATATACACAATGGAATATTATTCAGCCATAAGAAGAAAACAAATCTTACCATTTGCAACAACATGGATAGAAGTAGAGGGTATTATGCTCAGTGAAATAAGCCAGGCAGAGAAAGACAAGTACCAAATGATTTCACTCATCTGTGGGGTATAAGAACTAAGAAAAAAACTGAAGGAGCAAAACAGCAGCAGACTCACAGAACCCAAGAATGGACTAACAGTTACCAAAGGGAAAGGGACTGGGGAGGATGGGTGGGAAGGGAGGGATAAGCAGGGGAGTGGGAAGAAAGGGGGCCCCATGATTAGCATGTATAATGTGGTGGGGGGGCATGGGGAGGGCTGTAAAACACAGAGAAGCAAGTAGTGATTTTACAGCATCTTACAATGTTGATGGACTGTGACTGTAATGGGATATGTGGGGGGGACTTGGTGATGGGGGGAGTCTAGTAAACATAATGTTCCTCATGTAAATGTAAATTAATGATACCAAAATAAAAAAAAGCATGTAACTCTTTGTTAATTTTTAAAATTAGCACAGCTGTAATTACAACCTAAATTTTCTTAAATATGTGGTAAAATAAATCTCTTCACTATATAAAATTGTCCCTGACAAATCTTTTTTCATTAACAACTATGAAACTTTAGTCTCCATTTTAAACAGGTCCACTTTAAGAGGTATTTTCAAAGTAGAAATTTCTCACTTCAGAATTTCTCTTAAATGTATATTCCTAAAGGAGAGAAAGGCTATTATCTAAACTGTTAACAGTGGTTACATCTGGAAAAGGGGAAAGAATTAAGAATTATCTTTTTATACATATATCTCAGTACTATTTAAATCTGTTACAATAAATGTAGTATTTTTGTAGTTAAAAACAAAATCACAAAAATTTAAAGATATGCTATTGTTTTAGTATAAAACGGCGTTACTATAAGTTGCTGTAGAAGAAAGCAAAAGCAATGAAAACTGATAAGCATATCTTTATTGGACAAAATTAGTGTAAGTACAGAAATGATGGAGAAAAGAATGACGTCTTTAATATGCTTGACAGAATAATGAAATAAACAGCACATAAATTACCTGATGTTAGAAAAATATCCTCAAATGTTACAGAATGCTGAGCAACCTCTACTTTTTGGCCTAAGAATGATCTAGAACTATACTATCCAATACATTAGCCACTAGCCACACTTGAAAAGTGGCTAGTGTAAATTGAGGTATGATGTGTACGTAAAATATCCCCAGATTTCAAACACTTGGTATGTAAGAAAACAGTAAAATGTCTCATTTATATTTTTATGTTGATTATATGTTGAAATGATTCTATTTTGGATATAATGAGCTAAATATAAAATAAAATTAATTTCATCTGTTTACTTTTTTAATGTGGCTACTAGAGAACTTAAAATTATGCATGTGGTTCACTTTTTTTCCATGTTATATTTCTAATGAGATAGCACTGGTCTAAGATCTTGCTATATCCTTAATGCCACAAGAACAAACACAGTCTGTTTTTCCTCTTGTGTCTTGCCTGTTTCAGATTTTTCCACTTTCAGCAAGAGAATAAATAAACCAAGAAATCAACTTCATAATGAATGTACAGGTAAGCTTATCTCTGCACTGACCTTTTAATGTTCCAATTTATAATGATCAAAAAATGAAGCATCAAAAGAAGTCTACTCATATTTCATAAATCAGAAAATAAGACTGATTAGACAACATTCCTATCTGGTAAAAGTTATCCTCAAAAGATTTAGGAACATTTTTTCATATATGTTTAAAATTGTGGAAGGTCCTAGATTTAGAGTCATTTCTTTGCATAATTAATAAAACAACTTTCTTTATTTTAATAGTACCAAGAGCAATCTTATTCTTGTTCTACTTACAAACTGGTAAAATGATGACATGCCAATATCCTTTAGTTCACAGCATACATGCATGCCCATTTGTAAAGGAGTAAAAAACAGTAAACTTAGTATGTTTATAAGTAGATATAATATATAAAATATGTTAAGTGATACAAGTAAACCAATAGGTTTCCGTACACTAAGACAATTATATATTTTTAAATTCTAGCCATCCCCTCAGAAGGATTTCACTACTCTTCCCTCCCCAATTTCATAGTTTGAATGGTATCACTGTCAACCCAGTTGTTCAAGTCCAAAACATGGAAGTCATTATCCCTGACATTTCAATTAACAAGCCCTGTTCATTCCATCTCTACACTGCTTCCAGTGATTTTCTAAAATACAAATCACATTTGATCATTTCCCTGTTCAAAATTCTTCAGTGGCTCTTTACCACATGCAAACTTTAAAGTGTCCTGCATAGCATATTTGGCCCTACATGATCTGGCTCCACTGCTATCCCTAAAACTACCTATCTGCTCAGTCTCATCTCCAGCCACCTAATTTCAGACTTTACAATCCATCCATTTCAACATGTACCAGACACATGCCCAGATGCCTTCTCACACCTCTGTGGTTTAAGACAGACTATTTTCCCAGTCAGAAGCCTGCCTGATAGCCTCCTACCTGTTCTTTAATTCTCTCCTTAAAGGTTACTTCCTCTATAGATTCATCTTTGTCTCCTTGATATACTATGGTCCTACCCATAAGTTCCCACTATATGCCTTTACATATACCTTCATTAAAGCAGTTATCATACTGCTTTTCAGTTACATGTTTGCATGTCTTGTTCTCTTCTAGTCAGTAAATTCCTTCAGTGTAGAGTTAGTGTCTGTCTTTCTATCTACAACGCCACAACACTACCTTAAGCACTAAGTATCTGTGAAAGCATGGCAAGTGAGACTTCTCAATAAGTGATGCTACCCCAATGTCCAGCTGATACTTAGGGCCCCATTCATTTATTCATCCACAAACATTTACTGAATACCTACTATATGCTAAGTCCTGTCTTAGGCATTGGAAACACAGCAATAAACAAAACAAAACTTCTGGCTTCATGAAACTTACATTTTAATGGTGGAGGCAAAAAGTAAATATTTGAACACATTATAATATCCGATAGTGATAAATGCAATGGAGTAAAATGAAGAAGGGACAGAGAAACAGAGTGATGGGGTGTGTGGCTATTTTAGAAAGGAAGACATTTGGTAAAGTGGGGACGACCACTCTGAGTTAACACCTAGGCTGATACTCGAATTGAGTCAATGGCTCAGACAAATTATCTGGGAAAAAGAGAATTCCAAGAAAAAAGAAGCTCTGAGGCAGGACAAGCTTGAAATGTTCAAGGAATAACAGGGAAATGTGTGGTAACAGTAGATTAAGAAGGTGCACAGAATTCAGTGAGATAGCTAAAACCAGAACAAGTAGTGGCTTGCATGAAGGCAAGAACTATGGATTTTATTTTGAATGTGTTGAGAAATCACTGGTAGGCTTCAGCAAGAAACGAGATGATTTGACTTACCTTTGCTAAAGATTACTCTAGCAAAAATTTGAGGAGCTGACTATAAAGGTAAGAGTAGAAGGAAGAAAATCTGTAAGGAAGTCTAAAAACGAATAGACATGCAGCATGTCTAGGACAGCAACAGAGGCAGTCACAAGTAATTGAATTAATGATATATCCTGAAGGCAAAACTAAAAAAAACTTGGTGGCATGCCTGTACTGGACGTGAAAGAGAGGAGTCACTTTGAGAGTTCTGATCTGCTCAATCTGGATGATGACAGTTACACTTATTAAGATAGGGAAGGAAACAGGAAAAGAGGAATTAAGAGCTGTGATTTGGACATCTTAAATTTGAATGCCTCTTGGACAACCTGTACAGCTATTATGAAAGCAATTGGAAATATAAGACTGAAGCCAAGGGGAGATGCAAGAATTAGAAAATTTTGGGAATCACCACCATAAAGATTCAAGCCAAGGAATAAGGTTAAGACCACGTAGGGAGTGACAGAGACAGATGACGAGGGGGAGAACTAGCCATGGAAGAACTACAACCTTCAGAGGTCAGGAAGACGAGATGCAGCCAGCAAAGGAGACTGAGGAAGAAAACAGAAGCATATAATAAATACCAGAAGCAAGGGAAGAAAGCATTTTTAAAAGGCAAGAGTAATCATTTGCAGGTAATGCTAAAAGGTCAAGTAGAAAGAACTGAAAATTTTCTACAGAACTTGGCAGGATAGAGGTTGTTGGAATGGTTTCAGTGGAGTTGGGGAGATAAACACCTCACTGGGATGAGTTAGGGAGCAACTGTGAGGAAAAATGATTCAGTAGGAAGGGAAAAACTGATGATGCACCTGGGGGACAATGAGGTTAACTGTAATAATGACATGTTTACAATAGTTGTTAAATCCTGGCACAAAAAGCTAACAACTACAAGATTAGAAATTCTATCAAAACCTGCTTTGTTATATCTTTCTTAAAAATACAAGAGAGTGTTAAATGGAGTATAATATTCTGAACTGCTCAATTATCCACCTCAGGACAGTTAAGGCACCTGGAGCCTCAGTATTTACACAGAAATCAAGCTCACATATTCAGCATCTTTTTTCTTAAAAGTTAGTTTTGCCTTAGCAAAGTTCAGGATTCATTAAAGCCTGTACAAAATCAGTTCTTCAGTCATTTGAATTCAGTTAGTCTAAGGAATACAAACAAATTCTGCTTCTTAAGCAATGACCAGTATTTTGGAATACTGGGTGATCTTGCAAATGTAGCAATGAATATTCATTTACAAACTCTCAGCATACTCAGTGTTCTGATAACAATCTAGATCACAAAGTTCTTTTTCTTGGTCACCATGGGCTACAAACTGAGGAATGACATCTCCAAGTAGAAAAAAATGGGATTTCTTTAAATAGGATACCTACTTGAAAGATAATGGATAGCTCAAGGGTCTATAATAGAAGGGAAATCTAGTTTTAGGAAAAAAATTTAATGAAGTAAAAAAGTAGGTTTTTTGGTATTTTCCTTAATACAAAAGCATTATACAATAAATCTAAAAATAAAAAATTTGTATTCTCACCTTATAGAGATAATCACTGTTAAAATTTTGCTGTATATGCTTCCATTTTTCCATATTTTTTTAAAAGCCTTGTGAATGAGACTTATGAGCTATGAGAGCAAATTTCTATACAGAAAGACTAAGTCATTTTTTTCCCAAAATATTTTCGGTACTCTAGTTAAAAACATTTCACATCATGACATAGTACATGCAAGTTTCATACACATATGTGTGACTGAAAAAAGTTCCATAAAATAGTATTTGTACTGCTCTTAATCTATTTGACTTTTTTAATTTAAAAAATTTAGATTCTTATCATAATTTAAAATCAATTTATTCACTAAATTGTTTCACTTGATTGACTAAAAAACACTACTCCAGACAGCATATATTCAATGCCATAAATTTTCATAGCAGGGATAAAAAATATTCTTTATTTCAAATGATTCATAATTTTGGTTGTAGAGCAAGATAAAAGGGAAAGTAAAAATGTGTAAAAACTCAGAAGATTATACCACCTGACCAGGAGTCTTTAGCAAAATAAAATTAGGAATATATCTAATCTTTCTACACTGTCAAGGTCCACCAATGCAAGCATATTTCTGCAACTAAGAAACCAAGAAATGCCCTTCCTCTGCAAAAGAGCTTCACTTTAAAATATACTTGATCCAGACACAACACAGAGGCATTTGTGTGTGATAAAATGACATGAAAAATTATACTTGGACAGCAGAAAAATGGCTTCATACTCAAAAAACTATAAAATCTGCTAATGAACCACAACTGATTCTGCTATAGTTTTCTTAATGCATCTTTCCCTAAATGGCACTCGCATTAGTTAATAAAATGACATATTTCACACTTGAAAAAAAACAAAGTAATTCCTATATCCACTTAGACATTTTTTCTTACTTCTATTTAAAGCAGGTTTACAAAATATGTTATAATTTAACAGAATAAAGATGATAATCTGTGACATTAGTGTCTATAGTTCAAGAGATTACTTCAGGCCTTCTCTTAAAGTCTCATATCTAGAATGAAGATTTTGAAAAATAATTTAAACTGGGTAGATACTCATTTAGAAAACCTTCCATAAACCTTACTCAAAGTTATGCAAGAAACAGATTCATTAATGGGAAGCATTATTCAAACTGCTAAACTGGCCATGTATTAAGTGACACATCAAGGCCTTATTCATTGTGAAAAGCTGCTCTTCCCCCACATACAACTGTATTATGATCTCCGATTACTATTTCTCACAGTGACTGCTTTTTATTGTTTCCATCTCTTTACCACCTTTTGCCACACTAAGCATTTTTATTTTTCTCAATATAATGAGTGCTGTGTATTCAAATTATATACAAAATAAAAGGCTTCTAAGTAAGGATCTGAGATGCTTCTTATTTGAGTGAAGTGTGTGAACTTTAATATATGAACTTGGTCCCTTACCAAATATTATTTGCTTACCTGATGATATTCAAAAAGTGATGTCCTCATTTAAGCCTCCCAACAATCCTATGAAGTGATATTACTACCAATCCAATTTTGCAGGCGAGAAAATTGAGGCATGCAGATGTTAAATAATATGGCAAAGAACAAAGAACTAGCCTGTGACTGATTCAAATCTAGATAATCTGACTCCAATGTTCGTGCTCCTAACTCTTCTTATGGCAGTATGAACACACCAATGTGTTTAGTACCCTCTGCTTTAATATCTTTGACAACCCTCTACGGAAGAAAAATAGGAGTAACCACACCAATTAGTTCATTGATGTCTAGGAGACCAGAAGCTCTGACTACCTCCTTTCACCTCTTCAAAAGCTGCTCCAAAAGATGTAATTGAGCCATGGAAATGAAAAACCAAAAGGCACGTTAGTGGGTTAACAAAGCTAACCACGACATTTTCAGAGGTCTAGCCTTGTTTAGGATTACATTGTGCCCATCCTATAGTGAATCCTAACCTAAGGCTCTCTCCATTGCCATTTGTTAGGACTGTTGCTTTTGAGATGCAGCCCTAAATGACCTCTGAATGGTCTACAATCTACAACTGTTGCATGTTGTAGATTTCAATAAATATTCCTCGAATAAATGTAAGGTGGGTATTTTCTGCCCCCTGCTGCCATATCAAACTGTTAGCTTACAGCTTACCTGACTCTCAATTATACCTTGAACTTGCTGAAAGCAAGAAATACTCTATCATTGTCATAGCCTCAATGCCCAGCACCATTCCTGGCACATGGATGGCATTCAATAAATGATTAGTAAATAAAGAATATAAAAACAAACATTCCTAACACAGAGCAATAGCAATACAGATGTTTCTCCTTAATTTGAGACTGTGAATAGAAAAAAAGGTATATGTATTCTTGATGAAAGTTAAGAATTTTTTATTATTGTGTTACTTTTTGATTCATTAGCTATTTTCCTACCAAAGTAGACTTTACTTGTATGTGTGACACAATACGTATCTACTCACAGGAAGAGGCCTTATGTGCAAACTAATGGTGAGAACAAAATTAACCAGACCTCTAATAACTGATTCATTCTTAAAAACTGCAACTTCCTATCACCATCAAAGAAACGTTGTTCTATATTTTTAAAGTGTTATCCATTTTTTCAGATAGTCAATATTCATATTGCAATTATGAGAAATGCTAGAAAGCACTAAGACTATGAATGTTTCTGAGATATAAGAAAGTTGTAGTATGTTGGACTTAAAAAATGAAAGTATAATTTAAATTTGTACTGTACTAAAGAAGTCAAATGAATGAAGCACTGTGCTAAGTGCACATATATATTATCTCACTTAACCATCGTAACAAGTTCTTGAGGTATGTATGATTATTATTATTACCATTTTACAGATAAGTTAACTAAGACTCAAGGTCACACATCTAGCTATCAAGCATTGGAGCCAGAACTGAAACTCAGCTTTGACTGATACTAAAGCTCCTAAATGCTCTTAAATCTGCATCTCATAGTATACCCTCAACAAAACAACTCTGAATTTTCTGAATCACAAATGCCTAACTTTAATATTGTGACATGTTTATTTTTAACTTCATCATTTTGAGAAGAAAAATAAAGGAAAATTGTTTACTTCCTTGAGCTCCACATGTAACTTTACATCTTAACCAATGTTTACCATATGGGGCTGTTCATCACTAACTTTCCCTTTTCTGAAAATTAGACTTTGCCCCTCCAATATAATGAAAACACTGTTGGCATCCACCACTATGTTATGTATAAAACTTGCCACAGCTGTTTGTGGTAGTGGTCACTACCTTAATGACTGAATCTTAGAAGACTTGAATTCTCTAATACAAGTTCTAAAGGTTTTCTATAGTAATATGTACCACACTAAATACTGAGTAAAAACATCTGGGAAAAGCAAGGAAATTAGGTGATTAAATATAGTAAATTTCTCTCTGCACAGAACAGCTCTGTTGATATCAGTTGTATATTATTATTATTCCAAAAGAGCAAGGAAGCCAGTTTACAGATTTTTTTTGTATGTCAATGGGCTAAACATTAACACTAAAGGAATCAAACTATCTTCTATTTTGCTCAACACTCAAAAACAATCAAGAAAGAAAACTTTATTTGCCATGACTTACAGTTTTTGTTTCCTTTTCTGACTGACTTTCACCCAAAAACTTCAATGAATTTTGAATCATGAGTCATGAATTGTAGTATTTTTAAATAAACCAAGGATCTTTTCTTCTACTCTTTCTTTCTCATGGAAGGAAGGAAACTTGGAGGTTCTGTAGAAATATACCAAGTTTTACAGGGTACACTTTAAGTCTTCCCTGTCCTTCACTTTCCATATTCGATCAATTGGCAAGTTCCACTGATCTCCATACCTGAATACCTTTTTTATCTGCCTAGTGTTGCTATCCCTAACAATACTCCAGGGTAAACCAACACACACAACTGCCTAGATTACTATAAAAACCCATCCAACTGGTCTGTTTTGCTTCCTTTCCATTCATGCATTCACCTTGTCTCCACAATGACCCTTTTAAAACAATCAGCTGCTCAGACATGCCCCTCCCTAAAACCTTTTGATGACTTTTCATCATTCTTATGACAAAATCAATTTATTTTTAACAAGACTCTTTCTAACCTGGCTCCAATCAATTTAACTTAGCTTTTGTCACTTCCACCTATATGCTACACAGCCACACCAAACTCCTCTTCAGATTCTTCAACTCATCTGTTTGTTTTGTGCGCTTTTGTTCCCATCTTAGCCTCTACACACAATCTCTCCCCTCTACCTAGTTTACTCCTTGCAACCTACTAACCATCTTCATCTAATTTCTACATAACCTTTGGGTCTCCAAGATAGCTCTTTCTTAGAGAGCCTTACCTAATCATTATAGATTAGAGGAGGTACCTCTGCCATATACTTATCTTATTACAGCTCTTATATTTGATTATAATTACTTCCTTAATTATCTGATCTTCTCCACTGCACTATAAGCTCATTAGAGAAGGCATTATGTCTTCTTGCTCATCACATATCCCTAACACTTAGCACAACACCTGAGCATATAGCAGAGAACCTTTTTTTCCCTTTTATTTTTTTAAGAATAAATGAATGAAAGAACAAAGGAACAAAAATAATGATTTTGAGGTAGGAATTGGATGGGACAGATTTAAATGGTATTTTGAGCAACAAAAATCCAATATCAAAGTAACATCCTCAAAGACATGAGACTTCTGGATACTGATTAGGATGTACAAATTGGAGAATATTATTCCCACCCTTAAAACAAACTAAAAGGTAGATAATGTGCAAAATCACAATTTTCTTGAACTCATCAGAGAAGTAAGGTCACAGGACAAACAATGAACCCAAAATTTAACGAAGACAGATTCCTCAAAGGAGAGATTGAACGTGAATGCTTTCTTGCTTGTAGTAAACACCGGACAACATACAAACCAGTAAGAACTCAATTAACATGTTTAAAAATTGCCAAAAGGCCAAATGCAGGGTACCATGAGAAAACAAAACCCTTGGCAAATACAGAAACAAGGGGAATTATCAACCCACTCATGGAACCTTCTCCAAAGACCTCACTCAGAGGTTCAAAAGACAGACTAAGGGCAAGGCAAGAGATGGAGAAGTCTAGCCTTGTGGTGTAGACCTGGGAGAAGGCAACAGCAGCCTCTGTGGAGAAGTACCAAGTTCCACCTGGATCCTTCTTGCCTACCTTCCCTACAGGGAGGGGAAAAAAGCATTGTCTGGGGAAAATGGAGCAAATCCTGTTGCCACTAGGCCAAAGGTGAAAGACCACTGCAGCTAGGGGAAGTAACAAAACAAAAACAAAGACACCTCTACGCTGAAGAAAGGGCAGGATCACTGAAAAAGCCCCAGCCCTTAGCTAAGACTCAGGGAAAATGCATCTAACTAAAATGAAACTGAACCAAATCAGTAGAAAATGTACTCTTCCATTTCCCCCCACATCAGGGTAGCAAAAAGTAACAGCAATTTATTACTCTGGGAAGAGCAAAAGCAAGAGACCTCTCTGAGATGCAGGTTCAAAGGAAAACACGTAAAGCTGAGGGTAGAACAAATGTATGAGAAAAGTCTGGCACACCAAAGCCCATCCTAAACACAAGCCAACACTAGAAAAAATCGAAGTGTATGGTAAACTGAGGATAACCTGGCAACAATTAAACCTAAACTCAGCTGAAAATCCTAACCAGAATGACCTGGGCGCAAACCCTCCTCTCCTTAACACACACATAAAAAAGTCTCAGCAAAAGATAAAGCATGCTAATTTCCAGGTTGTGGGTAAAATCCCATTATTTCCAGAATCTCTCGCCTGGCCTTAGTGCATCTCCATATCAACAGTTGTTTCCAAGGAGTGCAGAGAAGCAGTCCATCTCCATATCAATAGGTGATTACAAGGGAGGGAGAGCAAGGGTATACCTGGATGGAAGAAATTTGGTAGAGTCCCTTTTTGCAGCCAGGTTATAAGAGACACAGGTGAGCAGAAGTGGTTGATTGACTGCTTATAAGCAATAAACAAGTTTCTCCCACTTTATATCACCCTTTGACTGATTTCGGTTTCAAAGGTTATCTGCCCCAAGCTGAAAACTAATTTTTGCCCCGGTTACACAGGCATAAACACTATTTACCTGTCTACAAAAAATGTCCAGATTTCAACCAAGAGACATTCAACCAAAAGGAGTAAAGAAAAAAACAAAAACAAAAACAGAAAATCCTACATTAAGAGATAGAGCAGTCAACAGAACCCAACTCAGAGATGATGCTGATGTTGGAACTACTATATATGGAATTCAAATAATTACAATTGTTGAAAGCCCTGATGGAAATGTGGACAACACACACAAGAGATGGGTAATTTAAGCAGAGAGGTGGAAACTATAAGACAGAACCAAATGGAAATGCTGTAAATAAAAACACAGTTAATAACATGAAAGCCTTCAATGACCTTATTAGTGAACTCAAAACAGCCATAGAAAGAATCAGTAAAAGAAATCAATAAAATTGCTCAAACATATATAAAAAGAAAGAATGAAAAGAACAAAACAACATACAAGTGCTATGGGACAATATCATACAGTCTAATATATATGTACTTGGAATCCCAGGAAGGAGAAGAAAGAGATAGACTGAAATAGTATCTGAAGAGATAATGGACAAAATTTTTCTAAAATTAATAAAGTACAACAAACCACAGATCCAAAAAGCTGAGAACACCAAGTAGTATCAAATAAGCAATAATAAAAACCAATACCTAGATACATCATATTCAAACTGCAGTAAAAAAAATAATAAAAGACAAAGAGAAAATCTTAAAGGCAGCTGCTAGAGTAAAAACGATGTGTCATATACAGAGGAACAGGGTAAGAACTTTCAGAAACTATGAAAGCGAGATATCACTGAAGAGCTGAAAGTAAAAACTGTTCACCCACAATTCTATACCTGTCAAGAATATCTTTCAAAACCAGAGGAGGAACAAAAACTTTTTCAGACAAAATGTAATTTCAGAACAAAACTGCAATTCAGCATAGCAAAAGACTAAAGAAGGTAAAATACATCATCATCTCAACAGATGCACAGAAAGTATTTGACAAAGTTCAACACCATCCATAATAAAAATTCTCAGCAAGCTAGGATCAGAAGGGGACTTTCTCACCTTGAAAAAGGCTATCTACAGAAAAAGAAAAAAAAAGGCATCAGCAAAGTAAAACCTACAGTTTACATCACACTTGATGGTGAAAAACCACATTCTTTCCCACTAAGATCAAAAACAAGGCAAGAATGATTGCTTTCACCACTTCTATCCAACACTGAAAGGGAAGTTCTAGCCAATGCAGCAAGGGAAAAAAAAAAGCATAAAAGACATCTGTATGGAAAGAAAGAAATAAAACTATCTTTATTTGCAGACAACATCACCTTCTATATAGAATTCCCCACAGAATTTACAACAAAATTACTAGAATGAGTGAGTTTAGGAAGGTAACAGGATACAAGTTCTGTATGCTATCAATGAATAAATAAAAATTGAGAATTTAAAGAGTACCGTTTGTAATAATAGTAAAAAACATGAAATACTTAGTAAAAAAATTTAACAAAATATGTGTAGATTCTGTGCAGAAAACTTTCAGACACCGATAAAGGAAATTAAAGAAGATCTAAATAATAATCATGAATGGGAAGACTCAATATTAAGATGTCAGATCTCCCCAAAGTTATCTTTAAAGTTTCAATCAGAATCCCAGAAGGAACCTTTTGGTGTGTGTGTGTGTGATTCTTTTTTGTGGGTTTTTTTGGTATCATAAATCTACAATTACATGAAGAACACTGTTTACTAGGTTCCCCCCTTTAACAACTGCCCCCCTCAAACCCCATTACAGTCACTGTCCATCCACATAGTAAGATGCTGTAGAAACACTACTTTTCTTCTCTGTGTTGCACAGCCCGTCCTGTGCACCCCACACACACACATTATACATGCTAATCGTAATGCCCCCTTTCTTTTTCCAGCCCTTATCCCTCCCTTCCCACCCATCCTCTCCAGTCCCTTTCCCGTTGGTAACTGTTAGTCCATTCTTGGGTTCTGTGAGTCTGCTGCTGTTTTGTTCCTTTAGTTTTTCTTTGTTCTTATACTCCACATATGAGTGAAATCATTTGGTACTTGTCTTTCTCCACCTGGCTTATTTCACTGAGCATAATACCCTCTAGCTCCATCCATGTTGTTGCAAATGGTAGGATTTGTTTTCTTCTTATGGCTGAATAATATTCCATTGTGTATATGTACCACATCTTCTTTATCCATTCATCTACTGATGGACACTTAGGTTGCTTCCATTTCTTGGCTATTGTAAATAGTGCTGCGATAAACAGGGGTGCTTATGTCTTTTTCAAAGTGGGCTGCTGCATTCTTTGGGTAAATTCCTAGAAGCGGAATTCCTGGGTCAAATGGTATTTCTATTTTGAGCTTTTTGAGGAACCTCCATACTGCTATCCACAATGGTTGAACTAATTTACATTCCCACCAGCACTGTAGGAGGGTTCCCCTTTCTCCACAACCTCGCCAACATTTGTTATTTGTCTTTTGGATGGTGGTGATCCTTACTGGTGTGAGGTGATACCTCATTGTGGTTTTAATTTGCATTTCTCTGATGACTAGCGATGTGGAGCATCTTTTCATTTGTCCGTTGGCCATCTGAATTTCTTCTTTGGAGAACTGTCTGTTCATCTCCTCTGCCCATTTTTAAATTGGATTATTTGCTAGCTTGTTGAGGTGAATGAGCTCTTTATAGATTTGGATGTTAATCCTTTATTGGATCTGTCATTTATGAATATATTCTCCCATACTGTAGAATGCCTTTTTGTTCTATTGGTGGTGTTCTTTGCTGTACAGAAGCTTTTCAGCTTGATATAGTCCCACTTGTTCATTTTTGTTTTTGTTTCCCTTGCCTGGGGAGATATGTTCATGAAGAAGTCACTCATGTTTATGTCCAAGAGATTGTTGCCTATGTTTTTCTCTAAGAGTTTCATGGTTTCATGACTTACATTCAGGTCTTTGATCCATTTCAAATTTACTTTTGTGTATGGGTTTAGACAGTGATCCAGTTTCATTCTATTACATGTAGCTGTCCAGTTTTGCCAGCACCATCTGTTGAAGAGACTGTCATTTCCCCATTGTATGTCCATGGCTCCTTTATCAAATATTAATTGACCATATATGTTTGGGTTGAAGTCTGGAGTCTCTATTCTGTTCCAATGGTCTGTGGCTCTGTTCCTGTGCCAGTACCAAATTGTCTTGATTACTGTGGCTTTGTAGTAGAGCTTGAAGTTGGGGAGCGAGATTCCCCCACTTTATTCTTCCTTCTCAGGATTGCTTTGGCTATTTTGGGTCTTTGGTGTTTCCATATGAACTTTTGAACTATTTGTTCCATTTCGTTGAAGAATGTTGTTGGTAATTAGATAGGGATTGCATCGAATCTGTATATTGCTTTGGGCAGGATGGCCATTTTGACAATATTAATTCTTCCTACCCAAGAGCATGGGATGAGTTTCCATTTGTTAGTGTCCTCTTTTGTTTCTCTTAACAGTGTCTTGTAGTTTTCAGGGTACAGGTCTTTCACTTCCTTGGTTAGGTTTATTCCTAGGTATTTTATTCTTTTTGATGCAATTGTGAATGGAATTGTTTTCCTGATTTCTCTATCTATTGGTTCATTGTTAGTGTATAGGAAAGCTACAGATTTCTGTGTGTTAATTTTGTATCCTGCAACTTTGCTGTATTCCGATATCGGTTCTAGTAGTTTTGGGGTGGAGTCTTTAGGGTTTTTTATGTACAATATCATGTCATCTGCAAATAGTGACAGTTTAACTTCTTCTTTACCAATCTGGATTCCTTGTATTTCTTTGTTTTGTCTGATTGCCGTGGCTAGGACCTCCAGTACTATGTTAAAAAGCAGTGGGGAGAGTGGGCATCCCTGTCTAGTTCCCAATCTCAGAGGAAAAGCTTTCAGCTTCTCGCTGTTCAGTATAATGTTGGCTGTGGGTTTATGATATATGGCCTTTATTATGTTGAGGTACTTGCCCTCTATTCCCATTTTGCTGAGAGTTTTTATCATGAATGGATGTTGAATATTGTCGAATGCTTTTTTAGCATCTATGGAGATGATCATGTGGTTTTTGTCTTTCTTTTTGTTTATGTGGTGGATGGTGTTGATGGATTTTTGAATGTTGGACCATCCTTGCATCCCTGGGATGAATCCCACTTGGTTATGATGTATGATCCTTTTTATGTATTTTTGAATTCGGCTTGCTAATATTTTGTTGAGTATTTTTGCATCTATATTCATCAGGGATATTGGTCTGTAATTTTCTTTTTTGGTGGGGTCGTTGCCTGGTTTTGGTATTAGGGTGATGTTGGCTTCACAGAATGAGTTTGGGAGTATTCCCTCCTCTTCTATTTTTTTTTGGAAATCTTTAAGGACAATGGGTATTATGTCTTCTCTGTATGTCTGATAAAATTCTAAGTTATATCCATCTGGCCTGGGGGTTTTGTTCTTGGGTAGTTTTTTGATTACCGCTTCAATTTCATTGCTGGTAATTGGTTTCTTGTTTAAATTTTCTGTTTCTTCCTTGGCCAGTCTTGGAAGGTTGTATTTTCCTAGGAAGTTGTCCATTTCTTCTAGGTTTTCCAGCTTGTTAGCATATAGGTTTTTATAATATTCTCTAATAATTCTTTGTATTTCTGTGGGGTCAGTCGTGATTTTTCCTTTCTCATTTTTTATTCTGTTGATGTGTGTTGATTCTCTTTTTCTCTTAATAAGTTTGGCTAGAGGCTTATCTATTTTGTTTATTTTCTCAAAGAACCAGCTCTTGGTTTCACTGATTTTTTTCTATTGTTTTATTCTTCTCAATTTTATTGATTTCTTCTCTCATCTTTATTATGTCCCTCCTTCTGCTGACTATGGGGCTCATTTGTTCTTCTTTTTCCAACTTCAATAATTGTGACTTCAGACTATTCATTTGGAATTGTTCTTCCTTCTTTAAATATGCTTGGATTGCTATATACTTTCTTCTTAAGACTACTTTTGCTGCATCCCACAGAAATTGGGGCTTTGTGTTGTTGTTGTCATTTGTTTCCATATATTGCTTGATCTCTATTTTAATTAGGTCGTTGATCCATTGATTATTTAGGAGCATGTTGTTAAGCCTCCATGTGTTTGTGGGCCTTTTTGCTTTCTTTGTGCAATTTAGTTCTAGTTTTATACCTTTGTGGTCTGAAAAGCTGGCTGGTAGGATTTCAATCTTTTTGAATTTACTAAGGCTCTTTTTTGTGGTCTATTCTGGAAAATGTTCCATGTGCACTTGAGAAGAATGTGTATCCTGTTGCTTTTGGATGTAGAGTTCTATAGATGTCTAATAGGTCCATCTATTCTAGTGTGTTGTTCAGTGCCTTTGCGTCCTTACTTATTTTCCGTCTGCTGGATCTATCCTTTGGAGTGAGTGGTGTGTTGAAGTCTCCTAAATGAATGCATTGCATTCTATTTCCTCCTTTAATTCTGTTAGTATTTCTTTCACATATGATGGTGCTCCTGTATTGGGTGCATATATATTTATAGTGGTTATATCCTCTTGTTGAACTGACCCATTTATCACTTTATCATTATGTAATGTCTTTATCTCATTACTTTCTTTGTTTTGAAGTCTATTTTGTCTGATAGTAGTACTGCAACACCTGCTTTTTTCTCCCTGTTGTTTGCATGAAATATCTTTTCCATCCCTTGACTCTTAGTCTGTGTATGTCTTTGGGTTTGAGGTGAGACTCTTGTAAGCAGCATATAGATGGGTCTTGCTCTTTTATCCATTCTATTACTCTGTGTCTTCTGATTGGTGCATTCAGTACATTTACAATTAGAGTGATTATTGAAAGAGATGTACTTATTGCCACTGCAGGATTTAGATTCGTGGTTACCAAATGTTCAAGGTTAGCTTCCTTACTATCTTACTATCTAACTTAACTCACTTATTGAGCTATTATAAACAGTGTCTTATGATTCTTTATTTCTCTCCCTTCTTATTCCTCCTCCTCCTCCATTCTTTATATGTTGGGTGTTTTATTCTGTGCTCTTTTCTGTTTCCTTTGACTGCTTTTGTGGGTAGCTGATTTTTTTTTTACCTTTAGTTAGTATTTGGTTGGTCTGCTTTCTTTGCTGTGATTTTATTTTCTCTGGTGACATCTATTTAGCCTTACAAGTGCTCCCATCTAGAGCAGTCCCTCTAAGATACCCTGTAGAGGTGGTTTGTGGGAGGCAAATTCCCTCAACTTTTGCTTGTCTTGGAATTGTTTAATCCCTCCTTCATATTTAAATGATAATCATGCTGGATACAGTATCCTTGGTTCAAGGCCCTTCTGTTTCATTGCATTAAATATATCATGCCATTCTCTTCTGCCCTGTAAGGTTTCTGTTGAGAAGTCTGATGATAGTCTGATGGGTTTTCCTTTGTAGGTGACCTTTTTCCTCTCTCTAGCTGCCTTTAAAACTCTGTCCTTGTCCTTGATTTTTGCCGTTTTAATTATTATGTGTCTTGGTGTTGTCCTTTTTGGGTCCCTTCTGTTGGGAGTTCTGTGTGCTTCCATGGTCTGCGTGATTATTTCCTTCCCCACTTTGGGGAAGTTTTCAGCAATTATTTCTTCAAAGACAGTTTCTATGCCTTTTTCTCTCTCTTCTTCTTCTGGTACCCCTATAATTAGGATATTGTTCCATTTTGATTGGTCACACATTCTCTTAATATTGTTTCATTTCTGGAGATCCTTTTAGCTCTCTCTGCGTCAGCTTCTCTGCATTCCTGTTCTCTGGTTTCTATTCCATTAATGGCCTCTTGCATCTCATTCATTCTGCTTTTAAGTCTTCCAGAGATTGTTTTATTTCTGTAGTCTCCCTCCCTACTTTGTCCGTTAGCTCTTGCATTTTTCTCTGCAGGTCCATCAGCATGGTAATTACCTTTATTTTGAATTCTTTTTCAGGAAGATTGGTTAGGTTTATCTCCCCAATCTCCTTCTCAGGGGTTGTCTCTGTTAGTCTGGTCTGGATCAAATTCTTCTGCCTTTTCATGACAATAGAGATAGTTGTGGGGAGTTGGCGCATGTGTCAGCTGGGAGAATGTCCCTTCTTGCTAGTTTGTGGCCTTCCTCTCCTGTGAGAACGGCGACCCCTAGCGGCTTGTGCAGCGCAGCTGCGCGCAGACAGGGCCTCTGAGTCTGGACCGGGGGGCTGCTGTGAGCATGGCCAGCCTCAGGTTGCTGCTCCCCTATGTTGGAGCCACGATGGAGGGGGAATGGGTGTGAGCCTTTTATCGCCGTGAGGGGCTTCACAGCTGAGTTGCCGCCCCGGGCATTAGAGCACCAGGAGTTCCCTGGGATTCCCAGCTGGTGGGCTGAGTGTGCTGGGATGCTTCCATCTAGCTGTGAGGCTTCTGTCCCTTTAAGACTTTCAAAGAGCACTTGCTTTTCTTTTGTCCCAGGGGCGCCGGCTGCGGCGACCACTCACTGTGTGTCTGTGTTCCCAGTGTGGATGACTAGGGCTGGGTATTTAGCAGTCCCGGGCTCCCTCTCCCTCCCCGCTCCAACTCCTCTCCCCCTACTGAGGGTCTGGGGTAGGGGTGGCGCTTGGGTCCCACCAGGCTGCTGCTTGTACCTTACCCCTGTAAGGCTGGAGGCACTGGGGAAAGTGGTGAGCCTGCTGGACAAGCTCAGGCGTTGCCAAATAAGGCAAAGAGACCAACAGGTTCTGGTCTGACAACATTCCAGGGTCTGATCGGCAACACTCCAGAAGTTCTTAACTAGAGCCCTCCCCCAAGCTGGAGGAGTAGTGGTAGCTTTCCAGTGCCTGTCTAGAGACCAATGAGAGACCTCCACACAACCTAGGCTAGCCAATCCTCGCGTTGCTGTAAATCTAAGCTCTGCCTCCCCCTACCTTCTTTATAAACTTGCTGCCTGCCCTACTGGGCACAACTTCTCCAGCCTCCATTTATGTAGACTGGTGAACCTTGCCCGGGATCACGCTCAAATAAACTGCCTGGCCCTTTGTTGCCTCTCGTCGTCTGCTTATTTCGGTTAGAATTTATCTTACATTTGGTGCCATAACCCGGGAGGGAGCATGAGCGCAGGGCCCTGACTGGCCACCAGCGGCCCTGCCCCCTCCTTCCCCAACCGAAGACCTCAGCCTGCTCTCCGCTGCGTGGACTATTTTCCGGTGAGTCCCTCAGTTTCCCCCAGTCTGTTTCCCTTCCTAACTCTGTTTCACCTGGTCCGTTCGAAATCATAGCTACGTCCAGGTTGGAGCATCCGGCCCACCCTCTGCGGGCATGCGGCCCGCCTCTGGCCCTGCGGTGTGAGAGGCATCCCTCACCCAGGCTCCCAGGTCGTCTCCCTAACTTGGCGCGCTTGGGACTCTGGGCGCTCCTCTCAGCGGGATTAGTTGAGGAGTGACACAGACATGGGGAACCAGCCCTCAAAAGTGGAGGCCCAGACCCCACTACGGTGTCTCATTTCTAATTTGGCTACTCTATATTTGTCCCGGGAAGTTTGCAAATGGAAGCTGGTCTCCCTTTGCTCTCAGGCCTGGCCTCAGTATCCCTTGGACAACCAATCTCGCTGGCCCCCTGAGGGAACTTTCAATTTTAGCCTCCTCATCGACTTGACTAATTATTGCCACCAGTACGGAAAGTGGAGTGAAATCCCATATGTGCAGGCTTTTTGGACTTTACGCACCTGCCCAAATCTATGTGTTAAGTGCACTCCTTCCCAAGTTTTGTTAGTCCAGGCCTCCACCAAGGACCACCAATCTCTACCACTCCTATTACTGGGAGGCTCTTCTCTGACGGACTCGGCAGAAGACCTCAGCTACCCCTCTTCCCGCTCCTCCAGGCCCACTGCGGGGGCCAGCTCCCTTCCTCAATGTTCATGTCCTCACCCCTCCTCTCTCTCCCTCTCTCTACACTATCTTGTTCCCCTTCTCTTCCCGTCTCTCCACCATCTTGTTCAGCTTCTCTTCCGGTCTCTCCACCATCTTGCTCCCCTTCTCTTCCGGTCTCTCCACCATCTTGCTCCCCTTCCCTTCCGGCTCTCCACCATCTTGTTCCCCTTCTTTTCTGGTCTCTCCACCATCTTGTTCCCCTTCTCTTCCGGTCGCACCGCCGTCTTGCTCCACAGGTGCCAACACCACTTTGGAAAAAGCGGATAAAACTCCCCCATATCCTAGTCCCCTGCCTTCAAGTTCTGCATCAATTCCCAGGTTGTATCCCCCATTGCCAGTGTCCCCTCCTCTGTCCCCTTCTTCAAACCCACTGCCGTCCTACTTGCCGCGGCTGGCGCCCAAATGGTCTAGCCCTCCCATAACCCGCTCTAAGTCACAGCAGTCTCAAGCTCATGTGATAGCTCCTCTGAGGGAAGTGGCAGGAGCTGAAGGGGTAGTGCAGGTTCACGTTCCCTTTTCCCTGGCAGACTTGTCCCAGGTAGAACAGCGATTAGGGTCCTTTTCCTCCAACCCTGTAATGTTCGCTGAACAGTTTAAATATCTCACACGAGCTTACAAGTTCACCTGGTACGATGTACATGTAGTCCTCCAATCCACTCTAACCCCACAGGAATGTGACCGTGTCACGGCGGCAGCACAACACTGTGCCAATGAGGGCCACGCCACAGATGAATGGGAACCTATGGGCAGGGAGGCTGTTCCTCTACAGGAACCTCTGTGGGATTATAATTCTCCCGAGGGTGAGGCGTGCCGGGATCGCATGGTTCGCTACTTGTTAGCAGGTATGAACTCAACCACCCAAAAGACCATCAGTTACGATAAGCTTAGAGAAATTACCCAGAAGCCTGATGAAAACCCATCAGAATTCCTCATGCGCCTCAAGGAAACCCTAGGGCCTTTTACTAAGATTGACCCAGCCTCAGCATTGGGTTCCTCTCTCATAGCCATGCATTTTATAACTCAGTTGGCTGTTGACATCAGGTGCAAGCTGAAAAAGGCTGAAGATGGTCCCCAGACCCCTCTAGGAGACCCCTCTAGGTAGATATGGCATTTAAGGTTTTTCATGCCTGAGAGGACGAGAGCGAGAAGAGGTCAGCTGCCCGAATGGCGGAACAGACTCGCACCGTAACAGCTACTTTGCGACTGGCTCGGGGAGATCATCAGGTTGTCCCTGAAGATTGACTCAAACCTCCAGGTCCTTGCTTTCAATGCAGCGAAGAAGGGCAATGGGCACGGAAGTGCCCCAACCAACCACACAAACCGACCAGACCGTGCCCCAGCTGTGGTAAGCGAAGTCATTGGAAAGTAAGACTATCCACTAGGAGGTGGTCCTCCTCCGGCCACAGAGCCCAGCGGGGAGTGGACGCCCTCGAAAGACTACCCTTCAGACCTGCTGGGCATCCTTGAAAATTGAAGACTACCTAGACTCGGACACCCTGATCACCCTCGCCGAGCCCAGGGTCAAGCTGTAGGTAATGGGTAAGCCCATCTTCTTCTTGGTGGACACGGGGGCTACCTACTTTGTTCTCCCCTCCTTTAAAGGGTTTTTATACCCTGCCAGAGTCTCCGTAGTTGGAGTCATGGGAACCCTCTCCAGACCTTTAGAGATGGGCCCAGTGGCCTGTACCTTCCAAGGCATCCCTTTTACCCATTCCTTCCTGGTCATGCCTTCCTGTCCTACCCCCGTTAGGATGAGATTTGCTCTATAAGTTAGGAGCCTCTATTTCCCTCCCACCTTTTGAAAGCTTACAGGAAGCCAGAAGCTCCCTCATTGCTTTGGTCAGCGAAGGAGAGTTAGACAATAAGGACCTGAGTCTCCCAACTCCCTGGACTGCTGTCAGTCCGGTCATGTGGGACATCTCCACCCCTGTGGTGGCAACCCACCACACCCCGGTTCTAATACACCTTAAAGACCCATCCCGCTTCCCTTCTTGGCCTCAATTTCCTATTTCGCAGGCTCATCGAAGGGGACTACAGCCTATTGTTAATCGTCTGCTCTCGCAGGGGCTTTTAATACTGACTAACTCTCCATGCAATACTCCCATCTTGCCGGTAAAAAATGCCTTCTGGAGTGTATTGCCTCATTCAGGACCTCCGAATAATTAACGAGGCTGTTATTCCCTTACACCCAGTAGTGCCTAACCCATCTACTCTTCTGTCTCAGGTCCCTTCCGGTACTTCTCATTTTACTGTACTGGACCTTAAATAAGCCTTTTCACTATACCTCTCCACTCAGACTCGCAGCCGCTATTTGCCTTCACGTGGGAAGACCCTGACACCTGTTGATCTAGACAATTAATCTAGACAGTTCTACCTCAAGGTTTTAGAGATAGCTCCCATCTTTTTAGACAGGCCCTGGCAGAAGACCTCTCACGACATTCAACAGGCGAGAGTACTCTCCTCCAATACGTAGATGATCTTTTACTTTGCAGCCTCTCAAAGGAAGCCTCGGTTCTGGACACCACATCCCTTCTTAATTTCCTGGCAGACATGGGATACAGGGTATCCCCTGCCAAAGCACAGCTGTCTCTACCCCAGGTTACATACCTCGGGCTAGCTCCAACTCCCACCACTAAAGCCCTAACGGTGGACTGAGCAGTTGCAATTAAAGCTCTCTTGCCACCTACTTCAGGAGCCAAAATACTATCCTTTCTAGGCTTGGTAGGGTTTTTCAGACACTGAGTGCCTAACTTTGCCCTTCTGGCCAGACCGCTCTATGCCAGACTCCTACTAGGCTGCTAACTTCACCCACCGAGGTGGCTTCTGCTTTCAATCAGTTGCGGAATGCGTTGCTCTCATCCCCCCCGTTGATGTTCCCTGACCTAACTAAGCCCTTTACCCTATATACAGCAGAGAGGGCAGGGGTGGCCATTGGAGTGCTGGGACAGCCAGTGGGGCCAGGGTGCTGTCCCATTGCCTTTCTCTCCAAACAGTTAAAATACCACCACCAAAGGGTGGCAGCCTTACCTCCAAGCCCTGGCAGCTGCAAGAAGTCTGGCCCGAGAAGCCCTGAAATTAACTCTCCAACAGCCCATTACTGTGTATTCCCCACACCAGTTACAAGATCTTTTGAGCCATAAATCCCTGGCCTCCTTGAGTCCTTCAAGGATACAAGAATTCCATCTTCTGTTCATTAAACATCCACAGGTAACCCTACAAGTCTCCCCACCCCTTAACCTAGCCTCCTTGCTTCCCATCAGGGATCAGGTGGATCAGCCCACTCATTCCTGTGTAGAAGTTGTAGAAGCTCTTAGAAAACCTAGAGAGGGCCTACAAGATGTGCCCCTCGTAGACCCTGACTTGACTTTTCTCGTAGACGGAAGCTCGGTGAAAGAGAGTGACGGGGTGCGAAGGGCGGCCTATGCAGTGGTGACTCTGTCGCAGGTGATAGAAGCAAACCTACTCCTGTCTAGGACCACCTCCCAGAAAGCCGAATTAGTGGCTCTTACCCGGGTGTTACAGCTGGCAGCTGGGAAGAAGGTCACAATTTATACTGACTCTAAATATGCCTTCCTAATTACACACACTCATGCTGCAATTTGAAAGGAAAGGGGCTTCCTTACCACTAAGGAAACCCCAATTATCAATGGCAGGGCTATCAGCCGCCTGCTACAGGCTCTACAGGACCCCAAGGAAGTGGCCGTCGTGCATTGTAAGGGACAGCAGACTAGAAACAATCCAGTAACCAGAGGTAATGCGGCAGACACCGCGGCGCGACAGTTAACATCTGGGTCTAGCCAACCCTCTGTGCTGTTTCTTTCCCCCTCTCTATTGCCCCAATACCCCAATGATGAACGGCGACTGCTTCTACATCAAAGGGGGACGGTGAGAGATCAGAAATAGATATACCTCAGGGGATGAATTGCCCTCCCCTAAGCCCAAGGCAGAGATATCATATCCAAAATTCATCAGTTTCTACATATTGGGCCGGAGGCCATGCACCGGTTTCTCTGCCCCATATTTGCCCCTTATGGTCTCCGCAAGGCAATAGATCAGGTGCACCAGACCTGCACTACTTGTCATTGTGTCTCATCTCAAGATGCTCTGAAGACCCAGATAGCCCTTCACCAGATGAAGGGAGCGATCCCCGGACAGGACTGGCAGGTCGATTTCACCCATATGCCTAGGCATAAAAAGCTCTGGTATTTACTAGTTCTGGTTGATACCTTTTCAAGGTAGATCGAAGCCTTCCCAGACTACCGAGAGATTGCATCAGTAGTAGCACAAGTGCTGGTAGAACACATCATTCCTCATTTCAGTCTCCCCACTTCACTCCAATCTGATAACGGACCTGCCTTCATCTCCCGGGTCACTCAGCTAACAGCTGAAGCTCTCAATATCACCTAGAACCTCCACATACCCTGTCATCCCCAATCATCGGGCAAAATCAAAAGAGCTAACAGTCTCCTAAAGGACCAACTAAGCTGTTTCTAGAAGTAAAACTCTCGTAGCCTGATCTTCTCCCTATCACTCTCACTCGGCTGCATGCTGCCCCCCAGGGACTGGCTGAACTAAGTGCATTTCAGCTAATGTATGGCAGACCCTTCTTACTGAACACAGGCCTGCCTGCTACCTCTCCTCCTTTGGCCTCCTACCTTCCTTACTTTCACTATTGAGACATCTTCTCAGAGAACACGCAGACCAGCTCCTACCCTTACCTACATCATCCAACAGCCCAAGAGACGCACTGATTCTTCAGCCAGGGGACAAGGTACTTCTAAAAGAACTCCAGCCAAAATCACTCCAATCCCGCAAGACAGGGCCTTATACAGTAATCCTCACTATGCCCTCAGCAGTCAAACTACACAGGCATTCTGCCTGGTATCACCTTTCTAGGCTCAAACGGGCACCCAGACACAATGATTGGGTGTCTTGTGAGGTAAGTCCTCTTAAGCTGCGGGTTAGTCGTGTCAAGTGCAACCAGCCAGATGAATAGCCCGGTGGTCTCCAGGCAGTTACTCTGCATGGAAGTTTAAGCTCCAACTAACTCTTCCTCACAGAACCAAAGTCTGAGAAGTGGCACCCAAAGTTGCCCACATGTGGGTTGTCAGACACCGATCCAGATACCAGTACACACAGACATCTTAAACACTTTCTCAAACCCTACACTGTGCTTTCCGTATGACCAAATATCTCATACATGTACTTTCCAGTCCAACATGTATGGTAAATGTCATCCTGAATTAGACACATGTAGAGTTCACGCAGTAGAAAATACAGCAAGAGAAGTCTCTGACAGCATGTTCTTCAGAATACAAGATAAGCTATACATTACCATTAGTGATCCATGGGATCAACGCTGAGAGAGAAGAGTACAGAGCAAGCTATACAATAGTTACCAAGCCTCCCCACAGGGCACAGTATACATCAAGAGAGAATAGACCACTGTAAATCCCACTCACATGGAAGTTCTAAATACCCAGGCACAGGTATCAAGTAATATTCTACAAAAAGAACAGGCACTAAAACAGAGGATTCAGTCAGACCCCTACCTCCGCTCCCTATGACTAGCAGGAGCACCACTTTCCTGGGCCGGAGCCATTAGAGAAACAGTACGGTTTCTTAATGCTTCACATGTGTCCTATTGTTTCCTCTGTGCCTCCCTCCAACGCCCCCTGGTGGCGGCAGTTCCCGTTAGTTTTTTTCCAAGCTCAATCGGTAAACTCCTCTGAAAAAGACTGCGGCCTCCCTTTAAGTGAAGTACCAATGTGAAAAACGAGCCTTAAGCCCGAAGTTCAACAGAGGTCCAGGGCCACCAGAAAATGGTGCGAAGAATCATCATCCCCACTAACCTGCTACCTGACCCAGCATTCCACCATCTCGGAATTGTCAATGAGAAGCCAATGCCGACGACAGGTAACCGTAGACACTCTAATCTCCCTCCAAGGGGGCAGGTTTTCCTGGTGCAACAACACCCTTACCCAGTGTATCAGCAGCACCACAGTAAGACCCTGCTTTTCAGTGATGCTAGTTCCCCAACCGACATTATACAACAAACCTGAGGTAAAGCAGGCACTAGACGGATGGATGGTCTATGTATCTGAGAGCTAGGCAAAAGAGGGCTGTCTTCCTACCCGTACTAGTAGGAGTAAGTCCTTGTCACCACAGTAGCCTCGGCCGCCACAGGGGCAGGAGTGTTAAGCTATAGCCTAGTCAGCTCTTAAAGTCTTGCAAGTCAACTGGCAGTATTAGATGATAGAGTGAGCCTGGCCCTGGAAGAAACCTCAACCACTCTTATTTCCCTCCAGCAACAGCTTACTTCCCTTGCCCAAGTCACCCTTCAAAATAGACGGGCTTTAGATCTGCTTACCGCAGAAAAGGGCAAAACCTGCATTTTCCTACAAGAAGAATGCTGTTACTATATCAATGAATCTGGAACTGTAGAACAAAGTGTTAAAAAATTACAAGAACTACAAAAAGACCTCCACAAAACACGAGTATCTGAAGGTGCCCCTTATGGGTGGCTTCAGTCCCCCTTGATGGCCTGGCTAATGCCTCTGCTAGGCCCCTTAATAACAGTTTGTGGTTTACTCTTAATTGCCCCATGTGTTTTCAAGTTCCTCCAACAGCACATAGCAGAAATGTCACACATAAAGGTCAATCAACTGTTGCTGCACAAGTACTTGCCCCTCCCGACTGGGCCTCCTCCAGCCGTCAACCAGCCTTAAACCCCCCACCCCCACCAACAACTCCCCTTGTCAGCCAGAAGTAGCCAGATCGAGTCGGTGCCCACTATGACCAAAAGGCTGGAATGTAAGGCTGGAGGCACCAGGGGAAGGGGTGAGCCCGCTGGACAAGCTCAGGCCTTAACAAATAAGGCGAAGAGACCAACAGGTTCTGGTCTGACAACATTTCAGGGTCTGATCAGCAACATTCCAGAAGTTCCTAACTAGAGCCCTCCCCCAAGCTGGAGGAGTAGTGGTAGCTTTCCAGTGCCTGTCTAGAGACCAATGAGAGACCTCCACACAACCTAGGCTAGCCAATCCTCGCACCACTGTAAATCTAAGCTCTGCCTCCCCCTACCTTCTTTAAAAACTTGCTGCCTGCCCTGCTGGGCGCAACTTCTCCAGCCTCCATTTACGTAGACTGGTGAACCTTGCCCGGGATTGCGCTCAAATAAACTACCTGGCCCTTCGTTGCCTCTGGTAGCCTGCTTATTTCGGTTAGAATTTATCTTACAACCCCCTTTGCAAGGCGCTGGGTTCTCGCAGGTGTAGATGCAGCCTGGCTGTTGTACTTTATCTTCTGGTCTCTCTTTTAGGAATAGTTGTATTTGTTGTATTTTCAAAAATATATATGGTTTTGGGAGGAGATTTTCGCTGCTCTACTCACACCGCTATCTTGGCTCCTCCCTCCAAAGCCCCCAGAAGGAATCTTATAGAAATTAATATTCTCATTCTGTTAGAGTAGGCAGATATTAGACATAAGCAGGAGAAAGGGGCCAGCCCATCACCAAGGAAGACTCCTCCCTGGCTAACCCCTAAGCCCTCCTTAGTTTCCAGTTACACAGTCAAGGACACCTAGTTTATAAGGGTGCTCAGGACAAGGGCTTCCCTGATTTCAGAGCACATGCAAAGTCCAAAGACCTTGTCCAAAAGGAACCCCGCCTCATTAAAATAACATCTAAAACTAATTAACATTGCAGTTTTGGCCCCACCATGAGCTTCACTTAGGTATTTATGGGTAAGGTGCCTGTGCACTGAGAAAAAAGTTATATAACCTAGGGCCATCAATCAACCTTTCAGTCAAAGGATGTAAGACACAGAGCAGGACTTCCTGCCATCTTAAGAAAAAATAAAAGCCAACCTAAACCTAAGAGCAGGGCTGCTTCTGGTTTCCAGAGTCTGCTCTCTTCTCTCAAGAGTGTACTTTTTGCTTTAACCCAATAAATTCCT
The DNA here is from genome assembly GCF_030020395.1 of Manis pentadactyla. Lineage (NCBI taxonomy): Eukaryota > Metazoa > Chordata > Mammalia > Pholidota > Manidae > Manis > Manis pentadactyla. Next base: position 109,002,978 of record NC_080026.1, on the reverse strand, counting down.
CACTGCTTTTTTCTTGCTATCTGGTCTCTCAACTGAATTATTTCCTTTAGGAAGACAAGAATCAGGGAAACACAATGCACTCCACCAGTAACAATTCTAAAATAGATAGTGAGGCAAAGGAAGTAAAATAGTCAAAATAGTTTTGAAAAAAGAACAAAGTCAGAAAATTCACACTACCTCAATTCAAACTTACTGTAAAGTACAGTAAATCAAACCATTGTGGTACCAGAGAAAGGGTAAATATATATATCAATAGAATGGAAAAAAAAGAAAGAGTCCAAAATAGGCCCACATGTATATGACTGACTGATTTGCAACAAAGGCACAAAGGAAATTCAATGGACAAAGGATAGTCTTTCCAAAAAATGGTGCTGAAACAATTAAAAATTCACAAATAACAATAAAAAGATAATGTTTATCCATACCTCACACCATGCACAAAACTCAAAATAAATCACAGACCTAAATATAAAACTTAAAACTGTAACACTACTAAAAGAAAATACAGGAGAAAATTTTTGTGACTTGGGGTTAAGGAAAGATTTCTTTAAAAAAACACCAAAAGCAAGATCCATAAAATAAAAAAAGAAGTTTTAAATCAATAAACTGAACTTCAAAAAAATTAAGAACAGAACCTCTGCTCTTCAAAGACACTGTTAGGAGAATAAAAAGACAAATCACAAACTCAAAGAAAATATTTGCAAATCACATATCTGATAAAGAACATTTATCCATAATATATGAAGTCTCAAAATTCGATACCCCAAAACAAACAACTTGAACAATACCTCACCGAAGAAGATAGAAAGATGGCAAGTAAGCATACCAAAAACTGCTCAACACCATTTCCTATCACTTGGGAAATACAAGTCCATTTATATGACATTCTGGAAAAGGCAAAACTTTAGGGACAGAAAATACATCAGCAGTTGCCAGAAGCTCAGGTTCAAGTAAGGGCTTGACTACAAAGGAGCACAAAAGCATTTTTTGGATTGATGGAACTATTCTCTATCTTAATTACCTGGGAGTTATAGGACTGTATGCTCTTGTCAAAATTCACAGAATATACTCTAAGAAGGGTGAATTTTACTGTATGCATATTGTACCTTTAATTTTTAAAATGAAAAAAAAAAATCACTTATCTAGAAATTCCTACTAAAGTTTGCCTGCTAGCACTGACTCTTTAAATTCTGATTCTTGGCTTTAAAATCTAGAAATCAGTGAGTCACCAGTGCAGCCTTAATGAAGTTACATTAGTAAGACTGAAGATCAACTTCTTTCTTAAAACTTGAGGTTATAATCCTTTCTAATTCTGAGATCCTTACTTAAAACTTCGATTGATTTACTCAACTTTGCATGAGTAAAGACTGTAAAGCAGTCTCTTCTGACTGTCAACTCAACTATCTACTCCATACATAACCGAACCACACAATTCTTTACACTGCATTCAGGAAGATATATCAAACTATATTTTTAATCTGCAAAGTTGTATTCTGAACCTTAGAAAAGCGGGCACTGAAACTATTTTAAGATACTCTGGCAATCCCAAACGATATTAGGCATATAAATATAATAACGTTTTCTAAAACATACCATTTTTCATAATTCCTTGCTCAAACACCTTCATGACTCACCAGAGTCTACAAATAGAAACTAAGCTTAAGCTTACCTGGCATTCAAGGTTCTCCACAATTTGGTATCAGTCTACTGTTCCAATCATATTTCTATCACTCTCAGACACAAATCCTGCACTCTGCACTGGATGGCCTCATGATTTTGTTCATTCTAACTTCTGAAATCCCTTTAAACACTCACAGTCACTATTCATTCAAAAGGCTTATCTCAAATCTGGCTTTTTCCTTTAACTATTTGAAGGCATACGGATTTCAACCTTCTGTGAATTCATGTGCATTCATCATCGATGGTATTCATTGGTCATTATATACTACCTTATTCTTACTTAAAATGATTCACAATATGAATCTCATATTCCATACTACAGTTTCCTGAGGGTAGATACTGTTTTTCACATGCTTTTTATATCCCCAGAAACACAACACATACTCAATAAATATTCAGAGAAAAAAATTAATATAGAAGGTAAATAAAGTTTTAAATTAAAATACCTAAACAACTTTCTAGAAAAGCTTTTTTTTATAGCTCGAGAAACTGAAGCCAGAAGCCCTAGCTAGACTCTGCTCCCTGAGGTCTGTGCTATATTATATTCATCTTCATATTTCCAGAGTTGAATACAGTGCCTGACACATGGAAAACACTAAAATAATTAAATATCTAAGTAAATTTCATTTTCTAAGGCCAAAGTAAGAATAGAACCCTGGAGTTCTATCCCAATCCCCCCAAGATTATATTAGTGCCTTTAAATGTTCTCTAGTTTCTCATTTTTGTTCTCAGATTCTCCCTGAACAGATTTACAAACACCACAAACACAAAACTAGGCTTTTTCGTCTCTTTAAAGCTTGAAGATCAACTATCACAGTGTTGAGTACATGCACAGTAGGTAGGCAATATTTCTATCAGATTTCTTAAAAGTAACATAAAGTCAGCTCATATATACTTCTCTGTCCCATGTAAATACATACTAAGTTACTCATCCAACTAGAAAGATTTATTTTTCATCATCTTTGGCACAAATTCTAGCATGCTATCTGCCAGATCCCATGCCCCAATAAATACGCATCCACAAGCAATTAAGGAGATGGATAGCTTATGGGGAGGGGGCATTCTTTGGTCAAGTCCCAGTGCTGGCCTGTGGTTAGGGGAAAGGGTAAGTGGGGGGAGGGGTATGGCCCCATGATTAATCATTGCCCACTCTACTTAGGGGTATTTATCACGGCCCGCTGTCAGGTAAATCACTGGAAAAACACCTCTTCAGTAATTAATGTGAAGTGACAGATGGACAGCCACTGGGCCCATTAATCAGGAACATCAGCAGCCTACTGAGATTATGAATGTCAGGATGCATAAACTGCCAGTGGATCAATAGGCCCAGGAATACATCCAAGGCTCTCATTTCCAAGGCATCTCCGGTACATTAGACTCCCTCAACCCCTCCCCGAATCTAAAATGAAAAGCAGGGCTGCAGAACAAAGAGCTGAAGCTGAGGTCTGAAGTGACCACTGCAAGAAGTCAGTCAAGGAACCCAGCCATGGCCAGGAAGGTACCAGAAGAGTCAACATGAGCACAGAACTATACAGACAATCCCAACTTAAAATGGATCCTTCAACTTTTGATTTTTCGACTTGGCAATGGTGTGAAACCATACCAAGCATTCAGTAGAAACCATACTTCCAATTTTAAATTTTGATCTTTTCCTGGGCCAGCAATATGCAGTCTCATCCTCTCTCTTGAGTCTGGGCAACGACAGAAAGCCATAACTCCCAGTCAGCCACACAAAAAGGCCAAACGACAATATACTTAAAACCATCCTATACCCCCACAACCATTCTGTTTTTCCCTTTCTATGTAGTATTCAATAAATAACATGAGATATCAAACACCTGATTATAAAATAGGCTTTGTGTTAGGTGATTTTGTCCAAGTACGGGTTAATTTAAGTGTTCCGAGCACATCTAAGGTAGGCTAGGCTAAGCTATGATGCTTGGTAGATCATATTAAATGCATTTTCAACTTAAGATAGTTTCACCTTGTCCTAGCCATGGCAATCAGACAAAACAAAAACATACAAGGAATCCAGATTGGTAAAGAAGAAGTTAAACTGTCACTATTTGCAGATGACATGATACTATACATAAAAAAACCCTAAGGACTCCACCCCAAAACTACCAGAACTGATATCGGAATACAGCAAAGTTGCAGGATACAAAATCAACACACAGAAATCTGTGGCTTTCCTATACACTAACAATGAACCAACAGAAAGAGAAATCAGAAAAACAACTCCATTCACAATTGCATCAAAAAAATAAAATACCTAGGAATAAACCTAACCAAAGAAGTGAAAGACTTATACTCTGAAAACTACAAGTCACTCTTAAGAGAAATTAAAGGGGACACTAACAGATGGAAACTCATCCCATGCTCGTGGCTACGAAGAATTAATACCTTCAAAATGGCAATCCTGCCCAAAGCAATATACAGATTTGATGCAATCCCTATGAAACTACCAGCAACATTCTTCAATGAACTGGAACAAATAATTCAAAAATTCATATGGAAACACCAAAGACCCCGAATAGCCAAAGCAATCCTGAGAAAGAAGAATAAAGTAGGGGGGATCTCACTCCCCAACTTCAAGCTCTACTATAAAGCCATAGTAATCAAGACAATTTGGTACTGGCACAAGAGCAGAGCCACAGACCAATGGAACAGACTAGACAATCCAGACATTAACCCAGACATATATGGTCAATTAATATTTGATAAAGGAGCCATGGACATACAATGGCAAAATGACAGTCTCTTCAACAGATGGTGCTGGCAAAACTGGACAGCTACATGCAGGAGAATGAAACTGGACCATTGTCTAACGCCATATATAAAAGTAAACTCAAAATGGATCAAAGACCTGAATGTAAGTCATGAAACCATTAAACTCTTGGAAGAAAACATAGGCAAAAATCTCTTAGACATAAACATGAGTGACCTCTTCTTGAACATATCTCCCCGGGCAAGGAAAACAATAGCAAAAATGAACAAGTGGGACTATATTAAGCAGAAAAGCTTCTGTACAGCAAAAGACACCATCAATAGAACAAAAAGGAACCCTACAGTATGGGAGAATATACTTGAAAATGACACATCCGATAAAGGCTTGACGTCCAGAATATATAAGGAGCTCACACGCCTCAACAAACAAAAAACAAATAACCCAATTAAAAAATGGGCAGAGGAACTGAACAGACAGTTCTCCAAAAAAGAAATACAGATGGCCAACAGACACATGAAAAGATGCTCCACATCGCTAATTATCAGAGAAATGCAAATTAAAACCACAATGAGGTATCACCTCACACCAGTAAGGATGGCTGCCATCCAAAAGACAAACAACAACAAATGTTGGCGAGGCTGTGGAGAAAGGGGAACCCTCCTACACTGCTGGTGGGAATGTAAGTTAGTTCAACCATTGTGGAAAGCAGTATGGAGGTACATCAAAATGCTCAAAACAGACTTACCATTTGACCCAGGAATTCCACTCCTAGGAATTTACCCTAAGAATGCAGCAATCAAGTATGAGAAAGACCAATGCACCCCTATGTTTATCGCAGCACTATTTACGATAGCCAAGAATTGGAAGCAACCTAAATGTCCATCAATAGATGAATGGATAAAGAAGATGTGGTACATATACACAATGGAATACTACTCAGCCATAAGAAAAGGGCAAATCCTACCATTTGCAGCAACATGGATGGAGCTGGAGGGTATTATGCTCAGTGAAACAAGCCAAGCGGAGAAAGAGAAATACCAAATGATTTCACTCATCTGTGGAATATAAGAACAAAGGAAAAACTGAAGGAACAAAACAGCAGCAGAATCACAGAACTCAAGAATGGACTAACAGGTACCAAAGGGAAAGGGACTGGGGAGGATGGGTGGGTAGGGAGGGATAAGGGGGGGGAAAAAGGGGGGTATTAAGATTAGCATGCATGGGGGTTGGGAGAAAGGGGAGGGCTGTACAACACAGAGAAGGCAAGCAGTGATTCTACAACATTTGCTATGCTGATGGACAGTGACTGTAAAGGGATTTATAGGGGGGACCTGGTATAGGGGAGAGCCTAGTAAACATAATATTCGTCATGTAAGTGTAGATTAATGATACCAAAAAATAAAAAGGCAGTTCCTGTGTGGAGACCTCCAATGAGTCCTACACAAGGGTATAAAGGGCATATAAAAGTGTAGGCAAAGGGTCTGTTTGTGTTTATACAGAGGATCAAAGCCTAATTGGGCTACCCCAAAAATGAACTAAGATACGATATGAAAAAGAACTTCCAACATCAGCACTCTCTGCAAGACTCATGCCAGAAGATGATCATCAAAAAACTCCAACAAAGATCCACGCACTGCTACAGCTGTAGATGCACTCATCCCACCAGTTCCTGGACTTGCCATGGGAATGAGGAAGGAGATATCTAAACTGGCCTGTGCATACAGTAAAACAACAAATTTGACTGGATCTATACTGTTGGAACTCAACCAAGAATTTGGAGAAGTGCAAATTGTAGCACTCCAAAATCTTACAACTACAGACTATTTACTGTTAAAAGAACATATGGGATGTGATCAGTCCCCAGGAATGGGTTGTTTTAATTTGTCTGATTTCTCTCAGACTGTTCAAATTCAGTTGGACAATATCCACCATATCATAGATAAGTTTTCACAAATGCCTAAGGTGCCTAACTGGTTTTCTTGGTTTCACTGGAGATGGCTGGTAATTACAGGTATGCTTTGGTTATGTAACTATACTCCTATTATGTTAATGTGTGTGCACAATTTAATTAGTCGTTTAAAACCTATACATGCTGAAGTTACTCTACAAGAAGATATGTCAAAGAAATAATCAATCTTCCCATGTTTTCTTCCACCTGCTACTTCTATAGCTTTTCTTCTTCCTTCCTAATTACAACCCTTAAATAGAATTCATGCCTCATATCAAATTTACCGAGTATCATAATTCTTCCAAGTGGTAAAGATACCTCAAGACAAATGCTGGGTATAGAAGCCACAGGGCATAAATATGCAAAGAAGTAAAAAGCTAATCATTTCAAACAATAAGGCTTCTCTCTCACTTACCAACTTTACATTTCCCTGTATGGCCCCGGAAGATGACTGGTTAGCCAAACGGGTAAGATTCCTCAAGGGAGGAACAACCTAAGACAGGCACAGTCGCAGGGGGGCCATCAGGTGAGAAATTGGGGATCAACAGAGGTGAGGCTTAGAACCTCACCCCCCCCTGTTCTGAGAGAAATCTTCTGCATACGTGGATGTTTTATTGCCCTTGTCTAGCTTGGATTAACACATAGTCTACAGGCACACACCTGATCATCTACATTTGCTCTCTTACAACACTAAACTATGTTTTCTACCTTTATCTTGTATCTACCTACCACTTCAGCATTTTATTAAAAATAATAATAATAAAGAGAGAAATGTGGTATCCACATATAAATCAAGTATAAAAATCAAATGAGTATTCATATTTGAACTGACTGTTTATAGTTCATAATGCATGAGCAAAACCGAAAGTTTCTGTGATGACTGCCCTTGTACTGTTCACCATGTAACTTATTCACTATGTAAGAATTTTTTCTCCATGTAAGAACTTGTTTGTTATGCTTCAGAAGACTGGAGACTGACGAAAATTAGGCTTGGGGTGGATTAATGATTGTGCATTGAGCATTGACTCCCCTATACAGAATTTTATTGTTGTTAACAACCATTTGATCAATAAATATGAGAGATGCCCTCACAACAACAACAACAACAAAAAAAAAAAAAGTACACACTTCCAATTGTAAAATAAATGAGTAACCGGGATGTAATGTATAGCATAAGGAATGTAGTCAAAATATTGTAACAACTTGGTATGGTGACAGCTGGTACCTAGAGTTATAATGTATATAAATGTTGAATCACTGTGATGTACACCTGAAACTAATGTAATGTAATACTGTGTGTCAACTACCCTTCAATAAAAAATAATGATCTACAAAAAAAAAAAAAAAAAAGATAGTTTCATCTTGGATTAATCAGGATGTAAACCCCACTGTAGGTTGAGGAAGATCTGTGCTGACCAAAAAGCTCTTCGAAGCTCAATGCACTGGGAAAGCAGGGGAACCAGGAAGGTAACAGTTAACATTCAATTACTCAGTTTGATTATCCATTTTAGGGTAATCCAGTTTCTTGCTTCTAATCTTTTACCCACTTTCCTGTCCATCTTTTCTTTCCTTTCTATTGGTACCACTAATGTAAAGTAGACAGAAATAAGAGAAAGTTCAATTTCTGCTACCTAACAATCTACATAAAAATTCCAATTTAAGAGGAAAAAGAGGAATTTGTATAAAATAAAATCACTGAATTATCCTTGAATTTAATTTAGCCTCATCCTTCATTACCATGAAGAACTGGGAATTGCTAGTTGTTTTCAACTGAGAAAAAGGTGGTCTTCCTGATTAATATCTACAAAGCATTACGCAAAAATAAGAGATGAGTTAAAGGCTAAACTGTGTAGTGGGATTGCAGTGAAATGAAATCAGCTCTTAATTCTATTTCTTCTCCAAGTTAAACAAACAGTTCTCCATCAAAAGAAAAGGGTCTGTTCAACTTGTAAAAGAGTATGGAGCTTAAAGAGAATTACTGTTTGCTTGTTCCCCCAAGTTCACTCAAATTCTGTATGGGAATCACGGCTCTGCTCCCACCTCATACTGAACACACTGTGGGCTGCAGTGACAGGAATGAGACTGCACTTGCTGCCACATCCCGCCAAACCCCAGTGCTGTGCTTTGTGGTCAGACTCAGGCCAGAGCTACAATTGTTGGTTAGAAAGTATCTCAGAGTTACGGCTGCCTGTTCTGCTAAATCTCATTTCATCCTACTGATGGATGGATGGACAGATGGCTGCTTGGTGAAGGCAGCATTATCAGGCAGCTTCTATGGGGCCTCTGAATGATGGATAGCCTTCTTTCTACTTTCCCCAAACCACCATCGATCCAAGCCATATTTCAGCAGTCAGAAGCCCAGTAATATTAAGACACACAATCAGGTTAAGTTACTTGCAGTGTAAACCTCTAGAACAGAAATTCTAACACCTCTGCTTTGCTGTCATGAACTAGTCTGAAAATGTTACAGTTTCATTCTTTCTAGCTGCTAATGCAATGAATTCCAACAACTCAAAGCCCAAAGGGAACAGATTGGCTCCATTCCTAAGAACACTTGAAAAGCTAGCTTACCTGTCAAATTTTTTACTAGCCAGTTCTGTGAAATGAACTCTGCAGCAGTGAGCAGGTCTGTGAATATGTGTATCCAGTGGAATGTGAAGCTACCAGAAGCATACAAACCACACAGAGTTTGTCAGTGATATAATCACTAGCCTCAAACATGTTGGAACTTTGGATATATCAAGTAGACCTTGCCTAGCAACATCAAGGATGGTGCTTAAAACCAGGACAGATTAAAATTTTGTCTTCTGCTCACAATCCTAAAATGCTGTTTCTAGCTAGTGTGCCTGACTAGCTTCTGTTCTCCTGTGTACATATCAGATCCTACGTACTAACCCATGCCTGTTGCCACAAGCATACTTCTGCATCCATTTGCTCTGTCACCTTCTAGACACTCATCTCATCTTGTCTGTTTGGGCTCCATGCCCTCCTTCTTCCTTCCACGATATCCTGTGCTCTCAGACAGCAACTGAGACATATAACTGGACTCTGTGTCAAAGTTATTTCCACTCATGTAGTGGGAAGAAAGGGACTCTGACTCCAGCATTGGGATTGGGAGATTCCCAGAATGCACATGCCCTCTGTTTCTAAGATCACTTACCCTCAAATGACCTCTCTAAATGTTTCACTATCAACTATACCCCAAATCAGCATGACCTGGCCCCTACACCTGGCCCTTTTTGGTCACCCTGAGTCTATGGGCACAGAGAAATTGCTTGTATTTGTTTGCAGGGTTAGAAAAATATCTCAGTGGAGTGGCCACTGTTTTTCTTCTTGCTATATGGTAGTATACTTGATTACTTTAATATTTATGCCTTAACCACACCTATAGCTCTGTTCTTTGCAAAAAAAAAAAAAATGTGCTATTTCTATAAGATACTACTTAATTATAATGTCATATCAAAAATAGCACTGCCCTTCACAAAAGCTTTAAAAAATTTTTACAGAATCTTTGAATTACATTACTGAAAGGGGTTATATAAATCAGAATTCAACATCCCAACTTTCCAAATAAAGAAAGTTAAGATCTAACATTGTAATGTCCATGGTTAGATAGATATTAAGTGGCAAAGCATGACTGGAACCTAGGTTTTAATTACAAATGTTGTGCCCATTCTACTTTATTTCTCAGATATTTCATTTTATCTGGAATTTCAAAGAGTAGGGGTAATTAGGGTTCAGTGTTATTTGTATGTGTGCCTGTGTGTTTTAGGGGAGAAAGGTGGCCACAAATAATTAAATTTGGTCACCCATACTATTACGCTTCCCATCAAATTTGTCCATGGATCATCTGAGAGCCACTCACTATCTTATAGAACAAAAGTAAATGAATTTCTGACAACTAGAAACCTCTACTGTTCTCCCTTCATGTTATTTGTTCCAGGTCTGTCTAAAAGGTTGAAAAGATACTTAATGCAAATAAAATCTGAAAACTGAGAGGCTCCATATCTATAACTTAAACTAAGTGGACAGAGTAGTAATGTGACCTTTTCATTTCCAAGGACATCACATTCTGGTCAAATACAGAACATAGATTAAGTTGACTGACTGGACTTCACCCTCCGGTGGCCAAAATGTGTCACTGCTGCATTTCCTGATTGCCAAACGACCTCAATACAGGTCATATTAAATTTACAGCTGAAAAGACCTTTGTAAATTATAACTGATAACTTCTTCATTTTCAAGATGAGGAAACTGGGTGAGGAATTTATCTAAGACATACAGCTACTTGATTGGGAACTAAGACCAGAACCCAAATCTCTTATTAACTAAAATCGATAGTTTTATCACCATGACAGCTGCCTTACCCAGTCTTCCACCCAGTATATGCTCAGGATTTACTAGCTGAGCAAAGTTTAATCAAGAAGTTAATTGTGCTGCAAAAATAATCATATAATGCACATGAAAACCAAATATATCATCCACATGAATGCTCATCTGTATTAGTATAAATTATTAGGAACACTTTTTCATCCCATCCCCACAAATATGTGCCTCATACACTGGACAAGAACTCTACTCTGACTTTTCTTAACAACAAACAAAACATTTCTCCTAAGAATTCCAAAAAAGACACCTCATCAGAAAAAACATCTTGTGTAAGGTAATAAGGAATGACAATTCTTTGAACTCTTATTTCTATATACTCCCTAAGTTCATGCAAAGGCTGTTTTATTTGCATTAACCAAATATGTTTTAGAATAATCAATTTTTTATATTCATTTTCAAGGCTATCGTAAGCCAACACAATGATCCTTTCCTTTCATTAAAAAAAATCCTTTTCACAGAGTTTCTATTTGGTTAAGAAAGATCTATTAAGCCATGCCTAAGAGAACAATGACGTATTTTTTTAAATCTACTGCCATGAACCATGTCTAATTATGTTTTCTGTTTCATTAAGATTTAGGCCCTACAAGCCCAAGTGAAGTAGTGTAGTACCAATGCTAGTAGCAGACAAAGGAATAGCCAGCTACCGTTTAATGACTGCTTACTGTGACAGGGACTGTGCTAAATGTTTTATATATTTTATCTTATTTGAGTACAACTGTAATACTATGAGGTAGCTATTATTATCCTACTTTTACAGATTTTTTAAAAATCTGAAGCTTAGATAACTCAAGGCCATACAGCTTCAAGTTCTGGTTAGGATTCTAAAGTCTCTGTATTTAACCCCTGAATATTAGACTGCCTAATATTCAGCAGGATGGTCTCTGACTACAATGTATTAATTTCATAAATATTCACAATTTATTTAGAATCTCTATAAATGCAAAGCAACCAAAGCTGCAGTAAAACAAGAAAACAAGCAAGTATAAGAATGAAAGAACTTCAATGCTTTCATGGCATGTCTCTTTCCAATAACCTTCCAGACTCAAAAGTGCTGACAATAATTCACTATTGTCTCTGAAACATCCTCATTCACCTTGCCTCACCCTGGAAGCCATATGGTGAAGAACCTCACCAGGTGTCAGGAAAGGAACTCCCTCTCTTCTATTTCCCATAAGAATAATCTCTATACTCTTTTCCAGCCAACCCCCACAACCATGTGAAAACATTATCCTTCTCTACATACTACCCTTTCTCCAGAGGCACTTGTGAACATGGAAACAACCAATGAAACTGGTAATACAGTTCTAAGACTGGAGGAAGCTTCAAAGCTGAATGTAAAATGCACTTTCAAACCTCAGTATAAAAACAAAAGAAACTTGTGCATCAAATACCTAGTACAGATAGTATTTTCAGTTGTAATCTTAAACAGAATATATAGTTACAGTATTTTAATTTTAGTCTGCCTTGGGGATTTATAGTCTTTGCCTCACTGCATGCAAATGGACAAAGATACAGCTTACATACTGAAAGAAACATTTCATGAAAAATCTGAGTATCAAGTCAATGAAAGATGGATACATGATTCCAGTAGGATCTTGGGGGACCCAAAACACATAATCAAACTACAGCATGAAAATATTTTTTTTCTCACAGTATAACACAATTCATGGCCTCAACTTATTTTACACTCCACTGGCTATAGTCACCATGCATGAGCACCAACTGATTTCACACTTCATAGGCTGCGAAACAATCCACAGCTTAGTCTCTTTCACACTCCACTGACATGGTAACCCCATGGTTCACCAACTTAACTGTTTCAAGTTTAATGTCAGCACCCATTACCGACCACCTCAAAAGGCAGTCCGAGGAAACCTTTAATGTAACTGAACAACAGCAATATGATCTGCAATACAAAGGGAAAGGGAAAGCTCTGCTTCCTACCCCCATATATACCTGGGAGCTGGGGGGAGAAAGAGAAGGGAAAAACTCTCTCCTAAAACTTCTTTCCCTCACTATGTATATTACAGTTGGTTTGTTTTACTACACTTACTTGAAATTAGCTCCTCTCCTGGGTTACACTGATATCCTAAATTTGACAATAAAAGAGTTGAGGCTGTGCCTCAAACATGATATGCATTAAACTTGATCTTTTTCTCTTTTAGGATTCAGAGACTAAAGCTAAAAAACCATTGAATGAATTGTGAAAGTAGAAGCCAAAGAGCTTAATCTGTGCTAAGCACCTTGTATGTATTATCTCATTTGATCCCAACTACATACTAAGAGGTAGCTATTATCTCAATTTCACAGATGTGAAATCTGAAACGTAAGTTACCTAAGATTGCACAGCCTCCAAGTGTTGGTTAGGATTTCAAAGTCCCTGCACTTACCTACCAGTAGACTTTAGCACATGCCTTCTTTAAAAAATGGGTAAAACAACACATAGCAGAGGACGGTTTAAAAACAAAACACAAAAGTGCATAGCAACAAAAGAGAGTAACTGTAAAGGAGGGGGAGTCTCTATGTTAGAGATAGTTACAACTCTGTATCTATGTCCTCCCTCTTAAAGATATGCTAGCAAGTGTGAAGGCCAAATGTGCCTGTAGGAAACAGAAACCAGAAGAAGCAAAGTTTCACTTGAAAGCAGGACAAGAAAACGTTAAATAATTAATAAGAGCTTTTCTTTCATGCAAACTGAAAGTTTACTAATTCGAGTTTCAAAAATAACAAATAATTATCTTAGAATACAATAGTATCTTCAGAGTAATGCTTCTTTAAAGATCAGGAAGCCTGGTACAGAGTGCTACGGAAGGCTTTCAAAGAAGAATAATCTATGGAACAAACACGGCTCTGGTACTTAAACTGCATTCTAATCTATTATTCTTATGATACAAAAAAATAAGTGAATGATAAAGACTGGAGAAAGCTAACAACATGTAATTGCATTTTCTCAAAGTCAAACAAATATTTATTAAGTGCACATGTACTAAAATCTATGCTAGGGGCAGTGGAGGTTTCTAAAGTAGGACTACAAATAATAACATGTTTTGAACCACATGAATAATGTAGCCCCCACTTTTAAGCTGTCTCTACCTAATTGGGAAGACAAGAGGTTTTTTTTAATTGTTTTAAGTAGTATATAACTGTCAAATAAAGAGAAAAGCAGTAAGTGATAAAAACCCAGAAGAGGGAGATATCACTAAGGGCCTGAAATGGTTGAAGTTGTCACAAAGTAGGTGGAAGTGGAGCTGTGCCTTTAGAAGCTGGTACTTATAGACAGAGAATTGAAGAGACACATTCCAAGTAGGACTAGCCTGAACAATATGAAGAATCGGTAAGACAAGAAGTGTTATTCTGGAGACAGTTATAGAAACTATTCTACCTAGGACCAAAGGTCCAATGTAGGAAGTATTGGAAGACTCTGCCAGGAAGACTGTTTTCAGCCTGGAGGGCCTTCAACACTAGGTTAGGGCATTCAATACCCGAGGCAATAGAGCTGAGTCTAGACCTTAGAGACAATTTCTGAGAAGTGATACTATTATAGCATCTCTAGGTCCCCATACCTTCTCTTACTCCATTTGCCCTTTCATTTACCTGTGGCATCTTTTAATATGTTTCATCAGGAGCAAGCAATCTCTCCTGTGCTTACTTAATCCACCGATAACAATGTCCAAGCAGTAACGTATTTAACCAAAATCTAGAAACAGGGTCAACCAGCAAGATGAGTTCCAAAATGATGTGTCCCAAGTCTAATCCCATATTCAGAATTAGACATTATACCTAGGGGAGCAATCAAATACATTTACTTTGTATAGCCATTCTCATAAGCAGAGAAAGAATTGAACCATAACTTGCCGCACACTAAATTTTACTCCACTATCAAAATAATATCCAGAAACTAATGCGTTGATAACTGATGAAGACTGCTGTAGTTGGCCAAGTGTTTCTGAAATCATAACTGCTGGTGGAATGTGTATATGTGTGGGTATAAAATCCAATACATAAATAAAAACAGGATATATATTTATCTAAGATAAAGGCCTAATCATTTTAGATCTAGATATGGTAATTGTAATAATTCCTGGAAAACAGAAGCCCCATCCCTATTACCCTGACTTTTATAGTCTCCTTTCCTGGCAGGAAGTGATATTTCTAGTCTCTTCAAAATGTTTACATCTTTCCAGTCCATACCCTCAACAATAGAACATCGAACCTTACAGGTTTGATGACAGAATGTAACAATAACACCGTGGCAGGAAAAGTGCAATATACTATTTCTACCCCACCAAAACCCACACACTCCAGCTGCTTCTTTCACAATCATATTAGTACAGCTAACAAACAATGTTTTCGAATTGCCCAGAGAACTTAAGTTGCTCTGCTCTTCTCCCATTTCTCCCCCTCGTCATCTCCTCTATAACTTACACATAACCACCTCACTCTGCTGTCCATCTTCCCCAACTGCTGCCCAACAATTCACAGGCTGTCACAGATTGTAAGCACTGCGTTTGGGGACTGGAGAAGTACTCTTGTGGGACAGTGCAGTGTGTTAGTTATGCATTTTCCAGGACACAATGTCACTCTTTATAGCCAGCTGCAAATTAGCTTCTTCTTAAAAAAATGATACTCCTAATAAGACAGGTATAAGGAGATTTTAAATAACCAAGATTAAAACTCACACTGGTTTGCTCTGAGATCTGGGCCATTTCAGAGTCATGCACAATGAAATCCTATACCTCTACTCATACAAACCATACACACCATCTAGGAACATCTGAAGTCAGCTTTCTGATGCTAACAAAGAAAATACCAAAGAAAGGTATCAAAGGAGAATCTTTTTTCCCCTTTTTTCTGTGGCTGTGGCTCCTCATCCTTAGATTCTATTTGAGAATACTTTAAGTTCAGCTCTCAACATTAACATTACTTCTCTGTGTAAAATCATTTAAAAGAAAATTTTGCAAATAATATCATTTCATTATAGCTTCTCTCCAATTTTTTGCCACATGTTAGCAAAGAAAAAGTAAATCATATTAGTTAGCAAAAAAATGCACATTAAATATACTCTTCTTTGCCTTTTAAACTGGCAAAGATTAAGAAGACATCAGTAAAGTCCTGTGTTGATGAATGTACACTGAATGGGTTCACACACAGCTGATGGAAGTATATACATTTTTATTAATGTATAAAGTATTTTAACAATTACAAAATCTTTTATATATCAAAGAGCCTTTGGATCAGGCAATTCTCATTTAAAGAATTTACTGGAAGGGAATAACTGAACTTCCACAAGGATACTTATTCCAGAACTCCTTATAATTATGAAAATTATAAACAACTCTAATGTCCATCTATATGGGGCAGGTTAAATAAATTATCATACATCTATACAATGGAAAAGTATACGGACATTAAAGAGAAACATGCAGCTCTATAAATATTGATAGAAACATCAACAAACTCATTAATGAGTTTCTTAAATATGGAGAATTTAACAAGAAGTATTCAAAACCACTATAAAGAAAACTTTAAAACATTTCTCAAAGATACAAAAGTAGATTTGACCAAATGGAAAGTTATTTTTTGTTCTTGGATGGAAAACTCAATGCAACTCAACATCATGAAGACGTCAGTTCTCCCTAAATTATGAATTTAATATAATCCAATAAAAATCCTAATATGAACAAGCTTTTTTATGAAGGTAGACAGCAGATACTAAATTTCAACAGAAAAATTAACATGTAAGTATAGCCAATAAAACATTATAAATTTTTACAGCTAGCCTTTCACATATTATGGAGCCTCTATAATTAAAACAGTGTTATATGATGCAGGAATAGACAGACCAGTGCAAAAGAAAAAAAAGTACAGAAATAAACTCATTGGAAACTTGATATGTGATGAAGTTGTCGTTATCAAAACAATGGAGCAAAATACTACTTTTCAAAGCAAATTAAAATACAAATACTACTATTTTAAAGCAAATATGCTGGGACAACTAATTAGCATTTAGGGAATGATTATTAACTTACACAATATTAATTTAAAAAAAAAATAAAAAAGCTCCAAATAGACCAGGGATCCAAATTTAGCAACTATAACAATAAAGTACTAGAAAAAAACAGGTGCAAATTTCTCTTTACCCTGTTTAAAGGAAAGGTTTCTAATTATAATCCAAAATTCAGATGTAACAAAAGACTGAAAAATTAGACTACATAAAAGCATACACACACAAAAACACACGTACACTCTCTCTCTCTCACTCTCTCTCTCTCTCTCTCTCTCTCTTTCTCTCTCTCTCTGAACAAAATCAAAATATAACTGACACTCTGGGAGAAAATATTTATAATACATAACATTTAAAAAGAGCTAATATCCCTAATATATAAAGAACTCTTAAAAACTGAAGGACAAGGAAAGGGCGGAAGATGGCGGAGTGAGAAGAGCAGCAGAAATCTCCTCCCAAAACCACATATATCTATGAAAATATAACAAAGACAACCCTTCCTAGAATAAAGACTAGAGGACACAGGACAATATCCAGACCACATCCGCACCTGAGAGAACCCAGCGCCTCGCGAAGGGGGTAAGATACAAACCCCGGCCTGGCGGCAGCCGAGCACCCATCCCCCCAACTCCTGGTGGGAGAAGAACAGGCAGAGCGGGAGGGAGACAGAGCCCAGGACTGCCAAACACCCACCCAAGCCATCTGGGACAGAGTGCAGGGCCCTGGATACTAGGAAAACAGGGCAGCAAGAACAGTGAGCGGACACCGGAGGCCGGGCGCTGGAGGACATAAGAAAAGCGCGCGACCATTTTTTTTTTTTTTTTTTTTGCTTTTTTGCTGTTTTGTTTTGGCGAGCACTTTTTGTAAGTCTTAAAGGGATAGGGACCCCAATACTAGGGAAACAGGGCAGCAAGACCGGTGAGCAGGTGCCTGAGGCTGGCGCCGGAGAATAAAGAAAAACGAACAACCACCTTTTTTTTTTTTTAATTACTTTAAAATTTTTCTTTCTTTTTTTTTTTTTTTAGGTGGTTGTTGTTTTGTTTTGGCAGGTGCTTTTTGTAAGTCTTAAAGGGGCAGGGCGGGACACTTAATCCAGAGGTACGGAATCTGGGGATCTCTGGGCACCCTAACCCCTGGGCTGCAGGGAGTAGGGAGGCCCCTTACGGAGATAAAGAGCCTCCCAGCAGCTCCTGCTCCAACGCGACTCCACCACATTGGAGTAGCTGCCCGAGCCAGGCCACGCCCACAGCAACAACAGAGATTAACTCCATAGCAGCCGGGCAGGAAGCAGAAACCCTGTCTGCGCGCAGCTGCGCAGCACAAGCCACTAGAGGTCGCTGTTCTCCCAGGAGAGGAAGGCCACAAACCAACAAGAAAGGAAGTCCTTCCAGCCGTCACTCGTCCCAGCTCTGCAGACTATTCCTATCACCATGAAAAGGCAAAGCTACAGGCAGACAAAGATCACAGAGACAACACCAGAGAAGGAGACAGACCTAACCAGTCTTCCTGAAAAAGAATTCAAAATAAGAATCATAAACATGCTGACAGAGATGCAGAGAAATACGCAAGAAAAATGGGATGAAGTCCGGAAGGAGATCACAGATGCCAGAAAGGTGATCACAGAAATGAAACAAACTCTGGAAGGGTTTAAAAGCAGAATGGATAGGATGCAAGAGGCCATTGATGGAATTGAAACCAGAGAACAGGAACGCATAGGAGCTGACATAGAGAGAGACAAAAGGATCTCCAGGAATGAAACATATTAAGAGAACTGTGTGACCAATCCAAAAGGAACAATATCCGTATTATAGGGGTTCCAGAAGAAGAAGAGAGAGGAAAAGAGATGGAAAGTATCTTAGAAGAAATAATTGCTGAAAACTTCCCCAAACTGGTGGAGGAAATAATCAAACAGACCACGGAAATACACAGAACCCCCAACAGAAAGGATCCAAGGAGGACAACACCAAGACACATAATAATTAAAATGGCAAAGATCAAGGACAAGGAAAGAGTTTTAAAGGCAGCTAGAGAGAAAAAGGTCACCTATAAAGGAAAACCCATCAGGCTAACATCAGATTTCTCGACAGAAACCCTACAGGCCAGAAGAGAGTGGCATGATATATTTAATACAATGAAACAGAAGGGCCTTGAACCAAGGATACTGTATCCAGCACGACTATCATTCAAATATGACGGTGGGATTAAACAATTCCCAGAAAAACAAAAGCTGAGGGAATTTGCTTTCCACAAACCACCTCTACAGAACATCTTACAGGGACTGCTCTAGATGGGAGCACTCCTAGAAAGAGCACAGCACAAAACACCCAACATATGAAGAATCGAGGAGGAGGAACAAGAAGGGAGAGAAGAAAAGAATCTCCAGACAGTGTATATAACAGCTCAATAAGCGAGCTAAGTTAGGCAGTAAGATACTAAAGAGGCTAACCTTGAACCTTTGGTAACCACGAATTTAAAGTCTGCAATGGCAATAAGTACGTATCTTTCAATAGTCACCCTAAATGTTAATGGGCTGAATGCACCAATCAAAAGACACAGAGTAATAGAATGGATAAAAAAGCAAGACCCATCTATAAGCTGCTTCCAAGAAACTCACCTCAAACCCAAAGACATGTACAGACTAAAAGTCAAGGGATGGAAAAACATATTTCAAGCAAACAACAGTGAGAAGAAAGCAGGGGTTGCAGTACTAATATCAGACAAAATAGACTTCAAAACAAAGAAGTAACAATAGATAAAGAAGGACACTACATAATGATAAAGGGCTCAGTCCAACAAGAGGATATAACCATTCTAAATATATATGCACCCAACACAGGAGCACCAGCATATGTGAAACAAATACTAACAGAACTAAAGGGGGAAATAGACTGCAATGCATTCATTCTAGGAGACTTCAACACACCACTCACCCCAAAGGATAGATCAACCGGGCAGAAAATAAGTAAGAACACGGAAGCACTGAACAACACAGTAGAGCAGATGGACCTAATAGACATCTATAGAACTCTACATCGAAAAGCAGCGGGATATACATTCTTCTCAAGTGCACATGGAACATTCTCCAGAATAGACCACATACTAGGCCACAAAAAGAGCCTCAGAAAATTCCAAAAGATTGAAATTCTACCAACCAACTTTTCAGACCACAAAGGCATAAAACTAGAAATAAACTGTACAAAGAAAGCAAAGAGGCTCACAAACACATGGAGGCTTAACAACACGCTCCTAAATAATCAATGGATCAATGACCAAATCAAAATGGAGATCCAGCAATATATGGAAACAAATGACAACAACAACACTAAGCCCCAACTTCTGTGGGACACAGCAAAAGCAGTCTTAAGAGGAAAGTATATAGCAATCCAAGCATATTTTAAAAAGGAAGAGCAATCCCAAATGAATGGTCTAATGTCACAATTATCGAAATTGGAAAAAAAAGAACAGATGAGGCCTAAGGTCAGCAGAAGGAGGGACATAATAAAGATCAGAGAAGAAATAAATAAAATTGAGAAGAATAAAACAATAGCAAAAATCAATGAAACCAAGAGCTGGTTCTTCAAGAAAATAAACAAAATAGATAAGCCTCTAGCCAGACTTATTAAGAAGAAAAGAGAGTCAACACAAATCAACAGTATCAGAAACGAGAAAGGAAAAATCACGACGGACCCCACGGAAATGCAAAGAATTATTGGAGAATACTATGAAAACCTATATGCTAACAAGCTGGGAAACCTAGGAGAAATGGACAACTTCCTAGAAAAATACAACCTTCCAAGATTGACCCAGGAAGAAACAGAAAATCTAAACAGACCAATTACCAGCAACGAAATTGAAGCGGTAATCAAAAAACTACCAAAGAACAAAACCCCCGGGCCAGATGGATTTACCTCGGAATTTTATCAGACATACAGGGAAGACATAATACCCATTCTCCTTAAAGTTTTCCAAAAAATAGAGGAGGAGGGGGATACTTCCAAACTCATTCTATGAAGCTAATATCACCCTAATACCAAAACCAGGCAAAGACCCCACCAAAAAAGAAAACTACAGACCAATATCCCTGATGAACGTAGATGCAAAAATACTCAACAAAATATTAGCAAACCGAATTCAAAAATACATCGAAAGGATCATACACCATGACCAAGTGGGATTCATCCCAGGGATGCAAGGATGGTACAACATTCGAAAGTCCATCAACATCATCCACCACATCAACAAAAAGAAAGACAAAAACCACATGATCATCTCCATAGATGCTGAAAAAGCATTTGACAAAGTTCAACATCCATTCAATGTAAAAACTCTCAGCAAAATGGGAATAGAGGGCAAGTACCTCAACATAATAAAGGCCATATATCATAAACCCACAGCCAACATTATATTGAACAGCGAGAAGCTGAAAGCATTTCCTCTGAGATCGGGAACTAGACAGGGATGCCCACTCTCCCCACTGTTATTTAACATAGTACTGGAGGTCCTAGCCACGGCAATCAGACAAAATAAAGAAATACAAGGAATCCAGATTGGTAAAGAAGAAGTTAAATTGTCACTATTTGCAGATGACATGATACTGTACATAAAAAACCCTAAAGACTCCACCCCAAAACTACTAGAACTGATATCGGAATACAGCAAAGTTGCAGGATACAAAATCAACACACAGAAATCTGTGGCTTTCCTATACACTAACAATGAACCAACAGAAAGAGAAATCAGGAAAACAACTCCATTCACAACTGCATCAAAAAAAAATAAAATACCTAGGAATAAACCTAGCCAAAGAAGTGAAAGTCTTACACTCTGAAAACTACAAGTCACTCTTAAGAGAAATTAAAGGGGACACTAACAGATGGAAACTCATCCCATGCACCTGGCTAGGAAAAATTAATATCGTCAAAATGGCCATCCTGCCCAAAGCAATATACAGATTTGATGCAATCCCTATGAAACTACCAGCAACATTCTTCAATGAACTGGAACAAATAATTCAAAAATTCATATGGAAACACCAAAGACCCCGAATAGCCAAAGCAATCCTGAGAAAGAAGAATAAAGTAGGGGGGATCTCACTCCCCAACTTCAAGCTCTACTATAAAGCCATAGTAATCAAGACAATTTGGTACTGGCACAAGAACAGAGCCACAGACCAATGGAACAGACTAGAGAATCCAGACATTAACCCAGACATATATGGTCAATTAATATTTCATAAAGGAGCCATGGACATACAATGGCGAAATGACAGTCTCTTCAACAGGTGGTGCTGGCAAAACTGGACAGCTACATGTAGGAGAATGAAACTGGACCATTGTCTAACCCCATATACAAAAGTAAACTCAAAATGGATCAAAGACCTGAATGTAAGCCATGAAACCATTAAACTCTTGGAAGAAAACATAGGCAAAAACCTCTTAGACATAAACATAAGTGACCTCTTCTTGAACATATCTCCCCGGGCAAGGAAAACAACAGCAAAAATGAGTAAGTGGGACTATATTAAGCTGAAAAGCTTCTGTAAAGACACCATCGATAGAACAAGAAGGATCCCTACAGTATGGGAGAATATATTTGAAAATGACACATCCGATAAAGGCTTGACGTCCAGAATATATAAGGAGCTCACACGCCTCAACAAACAAAAAACAAATAACCCAATTAAAAAATGGGCAGAGGAACTGAACAGACAGTTCTCCAAAAAAGAAATACAGATGGCCAACAGACACATGAAAAGATGCTCCACATCGCTAATTATCAGAGAAATGCAAATTAAAACCACAATGAGGTATCACCTCACACCAGTAAGGATGGCTGCCATCCAAAAGACAAACAACAACAAATGTTGGCGAGGCTGTGGAGAAAGGGGAACCCTCCTACACTGCTGGTGGGAATGTAAGTTAGTTCAACCATTGTGGAAAGCAGTATGGAGGTACATCAAAATGCTCAAAACAGACTTACCATTTGACCCAGGAATTCCACTCCTAGGAATTTACCCTAAGAATGCAGCAGCCCAGTTTAAAAAGGACACATGCAACCCTATGTTTATCGCAGCACTATTTACAATAGCCAAGAAATGGAAGCAACCTACATGTCCATCAGTAGATGAATGGATAAAGAAGAGGTAGTACATATACATAACGTAATATTATTCAGCCACAAGAAGAAAACAAATTCTACCATTTGCAACAACATGGATAGAGCTAGAGGGTATTATGTGCAGTGCAATAAGCCAGGCGGAGAAAGACAAGTACCAAATGATTTCACTCATCTGTGGAGTATAACAACAAAGGAAAAACTGAAGGAGCAAAACACCAGAAGACTCACAGAACCCCAGAATAGACTAACATTTACCAAAGGGAAAAGTAATGGGGAGGACGGGTGGGAAGGGAGGGACGGTGGGGGGAGAGAAAGGGGGCATTATGATTAGCATGTATACTGTGTGGGGTGGGAGCACAGGGAGCACTGTACAACACAGAGAAGACAAGTAGTGATTCTCAAACATCTTACTACGCTGATGGACAATGACTGCAATGGGGAATGTGGGGGGAACTTGGTGATGGGGGGAGTCTAGTAAACATAATGTTTCTCATGTAATTGTAGATTAATGATACCAAATAAAATGATACCAAAATAAAAAAAAAAAGAATGATTAATATCCTCACAATAGATGACTATGCAACTGTAGGACAGATGAAAAGACAGAGGGAGGGTGAGGTCTATAAATTGATGTGGAATGGATCCCAAAATACATCATGGTAAGTGAAAAAAAGCAAACCACTAGAGTATATATGCTACCTTTTGTGTAAAAAAAAAAAAAAAAAAAGAGGAAAAGAAAATATACATGTATCTCATCATTCCTGAGGGAAGCACATGCAGGAAGTATAATTCAGAGAATGATGAAACTGGTTACCTTTAGAAGGTAAATGGAAAACAGGGTGGAAAGGACAGAAGAAATGAGTGTCAAAAATATGTACAATGCTGACTTTTTGATCCATGTTAATGTCTCACATACTCAAAAATAAGTCAGATCAAGTAGGATGGTGAGAGAGACTTAGACTACAAATAGAACTGAACTGTACTTGAAATGACTAACATAACCACAATGGGGAGGAAAGAATTATGGGGAGAGAAAATTAATCCAGTTAACTTTTGAACATGGTTTTTAGATCAACGCTCCAATAGAACCATAATGACAGCCACGTACATTATTTAATATTTTCTACTAACTACTAATAAAATAAAAATAGGTGAAATTAATTTTATTACTGTATTTTGTATCTAATATATCTAAAATACTTTAAACTATAATCAATATAAAAATGGTATTAAATTTTAATAAGGTATTTCACATTCCTTATTTCATTCCAAGTTTTCAAAATGTGTATTTTATACTTACAGCACATTTCAATTCATGTGGTTCATGGCTACCCTATTGGACAGTGGAGGTTTAGACTATACACCTTCAGGCTAAAGGAGAAACTATAAACAAGTATTGAGCTACATTTACTAGGTGTCTTTTAGTGATATTAGTTAACAATTCTTAAATGATTTTCTGATATTCCTGGATTGAGCTAGCAAGTAAAAATATGATTATGAATATGGGAGTAGGATTCTCACTCTTGGAAGAAGTAGTTACACAAATGGAAAGAAAGGATAGAACACATCCTATAGGGATGGACTGGAATCAGAGGTATCAGTATAAACTCACTGTTTTCAAAAGATGGATAAAGATGAACTGAGTGTGTGTGGACACACACACATATCACATACATGTACTTCATAGAAGCCTGCTGAGAAGGCCTAAAGGCTATGACATCCAGTAGCAATGAGGATATCTAGAATCAAGATCCTGGCTTTCAAAGCCATTCTTTAAGACAGGAAGTAGAGCTCCCTGAAGAAAATATCTCATTCCAGGGCTTGGGCTCAGAAAGTGAAGATGAACCTAGAATATGTTGTTGTAGTAAAAAATGAGGAAGTGACCACTGCAAAAAAGGAGACAGGAACCAACTTGAAGGACACCCACGGCCCAAATCAGGGAGAGCATCAAAATAAATAATGAATTAAAGTATTATAAATAGAGGAGGGGCGGAAGATGGCGGCGTGAGTAGAGCAGCGGAAATCTCCTCCCAAAACCGCATATATCTATGAAAATATAACAAAGACAACCCTTCCTAGAATAAAGACCAGAGGACACAGGACAATATCCAGACCACATCCGCACCTGAGAGAACCCAGCGCTTCGCGAAGGGGGTAAGATACAAGCCCCGGCCCCGCGGGAGCCGAGCGCCCCTCCCCCCAGCTCCCGGCGGGAGAAGAGCAGGCAGAGCGGGAGGGAGACGGAGCCCAGGGCTGCCGAACACCCAGCCCCCGCCATCCGGGCCAGAGTGCAGGGCCCTCGATACTAGGAAAACAGGGCAGAAAGAACAGTGAGCAGGCACTGGAGGCCGGGCGCCAGAGGACATAAGAAAAGCGCGCGACCATTTTTTTTTTTTTTTTGCTTTTTTGCTGTTTTGCTGTTTTGTTTTGGTGAGCGCTTTTTGGAAGTCTTAAAGGGATAGGGACCCCAATACTAGGGAAACAGGGCAGAAAGACCGGTGAGCAGAGGCCTGAGGCTGACACCGGAGAATAAAGAAAAATGAACGACCACCTTTTTTTTTTTTTTTAACCAAAAAAAATTTTTTTTTTTTTTTTTTGGTGGTCGTTGTTTTGTTTTGGCGGGTGCTTTTTGGAATTCTTAAAGGGATAGGGATCCCAATACTAGGGAAACAGGGCAGAAAGACCGGTGAGCAGAGGCCTGAGGCTGGCACCAGAGAATAAAGAAAAATGAACAACCACCTTTTTTATTTTTTTTTTAATTAAAAACTTTTTTTTTTAATTTAAAAATTTTTTTTTCTTTTTTTTTTTTTTTTGGTGGTTGTTGTTTTGTTTTGGCGGGTGCTTTTTGGAAGTCTTAAAGGGGCAGGGCGGGTCACTTAATCCAGGGGTAGGGAATCCGTGATCTCTGGGCACCCTAACCCCTGGGCTGCAGGGAGCAGGGAGGCCCCTTACGGAGATAAATAGTCTCCCAGCAGCTCCTGCTCCAACGCGACTCCACCATTTTGGAGTAGCTACCCGAGCCAGGCCACGCCCACAGCAACAGCGGAGATTAACTCCATAGCACCTGGGCAGGAAGCAGAAACCCTGTCTGCGCGCAGCTGCCCAGCACAAGCCACTAGAGGTCGCTGTTCTCCCAGGAGAGGAGTGCCACAAACCAACAAGAAAGGAAGTCCTTCCAGCCGTCACTCGTCCCAGCTCTGCAGACTATTCCTATCACCATGAAAAGGCAAAGCTACAGGCAGACAAAGATCACAGAGACAACACCAGAGAAGGAGACAGACCTAACCAGTCTTCCTGACAAAGAATTCAAAATAAGAATCATAAACATGCTGACAGAGATGCAGAGAAATACGCAAGAGAAATGGGATGAAGTCCGGAAGGAGATCACAGATGCCAGAAAGGAGATCGCAGAAATGAAACAAACTCTGGAAGGGTTTATAAGCAGAATGGATAGAATGCAAGAGGCCACTGATGGAATTGAAATCAGAGAACAGGAACGCATAGAAGCTGACATAGAGAGAGACAAAAGGATCTCCAGGAATGAAACAATATTAAGAGAACTGTGTGGCCAATCCAAAAGGAACAATATCCGTATTATAGGGGTCCCAGAAGAAGAAGAGAGAGGAAAAGAGATGGAAAGTATCTTAGAAGAAATAATTGCTGAAAACTTCCCCACACTGGGGGAGGAAGTAATCGAACAGACCACGGAAATACACAGAACCCCCAACAGAAAGGATCCAAGAAGGGCAACACCAAGACACATAATAATTAAAATGGGAAAGATCAAGGACAAGGAAAGAGTGTTAAAGGCAGCTAGAGAGAAAAAGGTCACCTATAAAGGAAAACCCATCAGGCTAACATCAGATTTCTCAACAGAAACCCTACAGGCCAGAAGAGAATGGCATGATATATTTAATACAATGAAACAGAAGGGCCTTGAACCAAGGATACTGTATCCAGCACGACTATCATTCAAATATGACAGTGGGATTAAACAATTCCCAGACAAACAAAAGCTGAGGGAATTTGCTTTCCACAAACCACCTCTACAGAACATCTTACAGGGACTGCTCTAGATGGGAGCACTCCTAGAAAGAGCACAGCACAAAACACCCAACATATGAAGAATCGAGGAGGAGGAACAAGAAGGGAGAGAAGAAAAGAATCTCCAGACAGTGTATATAACAGCTCAATAAGCGAGCTAAGTTAGGCAGTAAGATACTAAAGAGGCTAACCTTGAACCTTTGGTAACCACGAATTTAAAGCCTGCAATGGCAATAAGTACATATCTTTCAATAGTCACCCTAAATGTTAATGGGCTGAATGCACCAATCAAAAGACACAGAGTAACAGAATGGATAAAAAAGCAAGACCCATCTATATGCTGCTTCCAAGAAACTCACCCCAAACCCAAAGACATGTACAGACTAAAAGTCAAGGGATGGAAAAACATATTTCAAGCAAACAACAGTGAGAAGAAAGCAGGGGTTGCAGTACTAATATCAGACAAAATAGACTTCAAAACAAAGAAAGTAACAAGAGATAAAGAAGGACACTACATAATGATAAAGGGCTCAGTCCAGCAAGAGGATATAACCATTCTAAATATATATGCACCCAACACAGGAGCACCAGCATATGTGAAACAAATACTAACAGAACTAAAGGGGGATATAGACTGCAATGCATTCATTCTAGGAGACTTCAACACACCACTCACCCCAAAGGATAGATCCACTGGGCAGAAAATAAGTAAGGACACGGAAGCACTGAACAACACAGTAGAGCAGATGGACCTAATAGACATCTATAGAACTCTACATCCAAAAGCAGCGGGATCAACACTATCAGAAACGAGAAAGGAAAAATCACGACAGACCCCACGGAAATGCAAAGAATTATTGGAGAATACTATGGAAACCTATATACTAACAAGCTGGGAAACCTAGGAGAAATGGACAACTTCCTAGAAAAATATAACCTTCCAAGATTGACCCAGGAAGAAACAGAAAATCTAAACAGACCAATTACCAGCAACGAACTTGAAGCGGTAATCAAAAAACTACCAAAGAACAAAACCCCCGGGCCAGATGGATTTACCTCGGAATTTTATCAGACATACAGGGAAGACATAATACCCATTCTCCTTAAAGTTTTCCAAAAAATAGAGGAGGAGGGGATACTCCCAAACTCATTCTATGAAGCTCACATCACCCTAATACCAAAACCAGGCAAAGACCCCACCAAAAAAGAAAACTACAGACCAATATCCCTGATGAACGTAGATGCAAAAATACTCAACAAAATATTAGCAAACTGAATTCAAAAATACATCGAAAGGATCATACACCATGACCAAGTGGGATTCATCCCAGGGATGCAAGGATGGTACAACATTCGAAAGTCCATCAACGTCATCCACCACATCAACAAAAAGAAAGACAAAAACCACATGATCATCTCCATAGATGCTGAAAAAGCATTTGACAAAGTTCAACATCCATTCATGTTAAAAACTCTCAGCAAAATGGGAATAGAGGGCAAGTACCTCAACATAATAAAGGCCATCTATGATAAACCCACAGCCAACATTATATTGAACAGCGAGAAGCTGAAAGCATTTCCTCTGAGATCGGGAACTAGACAGGGATGCCCACTCTCCCCACTGTTATTTAACATAGTACTGGAGGTCCTAGCCATGGCAATCAGACAAAATAAAGAAATACAAGGAATCCAGATTGGTAAAGAAGAAGTTAAACTGTCACTATTTGCAGATGACATGATACTGTACATAAAAAACCCTAAAGACTCCACCCCAAAACTACTAGAACTGATATCGGAATACAGCAAAGTTGCAGGATACAAAATCAACACACAGAAATCTGTGGGTTTCCTATATACTAACAATGAACCAACAGAAAGAGAAATCAGGAAAACAACTCCATTCACAATTGCATCAAAAAAAATAAAATACCTAGGAATAAACCTAACCAAAGAAGTGAAAGTCTTATACTCTGAAAACTACAAGTCACTCTTAAGAGAAATTAAAGGGGACACTAACAGATGGAAACTCATCCCATGCTCGTGGCTAGGAAGATTTAATATCGTCAAAATGGCCATCCTGCCCAAAGCAATATACAGATTTGATGCAATCCCTATGAAACTACCAGCAACATTCTTCAATGAACTGGAACAAATAATTCAAAAATTCATATGGAAACACCAAAGACCCCGAATAGCCAAAGCAATCCTGAGAAAGAAAAATAAAGTAGGGGGGATCTCACTCCCCAACTTCAAGCTCTACTATAAAGCCATAGTAATCAAGACAATTTGGTACTGGCACAAGAACAGAGCCACAGACCAATGGAACAGACTAGAGAATCCAGACATTAACCCAGACATATATGGTCAATTAATATTTCATAAAGGAGCCATGGACATACAATGGCGAAATGACAGTCTCTTCAACAGGTGGTGCTGGCAAAACTGGACAGCTACATGTAGGAGAATGAAACTGGACCATTGTCTAACCTCATATACAAAAGTAAACTCAAAATGGATCAAAGACCTGAATGTAAGCCATGAAACCATTAAACTCTTGGAAGAAAACATAGGCAAAAACCTCTTAGACATAAACATGAGTGACCTCTTCTTGAACATATCTCCCCGGGCAAGGAAAACAACAGCAAAAATGAGTAAGTGGGACTATATTAAGCTGAAAAGCTTCTGTAAAGACACCATCGATAGAACAAGAAGGATCCCTACAGTATGGGAGAATATATTTGAAAATGACACATCCGATAAAGGCTTGACGTCCAGAATATATAAGGAGCTCACACGCCTCAACAAACAAAAAACAAATAACCCAATTAAAAAATGGGCAGAGGAACTGAACAGACAGTTCTCCAAAAAAGAAATACAGATGGCCAACAGACACATGAAAAGATGCTCCACATCGCTAATTATCAGAGAAATGCAAATTAAAACCACAATGAGGTATCACCTCACACCAGTAAGGATGGCTGCCATCCAAAAGACAAACAACAACAAATGTTGGCGAGGCTGTGGAGAAAGGGGAACCCTCCTACACTGCTGGTGGGAATGTAAGTTAGTTCAACCATTGTGGAAAGCAGTATGGAGGTACATCAAAATGCTCAAAACAGACTTACCATTTGACCCAGGAATTCCACTCCTAGGAATTTACCCTAAGAATGCAGCAATCAAGTATGAGAAAGACAGATGCACCCCTATGTTTATTGCAGCACTATTTACAATAGCCAAGAATTGGAAGCAACCTAAATGTCCATCAATAGATGAATGGATAAAGATGTGGTACATATACACAATGGAATACTACTCAGCCATAAGAAAAGGGCAAATCCAATCATTTGCAGCAACATGGATGGAGCTGGAGGGTATTATGCTCAGTGAAACAAGCCAAGCGGAGAAAGAGAAATACCAAATGATTTCACTTATCTGTGGAATATAAGAACAAAGGAAAAACTGAAGGAACAAAACAGCAGCAGAATCACAGAACTCAAGAATGGACTAACAGGTACCAAAGGGAAAGGGACTGGGGAGGATGGGTGGGTAGGGAGGGATAAGGGGGGGAGAAGTAGGGGGGTATTAAGATTAACATGCATGGGGGGGTAGGAGAAAAGGGAGGGCTATACAACACAGAGAAGGCAAGTAGTGATTCTACAACATTTTGCTATGCTGATGGACAGTGACTGTAAAGGGGTTTATAGGGGAGACCTGGTATAGGGGAGAGCCTAGTAAACATAATATTCATCATGTAAGTGTAGATTAGTGATACCAAAAACAAAGCAAAAAAAAAAAAAAACGGCAGTTCCTGTGTGGTAACCTCCAACGAGTTCTACACAAGGGTATAAAGGGCATATAAAAGTGTAGGCAAAGGGTCTGTGTTTATACAGAGGATCAAAGCCTAATTGGGCTATCCCGAAAATGAACTAAGATACGATATGAAAAAGAACTTCCAACATCTGCACTCTCTGGAAGACTCATGCCAGAAGATGATCATCAAAAAACCCCAACAAAGATCCACGCACTGCTACAGCTGTAGATGCACTCATCCCACCAGTTCCTGGACTTGCCATGGGAATGAGGAAGGAGATATCTAAGCTGACCTGTGCATACAGTAAAACAACAAATTTGACTGGATCTATACTGTTGGAACTCAACCAAGAATTTGGAGAAGTGCAAATTGTAGCACTCCAAAGTCTTACAACTACAGACTATTTACTGTTAAAAGAACATATGGCATGTGAACAGTCCCCAGGAATGGGTTGTTTTAATTTGTCTGATTTCTCTCAGACTGTTCAAGTTCAGTTGGACAATATCCACCATATCATAGATAAGTTTTCACAAATGCCTAAGGTGCCTAACTGGTTTTCTTGGTTTCACTGGAGATGGCTGGTAATTACAGGTATGCTTTGGTTATGTAACTATACTCCTATTATGTTAATGTGTGTGCACAATTTAAGTAGTAGCTTAAAACCTATACATGCTGAAGTTACTCTACAAGAAGGTATGTCAAAGAAATAATCAATCTTCCCATGTTTTCTTCCGCCTGCTACTTCTATAGCTTTTCTTCTTCCTTCCTAATTACAACCCTTAAATAGAATTCGTGCCTCATATCAAATTTACCGACTATCATAATTCTTCCAAGTGGTAAAGATACCTCAAGACAAATGCTGGGCATAGAAGCCACAGGGCATAAATATGCAAAGAAGTAAAAAGCTAACCTTTCAAACAATAAGGCTTCCCTCTCACTTACCAACTTCACATTTCCCTGTATGGCCCCGGAAGATGACTGGTTAGCCAGAGACGGGTAAGATTCCTCAAGGGAGGAACAACCTAAGACAGGCACAGTCGCAGGGGGGCCATCAGGTGAGAAATTGGGGATCAACAGAGGTGAGGCTTAGAACCTCACCCCCCCGTTCTCAGAGAAATCTTCTGCATACGTGGATGTGTTATTGCCCTGGTCTAGCTTGGATTAACACATAGTCTACAGGCACACACCTGATCATCTACATTTGCTCTCTTACAACACTAAACTATGTTTTCTACCTTTATCTTGTATCTACCTACCACTTCAGCATTTTATTAAAAATAATAATAATAAAGAGAGAAATGTGGTATCCACATATAAATCAAGTATAAAAACCAAATGAGTATTCATATTTGAACTGACTGTTTATAGTTCATAATGCATGAGCAAAACCGAAAGTTTCTGTGATGACTGCCCTTGTACTGTTCACTATGTAACTTATTCATTATGTAAGAATTTGTTCTCCATGTAAGAACTTGTTTGTTATGCCTCAGAAGATTGGAGACTGACGAAAATTAGGCTTGGGGTGGATTAATGATTGTGCATTGAGCATTGACTCCCCTATACAGAATTTTATTGTCTTTAACAACCATTTGATCAATAAATATGAGAGATGCCCTCACAAAAAAAAAAAAAAAAAAAAAGGACAGACTTCCAATGGTAAAATAAATAAGTAACCGGGATGTAATGTATAGCCTAAGGAATATAGTCAATATATTGTAACAGCTTGGTAGGGTGATAGCTGGAACCTAGAATTATGTATATAAATGTTTTATCACTGTGTTGTACACTTGAAACTAATGTAATGTAATACTGTGCATCAACTACCCTTCAATAAAAAATAATTATTAAAAAAAAAAAAAAAAAGTATTATAAATAAGTGCAGAAGGAATGATGGAATTAGGAAATCACCATTTAGGAACCATCATGAAAATGATTCAGGCAGAAACCACCAATGAATACTAAAATTTGGGAGTAAAAGTTCAAGAAGAGGATGTAAAGTCCCAAAGTATTATTTCAAAGATAAGTCTAAATTACAAACAAAATGTGAATGTGCTTAATCCCACTTAACTGTACACTTAAAAATGGTTAAAATGGTAAATTTTATGTCAGGCATATTTTACCACTAAAAAAATTACAAAAGGAAAAACAATAACTTTACACTGGAAAACCTGGCAGACACTACCTTAATGAAGTAATTCAAAATCACATTACCAGTATTTCAACATCTGTGTTTCCTGACATGATGCCCTGAGAAGAGTAGCATTACGTCTGTGGTACTCCTGCCAGAAATGGGTAACCTGAATCCAATCATGAGAAAACATCAGATAAACCCAAATTAGAGGTATTCTACAAAATAACCAGCATGCACTCTTCAAATATATCAATGTCATGAAGAAAAAACAAAGACTGAGGAAATGGTCCAAATTAAAGGAAACTAAAAACATATGATAACTGAATGTACTCCATGATCCAGTATTTTCTTTAGCTATCAAAGTACATTATTGGGACAATGGGTGAAACTTAGACACGTCCATAGATTATATACTATATATATAGTTATATATATATAATACATATGCTAATCATTGTTAATTAAATCTATGTTAATTTCCTGATTTTGACAACCGTACCATGGTTACATAAAAGAATGTCCTTGTTTTTAGAAAGCACACTCTGAAGCATTTAAGTATACAGGGGAATCGATCTGTACTCTACTCTCAAACAGTTCAAAAAATAAATATTGGGAGAGAGGGGGAGGGAGGGAGGAATGGAGGAGGAGGAAGGAAGAGAAAGAAAGAAGGAGGGAGGAAAGAAGGAAATGTAGTAAACTGCTAACATTTGGGGATCTGGGTGAATTTTTTATACATTCTGAAAACTTTTCTGTACTCTAACATAATGCCAACACAAATTAAACAGAAAAAAAAAAGATGTTAGCATAGTCCCTAGCTCATAATCTCTAATCAATAAATGGCATCTGTTAGATGTTGTTAATGAGAACATTATCTCTAGATTCTGCACAAAAATTTCCTTTAACTCAAGAGATATACACTTTTATGGTGAAAATGAGAGGACTAAAATACATATAGTTTGTTCCAATTAAATGTACTTGTTGTGCAAGTACATAGGTAAATGCATACAAAAGACTAAAAAATATACACTAAATGGTTAATACTGGTTAGCTCTAGATAATGAAATTAAAGTGATTAGTTTCTTCCTCGTGCTTATCAGTATTCGATAGCTTTCTTATAATGAAGATGAATTACTTTAAAGCTTTACTCCAAAAACTATTTTTTGAAATTAAAGGGTAGCCCACAAAGTACGACATCATTGCTTTTCTAGAACAGTGCCCTCTGTGCAGACTTGTATTTAGTTATTGTATCTGAGTAACATATTCTGATACTTTGCCTCTCATATATTAAAATTACAGTGATCATGTAGTGTCATTTCACATAAAAATATTCCCATTAGTCTTATCAAATCATTTCAGTCTTGTGGCCTAGTAAAGTGGGGTGGATACACACATATAATTTTGCTCCTTCCCCAAATCCTACTAAAATAACAATAAAGTTTTTTTGTAACATCTAAATCAACAAGAATAGAGAGTAAAAAGAAAAAAAAACAAATGAATGCTAACTG
This sequence comes from Manis pentadactyla, assembly GCF_030020395.1. NCBI lineage: Eukaryota > Metazoa > Chordata > Mammalia > Pholidota > Manidae > Manis > Manis pentadactyla. Next base: position 108,968,621 of record NC_080026.1, on the reverse strand, counting down.
TAGGGAAGATCATGGAGAGCCAAATTGCAATCCCAAATTGGGCTGAAACCCAACCCAATTTACAGCCAAAAATCTATACAAGGGTTAAGAACTGCCAGCACAATCTCTGGAACTGGAAGTGGGGGTGGGCACTAGGTGAAAGCTGTTTGAAGAGCAGTTAGAACTTTAAATCTCCTCCCCTTCTTTGAAAGAAGACTTGTGGTTAACTCTGCAGAATGTAAAATAGATGATCTCTGGCTTGGGGACTGAACTAAAAGTGCAGAGGCTTTTCTTTCAATCTAGGTGATTAAGTGAGCATTTTGAATGCTAAGATCTATTTCCCCCACCCCCATTCCCACACCAAACTACCAGAAAAATGCAAACTGTTCTAGATCGAAAGGGCCTATAAATATCCAGCACAGCATAAAAACACAGACCCACACCAAGGCACATCATAGTGAAATTTCAGAACACTGGGGACACAGCAGAGATCCAACAAGTGTCCAATGAGAAGGTCCAACAAAAGAGGATTCATTGTTGGCTTAGGATTTCTCAACAGCTACAGAGGACAAGGAGAAAAAAAACTATGCCTTCAAAATTCTGAAGAAAATATTTCCACTCTAGAACTTTACACTCACCTAGACTACATTAATCAAATTTGAGAACAGAAAAAAAGACATTTTGACATGGAAAGGGTGAAAACCTTACCGCCCATGCACTTTCCCTTGGGAAATTAAGAGAACTGAGAATTTAAAGTTCCTACAAATTTAGGCAAAGATTGATTGTAGCCAACATGTTGCCAGGAGAACCAGTTTTACATCTATTCAAGTGATAAGGACAAATTACCTCAGCAGGCATTCTTTTACATGCCAACCAATCAGAGACTGATTCATCCCAGTAGACACACCCTGGACTCCACACTTCCAGGGACACTATCGAAGATTAACAATCTGCTTTGTTCAGGAGACTGCACCTGACCAGATACGCTAGACAGCAGGTGATGGCCTCATCATCCTTTGACACTAAATGAGGAAATAAAACAAACACGGGATATGGAAAACAGGATATCTAACGTAAAAGAAGTGAAGGAATATTGGTGAATGGGGATTCCAGAATTCCAGGATACTAACTGCACCAGAAGTAGAAGGCAACCTTGAAGTTATGTGACAGAAACAGGCATGTTGAAGGCTCTCTGCCATAATACTTTTTAATCCAACACAACTACTATGTAGTTGTACTCTACCTAAGCAAGACAGCACATGAAGAAGGAAGAAGAGTTCCAACATCTGGAATCAAACCCAAAAGGAGAGAAAAGTCTAAGGATGTTAACAGAGGGAAATCATCCCAGGTAAAGAGCTATGTAGCAGATCCAGAAAGTAGGCATGGACAGGAGGACAATGAAGGTCTGCAGAAGAAAAATTGCCAAGAATTTTTTTTAAAGTAAAGAAAATTGGAATTGACAGATTACTGTGAGTAACCCTGTGGAAAACTGTACCAAGAGGCTACTAGTTAAGAAGACAACACCAGCAAATGAAATCTGCACAGGCATAATAATATAAACACAACATTAACTTATGGTACTATAACTAAATTGAGAGGCCAGGGAAGGAGTAGAGGCGGTGATGGTGGTTTAAGAACACTAAAACTTTCTCTGTAACAGAAACTCTATAATAACAAGTTGGTGAATCAAAAGATAGTATTACACATACATTATTTTAAAATATGGAGATATGCAAATACCAGAGAAATGGCTTAGGGAGTTGAAAGTGGTTACCTTTAAGGAGGGAACTAAAGAGTGGGAGGGGTGGGATAAGAAGTATTCACTGTATGAACCCTTCTTTTTACTATGTGAAAATACTTTTTAAGCTATATTTCTGAACTTGATGTCTGTTAATAAAATAAACAGCAACAGGTGAACTTACATTGTTCATTCAAAATATATATAAGTAAAATATATTTTATTTATGAAATATAAGTAAAAATGTATATATATAAATAAAACATTTTCAACTGAAAAGGACAAAAAAAGTCCTAGGGAAAGAGTTTTCCCTTCTCTGTTGGAAGACCTTCATATTTCCAATACCAAAAGAATATAAAAATATAAAATATAGAAGCTTTAAAAAAAATTTTTTTAATTTTAAGCAAATTATTACTAATTGAGGGGACAGACAGAATTCAGTAATTGCACTACTAGGAAGACTGTAGGTCTGACCTTACTTAAAAATTCATTAATGATCAAGAGAGTGCAAATAACACACATTTAATTAAATTTGCTCATTTATCTACTTTGGGAAGCACAATTAACAGCACTGAAAGACCAGTAATACAAAGGACTGAGATGGATGAAAAACACTGGCCCGAAACAACCACACTGGAGAGTGGATGGAAAGCTAGGTAAAATTACAGGCTTAAAACAACCAGAGAGGAATATCAGAGGCTTATTTACCATCAATTTTACTGAATACTGTTGCCATGAAGTAAAGTTGGCCAAAATTAATGTCAAATGAGGAGATACACACACACATATATACACATAATAATCCTAATTAAGCAAGGACTCATGAAGGGATTATACCCTAAAAGCAAAGTACTACTGATGCAATTTGACAAGAGTAGTTTTATACTCATAATTTCTAAGTATAAAAACTCTATTAAGGATTACTAATAATGAATTAAACTGTTCCTGAAGACAATTAACTCTATTTTCTACCCTATATTCTTCATTTAGCTACACATGGATTACCCTCATTGTTTCTGTTCTTTATTCCCAGGCACTGACATTAAAAAAAAATCTGTATTTCCCAGCCTCTCCAGCAGAAAGGTGTGGCTATATGACTAAGTTTCACCAATGGAATGTGAGCAAAAGGGGTATATATAACTTTCTGGAAGAATTCTTAAAGGGAGGGAGATGTGTTCTTTTATTCTTTTCTGTTGGTTGAAATGTGTATGAAATGGCTGGAGCTCCAGTAGCTATCTTAGACCATAAAGTGACTTTGGAAAAGAACAGAATCCATGCACAGTTAGCAACAACATGGCATGATGACAAACCATACTAGTCTTAGACTAGTTCTGGGATTTCTGACATGGACAAAAATTAATTTCTATCATGTTTAAGTCTGTTATTTGGTTGCAACCAAACCTAATCCTAATTAATATAACCTCTATACTAATATACACTTGTTTTCCTTCTGCTCTTTGCTGGCTCCTTTTCTGCCTCTCATTTCCTTACTTTACGTATTCCCCGATATTCTACCCTTGGTCTTTTCTGCTCTTCTCCCACTAAGTTCTAAGCAAAACATTCTAATAACGCCATGTCTCTATAAGCCTGATCTTTTATTTTAGCTCTAACTTTATCTCCAGCTGCCTATCATTTCACTTGTATGAGAAACAATTATACTCGAACCTATGTAATTTTTAAAACAAAATAGACAAAGTGGTGGTGGTAGCAAGAGTAATTGTTGTAATGGTAATAAATGGCTAATATTTACTGAGCTCTTAGTATGTGCCAGGCGTTGTCCTAAATCTAAGAGCTAATTCTCACAATAACCCTTTGAAGAAGCGAGTATTGTCACCATTCCCATTTTAAAAATGAGGAAACTGAGACCCAGACGAGTTAAATAATTTGCTCAAGACAAATAACTAATGTACTAAAAAGACCATCTAAACCTTATTCTAAGGATGCTATCACAGCTTAAGACTTTTTGTCCTCAGCAACCATGATAGCCACTTACATATCCACCATGATAATAAAGTTTACACCTTTGCAGGTTAATTTTCAGAAACTGCCAAATATCACTTAGAAACAAGTATAGCAAATCAGTGATCAAGCAAGATAATTTCTTTTGGGGATTAAGGATATGCTATCAAGTAATAAGACTTGTTTTCTTATAGGGCTCTACTGGTTCTGAAAGCAGTTTTAAAAGACAAATTCCAAAAAAATATTTATTTGCTAGAATAAATGCATGGCCCCAAGAACAGATTACTTTAAAAGGGAGAGAATTAATTTATGCTATTAAGTTCTTTATTTTTAAAGCACCAGATTTCTTAAACTACCACTCAAATTATTGAATACTTAAAACTTGTATTAGCAATTGAACTCATTAACTTTTCCCCCAGGCCTATACATTTACGTCAGACTAAAACTTTGAGGTATTCTAACTCTCCCATTTCTTCTAACCCCATAGTTATTAATATTCTTCCTCCACACTAACTATCATGTTTTCTACTTCCCCACTAATCCATAATTGTCCAGCCACTCCTAACGTGAGGTTATCCTACGAAGCTGTCAGGACAACCTTTCTCACTGTTTTGATCATACGACTCTCAACAAGTACTATCACCTATAGGATCTAAACTAAGTTCTTCAGCCTAGCTTTCAAAGCCTACCATTAATTCTTCTTCATTATCCTCACATACATATAAACCTAACAAATTCTATCTCTTGACTACTCATTATCAGTAAAAACCATACCTTCCACTTGTGCAATATTACTAACATTCCCTTTTTATCTCACTCAGTTCATACTGTACTCATTTTTGCTTCTAACTTCTCACCACTCTGTTTCTGTGGAATTTTCTGCCATTCTCTACAATTTATTATCACTTCCTTCAATACAATCCTCTTCCATGAAGCCTAAATAACCTCACAGATACTGCTTTACTTTGCATTCCTCAACAAAGAGATCATTCAGTAGAACTGGAAGAATCTCAAAGATTGACCAGACTAGGTCTTCTTTTGTGCACGTGTGATTTTTCTAAGGAGAGGGTTGATTTTCATTAGATTCTTGTGTCAAACGCATACCTTGGAATTCATTTGACAGCTGCCACAATGGAAGCCTTTAGTATCCTATACCTTGCCCTAGTTTTCAGGTTGACAATGAAATAATAAGAATTTGAACCCATCTCCTAGGTTCCCACTCAAAATGAATACAAATTTAAAGATCAATGCCCAACAATATAATTCAGGCTAGTTCTAAAAACAGTGCTAGACACTACTGTTATTTTCTTAAAAAGCAGAGTACAAATGTATATACAATAACAAAGAGATTCCAATATAAGTGTGGATATGTTACAATAATACACTTACACAGAAAACGGAATGGAAGAAATAAACCTCCATGTTAATAGTTACTTCCAGGTGGTGAAAAATACAACTATATTTTCCAAGTCCCCTATAATAAGCACATATTGAATTTATAATAGTTATAATAAGAAATACTTTAAAAATTAAAACTGTATGGCATGAAGTTAAAGATAAAACCCTCAACCTTGAACTCAAGTGTCAGAGGCAAAGAAAAGTTTCAGGCTACCCAGGGAAAGAAACAAGAAGCACATTAGAAAAAGAAACACCACAGTAAAATGGGAACAAACAGCCAATGTCACATAAACAACATTGGTGGCAAGAAACAACAACTACGTAACCCCTGGGACTTCTCAACTCCAGTACTTAATAAATCCTTGGTTCTCACACTGGAATAGTCAAGAGGTCTGAAAGTCACTGGAAATTCTGAATGTATTGAACTTAATTGGGATGGTTGCAGAGAACTACCAATCACATAAACAAATAAAGATCATTTCCTTTCCTTCTTCTGGTTCTTCTCCTAAAATGAAACTGTGAAATCAAAGGACGAAAGTTCTTTTGTCATATGGTAAGATTCATATTAGAAAAGTTTAGAACCACTAAAATAGGCTAATAAATTTGTCTTTTCCTAGCACTAGGTTTTTAATTCCAGTCCAAATACCTTTCCAAAACTCTTGGAGCCAGAGATGCTTTGGAAATTTTTTCAGATTTTACAAAAGTTAATACAGTATATATTCTATGTTACAAAATATTCCAACCTCAGTCTGGGGCAACACTCTGTAAATATTTCTGTGGGGAAAAGTATGAATCATTAAACTAATTACAATAAATAAAGACTACCAACAGAGTTTGCCACACTTCTTAAAAATTTTCCATCTTCATTACAGAATTTAGGAACCAAGGATAAGAAATTATGGACCTGAATTCAGCAAAGCTGCAGGATACAAAACTAATACACAGAAATCTATTGCATTCCTATATACTAATGATAAACTAGCAGAAAAAGAAATCAGGAAAACAATTCCATTCACAATTGCATCAAAAAGAATAAAATACCAAGGAATAAACCTAACGAAGGAAGTGAAAGACCTATACACTGAAAACTACAAGACACTCTTAAGAGAAATTTAAGAAGATACCAGTAAATGGAAACACATTCCGTGCTCATGGATAAGAAGAATTAATATTGTCAAAATGCCATCCTGCCTAAAGCAATCTACAGATTCAATGCATATCAAAATACCAACGGCATTCTTCAACTAACCAGAGCAAATAGTTCTAAAATCCATATGGAACCACAAAAGACCCCAAACAGTCAAATCAATCCTGAGAAGGAAGAATAAAGCAGGGGGGATTACGTTCCCCGACTTTAAGCTCTACTACAAAGCCACAGTAATCAAGACAATTTGGTACTGGCACATAAACAGACCCACAGATCAATGGAACAGAATAGAGAGCCCAGATATAAACCCAAGCATATATGGTCAATTAATACACGATAAAGGAGCTATGGACATACAATGGGGAAATGAGAGCCTCTTCAACAACTGGTGTTGGCAAAACTGTACAGCTACATGTAAGAGAATGAAACTGGATTATTGTCTAACTCCATACATAAAAGTAAACTCGAAATGGATCAAAGACCTGAATGTTAAGTCATGAAATCATAAAACTCTTAGAAAAACACATAGGCAAAAATCTCTTGAATACAAACATGAGCAACTTTTTCCTGAACACATCTCCTCGGGCAAGGCAAACAAAAGCAAAAATGAACAAATGGGACAACATCAAACTAAAAAGCTTCTATACAGCAAAGGACACCAGAAGTAGAACAAAAAGGCATCCTACAGTATGGGAGAATATTTTTGTAAATGACATGTCCAACAAGGGGTTAACATCCAAAATATATAAAAATATATAAGGAACTCACACACCTCAACACCCAGAAAGCAAACAACCCTATTAAAAAACGGGCAGAAGTTATGAACAGACAATTCTCCAAAGAAGAAATTCAGATGAAAAGATGCTCTACATTGCTAATTATCAGGGAAATGCAAATTAAAACCACAATGATGTATCACCTCACACCAGTTAGGATGACCAACATCAGAAAGACTACAACAAATGCTGGCAAGGATGCATATAAAGGGGAACCCTCCTACACTACTGGTGGGAATGTAAATTAGCTCAATGATTGTGGAAAGCAATATGGAGGTTCCTCAAAAAACTAAAAATAGAAGTACCACTTGACCTGGGAATTCCACTCCTAGGAATTTACCCAAAGAAAGCAAATTCTCAGATTCAAAAAGACGTATGTTTACTGCAGCTATTTACAATAGTCAAGATACGGAAGCAACCTAAGTGTCCATCAGTAGATGAATGGATACAGAAGATATGGTACATAGACACAATAGAATACTATTCAGCCATAAGAAGAAAACAGATCCTACCATTTGCAACAACACGGATAGAGCTAGAGATGCTTAGTGAAATAAGCCAGGAGGAGAAAGACAAGTACCAAATGATTTCCCTCATTTGTGGAGTATAACAATAAAGCAAATCTGAAGGAACAAAACAGCAGTGGACTCACAGACTCCAAGAAGGGACTAGCGGTTACAAAAGGGGAAGGGTGGGGGAGGGTGGGTAGGGAGGGAGAAGGGGATTGAGGGGTATTATAACTGGTACACATGGTGTGTGAGGGTGGCACAGGGAAGACAGTATAGCACAGAGAAGACAAGTAGTGACTCTGTGACATCTTACTACACTGATGGACAGTGACTTCAATGGGGTTTGGGGGGACGTGATAATATGGGTGAAAGTAGTAACCACAATGTTTTTCATGTGGAACCTTCATAAGAGTGTATATCAATACCTTAATAAAAAAAGAAAGAAAGAAAAGAAAAGCTGGTTTTGCCAGGTGCCCTAGGGTCCTTCCAAACGAGAACCACTTTAATTCCTCAGAAAAGGGTTTCCTAGACATTCAGGTAGTGCAAACTGAAAACTCAGATCCACACACTGGGGGGCCTTGATTACATCATGGAGAAACTTTTTTCTGACCTAGCACAAGTGAAAGAAGCAGATCCATTTCCATGGAGTTCACTCAACAAATATTTACTCGGTTGCTAATATGGGTGAAAAACTACTTGTCATTAGGTTACTAATTCGAATACATATGTAGGGAAGAGAACAGGAAAAGTACTTGAGTCCCCCCCTTTTTTTTAACACACTTATTTTCTACTTGGTTTCATTGTTAAATCATAGCCAGAGATGAAAACTATACTTTGCATTTCATTTTTCATCTGATTAATAAGAAAGCCAAAGTATTCCTATTTCTTCAAACAGCCCCGAATGTACTCTTAGAACTCCTTACTGGCACAATGTTTGATACTCTAGTATATGTGCTATGTTTATGCAATATTTGGAATGACATATTAATAAGTAATGTTATGAAAAAATTTAAAAATTATGGAACTGAAACTGGTCACATATGAGAGATGTGATTATGGGTGGACTTTATTTCCTGAGTTGCCTAACTTTCTACAGAGAAATGTATCATACTATTTACAAAATAATACTTGAATTTTAAAAGGGGATGAGGAAAAAAGTCCAAGTATAGACAATGACCAACCTGAAAACTGGGTTTAAAAAAGATCTAGTTCAGAGCTTAAAAGTCAAGAAAAGAATTTAAAATATCTTTGAGTTTAAAAGTTTTTACAAGTTTGGTACCAGTTTTTAAAACATATTAATAATAACACCATTAGGAAAAACTAATATTCAATAGCATATTTATTCTCTGACATTCAAAAAGCGATTATTAATTCATTTTTAACAAATTACATTTCAGTTCAATGAGTGCTTGTGACAAACTGTCTTTCCCCAAAATAGCACCTACCCCTTTCCCCAGTGCTTTCCTTCCTATAAGAAGTGGATTCAATGTAACTGCTGTTCTCTTTGAATCTGGCAAGTTTGTGTCACTATGTGACTTCACTAAGTCACAAAAGGCAACACAGCTTCTACTTGGTTCTCTTGGGATGCTCACTGTTAGAAAACAGCCATCACCATGCTGTGAAGAAGCTCAAATCAGCCTATGTAGAGAGACCATAGGTGGGTGTTCTGGGAGACAGCCAACATCAACCACCAGACACATGAGTAAAAAAAAAAAAACCCTCCAGATTCTAGCTCCCAGACAGAAATCACCACCACCTTAGTCTTTCCAGCTAAGGCTCAGACAAGCCATCTCTACTCAGCCCTGTCTGAATTCAGACAGAATCCACAGTATAATAAAATGTTTGTTTTACACCACTATGTTTTGGAGTGGCTTGCTATGTGACAAAAGTGAACCAGAAAAAAACACCCTTTCCCAGTTGAGTAGTTGTATGTTAAACACACACACACACACACACACACACATCCTAATTTCAAGGTTTTCTCAGCTTTAAGGACAATCTAATCAGCCAATGAGGAATTGGGCAGACCTATTTAAATTAGACAGTTTCTACTTAGGGAGCTTAATGATTCATCTCCAATATATTCTGAGTACCAACTATATGTAAGATGCTTTGCTGGGATGCCTAAAACACAAAGATGAATAAAATATAGTTATTAGTCTAATCTAGGGAGGGAGGAAATAAAAAGAGGTACACAAATAGTTTATGAGTACCTAAGTGCCAAAATAGTTGATTTATAAAATCATTTTGGACTTATAAACAGTTTTTTTTATTCTTTTAGGAAAGGAGAAGAGCTTTGGAAATGCCTCGGAAAAAAACTGGAAAGAAAACATGAAAAACATGGACCTTATTATGTGTTCGGATTGTGAAATTATGAGTGTTTTATGTTGTTTCTCTTTTTAATTATTTTATGTATTTTCTACAGTAAATGTGTATTCGATTTTGTAAGAAAAAAAGTCCTAAAAAGAAAATATTCATTTTTTTTTAATGTGTTTAAATTGTACTGTGAAGGGGCTCAATCAAGTAGTTAACAGGTATGTAAACACATAAACGGGTATGGTGTTTGCAGGCTGAATATGCAAAATAAATTTAATGTTAAAAGGACAATTTTGGTGTAATAAAAACTACATAAACAAGGATCACGGGAAGATGGCGGCGTGAGTTCAGTGGAAATCTCCTCCCAAAAACATACATATTTATGAAAATACAATAAATACAACTATTCCTAAAAGAGACACCAGTGGATATAGTACAACAGCCAGGGTACATCTACATCTGCGAGAACTCAACATCACACGAAGGGGGTAAGATACAAGCTGCGACCAGGCGGGATCCGAGCAGCCGCCCACCCCAGAACCCAGCGGGAAGAAAGGAGTCGGAATGGGGAGGGAGTGAAAGCCCAGGACTGCTAAACAACCAGCTGTAGAAATCCGCACCCAGAGCACAGACACAAGGGGCACAGGGTGCTGGATATTAGAGAAACGGAAAAGCAAAACCTGCAGGCAGGTCTCCACAACCAGTGCCCCTGAGACAAAAGAAAAGTGAGTGCTTTTTGCAAGTCTTAAAGAGACAGGGACCCCACAGCAGGAAGAAGTCGTCCCAGCACACTTAGCAGCTGGGAATCCCGGGGAACTTTCAGCGCCCTAAACCCCTAGGCAGCAGCGCAGCTCTGAAGCCCCTCACGGCACTAAGCAGCCTGCCAGTCACTCCCACAACTGGCGCAGACCCTGACACACCGGCCCAGTAGTGGGAGAGTGGCAGCATGCACCGGGGGCGGGGGCGCCAGAGGAGACTGGGAGCGGCCCGCGTACGCCGGCGGTGCCAGAGGGGACCAGGAGAGGCTTGTGCGAGCCCACTGCAGCAGCAACTGAGCAGCTCAGGAGCAGCCCACGTGTACAGGCAGCAGTGGCGCCAAAGGAGCCTAGGAGAGGACCACGCGAGCCTGCAGCGGCGGCGACCAAGCAGCCCGGGAGCAGCCCACGCATGCCAGAGGCAGCGGCGCCAGAGGGGCACGGGAGAGGCCTGCGCGCACCTGCAGCGGTGCCAGAGGGAGCAGCTGCGCTCCCCGCAGCCGACTGGAATCCCAGCCCAACGCACAGAAGCCCAGGCCAGAACCAAAGGCCGCTGCTGGAACACAGCTGCCTGGCAGGGGCGCCGCTATCGCGGAGGAGCGCACCTGGCGTACCTGCCACTTCCCGCAGGATTCCACACTGCTCTGACAGAGACCCCGCCCACAGCAGCTTAGGGGATTAACCCAGTGGCTGCTCCAGGAGTGTGGGTAGCCGACACAGGCAGCAGAGAAGGGCAAGGCATCCAGCAAGCAGGAAAGGACTTTCTTCTCCCAGCTGACACACCTGCAACCTGCCTACAGCCACCGCTATCACCATGAAAAGGCAAAAAAATTTAGTCCAGTCCAAAATAGTTCAGACAACCCCTGAGAGAGGATCTGCAGAGACAGACCTAACCAGTCACCCTGAAAAAGAATTCAAAATAAACACCATAAACATGCTGACAGAGATGCAGAGAAATATACAAGACCTAAGGGATGACACCCAGAGGGGAATTTCAGAAATGAAACAATCTCTGGAAGGATTTATAAGCAGAATGGATAAGATGCAAGAGACCATTGATGGAATAGAAACCAGAAAACAGGAACACATAGAAGCTGACGCAGAGAGAGATAAAAGGATCTCCAAGAATGAAAGAATATTAAGAGAACTGTGTGACCAATCCAAAAGGAACAATATCCGCATTATAGGGGTACCAGAAGAAGAAGAGAGAGAAAAAGGCATAGAAACTGTCTTTGAAGAAATAATTGCTGAGAACTTCCCCAAACTGGGGGAGGAAATAGTTGCTCAGACTACGGAAGCACACAGAACTCCCAACAGAAGGGACCCAAAGAGGACAACACCAAGACACATAATAATTAAAATGGGAAATATCAAGGACAAGGAAAGAGTATTAAAGGCAGTCAGAGAGAAAAAAGGTCACCTACAAAGGAAAAACCATCAGGCTAACATTAGACTTCTCAACAGAAACCTTACAGGGCAGAAGAGAATGGCATGATATATTTAATGCAATGAAATGGAAGGTCCTCAAACCAAGAATACTGTATCCAGCACGATTATCATTTAAATATGAAGGAGGGATTAAACAATTCCCAGACAAGCAAAAGTTGAGGGAATTTGCCTCCCACAAACCACCTCTACAGGGCATCCTACAGGGACTGCTCTAGATGGGACCACTCCTAAAAAGAGCACAGAACAAAACACCCAACATATGAAGAAGGGAGGAGGAGGAATAAGAAGGGAGAGAAATAAAGAATCATCAGACTGTGTTTATACTAGCTCAATAAGCAAGTTAAGTTAGACAGTAAGATAGTAAAGAAGCTAACCTTGAAACTTTGGTAACCACAAACTTAAAGCCTGCAATGGCAATAAGTACATACCTTTCAATAATCACCCTAAATGTAAATGGAATGAATGCACCAATCAAAAGACACAGAGTAATAGAATAGATAAAAAAGCAAGACCCATCCACATGCTGCTTACAAGAGACTCACCTCAAACCCAAAGACATGCACATCAAGGGATGGAAAAAGATATTTCATGCAAACAACAGAGAGAAAAAAGCAGGTGTTGTAATACTAGTATCAGACAAAATAGACTTCAAAACAAAGAAAGTAACAAGAGATAAAGAAGGACATTACATGATGATAAAGGGCTCAGTCCAACAAGAGGATATAACATTATTAACATATATGCACCCAATACAGGAGCACCAATATATGTGAAACAAATACTAACAGAATTAAAGGAGGAAATAGAATGTAATGAATTCATTTTGAGAGACTTTAACACACCACTCACTCCAAAGGACAGATCCACCAGACAGAAAATAAGTAAGGACGCAGAGGCACTGAACAACACACTAGAACAGATGGACCTAATAGACATCTATAGAACTCTATATCCAAAAGCAACAGGATACACATTCTTCTCAAGTGCACATGGAACATTCTCCAGAATAGACCACATACTAGGCCACAAAAGGAGCCTCAGTTAATTCCAAAAGATTGAAATCCTACAAACCAACTTTTCAGACAACAAAGGTATAAAACTAGAAATAAATTGTACAAAGAAAGCAAAAAGGCTCACAAACACATGGAGGCTTAACAACATGCTCCTAAATAATCAATGGATCAACAACCAAATTAAAATGGAGATCCAGCAATATATGGAAACAAATGACAACAAAAACACTAAGCCCAAACTTCTGTGGGACGCAGCAAAAGCAGTCTTAAGAGGAAAGTATATAGCAATCCAGGCATATTTAAAGAAGGAAGAACAATCCCAAATGAATAGTCTAATGTCACAATTATCAAAATTGGAAAAAAGAAGAACAAAGGAGGCCTAAGGTCAGCAGAAGGAGGGACATAATAAAGATCAGAGAAGAAATAAATAAAATTGAGAAGAATAAAACAATAGAAAAAAATCAATGACACCAAGGGCTGGTTCTTCAAGAAAATAAACAAAATAGATAAGCCTCTAGCCAGACTTATTAAGAAAAAAAGAGAGTTAACACACATCAACAGAATCAGAAATGAGAAAAGAAAAATCACGACGGACCCCACAGAAATACAAAGAATTATTAGAGAATACTATGAAAACCTATATGCTAACAAGCTGGAAAACCTAGGAGAAACGGACAACTTCCTAGAAAAATACAACCTTCCAAGACTGACCCAGAAAGAAACAGAAAATCTAAACAGACCAATTACCAGCAACAAAAATTGAAGCGGTAATCAAAAACCTACCCAAGACGGATTTACTTCAGAACTTTATCAGACATACAGAGAAGATATAATACCCATTCTCCTTAAAGTGTTCCAAAAAATAGAAGAGGAGGGAATACTCCCAAACTCATTCTATGAAGCCAACATCAACCTAATACCAAAACCAGGCAAAGACCCCACCAAAAAAGAAAACTACAGACCAATATCCCTGATGAACGTAGATGCAAAAATACTCAACAAAATATTAGCAAACCGAATTCAAAAATATATCAAAAGGATCATACACCATGACCAAGTGGGATTCATCCCAGGGATGCAAGGATGGTACAACATTCGAAAATCCATCAACATCATCCATCATATAAACAAAAAGAAGGACAAAAACCACATGATCATCTCCATAGATGCTGAAAAAGCATTACAAAATTCAACATCCATTCATCATAAAAACTCTCAACAAAATGGGTATAGAGGCAAGTACCTTAACATAATAAAGGCCATATATGATAAACCCACAGCTAACATCATACTGAACAGTGAGAGAGGCTGAAAGCTTTTCCTCTGAGATCGGGAACAAGACAGGGATGCCCACTCTCCCCACTGTTATTCAACATAGTACTGGAGGTCCTAGCCATGGCAATCAGACAAAACAAAGAAATACAAGGAATTCAGATTGGTAAAGAAGAAGTCAAACTGTCACTATTGGCAGATGACATGATATTGTACATAAAAAACCCTAAAGACTCCACTCCAAAACTACTAGAACTAATACTGGAATTCAGCAAAGTTTCAGGATACAAAATTAATACACAGAAATCTGTGGCTTTCCTATACACTAACAATGAACTAGCAGAAAGAGAAATCAGGAAAACAATTCCATTTACAATAGCATTAAAAAGAATAAAATACCTAGGAATAAACCTAACCAAGGAAGTAAAAGACCTATACACTGAGAACTACAAGACACTCTTAAGAGAAATTAAAGAGGACACTAACAAATGGAAACTCATCCCATGCTCCTGGCTAGGAAGAATTAGTATCATCAACATGACCATCCTGCCCAAAGCAATATACAGATTCGATGCAATCCCTATCAAATTACCAACAGCATTCTTCAATGAACTGGAACAAATCGTTCAAAAATTCATATGGAACCACCAAAGACCCCAAATAGCCAAAGCAATCCTGAGAAGGAAGAATAAAGTGGGGGCGGATCTCACTCCCCAACTTCAAGCTCTACTACAAAGCCACAGTAATCAAGACAGTTTGGTACTGGCACAAGAACAGAGCCACAGACCAGTGGAACAGAATAGAGACTCCAAACATTAACCCAAACATATATGGGTCACTTAATATACGATAAAGGAGCCATGGACATACAATGGGGAAATGACAGTCTCTTCAACAGATGGTGCTGGCAAAACTGGACAGCTACATGTAAGAGAATGAAACTGGATCACTGTCTAACCCCATACACAAAAGTAAATTCGAAATGGATCAAAGACCTGAATGTAAGTCATGAAAACATAAAACTCTTAGAAAAAAACATAGACAAAAATCTCATGGACATAAACATGAGTGACTTCTTCATGAACATATCTCCCCGGGCAAGGGAAACAAAAGCAAACATGAACAGGTGGGACTACAGCTGAAAAGCTTCTGTAAAGCAAAGGACACCACTAATAGAACAAAAAGGTATCCTATAGTATGGGAGAATATATTCATAAATGACAGATCCGATAAAGGGTTGACATCCAAAATATATAAAGAGCTCACACACCTCAACAAACAAAAAACAAATAATCCAATTAAAAAATGAGCAGAGGAGCTGAATAGACAGTTCTCTAAAGAAGAAATTCAGATGGACAACAGACACATGAAAAGATGCTCCACATCGCTTGTCATCAGAGAAATGTAAAATTAAAACCACAATGAGATATCACCTCACACCACTAAGGATCGCCGTCATCGAAAAGACAACCAACCACAAATGTTGGCGAGGTTGTGGAGAAAGGGGAACCCTCCAACACTGCTGGTGGGAATGTAAATTAGTTCAACCATTGTGGAAAGCAGTATGGAGGTTCCCCAAAATGCTTAAAATAGAAATACCATTTGACCCAGGAATTCCGCTTCTAGGAATTTACCCTAAGAATGCAGCAGCCCAGTTTGAAAAAGACAGATGCACCCCTATGTTTATCGCAGCACTATTTACAATAGCCAAGAAATGGAAGCAACCTAAATGTCCATCAGTAGATGAGTGGATAAAGAAGATGTGGTATATATACACAATGGGATATTATTCAGCCATAAGAAGAAAATAAATCCTACCATTTGCAACAACATGGATGGAGCTAGAGGGTATTATGCTCAGTGAAATAAGCCAAGCGGAGAAAGACAAGTACCAAATGATTTCACTCATATGTGGAGTATAAGAGCAAAGAAAAACTGAAGGAACAAAACAGCAGCAGAATCACAGAACTCACAAATGGACTAACAGTTACCAAAGGGAAAAGGGACTGGGGAGGATGGGTGGGAAGGGAGGGAAAAGGGCGGGAAAAAGAAAGGGGGCATTATGATTAGCATGTATAATGTGGAGGGGGTACAGGGCAGGCTCTACAACACAGAAAAGACAAGTAGTGATTTTACAGCATCTTACTACGCTGATGGACAGTCACTGTGAAGAGGTATGTGGAGGGGACTTGGGGAAGGGGGGAGCCTAGTAAACATAATGTTCTTCATGTAATTGTAGATTAATGATATCAGAAAAAAACTACATAAACATGTTACTTGATTTAATATCTACTTTTCTTCCCTTTCCTAGCCAATTATAAATATTTACAAGGTCTCCTCAAATAACAGACAAAAACTAACTCAAGCTTTCCATCTTTGGTCATGCCCTCATGCCCTCCTGCTTGGTCTCTCTGGCACTCTCTGTCTCCTTCTCTACATCTGTCTGTCATTTCTAAGTTGGTCCTTTCTACATCCCTGATTATACTCTCCTTTCTACATGCCTCTGCCGCTCAGAGCTTCTTACTTCCCTTCTGTCTCTAAGTGACCTTTGCTCTCAGTCTACTGTGTTCCCCTTTCTGTCACTCCTCCAGTTACCCATTTGCTTGTGTGTGCGTGTGTTTGTGCACGCATGTACTTGTGTTTGTATTCCTCTCTTGGACTCTGCCTTTCTGTCTGTCTCTCCTCCAGTTACCCACCCTATTTCCAGGACATCCTTATTAACTTTTCCCTCTAATCTTTATAAACAAGCAGCGTTGATATTATTATCCCTATTTTAAGGATGATAAAACCAACAGGACTACATGTATAAATTCGAGGTTAGGATTTAAATCCAAGTGCTTTCCTTTTTTAATATTCTTCCTTTTAATATTCCATGGCAAAGAACTTGAAACAGCCCAACTACAAGCCAATATCAACACTATACACAGTCTTTTCTAAGAGGCAAAAGTCATACTAAGGCGTACCGCCACAACCTTTTACCCACATTTTTGCCTCTGCACCAAGTTAAATAGTTATGAACTGTCAGTCACTTGCCTATTCCAGAAACCTGTACTATCATATTTACAGGTTAACCCATGTTATACTGGAACCTCATGATAGTAGACACCAGAACCTATTACTTCCAACAGTACTTCTCTGCTTCTCTATTTTTATCCTAGTCTGAAACCAGCCATATTTGATATAAAAAAAGATACAAGGACAACAAATATTAATAAACATAAAAAGTGAATTGGAAGAATGAAAACTACACAGAAGGCTAGCGTGCAACAGTGAAAAATGCACACAACCAATGAGGAACAACTGGTCTATGTTTTATAAAGGAGACAATCCTCTTCAACTGCAGACTTAGTGCTGCTGAGAAACACCCTATAACTTCTCTTCTACCTAAAGCTCTGACAACTGGAATTTTTCTGTAATTCAATAAGCTCTTAGGAGTTACCCAGGCTTCATCCATCCTGCTGGGCTCATTAATGGAGAACTTTAAATGTTCTCCCCACTAGCTAAGAGCACATTTTCTGGTGGTGGCATAGCATAAGTAGGGTTCTCTTTCAAGACATCAACAGCCTACCTCCACTCACTTCTCCTATGAGTGGGGAGTCTGCAACAAATACAATTCACGTCAACTAAATTGTAATTCAGATTAGTGGTTGTCAAAGACCATCTTATAGATCATCAGTTTTATACAGAGTGAGGGTTAGTCTTGTATTTATACAGGTTCCTAATAAAAAATCTAGTTTTACTTCTGACATTAGCTCATTTATTTCTATTATGTCTAATGAGTGCATGAGTGTCAAGTCAACAATATACCAGTCATAGAATTCATTCTGGTGAGGTATTTTGTGAACAGCTTATGGAGCTAATGAGGACAAGTACACAGAATCAAACATGTCAGTCAATTAACTTTGCTGTTTCAGGGTACTATGGTGATTGTCAACAACCTTAACCTTGGCAACAAAAAAATACACTGACCATGTGAAGCATTAAGTGAATACAGATGTATCACCAAAATCTGTGACTATGAAAAAAATACAATAAAAAAATTTTAAGTACCATCTTTATTTTATTAAGCCTGGCTAGATGTGCCTACTTCAAATAACCTCTAACCTTTTCAGTCATGCAGGGTTGGTATTACTACAGATAAGAAAATAAACTCAGAATGATTATATGAACCAAAGTCAAGAAACTTGTAAGTAGCAGAGTCTGGATTCAAACTTCTATGTGTATGAATCCAAATCTTAGGTTATTTCCACAATACCATCTGGTCTCTCCAGAACCTGCCTTAGGGACATAAGACAATCAAAAAAAATGTTCTTATTCAGAACTATTCAGCAGTCATTACTAAAGGAGCATTCACTATGCACACTTAGATGCTATAGCTGAGAAAGAGTCTATCTTCCAAAAAGTTTAAAGTAAAAAAAAGTCAAGAAACCAAAGTATTTAAAACAAAGGAAAAAACAATACATTATAGCACACAAAGTAGATTTTAATGGAAGCGACTCCATTGTCATAGCTTTGCATACAAGTCTGTGGTGAAAAAATGGTTATCCTGCTGATTCAAACCTGAAGGTAAGAACTAAACTGGCAATGCAGAGCCAGGGATACCACATCAGAAGAGAGAGTCAGGAAACATTTCCTGCACATGTGAATCTGCAAGCATCTTACAGTCAACAGCATTCGAAGGAATTAAAAATAAACATGTCAAGTGTTAACCGTAAGACTTCGCTTTGACCAACAAATCTTTTTTCTCTATTAGGTTTTCCTCCTTGGTTTCTCTCAATTGTCACTCCCTCCAGATAAACACACACACACACCAATGCCACCACTGCACCCATCACAGAGTCTCCACCTTCAAAAAGAGGATTACCAAGTGTTCTGGACCCTACCCATGAGGCTGAAATTTTAGTCAAATAGTCTGGCTTAAAAAAAAAAAAAACAAGTGGGAGGGGGGGAAGACACAAAATGCTCTGTAAAACTCTGCCCTAGTAAACAGTCAGTATCTAAACCATAAACATAGATAATTGTTCTGCTACAAGCTATAAAGTGCAGACACAAAACTACATTCTTACTACAGGTAATAAATGAAGCATCAGTCCAACAGCACGTCCCAAAAATCTCTTCACGTTAACATTTTGAAAACCTTTAAAAGTGAAAAACAGCATAATATAATCCTCAAAGAAAATGCAATTACTGGAAAAGACCAAAACCCTACAATCTGAGAACTTCTGTTTACAGTATTTGAGTTAAGAATAACTATCCTCATTTTACCAACAAAGAAAAAAGGAATCTCAAGAAAACACTTTAAAATTATCATCACTTATCATCATCATCATAGTCATCAATTACAATAGCAACAATATAATGAGCACTTTCTCCAGGCACTCCTAAATTCTTTATCCTCTCATTGAATCCTTATAAACACCTCCTGAGGTAAGTGCTATTATCTCCACTTTAGAGATTAGTGAACAGGCAGAGAGGTCAACTAATTTGCCAAAAGTCATAAACTAGAAGTCACAGCACTAGGATTTGAACTCAAACTTGTCCAACTTTGAATATTCAACTAATTCACTAATTCAATACGATCCTGGTTTTTTTTTTAACTACATTCAAGTATTTTTTAACCAGTAATTTCAGAAAAACACAAGGTAAGACTACTTAATTAGTACACCTCCAAATCCATAAAAATGAGAATAAGACAAACCACCTGCTTGGAGTCTCAGAGCTTAATTCCCAGTAAAAAGAGCAGATAGGAATTTATATTCTGAATTCTAACTATGAGGAAACACAGACTTCTTAACACAATATATCTAGGACAAGTAAAAATCACCCCAATATTTCAGCTAGTATGCACACAAGGTTAGTGGGACTGTGTTAGAAAATTAGAGACAGGTTTAGCAGGTGTAGAATCTGAAAAGAGGAAAAAGACACAAGCCCTGATGGAGAGAGGCATTAGTTAAGCACCACAGCTGAGGAAGATTAAGTGCTTTCTGAGACGCCTGTACCTGAGCAGTGCAGAAGAGTGGTTGCTTGTAACAGAACAAGGGGTGTACACAGGTGTGTGTGTTGCGCGGGGAGGGAAGGGTCCAAATTCTGGTGGATTTTAACATCCAGATGAGGTTTGAAACTGCCTCCAACAGGTGATAGGGCCCTAATGTCACCTCTTCACCAGAAACATGGCTTAAGAACACTTGTATGGCTCCTCTTTATTTCCAAAGACACTTTTTCCCTATTAACTCATTTGACCTTCACATAAATCATGATATTTATGATCAGGTTCATAAAAACACGAGTGTGGTTTTAAAATTCAACTAACCTGGAGTGGAGAAAGGGCAGTAAAGTTATATACTTTCTCACATCTGTCACTTCTACTGAAACCCACAACACTGGGAGGCAGGCGAGCCAGACTATTATCCCTATTTTATAGATAGGGATACTGAGGCTGCGGTAAACGGTTCAGCAAGTGGCAGACCTGAGATTCCTCCCAGAACATCGGACTCCAAATCCTGAGCTGCTTCCCTTCCTCAACTCTACGAGGCGGCTTTATTGATAAGGAAAACTTTAATAATCGGACTTGGGGTTTCCGAGGGCCGGCCAAGAAAACCAGGAAGTTCGTCCTCTCATATCGACTGCTCGCTCCCAGCCCACAGCCCATAGCCCCGGGCTTCGGGGCAAAGGAGCGGACTCCGCTCGCGACCCGGAAATCACGAGCAGCCCCTATCTGTCTTGGGGCGGCATCTGCTGGCTACAGCCCCGTACCCCGGGAATGTGGGGGTGGACATCGCCTCAGACCCGCTCAATACCTGTTGAAACCCGCGAAAGGAATGTCCCCTCCTCAAGGAGTATTTGAGGGGTGGCCCCACAGCGGGTATGCTGCCCCGGAAGAGCAGGTGAGCCTCGGGAGGGTCCTCAGCAACCTAGGGCCCGCAGGGGTCGAAGGGCCGGAGCTTCCCAGTAACCTCCGCCCCAGGCGGGAGCCCGCCCCGCGCGTCACGTGAGGGGAAAAAAATACCGGTAACAACAAAAAGGGGAGAAGTCTTGTCCCAGGTGTAAGAGAAGAAGTGGAACCAACAAGCCCCAAGATGGGTGAGGTAGGAGGGAGGGACAAGAACGCGAGGCTTCTCGTTACCGGGAGCACCGTCGCTCTCCGCTTCCGCTGCCTCTTCGAAGCTCTGGCTCTTCCGCTCGCGCCTCTGGGGCGCGCGTCGGGCCTCAACACCGCCCCACCGCCCGCGCGCCGCGGGTCCTTCTGGGAGCTGGAGTCTCCGCGCGGGCTGCCTCCGGGTCACGTGAGGGAAGGACGCTGCCGAGACGGCGTGGTCAGAGAGCCGTTTTCTCTTCGCTCTTATCAGCCCTTACGGCTTCCTCTAAGCTGTAAATGTGCTCAAATAGCCTCACATACTGCTTGATAATACTTCTCTCTCATGTTCTCTTCACTTCCAAGTTTCCTGAAAAAGGTAGTGTAAATCGCTGTCTCCACTTCCTCCGTCTTCTGCACTGTAGCTTCTGCCCCCGCAGAAAATGCCCTTGTTGCCAACGGTGACCTTGTCGCCAAACTCATCAGAGGTATCTTGAGGTCCTCTAACTTAAGTTTTAGGCACCATTTGACGCTGTTGGGCATTCTTTATCACTCATTTACAGTGTCACTGTACAGGGTTTTTTTCTTCCTCTTCGGTCATTCTCAGTCTCCTTCAAGAAGTGTTTTTCTTAACCCACCTCTCAAATACTAGTGTTCTCCAAGTGGTAATAGAGGAGGGGAGACCCATCCCTTTCTCTCGTGAGCTCAATTTTTGTATTCCCAACTTGATGGACAATCCCTCCTTATCCGTGCCCCTAAGGCATCTCAAATGTAACAACTTAAAATGTGAACTACTGGCTCTGCCCTATTCACTAATATTCATTACAACCTTCAACCTAGATACCTCTCTCTCTCACACTTCCCTTCCACCCATGCCCAAATGGTCACCAAATTTTGTGGAGTCTACCTCCCGAGAATCTCTTGAATTGGTTCCCTCTTCATACCCACTACCAGTGATTTAACTCAAACCCGCATCATGTCTTAACCTGATTACTGCATTGCCATCCTTACTAGTCTCAGCACCTCTTTTGAGTCCACCCTACCGCCATCTGACCCATTTAAGCAATCGGCAAGTTTAAACATTTCACCCTTTTGGTAAACTTGAAAGGTTCCACCTAATTGAATTTGGGAAGAGGAATGGAGGTGAATCCCTTAGGTGGCTTTTACAAAATACAGACACCAGCCTCACTACTCCCAAGCCCCCTATCCCATCCCATATTATGGTTGGAAGGTCAAAGATGGCAGATTTATAGCAGAACTTATTTTAGGATAGATGGGCATCGTATTTTTTAAAAGTATCCCCAGGTAATTCAGCCATTCCACAGGTATTTTACTGGCTACCACGTACCAGGCATTGTGCTAGGTGCTGAGAAAATAATAGTCAACAAGACAGTTCCTGCCCTTGTGGATTTTACATTCTCTTGGAAGAGACAAATGTTAATCAAATGATTCCATGCCAAAAACAAAACCAACAATAACAACAGCAAAACACAATTGACAGCTGTGGTAAGAATTATTCAGGAAAAGTAATCTTTCCCTTTCCCTCTGCCACCTGCCCCAACCCAGGGTACTAATCACCGCATGCTCCTCAGCCTATACATCTAGATGTACCAAACTGTTGACTTGCACTTGCTCTCTTCCCTTTGCATTAGCTGCCCCTCTACTTGGAAAACCCCTCCCTTCTCCTGTGACTAACTTCTACCCTAATTCTCCTCTGTTGGACTAAAGCAAGCCCAGGAGAACACCAACCACATGGAAGGATTTTCTGAGGATTGCACTGAGTCAGGCGATTAACTCCTAAGCAAGCAGAGATGAGCTGAGTAGGGAAGCCAGGAGCAGTTGAATGTGGGCTACTGGGAGCAGGGCTACGCTAGCCAGTTTAGAGATAACAGGCCTGAGCCATTTGTGAAAATACAAATCAAGTGTCACCTCCTCCAGGAAGCCTTTGCTGAGTTCCCCTGGGATGACCTATTGCCTCTTTCTTAGGTACACATCACACTCATGCTGATCTCTTCCAGTTATATGCTAGAGCCAACTCATACCATCTTTGAAGACACAACAGTTAAATAAATACTCAGGAATATTAAGTCAGTTTTGGTAGCTTGAAATTAGCTGTGATGGCAGTATTTATAGCACCAATCAGCAAATAACAATCAGAGTCTTTTTTTTTTTTTGGTAGAGTCAGTTTGCCAGCACATCACTGTCTCTATCATACCAGACATCTCTACATTGTGTCATGGTGATTACTCCCCTATTAGATAAATTCCTTGTAACAACTTCATTTAGCAAATATTTATTGTTATTTATTACTATGTGCCAGAGACTAGCAAGATGCTAAAGGAGCATACAGTGGAAAACAAACAAGCATGTTTCCTACTGTTACGGAGCTTACAATCTAACAGATAAGACAGAAAATAAAGAACTGGGCTTTAGAAATTGAGCTGGGCA
Organism: Manis pentadactyla; assembly: GCF_030020395.1. NCBI lineage: Eukaryota > Metazoa > Chordata > Mammalia > Pholidota > Manidae > Manis > Manis pentadactyla. Next base: position 108,944,790 of record NC_080026.1, on the reverse strand, counting down.
ACTTTGTGATAGTACATCCTGGCAAGGAATGGTGGTGGACACTATTTTAACAAGGTGGTCCAGGAAGGCCTATCTGAGGAAGTGACCTTTCCACTGAACACCAAAGGATGAGAAAGAGATGGTCAAAGGGAGAACCAGGGAAAAATGTTCCAGCCAAAGGGATCAGACATACAAAGAAAGCTAGGCTATTTGAAGGACAAAATGATCAGTTTTTGTTGGGATGGTGTGATTATTAGTTTTATGTGTCAAATTGACTGAGCCACAGGGTGCCCAGATTTAACATTATCTCTTGGTGTATCTTTGAGGATGATTCTGGATAAGATTAGCATTTGAGTGGATGGACTCAGTAAAGTAGATTGCTCCCCACTTCAATGGGCGGATGAGCTTCATCCCATCTGCTGAGGGCCTGAACAGAACAAAAATCAGGGGAAGGGAGGATTCCTTCCCTTCTTGCCTGTCTGCTGAGAAGGAACATTGGTCTGTTGGTCTTCTTCTGTCCTTGGGCTTGGGTTTACACCACTAGTTCCTCTGGATCACAGGCCTTCAGACTCAGACTAGAATTATACCATCAGTTCTCCTGGGTCTCCTGCTTGCAGAAAGTAGACTGTGGAACTTCTCAGCCTTCATAATCACATGAGCCAACCCTTCACAATAAATCTCTTTTATGTGTACATATATATGTGCATATACATATATGAGAGATACATAGATATATACATATGTATATACACACACAGATACATAAATGCAAGATAGATGTAGAGATACATACATGCATACATACATAGCCCCTTGGTTCCCATTTTTCTGGAGAACCCTGACTAATGGAGAGAGTGTGGGTTCAGTGATGCAGATGACATAATGAGGTATTTAGGACCAGGTGTGCACAGCTTTGAGGCCATGGTGAGGACCCTGGATTAAATTTTAGTCACCAAAGAGTTTAAACAAGGAGGGTGATATTATCTGATTCTTGGTTTAATACAATCACTCTTGCTTTTGTTTGGAGGACCAGTGTAGAAGTGGAAGCCCATCTGTTGCAGTAGGCTAGGTAAAAAGATGATGAAAAGAAGTGCTGGCAGTGGAACAAAGTGGGTGGATTTGACAGATATTTTGCAGATTGAGTCAGCAGGACTTGCTAATAGATTGAGTGTGCATAGGGGAGGGTAGGCTGATGAAGGAAAAAGAGGAGCCAAGTGCAGAAATTGTTTATATTCATCACCATAGCCTTAGCCCCTAGAACAGGGTCTGGCACATAGTAGGTGTTCAGTAACTGTGTGTTGAATGAATATATCCATCCTATATGCTAAGAACTGTGCCCTATCACTGTCACACTGCTTCATACAGGCCTTCACTAGCCCATATGGTACTTTTGTGCAAAGTAGAAAAAAATTGTCCCTTTCTCCAGGTGGACATGGCCCATTACCATCGTGCACAAATTGATGAGTGAAGAATGGGATGCATTTCAGCCCCACTTACCCCCTCAGCTGGCACCCTCGTGCAATGTACAGCCTGCACAACCACATACAGCGTCCCTGGATGAACATCCCTGGGATGTGGTTTTGTGGCATGAAGCCCAGTATTCATGGAGAGAATTTGAGGTCCAGGGGAAGGAAGCCGCCTGCCAGGGTCACCATCGCTGCTGCTGTGACTGAGATTCAAACCTCTGCCTTCTGAATCCCTGTGGGCTCTTTAGCCGTGGAGCCACATTGTCTCTCCCAAATCACTCAGCCCATCAATAAAAAGCTAAATTCAAAATGGTGACTTTGCTTCCTTGAGTTTCTCATCTGTCTCAGTTACTATTGTTAGCGTATTTCACATTTACATAGTATCCAATATGTGCTCGGTGCCTGACAAAATACAATAAAGGAACATGAGACCAAAGGACTTTCTTTTTCTTTTTTTTAACAGAACAAATAAGGAATGGCTGGTTTAAAGGGCCCTTAGTACTTGAATTAAAATGAACTGTGCTGTATTGGCTTAAGTGATGCCGTAAATAATATGAGGAAAAAAATGTTCATGTGCAAATTGGTTATCCTTTGCACCCCAAACCAGCAGAGAAAGGGATAGTGGAGCAACTGGCTTCAAAGTGTAAATGAGGGAGAGAGTCAAGGACATTTAAAAAAAGAAAAAGAAAAGGATTCTCTCTCTTTAGTAAATAAGAAGTACCTGTTGTGTGCCAGGAGCTGTGCTAAGCCCATTACACAACTGATCTGAGTCAATACCTGCACAACCCTACAAGGTACAATTCATTACTACCATCATTTTACACTGGAGGAAGCTGAGGCTCATGCCATGCAATTAACAGGTGACAAACCTGAGATGTGAACCAGCACAGTCGGGCTCTAGAGTCTGAGCCTCAACCACTAAATTATAGTACTTCTCCATAGAGATGTTCCTGATGCCAGATCCTCCATTTTAGTAGTCTGACATTTAGGAATCCTCAGAAAAGGAAGAGAGGATACTGGTTCTCAGACCCAGGGATTCCATGTTGCCTCTCTGCTCAATGATTAAGGCATGGTCATCTCCAGCTTGGCTTCAAAATGGACAATTTGAACAAGGCATATAAAGAGAAAAACTTGGCTGGGGGACATTTTACAATCTCTTGGAGTTTCAATCTCCAATATAATACCACAAGTACCCATATGGAGTAGAAAATATTACCAGGAGAGAAGTAAGTAAACCTACCCCATGGATATGTGGTCCTGATTGGTGCCTCCTAACTTGAGAATGCTTTCCTTCTGACGTTCAACCAGTGAGCACAGAAGGATCCAAACTTTATTGGGCTTTCAGATCCCTCGTGACTAACATCAGTAAGCACTCCTACTATTTAGAAAGGTGTGGGTCTTGGGCATCGATTGGAGGAAAGATAAGACGTTTTAGGACAATAGGAGGGCAGGATATCAACATTTTTTAATTCATGAGGAAAAGCAGGATAGAGAACTCTTGACAGGTAGAGTCTGGAACTCTGACTTCAGACTCCCAAAGCCTAAGTTAGGAACCCAGAAAACTCTCCAGTTATTCAACTCTAATTGAAGCCACCTTGAAAAGGCATGGCAGCAACTGTTGTTTTGGGTGACTCTCTGGGCTGTGAGGTCACAGCACCTGATGCTATTATCCAACTGTGAGCTGTCCCAGTACCACCCCCGAGCTCCCCACATCCCCCAAAACACACACTCACACACACTCACAATTAGTTTTCCTGCACCAAGTCTATTCCATCTGCCTCTTGACCTCAAGGCTTATCTGATTAATCTATCCAACACCACAATGCCTGCTTGGAGGGTAGGGCTTGGCAATATTACGCCTGTTTTCATCCTGATCTCAGAAGAACTTGACACCTTAGAGCTATAATTCAGAAATAGTCTAGTAATTTCTGCCATTTAGAATCTAATGGCTCAGCTCCAACTGAGCCACCCAGATATTTAGAACTGAGTTTTGGGTTCCAACATGGCATCATCGTGCCCTGATTTTGACATCCTTGACACCTACTTCAGAATGTGCAGCAAGCCATACCTCCCAAAGGTGCCATTAAGGACCTCTGACATTCATCTGTGGCTGTGTCAAGCACAGAGCTAGAAGGCAAGATGGCATATATAAGGAAACAATGAGACCAGGATCCTGAAAATTTATATTATTATACAGCACATAACCTTAGCTGAGTCACAAATCCTGTTTCCTCATCTGTAAAATGGAGACCCACTGAAGTCACCTATCTCATTGGGTTGTCATGAGCATTAAGTCATAAAATGGATGGGAAATGGTTTGGTGAACTATAAAGGACTAACAGGGAAAGGGGGCATAACAAATTTCTGCCCACAAGGGACAGGGATGAGTAGGGAACAAATAGATTCTTTAAATTGCAATGCTAATTCTTTTTTCCTTAGGGAGAATGGTAGAGGCAGTGACCCTTCTTCAGTTTCCTTCCCAGTCCCAGAGCCTTTCTCATGGCCCCAGAGCACAATCCCTTATCAAAAAAGTCATAATCCCTTATCAGTAGCACCTAGCACAGTTTGCCTTACATATAGTAAAAATTTAATAAGTATTTGTTAAACAAACCATCTTTTCTACTCAATAACAGAACAAGAATTTGACCAGACATGTCACAAAAAGTTACATTCTCAGGGATGTCCCAGAGTTTGTGACCCACTCCTTCATCTAGGGCAATGGAGCCTCAAATTGGCCCATTTAACTCAAGAACACAAGAAACCCAACTCCAGACAAACAGAACTGCTTGCTACTCTCCAAATTGCTGTGCTATTTCATATCTCCCTTCTTCTTCCCATGTCATCATTTCCTTTGCCTGGAACAGCCTTTCTCTCTTTCCTCCACCTCCGTCAGGATCCAACTCGTGTCACCTCCACAAAACTTCCCAGGACTAACAAGTCACCACTGCCTCCTCCTTCCAGTGAGCTCTCAGAATCCTTGCTTAAGGTGCTCCTCGCCAAATCATAATTATTTATGTGTGTCTCTACCCAACCAGTGCAAGTGCCATAATTAAGCACAATGTATGGCACACTTCTATATTGGATGATCAGGTCCTCTGTCCTTTTAAGCAGAACTCGAAATGGGGAGCCAAGGAGAAAATCAAGTGACCAACAACTTTAGTTTACACTTTCATTCTTCAAGAATATCTTTACAGACAGCTCCCCCCAAACCTAATTTCTTTACCTCTAGAAATGATCTTGCAAAGCATATGATGAATTGCCTGACAGTAGGCAGAACTTTACAAGCAGTGACCCTGCTTGACCTGCTCCCTCTACCCACCCTTAGGCTGGTTCATAATAGTTAAAGGTATCTGAAGCTAAATAGCCTAGGTTTAAATCCTAGCTCTACCAATTACTAGCTGTGCAACTTTATGCAAGTTATTTAATCTTTCTGTTGCTCAATTGTCTGATGCATATAATAATAACAGTAGTGACATTCCAGAAAGTGGGCCAGGAGTGTGGGAACTAAATAATACAAGTATCCAGCTCCTGGCACCTAATAAGGGCTCCATAAATAGCTGGTTTGTAAACAGTCCAATCGTACAGATGACAAACCCATTCTATTTAAACCTTCAGAAGGCTGGGTTTGTTCCAGGACATCCTGGGCAGGGAGGGCATGTTGGGGCCACCCTGGATTTCTGTCTGGAGGCTCAGACAACTGGTGTCATTGACCTTTGTGTCTAATTTGGATCTGCCACTCACCAGCCACGGCCCTTGCATAAGTAGCTTATCTTCCCAAAGTCTGATGTCCCCAGTAGGGCTGGCAGTACTGAGCTGTCTCAAAAGGGGGTGCTGAAAAGATCAATTCGTGTTAGCAAAGTGCTTTGGAAACATAACATGCTAAATATTAATGGGTCTTTCTGAGTGTCGGGAAATATGCAACCTGAACTCTACTCAGGGCAAGCTGAAGGTGGGGAGAGCAATTCTGGGCAGCCGATTGCCACATCCTTGGTCTAATTGGGAGGTGGTGCTGATAAAGGAGTGAGTGCAGCCAGCATCTGGGGGCTGGGCAGGGCTGTGGATGGCAGTCTGGAAGGAAGGATGTTCGGAGGAAGGAGCTAATCCACAAATAGACAGAAACCTGGGGTAGGTTTGGGGCAAACCCAGTAAAGTCCTCAGGCTTTCTTTACAAAAATAAAAACACGAGCTCACTGCTTGCTGCTCTCTCTCTCTCATTCCTCTGAAGAGGACAGCTCCATGAGGATGTTAGCCACCTGAGTTCTTGTCCTGCTCTCCACCTCCCAAACCCTGTGGGTATGGTGAGAAGTAGAAAATTTTTAACCTTATCCAGAACTCTCAGTCCAAAATCTTTAGTGTGGCCAGACATCAAGGACTCTCTGCCTTTGCCATTGTTAACAACTCTGCAGCAGGGCATCCCTTAGGACACTGCTCAACTGTCACCTCCTCCAGGAAGACTACCTGGACCCAACCAGGTTGAGCTGGGAGCTCATCTTTGGGGCTCGTGTAGTGCTCTGAGTTATTCCTGTAACTGCAGGTTACAGACACTGTTCATACTCTTCCTACACCCTCTTGGCACCATCAGTTCCCACACACCCATGGCTTTCTACTGCCTATGACCACACATGTGCACAGCCAGAGGACAGAGCAAGCCAGAAGTCGGGAGTTAATAGCAAATGCCCCAGATTCCAAACACTGAGACAGCTTCTATACTAGCTCTGAGAAATCCCCAGTGGGACTGAGCACTAACCTGCTCGTTAACACACTCTGCATTGGTTCCCTTTTCTTCCCTGTCTCAGCTTCTCATTTCTCTACTGGTACTTCCTGGGATCACTGCCTTCAGCTGCTTCTGGGCACCCAACCTAAAACACTGCCCTTGCCCTGCAGCATGAGCATTATCTGTTTGTACCTCTCTCACTAGATATAAGCAACTTAAGGGAAGAGACTGTTCTACTTCATCTTTTTATCCTCAGTGTTTTGAATTTAGCCTGGAACATGAGTGCTCTGTAATAGCTGTTGAATGAATGAACAATTCGAGTATTGGACCAAACAATATTAATAATAATATCCAGCACTTACTAACTCATATAATGTATCTCTCACTATTCTCAATATCAGGCCAGTAATGAGGAACAATTACATCCCAGAGCTTAGAAGGTAAAATATACCTGTCATAAGTGAACTTTCCAAATGTGGTCAAAACTTGCTTGCATGCCCTTGCCATTAGCTTGCTTCCCCGGCGGTCTGCTCCCAAAAGCCCTGTGGCTCTGGCCTCAGGGAATCCATCACATCCGTAGGACAGCTGCTTCTGCCATAAATAACAGCAAGTGCTCCTTTCTTCTCATACCAGGTCCTCAGGCCTCCTCTCTCTTTGCTGTTCTTCACATGAAAAAAAAACTGGCTGACTATTTTTCATGAATTTTGTGCAGTGTTGCCTTTCTTCTTGACTTCTTTACTTTCTTTGTGCTAAAAGAAAGGGAAGAATGTGAATCTGTAAGAACAGTGTCCAAAAAGCTGAAGCTAGAGAAGGAGCCAGTGCCTTAGGAAAAGCTAAAAATGACCAAAGGGGCTCTCTAGCCATGATTGGAGGAGAGTATTAAGAAAAGGCAAAACCCATTGCTGCTGGGAAGTGTGGGAATGTATGGGTGACAGGGATAAGGAGGTCAAACTATTCCATGTTTGTTTTTTCCCATCTTCTCCAGTCTCTACAAAGGTGTTCAAACTAGAAATTGTAAGATAATTAGTATAAGAATGCATAGAATTCCAACAGAAGGGAAGTGCCTAAGCAATTTACGGTGAGGTCACATCAGTCAAATTCCATTATTGGCATTTGGGAACAGAGAAACAGAAACAAAGACAGTGGAGAAAGTGACTACAATTTCAACAGTCTAATACATTCTGCCTGCCTTTCCACCCATTAAGCATATACCCCAATATGAACAAGAGATGGGAGGTAATAAAATAATTATAAATATTAATTGAAATGCTATGTGCCAGGTGCTATTCTAAGGACCTTACATGCATTAATGAATTTGGTCCTCAAAATAACCCTATGAGGAATGTACTATTACTATCCCATTTTACAGATGAGGAAACTGATGCATAGACAGATTGAGTAACTCACCCATAGTCATAGTGCAAGTAAGCAAGTGGTAGAGCAGCTAAGTAAGTGGATCCAGGATTCAAAATTAGTCTGGCTCCAGCACTCACTAGACTCAGTTCTGAAATGCCTATGTAGGAAAAGCATTTAACCAGCTAAGAGCAATTTGGGTGTTCAGAGATGCATTATTTTTCATACTGCAAGCTTCCTAATGCAAACAAATCAATTTCTTGGGTACACAACTAAAGAATCAGTGATTTGTTGCAATGGTGAGGATCTTCAAGGAAAATTCTGATACGTCACTTTTAGCTTTCTATGCTAACTTGAGAATGTAATCCTCATGCTAGATGTGAATCTCTTGCAAGGGCAATTTGTATAAGTCCATAGACCTTAGTAGAAAATCTCCCAAACAGCTGAACAAATTTGCAGATCTGAAACCACAGCCAAAATCCTTGAGAAATCATGAAAAGTAGGATATACCACAGGATTTCAAATGAGAAACTATTTAGGCTCATTTTCAAAGAGATTGGACTTGTTTCTAGATATAGTACACTGGATATTAATACCAACTGCTGCTAGTGTTATTTTAGAATAAGTTATCAAAAAGATGAACTCATTCACTCATTCCACAGATATTTATTTGGTACCTGTTATGTTCTTGGCACTGAAGTATACAGCAAACAAAACAGATAAAATCCTTGCCTCCATAGAGCTTATATCCTACTGGGAGACTGTCAATTAATAAATACAGATAATTTTAAGTAGTGATAATTGTTATTAAGTAAATAAGGCAGGTTAAGAGGATAACAAGTGACATGTTGAAGCAGGAAGTGAATTATAGGTCTCTACACAATGGGCAGTTGAACAAAGACTGAATGAAGTGAGGGAGGAAGCCAAGGGGAGGCCTGAGGGGAGACACACAGTGTAAAGGTCTTAAGATAGGAATCTGGTGGGTTCAAGGGAAGCAAGGAACCCTGTGTGACCAGAGTGGAAAAGCATGGGGGTTCATGTGGGCAATGAGAGGTGGGCAGCTACCAGGTCATGCAAGACCCAACAGATCACTGTAGAGACCTGGGGTTCATTCTGAGTGTGATGGGAAGCCTTGGAGTGATATAACGTGGTCTGATCTGGTTTTTAAAGAGATCATTCTAGTGGCCATGTAGACACAAGAACAAGCCATCTCTTCTCTCTTCATTGAAGTAACTACCTTTTCCTCTGTACTTCCACAACATTTAGCCCATGTTTCAATTACAGCCTTTGTTTTACTCCTTCCTGTGTCCTCGCTCACTATGGTGTAATTTCCTCAGAGACAAAAATCTAGGTTTATTTGTCCTTGCTCCTCTGCCTTGATTGCCCGCATGGATTACTCATATCCACTGGCACACACTCATATCCACATGCACACACAACGCCTAGAATAGTGCTGAGAAAATGAAAGACTCAATAACTCAGGAAGATGACTAACATTACAGTGAGGCAGGTTTCAGCTGAAAAGGAGGAACTCTCAAACAGAGAAATCAAAAACTGAATGGCCTGCTTTCAAAACTAACCAAGTTTCCCATTAGAGAAGATACTCAAGGCTGCTTGTCTTTTGCAGGGAATGTTGTAGCTTGGCTGTTTAATCATCAGATGGGCAGTTATGCCTTTAAGGATCTTTGTACCTTTGAGCTTTTATAATTCTAAGAATAATTGTTAAAAGTCATGAAACAACAATAGGACTTGGTTCATGTAAGAATTTTCAAGATCCACCCCAATTAAGTCTTGGTTACACTTTCACAGACATTCTCCCTGCTTAGAGACACCTTTATGCACCTTGTCAACTCAGTGAACTCCTTTTCACCTATCAAGATTCGCTTCAATGTCCTTTTGTTAGCTTGTATCCCTAGTTGATAAGATAACAAGTGAAGTACTGTGTTCATTCTGGGCACCATGATTTAAGAGGAATGTAGATAAACTGGGGCATGACCACAGAAGACTAACCAGAGTGATGGGTCTCAAAACCAAACACTGTAAGAAATAGCTAGAAGCACTTAGAAGATTTCTTCTAGAAAAAAAAAGACCAAGATGGGAGGACAGGAGTATGAAAGTCACAACAGCCATCTTCATGTAGTGAAAAGGCTGTCATAGGATATGGAGAGAACCTACTACATGCTATCCGAAGGCAGGTGTAGGACCAATGGCAAGAAATTACGAGGAGGCAGATTTCTGTCCTGCTGAAGGAAGCACTTTTTCAACACATAGTTCTGAGCCTTCCCTGCAGTGGAAACACAATATGTTTTCATTGAGCTGGAGGTTTAACAATTTAAGCTATTCAACAACTAAATAGGCTCACAAAGCCTCTAGATCAGCCCTCCAGAAAGCCATAGAAGGGAGCCCCACTAGAATGATGTTAGATTGGATTAGCTCAGGAAAGGCAAAAAGATTTCACATTAAATCCCAGCCATGAATGTTTGGCAGTGGCTCCTGAAACACTGGTGAGGATATTTTGAAGCTGCATCTCTGTTGAGCAAGCGTGTGAATGTCAGTGAGCAAAGTCTCCTTTGGATAGGGGAGCATGGAATGGCAGCACGAATGTCAGCCCCAATACTGAGGGACTCTGCCAATCCTTCAGCTGTATGTTCCTCTGTTGCTGTGGGCTTCTGTATTGGGCCTTCAGTGGCCCAGGTACAATTGCAGATATGAAAATCAATAAAGTGTCTTCCAGTCTCCCAAACACGTACACATTGTTATATTGTGCAAAATCAACATAGAGCCTCCATCCATGGGCCCCATGGCTTTCAGGTCTGCTCAGAGACTTGGGACAGCTGGAATTAATTCTGTTTGTTTCCTTAGATGGAACAGTATTGATCTACTGCACCATGAAATGTGCATCTGGGTCGTGTAGTACGAACAAGCAATTCCCTTGTCTTCACAGCTATTTCAAAGTCCTCTAGATGGTCTGCTTCTATTCGGCTCGGCCTCTAGCTAACAGTCTACTGATGCTGGGGACCACCAAGCATCCCCCGGTTTAATCAGTGTAACTCTTCCTTTCCACCTTCAGACAAAGCCAAATCAAACACCTGCCTCTTCAGCGCCAGGAACAGTGCTGGGCACTCCGCATACGGTTGGCTCCAAACCAAAGTCTCATGCAGACAACAGATAAAAAGATAAATTACCAAGTGTGATGTAGGCAATCCTGGCAAAGAAAAGTGAAATTGGGGCTGGGTGACAGCAAAGGAGGGAGGCAAGCTCTGCTGGGGCTGGACTGGAGTTGCTTGCGTTTGAGGGAGTGCTTCCATGGAGGCTTAGCAGCGTGGGGAGGTGGGTCTGGAAGAAAGAGTAAAGATCTCTCCTGAAGTAATTAGTACAATGTTATAGTTGGAAGTCACCTCTAATGACCTAACAAGAGTTCCAAAGATTGGTCAACAAAGTATGAAATCAGGGCCAGGGCTGGACAAATTGTGAGGAAAATAAAATTTGGCATTTCCCTTCCTTCTGCATTCTCTCCCTTAAACATAGTCACCCTTCCTCAGGCCCAGGAAACCATTCCTTCCTGTATCTGCACCAGAAGAGGGCGCTCTGAGCACTTACGCTGCCTCTTCAAAAGCAGGGCTCTTATTCAGGCTTCTACTGGGACCCTAACTCATGTGAATTCTGGCAAACTCCAGAACACTCAGCCTCCTTCCATCAAAACTGATCTTCCCCACTGTGCTCACAGCAGCATTATTCACAGTAACCAAAAGTGGCATCAACTCAAGTATTACAGACATGCAATGGGATATTACTCAGCCTTAAAAAGGAAGGAATATCTGACACAATCTACAACTGGGTCTTGTTGTCCTTCAGGACATTATGCTAAGTGAAATAATCTGGTTCCAAAAGGACAAAACCATAGGGTTTCCCTTTATGCGGAACCCAAGGTAGTCAAATTCATAGTCACAGAAGGTAGAATTGTGGTTGTCAGGGGCTAGAGAATGGGGGAATGGAGAGTTGTTTAATGGCTACAGAGGTTCAGTTCTGCAAGATGGAAAAGTTCTGGAGATTGATTAAACAACAACGTGAATATATTTAGTACTACTGAACTATACACTTAAATGGTAAATTTCATGCTTTGTGTATTTTACCACAATTTTAAAACTTTTTAAATTATATATACATAAACACCCCCACCCATCTTCGTCTTGTGCCATTCTCTAGAACCAAGAACAAGCTTCTGCAGGGAGCTCTCTGCCAGGAGAGGCCAGTTTGGCCAATAAATTGATTATGCTACATGGGTGATAACAGGATAAGGTGACACTCCCCTCCGGCTAATACACCATAACCAGAATTCTTCTGGAAGTTATTCTTGGAAGCCAAGAGTCATATTTAGCAGAGAGTGATTAGGAACTGTAGCAGTCCATGCAGAGAGGTTTTTGAGCCCTCATCCAACTGGAAGCTCCAGGAGAGGAAGCTGGTGCCTTCAGCTCTGCTGTCAAAAGTTCAGAAATAACAGATGTAAAACCAATGAATCACTGAAGCAGTAATTAGTAAGAGTTTATTGTGCATATAACAAAAAAGACAGTTTGCAAACCAAGAGCACACTCAGGGATATATTGTTATGAAGCTGTTTATACAGTGAGAAAGAAGTGACTTTATTCCTCACAGTGACTGGTTATAATATCAGAATTTTCTTAAATGGTAGAGAATTGGTCAGTGGTTACTTCATATCAACCTTGGGAAGCAGCTTAAGTTTTGCTTACAGTTTTCAGAGGCATTAGCAAGAAATGACCCAGGTCAAGCTAGTCTTGCAAAATAGGCGAAATAAAGCTTTGACTGGCTTAAGTGGTTTTGTCAGCTCAGAGAATTTTCAGGGCTGGTCTCCATTTGTTTTTGGTTTTAAGAATTACCTATTTTGTTCATTCTCTCAGGAGACTGAGAATATGGCCAGCTGGTATAGTGTTATTCTCAGTTACCACTGTCAATGTAGTAGTCAAGACGAAGCATCATACATTTAGCATCTCCACTAGTTGAGTCGCCCTGCTGGATGGCCATGCGTCACTATCTTCATCATTTACATGGTTATTGTTGATTTCATCAAGTTGTCAGATTCTGACGGCTACCATTTTGCATGCAAGGGGTTGGCTGCCAACTGGCATTTAAATCCCTCAAGAGTATACAACATACTAGAGAGGTTAATACGATGACTATAAGGAGAATAATAGCCAGGGATTTAATAACTGCCTAGAGCAGTGATTCTCAGGAGCCAAGATTTAACCAATTAAATAACTCAAATGGGTTATAATTTTTTAAAAGGTATTTACATAGGCACAACATGATCTGTTAGCAAACACATATCCTAATGATTACTTAGGATAGGATGAATTTGAGGATGTTTTCTTTCAAGAGTCTGTGTTGCAGGTGAGCTTCCACCTAAATGAAGCTTCGATGTGATGTGAGCAATCAGGGAATTTAACAAGAGACATTTCTATGGAAACAAAAGAAAAAACAAAGGTTAATAGTTTCAGCAAATTATAAATTCCGTTTCTGAGTTTGGAGAGCAGCCAGTTGAGAAAATTTCTAGATGTCATGTTCCAAACATCTTCAGATGGATTGAGGGCAAGCAGTGGCAATCAGACAGATTTTCCTGGTTTGCAGTTTGAATGCCTCTGGTGATCTTTCTGAGTGGCCACATAGCAACAGGCACGAAGATTGTCCACACATGAGCTGTTGTGATGATTTCCCTGAAGTTTACATCAAGTTGTCCAGCTTTAACTTGCATGGCTTCCAGAAAAGGGCAGTTTCAATTTCAGTGATTCCAAGTCAGAAGAGTGTGAGAAAATTGGTTTGGAGAGTTCTAGCCAAATATTGGAGGAAACTGGGAGAATTCAGGATCTAGTTTATAGCTAGAAAACAAAAATTTCCAAGACAATTAACAGCACTAGAATCTCATATCCACAAACGTGTATTACTGAAACATAATTTTTCTCTCTATGATCCCTTTCTATCAAAGACAACAAAGTAAGTCTAATTTATTTGCAAATCAGGTTCAATAAACTTGACCTGGATGATTTATGTAAGTGCATCATAGTGACTAACCATATAATCTCTTTTAAATCTGCTTTGCTGGAACTTCTCACGAGGAATCTCATACTGGACTTTCAAAAGCCTCTTGAAGCTAGGAAGCCAAGCAAGAGACTTGTGCAATCATGTCCTGTTACAAGGACAGGTTCTTATTAAACTTATGTAAATACATATATTATTGTGAAAAATAAAACATTTAATAAGAGTTTCAGAATTCCAGAAGGATCAGGTAGGGAGAAAAAGGTAAGTGTCTCAACCTCACTTATAAAGATACACTTAACCAAATTGCTGCAAGTTAAAAGAGAAGAGAAACAAAGGCCCTTCAAGTTTGGTAAACAAAATATTAAAGAACTAGCAATGTTTTAAATGAATAATAAAAATTATAATCCCTTTCATCAATTCATTCAATATTATGTAATTAATTCTTGTTTTTTTGCTTCACCTCGGGGAGCCACTTTATGTATGACTAAATCAGTTTTCCATTAGAGTTTCAGAAATTCTTACCCAGTCCAATGTTATGATCTTAAAGTTATCAGAAATCTGCATTTTAGAGTACCAGGTAGGGTATTTTCCAAGGATCTCTTTGAACAGGAAGCATTTTTACAGGAATACTTTTACAAAAGCATCACAGTAAAATAGTAACTGACTGTAAATGACAAAAGATTTTTAAATGGCTGTGGTTAAAATTCTGGTCAGAGTTCGCATATACACACCAAAAAAATTATGCAACTGACAAGTAAATTTCGTTGTTTTGTGACATGCAATATTTAAAGATAATACCTAGAATTATGATTGACAATATTACACCAGGACATTTTAGATTTTTAAAAATCGCATACAAATATATCCTCAAGAAAGTTTAGCATCATTTTTTATTTGACAATGCTTCCTATAAAATTTAACATATACAAAAGTTACATAGTATAAAACACCTAGCTCTTTTAATAGAGAAGAATCAGTTTTCTTAAGTAATCAGACCTGATAAAGACAAAGCACAGAATATTGTTTTCTAGGCAGATTACATTATACATAAAAAAATCTTTGCTTATAATTTTATTAAAACCAGACTAATAATCTAAAAAAACAAATGACTTTAACAGAGAAAATGAAACTCTAATTTTGTGCTGGTGTACTTTTGATATTAAAACTCTCCTTTTTTTTCCTTTTAACTTAAATAAATCCATAGCAAGTTTAGCTTGACTACACATAAGTATGTCCTTTTTAATATTCCTTTTTCATAAACCTGCAACTTTCTATAGTCATTCAGCTTTTGCCTTCTTTTTTTTTAGGACAAAATTACTTTCCTTTTTCCTTTACCACAAAAACAAAACAAAAACAAATGACCTTCACACCTTTCCTTAAAAAAAACCCTACATTCTATTTTCCTTACCTGCTTTTTATGTACAATCTTTTTCTTTCATCCTTATTATTCCTAGTAGTTTTAATTACATATGTTAATTAAAATTCTTAACCCTTAGAATCTTTAATTCCTAGTGAAATTTAAGAAGTAATAATAGACTGGCAAAGTTATAAATACATTTCATAATTTCTAGAAGTATATTCTTCCTCACAGTAAATTTTTCAAAGTTCCACAAAACATGTTTATTAATAGACCCAAATATCTTTGTCTCTCTGAAAAAAGCCAAAAGTAGATAAACCTAAACCTATGTTTAGCACTTAATATTTATCTCATTTGGAAAAGATTTAGATATTCAATGAATATCATTATTCAGTTTAACTTAGTATAAACTTTTATTTACACTTTTCTAAATAACTTGCTTTGAACATTTATGCTTGGACTAGACATTAAATAGCTAATCATCAACTTATATTATTTTTCTTGACAAATTTTGAAGACGTGTTTTAATTAAACCAACAAACTTAAACTAGTTTTCATTTATCAAAGACTATCCTAGATCATGTGAACTCAAACTCTCTATGCTAAGTAAATAGAACTCTTTACAAATTAATTTTGGCAATACCATCCAGAGATAGAAAAAATATCACGTATCTAGAGTACACATATGTAGACAAAACTCAAAAGAATAGTTGGAGCCAAACTATGTTTCTGGCAGATGGACTAAGTTAGGGTTACTTGCTTAGATAGCCAGAGTTTTTACTAAAAATTTTTTATTTGTAAGATGTAAGGATCTTCTAAGAGCTGTTATTGGAGTCATTTTGTCTTTTAGAAACTTTTGCATATCAAAGAATGCATTCGATTGTATCTAAGAGGTTTGTAATACTTTGTTTCAAGGGTGCCCCTTAAGGTGGCCTTATCTAAGATCAAGTTTCCCCAAAGTGGCCACTACAATTCCAAAAGTTCACCTAGTTTCCAAAAAGACACAAGATCCTGGCCCATAGGCCAGGTGAAACCCATCTTTGTCTTTAGGTTCCCCTCACCTGTGAGGGGCCCTGTTTTCCAACAGCTGTTTTTAACAGGGAATCACCTGCCCCCACCCCCACCCCCCCACCACCTTTTGAACGTAATAGGGTGACTTACCAAGAAGCTTCGATAAACAAAACACAGGTATGCACAATAAGTTGGAGAGCTCAAAATGCAAAGAAAGTAGAATTTGGATCTAAGAAAGACTTACCCTCAAATTTCAGAGTCAGCAAGGGAGCAGTGAGTGCAATGGCCCTGTGGGTGCTAGAACCTATTTGCTCCCTGGCCTCAGAGTCATTCAGGGTCTTCTTTGGATCCCTTTTCTGACACCGTGAAATACCAAAAGTTCAGAAATGAGAGAAGTAAAACCAATGAATCGCTGAAGTAGTAATTAGTAAAAGTTTATTGTATGCATACCAAAAAGGATAGTTTGTACCAGAAGCACTCAAACCAAAACATGAATGTGATTCAGGGATATATTGTTATAGAACAGCTTACATAGTGAAAAAGCAGTGACTGTTTATTCCTCACAGTGATTGGTTATAATATTAGAATTTTCTTAAATGATAGGGAATTGGTCACTGGTTACCTCATACCAACTTTGGGAACACTTATGCTTATAATTTTCAGAAGCATTAGCAAAAAATGACCCAGGTCAAGTTAGTTTTGCAAAATAAGCTAAGATTATATGACTACAGTGGTTTTTGTCTGCTCAGAGAATTTTCAAGGCTAGTCTTCATTTGTTATTTTATCGTTGCTTTACCCCAACCCTTGGCCCTGGGCTGGGAGCTTAGAGACCTCAAAATGGTTTTATCTTCCTCAATAACAGTGAGTGAATAAATGAATTGAGTAAATGAAACTGGGCCCTTTAAATAACTAAGCAGGCAGTTTTAAGCATAAAGGGTAGGAAAGGGTATATTTTCTACTCGTGCACTGAACAGGTTACTTTGTCAACACCCCTTCTTTGGGAGGTACTACCTCTCCCTCGTTCCTGTGGTCTGTGGGTCTGTCGACCACTACATCATTTCCCACGGGCCTTGTGGTGAGCAGGTGACCCAGGCTGAGTCAACCATAGCACTACCTCCTTTGAACTCACTGACTGGTCCAGATGTGGGCACAGGACCCAAGCATGATCGATGAGAAACCTTCTGTGAACTATGCATGCAGACACAAAGATAAATTTTTATTTTTTTGGTCTGCAAGCCAGTAGGCATCCTTCCCACCACCTAGAGAGATGCTGCCTGAGAATGAAGCCACAGAAGCAGTGCTTAGAGATGGAGAAAGAGACAGCATCATGACTTCAGTGTTTTAGCCCCTGGGAGCAGCAGTGCATAAAGCCAGTCCCACTCTAGAACTTCCCAACTGTGGGAGTCAATAAATTCTTTTTCTATTCCTGAAGCTTTTTTGAATTGGGGTTTATGAACCTTGCTACATGAATCCTGACAAATATAGCCTGTTCATTTCAGTTTGAGTGTTTTCCATATGTGTTCCACGTTATGACATTGACTATTTTTAAGAGTCCCCGAAATGTATTCTGCACATCTTTGTATGTGGTGCACCAAGACACAAATCTGGAGAGAAAGAATTAGAAAAGCCAGCGTTTGTCCTCAGGGACACTCTAATGGAAATGAAGGATTGGGGGAAGGGAAAAATTTCAATTAACTAATATTTTTTAATTGCTATGTGTCATATATTTTCATCACCATCAAACCTGAAAATAAGGAATTGGTATGTGCACTTTACAGATAAAATAATGGTTCAGAGAGGTTCAACAACTTGTCCAAGACTATCCAGTTATTAAGAGGTAAAACAAGTTTTCAGACTCAAGCCTCTGACTCTAAGCTCAGTGGCCCTGCCCCTTGGACAGGAGACAAGAAAAGCTCAAGACCAGAATTAGGAAAACAGAGGAATTTGTTCATTGATCCATTCAGCAAATACTTATTCAGTGTCTACTATTCAGTAATGTCCATGAAAATGCTTAATAAACCAGTATATACTATGCAAATGTAAATTTTTATCAATATATGAATCACACCATGCTAGGCACTGTAGAAGGGGGAAATAAAAATGAATAAAACAGCCTTTTTCCTCAGGGTTACACAATAGCATAGACCTAGAAACATTACATGGCAAAGTATGATTAATGGCATAAGAGAGGTTCAAAGTGCTTTGAGAGTTCTGAGCAGGAAATACTCACATCTGATTGAGGGAGCCAGAAAGACTTCACGGAGAAAAAAGTGTATTAGGTAAGTGCAAGTGAAGGTACTGCTAATCATGTGTTTACCCAGATGCCAATGGGATTTTGGAAAGAAATGGAAAAGAAAACGAAAAAGGAAGGAGGAAGGAAGGAAGGAAGGGGGAAAAGAAAGAGAAAAGAGGGAGGGAGGGAGGGGCAGAGGGAAGAAAGACAGGGGAGGAGGAAGTGGGGAGGGAGGGGAAGAGAAAAGAAGGGAAGGGAAAAGAAGAAAAGAGAACAATGGAGGGATATGAAAGGAGGCCAAGCAGCAGACAGGCAAGCAGCTGCAGCATCGTCCTGGGGCTGTGGCCTGGGAGCAGGCTGTGGATCAGGGAACCGCTAACCTTTTTCTCCATAGACGCTCCTTCAAGACAAGATGCCCTCTGGATTGCTCATTCATCCATTCTACTCATTACTGCAAAAATAACTTAAACTGTACTTAATCCAGTAACACCTACATCTTAGAAGAAAACTTGGAAATTTTAAAAGCTTAGAGGTTTTTAACTTGCATGGAAATAAAAATCAACAGGGGGGCTTACTCACATGCAGACCCCTAAGCCCTGTCTCCAAAGATTCTTTTTCAGTAGCACTGGTTTGAGTCCAGGAAACTTGTGTTTTAAAGTCACTCAAGTGAACCTGATGCAAGTATCCTGAGGACCACACTTTGAGAAACATTGTAGTCTGACTGTATTGTTTCACAGATAAAGAAGCAACAGAGTCTCCAAGAGGTTAAAAGACGTGTTCAAGGTCACACAGCTAGTTAGTGAAAGGTCTATGGACTCTTAGTTCATTTTTTTCCCCTCACTAGCCTTAATAGCTATAGAGCTCAGAGTTAGCGCTAAATACTGATAGTAGAAGGTAAATCAGCCCTCAGCTTCCAGTAACATCCATATGGACCATGCTCTGAGACCCATAGCTCTGAGCCATCTCAGTGTGCAAGATTTCAAAACCAGCTTTCCAGATTTCAGTGTTAACTTACACATAGTTAGCACTAAATAAATATGTGTTGACTTGATAAATCCGTAGCTGGAATATAAGAAAGGAAAAGAAAAAAGAGGTTCTAGTGAATCTGCAAGAATAAGACTTCTCAAGCGCCTTCTTGTAGCATCTCATCTCCATAAAGTTTCCCTTAATTCAGGCTGATTTAACAAGTGTTTACCAAGCACCTACTATTTTCAAGGCCCTGTGTTCTGTGCTTAGGGGATTCAAAAATAAAAGTCAGCTTTTCTGTTCTGATAAGTGATACAAGGGTGACAAATTGTAGGAGTTCAAAAAAGAAAATGTTTTTTTCAGGGAAATCAGAGTGACAGGTAATTAGGCAGATGTGAGCAGGTCCTGTCCTGTCCTGGACAAGGTCCTCTCCCTCTCCACCTACCCTTTTGTCACCAGATGGCAGAACACACCCAAATCCCCTCCTGTTTATGGTTCAATCTCTTGCCTTATGAGAGGCAAACAAGATGTAAAAAGTCCAGCAGGGGTCCCAGACCACCAATACAGGTTGGCCACAGGTGCACTAAGACCCAGAAGGTGACCTAGAGCTACCTCGGGTTTCATTATACTGTAATTATAATAAATTTACATTGCAGGTTTGTCGCCCAACACTCCCACCTCCTGATCCCTCCATCCTGTGGGTTTTGCTTAGGTACTTAAGGGTAAGCACATACGCACTATGAAGAAGTCAATCAATATTTCAATTAAAGGATGTAAGATGCAGGGGGGGGCGCTTTCTACCATTTTAAAAACCAACCCTAATCCTCATAGCAGGGCTGTTTTGTTGGTTTCCAGACAGCCTGCTTTCCACCCTTCTTGATAGTGTACTTTCACTTTGCATAATAAACTCCTGCCACTAAGACTGTTCTGTCTCTTGATTGAATTATTTGCTTCAAGAAGACAAGGACCAAGAAAACACAATGCATTAAACTGGTAACAGAAGTATACTTTATTGAGGTGTTTTTTGAGGTGAATCTTAGGGGATGAGTAGTAGTTCAATAAATGAAATATGAAGGAAAAATGGTCCAAGTGGGATTCATCTCATTAGTAGCAAGGTGTGGAAGAAATAGTAAATAGCCCAGTTTGGCTGTAGCTTGGGACCAATGAGACAGTAATGAGATTATAAGACTGGAAAGATAAAGGGAAAAAACTTGTAGTAGAAGACTTAGATTTAGGATGGAAAGTTTGGGTGAAATCTGAAATATATTGAGAAACCATTGAAAATGTTTGTTTGCTTTGGTGTTTTAGGAAGGTGTTTCTGAAAAGCTGTCCTATAAGGTGGTCAGAAACTGGGATAGCCAGAAGGCAGAAAGATAGTCAACTTGAAAAAGAGGTAATTAAGGTCAGGATATAGCCAGAGGCAAAAGTGTGAGGTTACAGCAATTGACTGGCTGTGGGATGTAAAGGAGAGAATTATATAGATGGCTCTAAAGTTTCAAATTTACGCAACTGAATAATCAGATAGGGAAACAGGGAAGTAAGGTTGATTTGACTTGGGCAGTGGTGGTGGAAATTTTGATGTTAAATTATAAGTTTCAAGCTCAATAGACCACATAGTGCCACTCAGCAAAAATCTAGCAGTGTTGGAGTTGGAGGTGAGGAGGCAGGTGTTAGCTAGGGGTGTAAAGGAACCATCCACATAGATGCGATCATGGAAGCTACTGGAACAGATGAGAGAATATAAAAGGAGAACAGTGAAGAGGGATATAATGGTTGTATGTTTGAACTGCAAATAACAGAAAGCCCTACATTATGATTTAAATGATACAAGTAATTTAACTTGTATTAAGTATTAACTTGTATTGAATCATTGTCTTGCCTGAGGGTTTCAGCCCTGGGCAAGTTCACTATGGATTCGATAAGACAGAAATTACAATGGAATATTCTTGGGCTAAAAGCATTTATACCTGGCTTTTTTCTCCCGGCAATAGATCGAGCACTAGAATCACATCTGCACCCAGCAGTCTGCAGTTCCATAATCCACCTCCATCTCTGCTCTTTATATAGTGACTCAGTCAATAATAGCTCATTGCCAATGGTTGTGAAAGCATCAGCCTAGCCATAGGCCAATTACATCATCAAGTAGTTTAAGGTCAGGGGAGGATCCTGGCCATAGGAATTTCCATTTCTCCATAGTCATGTAACTGAAAAATCCAGTGGAGTGGGCTTCAGGAATGGGTCCATTATGCTTCATTTCTCTAGATTCTGCTGTTTTCTGTGTTTTGATTTCACCCTCATACTAGATTCCCTCCAGGCTGTAAGATGGGGGCCAACAGAGGGTGAAGTGACATATAGATCATTCTTTGAGAAAGGTGGATGGTGAAGAAAAATGAGGGTAGTTCAGGGAGAGAAGAGAAGACTTGATAGTTGCAGGCTGTGGGAAAAGAGCAGGAGAAGAAGGAGAGACGGATGACGTGAAAAGAGTGGAATGACTAATGCAGCATGGTTTCAAAGAGACAGGAGGGAATGAGGTTCAAGTATGCAGTCACGGAGGTTTGTTTGGAGAGCAAATTGGACACCTCTTCCTCAGAGATCAGCTTAGGAGGGGAGCCAGCATGAAAATAGAAATGTTGATATGGAAGGAAGTGGAGGAAATTCAGGGACACATGGCTCTAACTTTCTCAGTAAAATCACCGCTGGATGGTGAGGGGGACTGGGTTCCCCAGGCAGGCCCTGAGGATTTGGAACAACCCCTGGAGGATTCATGGGGAGGCTACAAAACATGAATAAAAGGACTAGAGAATTGCAAATTAGCACAGGCTTTCTGGAGAGCAGTCTGGCATCTCGCAACAAAAGCCATAAAAGTGTTTCTGGCCTTTGACCCAATAATCCCTCTTCTGGGAGTATATACCATGAATATAACTGAAAAGAAAATATCCTCTGTTTGCAAAGAGATGTTTATTGCTGCCCTATTCATAATAGGAAAATCCTGGAAACCACCCAAATGCTCTACAATTGGCAAATGGTTAAGCAAACTATAAAACATGATTATGATGGAATATTATATAACCATTTCAAATGATGAATATGAGTCTCTGTCAATGCATGAGAAAGTATACACAGAAAAACATTTGGTGAACAAGGCGGAGTATGAAATAGAATGGATAAGTTGATTTCTACCCTGGAAAATGAAGCTTATACAATGATATGATTCATAAAAGGTCACTGAATTCCATAAACAGTTCGTGTGAAGAAGTGAAGAGATTTTTTTACCCTTTGAAAAACTGTTTAAATACACATCTTTTAAAGAGTCATCAAGCAGCTGAAGCTAGCCAGCACACATCTGTAGTGGTGCTCACCAGAAGGACTCTCAAGCAACCTCCCTTTGCAGAGAAAGAAAGAGTGGAAGACCTTCAGAGACAAAGACTGGTGAGATGGTGGGTCGGGAGAGCAGGGGTCGCTGAGAGCTGGCCACATTCTTTGCTGAAATGGTTCATGATGACTCCAACTTTATAGGGAAGTGAGCAAAAACAAAACAGAGAAGGGGACCCAGGAAATTGGGAGGTGGGGAGAGGCTGAAGAGGTGAAGAGTTTGTTCACTAAGAGAAGTGAATGAGCAGAAGCTTTGGAGTCCTCAGAGGGGTGCTACTGAACTGGGGGTCATGGGATGATGAGAAATGAGAAGCCATTGAGAGATGGTTGAGGGAGGTGCGGTGGACAGAGGTCCCTGGAGTAAAAGAAGTAGGATAGTGATGTTAGAAAAACATATCTGGGATGAACAGAAAAATATAATAAATACCATTCATTCATTCATTTATTCACCCAACAAATACTTAATGAGTTCCAAATATGTACCAGGCACTGGGTAACCAATAGTGAACAAAACAGACAAAGTGATTTGTCCCACCAGGGACTGTACCCCACTGGGTGGCCCTGAACCACATTTCCTCTCTATTACAGGTCCTAGTATATGATTGGTGCTTTCTTACCTTGGATTAAGTGAATGTGGAAATGAGATGAATTCTGTTGGTCTTCTAAAGAGGGGTTCATTTAGTATGCTCACACCCCAGAAGCAGTAAAGGGGAGATCATCAGGGCCCACTGGCCTGCCCTAGAGCAGTTGGACAGTTGCTACCCAAGAAGGTGGGCACAGTGGAGAAGAAGGGGCCAGGTTTAGAGAAGAGCTGATACCATCCTTTCTAGAACCAGAGGGACCAACAAGAAGATTGATGTAAGGATAAGAATATTAAGATGAAGAGTGGCGTGTCTGAGAACATAGTCTTGGAATGTTCTTGGTGTTTTCCATGAAGTCACTCATTCACCACTGACCGGGCATCTACCTGGGTGCACAGTCTGGCCTAGGGATTGTGGGGCCTATAGAGTTGAAAAAACTCGGCTGCTAGTCTCAGAAAGAGTACAAAGTCATAACATCAGAGTTTGTCTTGAAATCTGGAGTTTAGGAAGAGAGGGGCCACTCCTGAATGCCTCAGTGAAGGAAGAAGCTGTGAAACTGCCCAGGGCTCTGTCCGCCTCCAGAGTTATCTGAAACCAGGGGGTAGAAACAAGAACACTGTCGGGTGCAGGTTTCTCAGGGCTTAGACAGAGGCCAGAGGAACACAGGGAACTGAGATGCTGGGAAGAGAAGCTGAATGGCTGATTGTACAGTAGGGGCCGGGGAGGGGATTGGAGACAGGATGGCCAAAAGGGCTGCTGAACTGAGGACAGTGAGAGTGGTCAAGTGATTGGGGGCTTCTCCTGAGAAGGGGACAAAAAACTTTCTCTAGGGCTTTGGAAGAAAGCTTTGTCTGGCAGAAAATGGACAAAGGATGTCAGGGCAAGTGGTGTGGTGCCCTGGAGGCAGAGAAAGCCTGAGCTCACAGAGATGGGGAAGCGGCTGAACTGGTGGGATGTGTCGTAGGATCTAGACCAGAGGTCCCTCTGCCAGTCTACCTAAGGGGCTGCTGTCACTAAGAAGCAGGAGCAGGGCAAAGAGGGGGAGGTTCATTCAGATAGTACTGGATTCCAGTCCCTGTTCTGCCATATACTAGCCAGGTGTCCTTGGACAGGTCACTTCACTTCTTCAAGCCTCCGTTTCATCATCTGTGAAACGGGCTCAGTAACTTGGAGGATTCCATGAAAAAAATGTATAAGAAGGACCTTCCAAGCACTGAATAAGCCATCAATACATGCTAGCCAGTATTTTGATTAAGAACTATGTCTTATTCTGTGGAGGATACAAAGAACAAAATACAACCCTCCCCCACTTCCTGCTACTACTCCCTATAATGGGGAGAGACAAATATAAACAAGGGATTACAACCCGCTAGAATATAGTGTGGTAATTGGTAAAACAGTGGCATGCCTGCCATGGGAGCCTGGAGAAGGAAATAATTAGTTCTTCCTGGAGAGGTCAGGGAGGGCTTCCCAGAGGAGAGGACGCTTGATCTGGGCCATGAAGCAGATCACCTGGCAGAGAAGAAGGAAAAGGGCATTACAGGCAGAGCAACTGCCTTGAGCAAAAGGAGGGAGAAGGCAAGGGCAGCGTGGGTTTGGGAATAGCAACTGGCGCTGCCTGCAGCCTAGTGGGGGTGGAGCCGGGGTGGGTGCAGATATAGGGCTGCAGGGCTGTTTGGGGCCATTCTGGGAAAAGCCTTGAGTTAAGGGCTTGGGCTAAGGTGTATGGATGGACTCCTGCCACAGCGGGCAATTTCTGAGCTTCTGTAAATAAGGGAGTGACATGATCAGGAGAGAGGCCTCTGGTCCAAGGGAGGACAGCAGGGAGGAGGGGAGAGCAGGCGCTGGGAGACCAGGGAAGAGCCTGAGGCTCAGATCAGGCCTGGCCCCCGCAGCCATGCTGCAGCTCCCCCTCGCAGACAGTCTCTGGGGTGTCTAGGGCCCCTGTGCGGCAGTTAGTCATCCCTGGTCCCCCCAGTATCTGGTGCCGTCCCTGCAGCCACCCACCCATTCCCTGCGGCAGGGGAAAGGGCCCCTTGTGAACACAGTGCCAGGACGCTGGTGGTCCAGAGTCGCTCTCCTGCCTCAGTGGGTCCCACACTAGTCAGGAGGCAGCCCTGGGCTCTTTCACAGGAGGAGGGAAAGGACAGTCCCCACCTGTTCAGCTGATTTTCCTTTTCAAACAGAGCTTTGCTGATGAAGAGTGATGTGTCTTTCACAAAGGATTTTAATAATGTCTGCTGATGACTCTTGCCCTGCTCCACCAAGATGCAGAAACTCATTCTTCTTTCCTCTAATAACCCTGCATAGGCCACACCGTGAGGGAGCGAGCTCCACTGCCCCTTCCCCTTGGCCTGGGGGCCTGGCCCCCTCCGCCCCCCAGCTCAGGCCCTCCCCTGTTCCCTCAGCCTCCCTCTCTTCCCTGCTGACAGACTTGACTTCCCTTTTCTTCTCTCCCTGCCTCCCCTTTCTCTGAAAGAGTCTGAGGCTGAGAGGGACCTTATAACAAGAAATTTGCTTCAAGGAGATGGATGGGTTGGCCAATGGGGGAGAGAGCACCCCGTTACCTTGTCGTGATCACCTAGGCTAGAGATCTTGCCAGAAGGTTCTTGTTATCGGATAAAATGTGGTTCTCAGACTTCAGTTTACTTCAGAATCACCTGTGGAGCTCTCTAAAAACATAGCTCTGATCCCTGCCCCTGAGCTTCTGCTCTCCAGGTCTGCAGAGGGCCAGGACACTGCGGGTTCCACAAGCCCCTCCGGAGACTCAGACAAGATGCTGTGTCGGCCCTAACCTGAACAAGTAAGTCACGGTCTCCGACTCTCCTGGTAAATCCAATAGCCTTTCCTCCGAATCCACCTGTTTTCAACGATTCCCGTGTGCGCTGAACATTTTGGTGGTTTGAGAACTTGAACTGTGTGGTATGTTACAGTTGGTTTGGCAATCGCAGTAGGTAACATTCATCGAGCATATGAGTGTAAGGAATCGGGTAAGCACCTCGCATGCCTCTCCTCTGAGCCTGGCCGCGCCGTGAGGTGGGTCTTATTCCCTTTGCTGCCCTTCCATGACTTGCCCAGGGCTCCAGGCCAGTGAAGGGACAGAATCCTGACCGGCTCCCCAGCCCATATCCATCACCCGACTCCACGCGGTTCGCAGAACAAGTGCCCTGGAGGTAGGCTAACCGGGAAGAAACAATGGGGAAAACGGTTATGGAACTGCCTCTCCAATGTGAAGCTCAAAGGGAAACGGTCCTCAAGAGAAAAGGCCTGTTCTCCGTTGCTCCCCTTCACCTTGGGATTCTTGTGTCTGCCATGATATCCCTCCTCTCAAAACCTCTCTCCCTTCCCTTCCTCCCCAGTTCTCAAACTCAGTTCCCAAACTACCTAGTTTGCCACCCTCTCCAAGCTTCTCAGGCCTAAACATGTAGATCCTACTTGACCCCCTCTCTGGTTCAGCCCTTACCAAACCCTAGTGAGCCCTTCACTGCACCCCTCGTGGCTTCACCCCTTGATCATTTTCTGGCCACCGCACTAGCCCCCACTACCATCACTACTCCATGGCTGGAAGACTTCCTTCATTACCTTCCTAGCTAGAGTTTGGTCTTCCAACCTTCCAATAGTCCAGGATGGCTGACATCAGTTACATCTTTCTAAACCCGCAGCTGTCATCTTACACTACCTTGTTTAACCGTCTACACTGACTCAGCACTGCCTCCCCCGAGTCTAAAGTCCACTGCCTCTGATTCGGCCGCACGAATTCTCCTTTCCTGAAGGACCAGCATATCACACTATGTTCTTTCCAGCCTCCAGGCCTTCGCTTACCTGGTTTCCACAATCAGACATGCCACTCCCTCTCATTTCCTCTGTTCCTGATCCCTCTGTCCTTTAACCACCCAGTCTAAACTCCACCTTCTCTGGCTGAGCCTACCTTCCTTCACTTTTGGTTTCCTGAGGCTCAGTATGTATGGTTAGCATCATACCCTCTCACATTTGTTTGTTTGTTTGTTTGTTCATTCTAAGGTTGTTTTTCAGGTCTGTGTGTTTTTCTCTCCCCAGCCAGATGCCATTGGTGTTTAAGAACGATAACCAGACCTTCTTGCTCTTCAGCAGCCCCTTCTCCAGAATACTGTGAGTGGCACTAGAAACTTCACATTGAACTGAAACAATTTCTAAATAACCCACCTTTTAATTAGAATGAATGACTCCAAAGTCCAAAGCCAGTGGAGTGTGTGCTTTGTGGATGGAAATGATCAGATGATATAATGGGGACAAAGAATACAGGACTAAAGGCAGGACACCTGCTTTCCAATCACACATTTTCTTCTGTGCAGTTACTCCACTTCTCTGTCCTAAGGGGTCAGGCCAGGTATTCTGTGAGACCCTTTTCAGCTCTTGTATCCTATGATGAGTGCTAATCCACCCACCCTCTGTCCTAGCCATTGATCAAGGGCACATGTCTCTCTCTGGACCTTACTTTACTTCATATGAAATGGAAACTATGGTAATAGTAGCTAATTTATGGAGTTGTTGTAAGGATTAAATGCAACAATTCAGAAAGCTCTTAGCCTAGAGCCTGTTCCATAGAAAATGATCAATAGATGGAGATGGTAGCTATTTTTGTCACTTGGCCAGGGTTAGGAGAGTGGGGTGTGCCCAAGGGAGAAAAGAAGGCTGTCCCTTAGTGTCCTGATCCAGGTGGAAAGTTGGAGAGTCCATGAGGCCATCTGAACTCTGAAGAGGTCAGTCTGGGATCCTGCCCAATAGCTTGCAGTGGCTAGAGTGCCAACTGTCCCATTAATGACAGCCCTACTGGCACTTGGGGTGACCCTGTTGTATAGTCCCATCGATTTTCCCATTACCCTTTAATGCTGTGTATTAAAGGCTTTGCAGACCCACTCTATTACCTTCTTTCTTTATTATCTCCAAAGCCTGCCCAACTGCTTGGGAGGATTAAATGGCCTGCATACAGTAAACCTATCCTCAGGGTGAGACACCTCTTATTGGGCAGAGCTTGGAAGCCAGGGGCCTTGGAGTCCTCGGCGGCTCTCTCCTTGGGTCATACACACACTGCAGGGAACACAGGCTATGCACCTGGGCCCGACACAGAACCCACTGCCAGCTCCTCACCCCTCTGCTGGCATCTCCTGTGGTCATACCTGCTCTCAGTCTGCACACCTGGTGTGTAACTGCCTGTGCTTGATCCCCTCCCATGTTCCACATCTTGCTTCCTGCTGGCCACGTTTGTCCCTGCTCAGATCCCATGATCTGCCTCTGCCCCTGTGTCTTTGTTCATTGATTCTGTTTAGTATTTGAGATCCTAATACATTCACAGCCTCACACAAAAAAACTCCTTATCTGAACTTAAGTTTGCCTTGATTTTCTTATTCATGAAATGGGACTATGAGTCCTCTCATCAGGATCAGTGGGGGATGGACTCCACATTGTTCTCTGCAGCAAAAGAGGCCAGGAGAACAAGCACTGCTATTATTTTTGAGGTATGACCAAAAATAATGAGGCTGATATTTCATACTACAATACATCTATGCAAATAAATTTTCTCCCATTCACCTTGAAAAGCAAAACGCCAGTTCAAAGATGTGCCTGCAACCTATTCTCATCTGGCATCCTAGTCAATAAATCTCCATCCTCTGAGGCTAGATTTGAGTTTTGGATATGGTGAATCAGAATTAAGCCTGGTGAACAAACTAAGTGTTCAAACAAAATAATCTTCTCCTCCCTTGCAATGACATAAAGTAAGGAGATGACTTTATTATGAAATTGGTACCAAGAGTTATCTCAATCATTGAAAGATTTTCTTTTAAATTTTTACCTTATTCTTGAATTACATTTTATAAAATAAATAGAAATGTAGATGTCCCTTGAAAGCAATCTATACTTGAGGAGAAAAAAAAAAGGGAAGAAAGAAAGAAACTGCCTTATTCATTTCTGGCGCATCTTTCAATGTCCTTGCACTGGGTGTAGGGCATTTGTCTGGAGAGGTTTTCAGGAAGGTCTAACCAATCAGCATGAATATGTTCTCATTTGTTCTCTCCTTTATACAACATCTGGCTGGCATGTTGAGCAATACCCTGTGGTTATAGATTAGTGGGTTTCCAACCTTTTGTAGAGGCAGAACCCTTTTTGCAAATACCACCAACCCTGCCTTAATCAAACAGACAGCAGCAGAGCTGTTGTGGTTGATCAGGAGGAGGAAACCCAGATCCCATCTGCTAAACTTTCTCCTTCCCCTGTTCTTCTCCCCATTTCCCTCAGCCTCTGATTCATGACTGCAGGATCCTGAGTCTCCAGTGAATGCAGTTTGAAAATCAGTGGAATAGAGCAAAGTAACTGGCTTTCCAGAAGAAAGTCTGTGGCTCTGGCTCCAGCACCATGGCTGGGAGGAGTACAGAACAGTCATCTATCAAGCACTTACCATCCAGATGCTACACCTCCTTTATCTCATTTAACGCCTATGACAGTCCCATGAGGTAGCAATTATTATCTCCTTTTACAGATGGGAAGATTGAGACTTTGATTGCACAAAGCCGGCATGGTATGGAGCTAGTTTTGAAGCCAGGCCTTTCTGATTCAAGCCACTGCATGCCTCCTTGGCTGTTCATGGAGTGCCTCCTGTATGCAGGTGCCATACTAGGTATTTTGATACAGACTGTTTCATTTGATCCTTTCAATACCCTTTTCCTAAGGGAAATAATCCTGACACCAAAGAGCACACACTGTATGATTTTATATAAATTTTTAAAATATATCTATCTCATCTGTAATTATGGAAATCAGAAATAGTGGTTACCTTTGGTGGAGCAGGGATGGAGTGAGTGGGTGGTACTAACAGGGAAGGAGTATGAAGGACCCCTGCAGAGTCCTGGCAATGCTCTGTATCTTGATCTAGGTGATAGTTACACAAGTGTACACATATGTGAAAATTCATCAAGCTGTATGCTTAAGATTTGTGTGATTTGTTATGTGTGAGTTATACCTCAGTTGTTACAGTTAAAACCTTACTACTTTTCAAAATTGTCATTGTGAATATGAAGAAACTGTGGTTCAAGAAGGTAACTTGTCTAGAATCCACTGCCAGGATTGGAACCTTCCATAGATAGTGTGATGCAGTTCTCCTGGCACGCAGGCTCATCTAGGACACATCCACTGACCTCTGGGTGGGAGCATAATGTCCAGGATGATCAATCAGAAAGAGCTGTGTTGTTCAAGACAGTGGCCAGTCACTTCAGACTCCCAGGGCCACATGTTCACCCCTGCGCCCACCACACCCCCTTCCTCTTCTCCACTGGCTTTGGTTTGATGGCTCCTTAGCTCTCTTTAATGTCCTGTGTAGGTTTGATGGCTATGCAAGCCCTCTCTGGGAATGAGGACAGAGCCTGGGCAAGGCATGGGTTCAGAGACAAGAAAGGCATAGGAGAGAAGTTGTAAGTGGGGGAGACAGTTTGCATTCTCTCACTCTCAGAGCCTGCGGGGTCAGTCTCCGTGCTCCCCAGAGAGCCCTCCAGGTGTCACTTCTGTCTATTGAAACCCTGCCTGGGTCTTTTGCCTCTTCCCTTACACTATAAAAGTGGCTTCTATTTTTAGGTTCCATTATAAGGGAGACCCTGGGATTCAGGCCAGGGATCCAGGGAGCTGGGAAACTGCAGTCCTGGGGACCAGATTAGCAGCATAACTGAGTGGATAAAACAGCAGCAGCCTTGGCATCGACTGGGTGTAAATCTAAGTCGGGTGATGAATCACTGTGAGGCCCTGACCAAGCCCCTGGTGCCCTGGATCTGAGTTGCTGGGCCAGGGTCTGGTTCAGAGTGAAGGCCTGCCCATCTCTAGTCTCCTCCCCGTCTGATCCACCCCCATGAAGCTTTAGGAACAATCAGCACCAAGTCTGGCCACATCACTCTTCCTCCTAAAACTCCTCAATGCTTCCCTTCCCTCCCAGAGCCAAGGGGAACATCAGAGGGTTTAAGCAGGGAAATAAGTGCTATAATAGAGCTGGCATCAGAGACAAGTCCTGAAGGATGAGTAAGATTTCAATAAGTGAGCAGAGAGTCCACTGAGAGGACTCATGAGCTATGAAGATAGAATGACTGAGCAGGACAGGTTGCCATTGTCAGGGACAGGCTAGGTGACTTGGGCTTCCTGTACAACTACTGGGCAACAAATGACAATTTTGTGAACAGAAGGATAATCTGACCATGACGTCTGCAAAAAAAAAAGTATTCTATGCAGGCCGATCCGGAGAGGAAATAGGCTGGAGGCAGGAAGGTCATCTGTTTATTCGCTCAACAAGCATTCACTGAGCCCCTATTATGGGTCAGGCACTGTGTTGTGTCTTGAGGAAACAGTGGCAGAAAACAAAGAAGGTGTGGGTCTTGGCCTCTGAACTTTATCATCAACAGAAAGGAAAAATACTGAGCAGGAAATTCCCAACGTGATGCGTGACATGAAGGGAAAGCTCCAGGTGTGGTAGGAGTGCTTCCCAGGGAAATCTCCTCCAGTCTAGGGTAGCCGCGATGCTGCAGCTGAGACCCGAAGGATGAAACAACAGGTGCAGGGGTGCGGAGGAAGCAGCCCAGGCAGAGGGAACACACATGAAAGGTGTCTGAGGTGGGAAAGAGGAACAGGACATCTCTGGAAGTTTTTACAAACTCGAATATGGATCGAACTCAGAGGGGAGGGGAATCATGGTAGATAAAGCTGGAGGGGAAAGGAGAAGGGTGGAGTGGGAGGCTTGAAGTGGAGGGCCTGTGGGAAAGCCCACCTGTCATTTTAAAACTCACTAGGTAAGGGAGAATGGATAGGGGAAGAGGCCAAGAGCGCTACAGGGCAGCCTTCTGGAGGTCACCGCGATGCCAGGAGAAAGGAGATGGAGGCCTGACCCAGGCTGTAGTGGGGAAGTGGAGATGAGGGGTGGGGGTCCCAGGGCCTGTGGAGACAGGATCTGCAGGGCCCAGTGAGGAGGGAGGGAGGGGTCAGGGCACCTCCAGCATTCCTGGCTTGAAGAGGACCATGACACAAGCGTGAAAGCCCCTTTCTCCTTCAGAGCCACCTGAGCACACCAAGTTGCATATGCCAGCTCCATCCTTTAACTGGATCACAAGCGCCTTGAAGCCAAATACCAGGTCTTGCTTTGCCCTACAATACCTATCCTAGGGCCTTCCCAGCAAGAGACGCCCAGGGAACAGTGGCTGAATGAATGAATGACAACCACTGAGGAGACATTTGAGTTGCTCCCAACTCCGGCCTGTTGTGGCCAGACCTAGGTTTCCCTCCCTTCTCAGTCCCTTCCCCTCTCTTCTCCACTCCCCACCAGTGACAGGCAGAGGCCAGGGACAAGGGGCAGAAGTGGCTTGTGGGCACAGTGCCACCTGGAATACTTAAACCATGAATTGCGAGTCAAGTGGCCCCTCTCACAGTTAATCGATGGCAGCATATCCTGATCGCTTTCATTATTATTATTTTCTTATGCATGTGTGATCGGGAGATTTATTGTTGAGGCTACAGAGGCAAAATCAATTATTCATGTTATAAATTAGAAAATGATTTATGTCTACAGGAGACGGGGCCTCAGCAGAGCAGAGCCCATTACAGATAAGCTTTGCTGAAAGGACCAAGATTTATCTGTAAACTTCACAAATTGCAGCTCACCAACCCAGGCCTGTTCCCACCCCTCCCCAGGGCACCCATCCGTCTCCCTGAGTCATTCTGTCTTTCTCTGCTGGCCACTATCCCCTTGGCTCCTATTCCCTCTGGCTGCTTCACACTGACTTTTCTTTGTTCTTCTTTCCTGCTTTTTACCTTTGACAAATGCCCCGTCACTCGCTCGTATCTCTTTTGGGGGCAGACACTCTTGAAGCTTCTAAATAAACTTTCTGGTCTCTGTGCAGAGCCCGCCCTGTGTGGGGAAGAGTTAGGGAACAGAAGTGGAAAGAACCCTTTTCATTCCTGGGCAAACCTGTCAAGAGGTTAAAGAGCTGGAGCAGCTGACCCCCACCTCAGGTCAAAGACAGCCATCACCTACCATCTGCTTTCTGTCTTTCTCCTGGCTTCTTCCCAGAGTAGTAAGGTGAGGGCACAGAAAGCCCATGGGTGCTTGGAGTCAAAGGAACAGTAGTTGAATCCTAGCTGGGCTATCAGTGATGTGACCTTGGGCAAGTCACTTATACTCTCTAGGCCTCAGTTTCCTCATCTGCAAAATGGTTTTCCAGCATCAGCCCTATCTCATGGGATTGTTTAAGTAACAAAGATGGCAGGTGGGGAAGAGCAGTCAGAATGACAGCTCCTGCCCTGTGCCTGGTACACGTGGAATGCCCCCAGGGTGTTAGTTTCATTCGGGTGGACAAAAGATTGCAAATGGACTGTCTCTCTCCCTGTCTCTTATTCTTCTGTCCAACAATAACAGGCACCCTGGACTCAGTGAAGAACTGGCATCCTGAGCATGAGGGACAAGTCTGTCCCAGTGAAACCGCTTCCAGTGGAGGCATTGCACGCAGGGAAAAGGGCTCTGCTCCAGGAGTCAGAAAACCAGGGTTCAGACTTGCTCTCTCTTGCAAGCGCGTGACCAAGGCAAGTCACATTCCTCTCTGCATCTCATTTTCCACTCCTGTTAAGTGGAGATGATAATACTTGCCTTGCCTACTTCATAGGTTTTTGTATTAAATGAAAGGAAGGCTCTAGAGTTGCTTGGAAAACTCTAAACCTCTCCACAATAATCACACCACCACCTTCCAGCATTCTTACTGGATAATGTTATAGGAGAAAATTGGCAAAAAGAGATTTGGGTCAGCTGGGGGAGACTGGTAGAAATGTGCTTAAGAGTCCATGTCTTAAATGACTGAGTGAATGCTACTAGAATGCCCTGAAATGGCCCCAAAGTCCCCTGAGGGATCTTCACACAGGGCCTGTGGTGGCCACCCGGCCTGTCTGCTGATACCCGAGCCTCTGGCCTTGCCTGGCTCCAAGATCCAAGGCTACCACACTGGCATGGGGCAGTTCCAGGCCTGACTGGTGTCTGTGCAGTGGTTTGGTGCAGAGGCAGGATGCACTGACCCCAGAGAGCTGCAGCCTTCTGAGGGCCCACAGCGTGCCAGCCTTTGGGGAGACCTGGTGCACAGCGAGCACAGTGGCTGCCCTCAGGGAGCCGACAGTCTCATGGAGGAGACAGATGTGGGACAAAACCACACACACACCACGCAAGCCTATAAATTGCAAACTGCAAGAAAATTCTATGATAAAGATGCACAGGGGGAGGGGCGGAAGATGGCGGCGTGAGTAGAGCAGCAGAAATCTCCTCCCAAAACAACATATATCTATGAAAATATAACAAAGACAAACCTTCCTAGAATAAAGACCAGAGGACACAGGACAATATCCAGACCACATCCGCACCTGAGAGAACCCAGCGCCTTGCGAAGGGGGTAAGATATAAGCCCCGGCCCAGCGGGAGCCGAGCGCCCCTCCCCCCAGCTCCCGGTGGGAGAAGAGCAGGCAGAGCGGGAGGGAGACGGAGCACAGGACTGCCGAACACCCAGCCCCCGCCATCCGGGCCAGAGTGCAGGGCCCTCGATACTAGGAAAACAGGGCAGCAAGAACAGTGAGCAGGCACAGGCACTGGAGGCTGGGCGACAGAGGACATAAGAAAAGCGCGCGACCATTTTTTTTTTTTTTTTTTTTTGCTTTTTTGCTGTTTTGTTTTGGCGAGCGCTTTTTGGAAGTCTTAAAGGGATAGGGACCCCAATACTAGGGAAACAGGGCAGAAAGACCAGTGAGCAGAGGCCTGAGGCTGGCACCGGAGAATAAAGAAAAATGAACGACCACCTTTTTTTTTTTTTTTAATCAAAAAAAAATTTTTTTTTTTTTCTTTTGGTGGTCGTTGTTTTGTTTCGGCGGGTGCTTTTTGGAATTCTTAAAGGGGCAGGGCGGGTCACTTAATCCAGAGGTAGGGAATCCGGGATCTCTGGGCACCCTAACCCCTGGGCTGCAGGGAGGCCCCTTACGGAGATAAATAGCCTCCCAGCAGCTCCTGCTCCAACGCGACTCCACCATTTTGGAGTAGCTGCCCGAGCCAGGCCACGCCCACAGCAACAGCGGAGATTAACTCCATAGCAGCCGGGCAGGAAGCAGAAACCCTGTCTGCGCGCAGCTGCGCAGCACAAGCCACTAGAGGTCGCTGTTCTCCCAGGAGAGGAGGGCCACAAACCAACAAGAAAGGAAGTCCTTCCAGCCGTCACTCATCCCAGCTCTGCAAACTATTTCTATCACCATGAAAAGGCAAAATTACAGGCAAACCAAGATCACAGAGACAACACCAGAGAAGGAGACAGACCTAACCAGTCTTCCTGAAAAAGATTTCAAAATAAGAATCATAAACATGCTGACAGAGATGCAGAGAAATACGCAAGAGAAATGGGATGAAGTCCAGAGGGAGATCACAGATGCCAGAAAGGAGATCGCAGAAATGAAACAAACTCTGGAAGGGTTTATAAGAAGAATGGATAAGATGCAAGAGGCCATTGATGGAATTGAAACCAGAGAACAGGAACGCATAGAAGCTGACAGAGAGAGAGATAAAAGGATCTCCAGGAATGAAACAATGTTAAGAAAATTGTGTGACCAATCCAAAAGGAACAATATCCGTATTATAGGGGTCCCAGAAGAAGAAGAGAGAGGAAAAGAGATGGAAAGTATCTTAGAAGAAATAATTGCTGAAAACTTCCCCACACTGGGGGAGGAAGTAATCGAACAGACCACGGAAATACACAGAACCCCCAACAGAAAGGATCCAAGAAGGACAACACCAAGACACATAATAATTAAAATGGCAAAGATCAAGGACAAGGAAAGAGTGTTAAAGGCAGCTAGAGAGAAAAAGGTCACCTATAAAGGGAAACCCATCAGGCTAACGTCAGATTTCTCAACAGAAACCCTACAGGCCAGAAGAGAATGGCATGATATATTTAATACAATGAAACAGAAGGGCCTTGAACCAAGGATACTGTATCCAGCACGACTATCATTCAAATATGACAGTGGGATTAAACAATTCCCAGACAAACAAAAGCTGAGGGAATTTGCTTTCCACAAACCACCTCTACAGAACATCTTACAGGGACTGCTCTAGATGGGAGCACTCCTAGAAAGAGCACAGCACAAAACACCCAACATATGAAGAATCGAGGAGGAGGAACAAGAAGGGAGAGAAGAAAAGAATCTCCAGACAGTGTATATAACAGCTCAATAAGCGAGCTAAGTTAGGCAGTAAGATACTAAAGAGGCTAACCTTGAACCTTTGGTAACCACGAATTTAAAGCCTGCAATGGCAATAAGTACATATCTTTCAATAGTCACCCTAAATGTTAATGGGCTGAATGCACCAATCAAAAGACACAGAGTAACAGAATGGATAAAAAAGCAAGACCCATCTATATGCTGCTTACAAGAAACTCACCTCAAACCCAAAGACATGTACAGACTAAAAGTCAAGGGATGGAAAAACATATTTCAAGCAAACAACAGTGAGAAGAAAGCAGGGGTTGCAGTACTAATATCAGACAAAACAGACTTCAAAACAAAGAAAGTAACAAGAGATAAAGAAGGACACTACATAATGATAAAGGGCTCAGTCCAGCAAGAGGATATAACCATTCTAAATATATATGCACCCAACACAGGAGCACCAGCATATGTGAAACAAATACTAACAGAACTAAAGGGGGATATAGACTGCAATGCATTCATTCTAGGAGACTTCAACACACCACTCACCCCAAAGGATAGATCCACTGGGCAGAAAATAAGTAAGGACACGGAAGCACTGAACAACACAGTAGAGCAGATGGACCTAATAGACATCTATAGAACTCTACATCCAAAAGCAGCGGGATATACATTCTTCTCAAGTGCACATGGAACATTCTCCAGAATAGACCACATACTAGGCCACAAAAAGAGCCTCAGAAAATTCCAAAAGATTGAAATCCTACCAACCAACTTTTCAGACCACAAAGGCATAAAACTAGAAATAAACTGTACAAAGAAAGCAAAGAGGCTCACAAACACATGGAGGCTTAACAACACGCTCCTAAATAATCAATGGATCAATGACCAAATCAAAATGGAGATCCAGCAATATATGGAAACAAATGACAACAACAACACTAAGCCCCAACTTCTGTGGGACACAGCAAAAGCAGTCTTAAGAGGAAAGTATATAGCAATCCAAGCATATTTTAAAAAGGAAGAGCAATCCCAAATGAATGGTCTAATGTCACAATTATCGAAATTGGAAAAAGAAGAACAGATGAGGCCTAAGGTCAGCAGAAGGAGGGACATAATAAAGATCAGAGAAGAAATAAATAAAATTGAGAAGAATAATACAATAGCAAAAATCAATGAAACCAAGAGCTGGTTCTTCGAGAAAATAAACAAAATAGATAAGCCTCTAGCCAGACTTATTAAGAAGAAAAGAGAGTCAACACAAATCAACAGTATCAGAAACGAGAAAGGAAAAATCACGACGGACCCCATGGAAATGCAAAGAATTATTGGAGAATACTATGAAAACCTATATGCTAACAAGCTGGGAAACCTAGGAGAAATGGACAACTTCCTAGAAAAATACAACCTTCCAAGATTGACCCAGGAAGAAACAGAAAATCTAAACAGACCAATTACCAGCAACGAAATTGAAGTGGTAATCAAAAAACTACCAAAGAACAAAACCCCCAGGCCAGATGGATTTACCTCGGAATTTTATCAGACATACAGGGAAGACATAATACCCATTCTCCTTAAAGTTTTCCAAAAAATAGAGGAGGAGGGGATACTCCCAAACTCATTCTATGAAGCCAACATCACCCTAATACCAAAACCAGGCAAAGACCCCACCAAAAAAGAAAACTACAGACCAATATCCCTGATGAACGTAGATGCAAAAATACTCAACAAAATATTAGCAAACTGAATTCAAAAATACATCAAAAGGATCATACACCATGACCAAGTGGGATTCATTCCAGGGATGCAAGGATGGTACAACATTCGAAAGTCCATCAACATCATCCACCACATCAACAAAAAGAAAGACAAAAACCACATGATCATCTCCATAGATGCTGAAAAAGCATTTGACAAAGTTCAACATCCATTCATGTTAAAAACTCTCAGCAAAATGGGAATAGAGGGCAAGTACCTCAACATAATAAAGGCCATCTATGATAAACCCACAGCCAACATTATATTGAACAGCGAGAAGCTGAAAGCATTTCCTCTGAGATCGGGAACTAGACAGGGATGCCCACTCTCTCCACTGTTATTTAACATAGTACTGGAGGTCCTAGCCACGGCAATCAGACAAAATAAAGAAATACAAGGAATCCAGATTGGTAAAGAAGAAGTTAAACTGTCACTATTTGCAGATGACATGATACTGTACATAAAAAACCCTAAAGACTCCACCCCAAAACTACTAGAACTGATATCGGAATACAGCAAAGTTGCAGGATACAAAATCAACACACAGAAATCTGTGGCTTTCCTATATACTAACAATGAACCAACAGAGAGAGAAATCAGGAAAACAACTCCATTCACAATTGCATCAAAAAAAATAAAATACCTAGGAATAAACCTAACCAAAGAAGTGAAAGACTTATACTCTGAAAACTACAAGTCACTCTTAAGAGAAATTAAAGGGGACACTAACAGATGGAAACTCATCCCATGCTCGTGGCTAGGAAGAATTAATATCGTCAAAATGGCCATCCTGCCCAAAGCAATATACAGATTTGATGCAATCCCTATGAAACTACCAGCAACATTCTTCAATGAACTGGAACAAATAATTCAAAAATTCATATGGAAACACCAAAGACCCCGAATAGCCAAAGCAATCCTGAGAAAGAAGAATAAAGTAGGGGGATCTCACTCCCCAACTTCAAGCTCTACTATAAAGCCATAGTAATCAAGACAATTTGGTACTGGCACAAGAGCAGAGCCACAGACCAATGGAACAGACTAGACAATCCAGACATTAACCCAGACATATATGGTCAATTAATATTTGATAAAGGAGCCATGGATATACAATGGCAAAATGACAGTCTCTTCAACAGGTGGTGCTGGGAAAACTGGACAGCTACATGCAGGAGAATGAAACTGGACCATTGTCTAACCCCATATACAAAAGTAAACTCAAAATGGATCAAAGACCTGAATGTAAGCCATGAAACCATTAAACTCTTGGAAGAAAACATAGACGAAAACCTCTTAGACATAAACATGAGTGACCTTTTCTTGAACATATCTCCCCGGGCAAGGAAAACAACAGCAAAAATGAACAAGTGGGACTATATTAAGCAGAAAAGCTTCTGTACAGCAAAAGACACCATCAATAGAACAAGAAGGATCCCTACAGTATGGGAGGATATATTTGAAAATGACACATCCGATAAAGGCTTGACGTCCAGAATTTATAAAGAGCTCACACGCCTCAACAAACAAAAAACAAATAACCCAATTAAAAAATGGGCAGAGGAACTGAATAGACAGTTCTCCAAAAAAGAAATACAGATGGCCAACAGACACATGAAAAGATGCTCCACATCACTAATTATCAGAGAAATGCAAATTAAAACTACAATGAGGTATCACCTCACACCAGTAAGGATGGCTGCCATCCAAAAGACAGAGAACAACAAATGTTGGCGAGGCTGTGGAGAAAGGGGAACCCTCCTACACTGCTGGTGGGAATGTAAGTTAGTTCAACCATTGTGGAAAGCAGTATGGAGGTACATCAAAATGCTCAAAACAGACTTACCATTTGACCCAGGAATTGCACTCCTAGGAATTTACCCTAAGAATGCAGCAATCAAGTTTGAGAAAGACAGATGCACCCCTATGTTTATTGCAGCACTATTTACAATAGCCAAGAATTGGAAGCAACCTAAATGTCCATCAATAGATGAATGGATAAAGAAGATGTGGTACATATACACAATGGAATACTACTCAGCCATAAGAAAAGGGCAAATCCAATCATTTGC
The DNA here is from genome assembly GCF_030020395.1 of Manis pentadactyla. NCBI lineage: Eukaryota > Metazoa > Chordata > Mammalia > Pholidota > Manidae > Manis > Manis pentadactyla. The sequence continues at coordinate 108,904,650 of NC_080026.1, read as the reverse complement.
AGCAACATGGATGGAGCTGGAGGGTATTATGCTCAGTGAAACAAGCCAAGCGGAGAAAGAGAAATACCAAATGATTTCACTTATCTGTGGAATATAAAAACAAAGGAAAAACTGAAGGAACAAAACAGCAGCAGAATCACAGAACTCTAGAATGGACTAACAGGTACCAAAGGGAAAGGGACTGGGGAGGATGGGTGGGTAGGGAGGGATAAGGGGGGGAGAAGTAGGGGGGTATTAAGATTAACATGCATGGGGGGGTGGGAGAAAGGGGAGGGCTGTACAACACAGAGAAGGCAAGTAGTGATTCTACAACATTTGCTATGCTGATGGACAGTGACTGTAAAGGGGTTTATAGGGGAGACCTGGTATAGGGGAGAGCCTAGTAAACATAATATTCATCATGTAAGTGTAGATTAGTGATACCAAAAACAAAGAAAAAAAAGAAGAAAAAAAGGGCAGTTCCTGTGTGGTAACCTCCAATGAGTTCTACACAAGGGTATAAAGGGCATATAAAAGTGTAGGCAAAGGGTCTGTTTGCGTCTATACAGAAGATCAAAGCCTAATTGGGCTATCCCGAAAATGAACTAAGATACGATATGAAAGAGAACTTCCAACATCAGCACTCTCTGGAAGAGTCATTCCAGAAGATGATCATCAAAAAACCCCAACAAAGATCCACGCACTGCTACAGCTGTAGATGCACTCATCCCACCGGTTCCTGGACTTGCCATGGGAATGAGGAAGGAGATATCTAAGCTGGCCTGTGCATACAGTAAAACAACAAATTTGACTGGATCTATACTGTTGGAACTCAACCAAGAATTAGGAGAAGTGCAAATTGGAGCACTCCGAAATCTTACAACTACAGACTATTTACTGTTAAAAGAACATAAGGGATGTGAACATTCCCCAGGAATGGGTTGTTTTAATTTGTCTGATTTCTCTCAGACTGTTCAAGTTCAGTTGGACAATATCCACCATATCATAGATAAGTTTTCACAAATGCCTAAGGTGCCTAACTGGTTTTCTTGGTTTCACTGGAGATGGCTGGTAATTACAGATATGCTTTGGTTACGTAACTATACTCCTATTATGTTAATGTGTGTGCGCAATTTAAGTAGTAGCTTAAAACCTATACATGCTGAAGTTACTCTACAAGAAGATATGTCAAAGAAATAATCAATCTTCCCATGTTTTCTTCCTCCTGCTACTTCTATAGCTTTTCTTCTTCCTTCCTAATTACAACCCTTAAATAGAATTCGTGCCTCATATCAAATTTACCGACTATCATAATTCTTCCAAGTGGTAAAGATACCTCAAGACAAATGCTGGGCATAGAAGCCACAGGGCATAAATATGCAAAGAAGTAAAAAGCTAACCTTTTCAAACAATAAGGCTTCCCTCTCACTTACCAACTTCACATTTCCCTGTATGGCCCCGGAAGATGACTGGTTAGCCAGAGACGGGTAAGATTCCTCAAGGGAGGAATAACCTAAGACAGGCACAGTCGCAGGGGGGCCATCAGGTGAGAAATTGGAGATCAACAGAGGTGAGGCTTAGAACCTCACCCCCCCTGTTCTGAGAGAAATCTTCTGCATACGTGGATGTTTTATTGCCCTTGTCTAGCTTGGATTAACACATAGTCTACAGGCACACACCTGATCATCTACATTTGCTCTCTTACAACACTAAACTATGTTTTCTACCTTTAACTTGTATCTACCTACCACTTCAGCATTTTATTAAAAATAATAATAATAAAGAGAGAAATGTGGTATCCACATATAAATCAAGTATAAAAACCAAATGAGTATTCATATTTGAACTGAGTGTTTAGAGTTCATAATGCATGAGCAAAACCGAAAGTTTCTGTGATGACTGCCCTTGTACTGTTCACTATGTAACTTATTCATTATGTAAGAATTTGTTCTACATGTAAGAACTTGTTTGTTATGCCTCAGAAGATTGGAGACTGACGAAAATTAGGCTTGGGGTGGATTAATGATTGTGCATTGAGCATTGACTCCCCTATACAGAATTTTATTGTCTTTAACAACCATTTGATCAATAAATATGAGAGATGCCCTCACAAAAAAAAAAAAAAAAAAAGGACAGACTTCCAATGGTAAAATAAATAAGTAACCGGGATGTAATGTATAGCATAAGGAATATAGTCAAGATATTGTAACAGCTTGGTAGGGTGATAGCTGGAACCTAGAATTATGTATATAAATGTTTTATCACTGTGTTGTACACTTGAAACTAATGTAATGTAATACTGTGCGTCAACTACCCTTCAATAAAAAATAATTATTTAAAAAAAAAAAAAAAGATGCACAGGGAGCTATGAAATCCAAGCAGGGACCCTAGCTGCATCCCCCAAAAGAAGTGGATGTAGGCCAAGACCCAAAGGACAAGCAGGTTAACGAGGGGAAAGGGACAGGTAGGGGAGAGTGTGTGAGTCCCCTGCAGGGAGGGAAACGTGGTGTCCAAGGGAGGAAAGCAGGCCAGTGCACCTGGAGTGTGGTGAGCCAGAAGCAGGGTGATTGAAGGTGGGCTGGGGAGGCAGGCATGGGTCTGCTTTTGGAGAGAATCCCAAATGTCTCCAGCTCCCCAGCTGAGAACTCACCTGCTTTTAAGTGATTGTCTAACTGAAGCCCAGCAGCCTGATCCCAGGGCCATAGTCCTTGCCTGGGAGATTCAGCCACATCCTTTTCCAAGGGACTGGAACCCTGGAATCTGCCAAGTATGTTCCTACAAAGGACCTCATGTTGAAAGACAGAGCCCCTCCCCCTTGCGCCCTGGAAGATCTTAGAGACCAGGCCACAGGCTCTCTGGAGAGATTCCATGGAGTCCAGTCAACACTGCCCCCAGAGCCCTGGACCCTTTCCCCAAATCTGCGGATGCCTGTCCCCATGGGCCTGAGGCCTGAAAGTATATTTTCTCACCCCCATGGCTCTCTCTTGAAGTCCTGACATGTGGTCTCTCAGCTGATGGGAACCCCATGAACCCATCCTCTCCCTGTGCCCCATGGACAACCCCTAAGCTTCCTGCCCTGGCCCAGGCAAGAACCACAATCCCAGAGCCAGCCTCAAGTGCTGCTTGGGACACACAAGTCTCCTGATGCCTCCCCTACTGTTGACCAAGAAGTCTCAGATTCACCCTAGCTCCAGCAACATTGTCACTGGACAAAACCACTCAAGTCAACTTTAATTCTTTCATCTGATTCCTCAAGGACTGGTGTCAACTGTTTTCCTTGGTATATCAGACATTCAGTCCCTCAGAAATTCCACCTACCTTAAAGCCCAAATTAGATGGTCGTACTGCCCCCTACTCCAAATTCCAGTGGCTCCCCACTGGCCATGTCTGTAATAAAGCTCAAAGTCATTAACATGGCTGGGAAGGCCCTCAAAGTGGGGCCTCAGATTCCCACCAAGTCCTCAGCCCCATCTGCCCCCAGCTGTACAGGACCATTTGCCATGCCCGTCCCATCTTCACACTTTTCGCCTTTCATATGCCTTCCCTCGCCATCAAAATTCTGCTTGTGTATTTTGGCCCAGTGTCTGCCTCCCAGGAGGGTCCTACAGGAATGAAGCAAGCACGTTGTGGTGCAGAAAGCCCCAGGCTTGAGTCTTGGCTTCTCTATTCAATAGCTGTGTCCCCTCACTCAAGACCTTACCTCTTGAGGGCTCAGAGTCTCCGTATCTTAAAGAGGCATCACCATCTTCCTCCCAGGTAACGGTAGAGTCTACTACTTGTCAAGAGCTAGGGCTTCGGGTTCAAACCTGGTTAAGGAGACAGATGAAGACTCAAACCCAGGCAAAAAATGGGGAGCAGCACTTCAGACAGAGTCCATCCTTCAGGGGCCACAGAGCACTCTTGGAACAGAGCCTCATTATTAATGTGCAACTGAGACAATGCTTATGAAAATGCACTCGAAGTGGCAGGTAGATTGCTGTACAGGTTATAGTCATTATTTCTGGATTATCAAGGAAGGGAACTGGGGGTTTTGGAGGGAGAGGGGGCAGCACTTGCAGACCCAGGACAGGAGCCAGCAGCTGCACCTGGGACACCAACCAGCTCTGATGAGGATGGGAGCGTCAGCTCCCGCTGGAGAGGGACGTACAGGAGGTTGATGAACTAGCTTTGGCAACGCTTGGTTACCTTGTCCTGCCAATAAAGTCACCAAGACTGAAAAATGGAAGCGGCTCCCTCCCTTGCCCTTGTCCTCGGGTGTTTTGTGTGTCTGAGCTCTGTCCTTTTGGCTGCCAAATTGCCTTTGCTCTCCGTGCTCTGAAAAGCTGGTGATGAAATGACCCCCATGCAGAGTAATACAGCGATGCCGGATGTGCAAGCAGGGTGGACAGGACTGGAACCGAAGGCAGCCGGACTCTCAGGGAAGAGGAGATGGGGCTGAGGGAAAGTGGCCATCTGGTCTCTCCTCCCAGACAAGCGACACTGCATGAGGCTTTGTTTGAAGACTAAAGGGAATCAGTCTAAAGTGATGTTTATTAGCACAGGTTCAGAATTAGGTAGGCATGGAATGAAAGATGGGTTTTCCCACTAAGTAGCTGGGTGACTCTGAGCAAGTTAACCTGACCTCTCTGAGGCTCTGTGTGCTCGTCTGAAGAAGGGGATGGGGGGAATATCTACCTTACAGAGTTGTTGTAAGGATTAAATAAAGTTACTTGTTTAACTTGATGCCTAGTATTAGTGTAAGTGTTCGGTAAGTGGTAGCCATGGTTATTTTTAATAATCCTCCCAGCTGAACCCTCCAGCTTTCTCTCAGAACTGTGAGAAATGGCCAGGAATTAAGGTAAAGCAGACTGGAAGCAAGAAGGTAAGATTGCCATTAGAAAGATAATTATGGCTGAGAAGAAACCAGGCTTGTACAGGGAGGAGACTTTGCCCAAGAACTTGAGAGCCCTACTTCCAGTTCCCTTTGGCTTATCATCAATTGGGAAAGTGGGCATAAGAACAGAAGGGCCAACAAGATCTATCCTGCCTACCCATGCAGGGTCCACATAGGGTCTTGCAAAGACTCTGAAAAGAGAGCCAAGCTGGTGTAACTAATACTGAGTCTGAGTTTTTCCTCTTTAAAAGGATCTCTAAGCCTCTATGCAGAAAATAAACTTAGTACAATGTAATAAATGCTGGATAATTTTTTGTGGAAAGGAAGGGAAGTGATAGGGAGGAGAACAGGGAAGAGGAAGGGTAAAAAGGAGGAAAAGGAAGGCAGACCCTCAGGGAGGAAGCCAGTGGGAGCTGCGTGAGGGTCGGGCTCACACCTGTTCCCTGTCTGCAGCACTTGCCAGGTAAGCAATCTGCACCTGGCCAGACGCTCTGCTGTGTGTTATACAGTCTGATCTCTCCCCACGCCGCCCAGAGGCCTACACCTGGAACACAACCCCTCCGTGCAGATTCTGGCAAGCCTGGGGCCCCTCACCTCCTGCCCCAGGCTCAGGCTGGGCAGCACAGTGAGGAGCTCACAACTCCCAGGCAGCTTACTGCCTCCCTCCTCCTGACCCCACAGATCTTGTCAGCTGCCATCCCAGCTCCTTTCCTTGCTTCACTGACCAAGCAGCTCATCAGCACGCTGTCCCCCAGGCTCCAGAGCTTTCCATGCCTTTGTGGCATTAGCCTGCTTCACCCTTCCAAAAGAGCAGCTCTGCCTGAAACCTCCCACGCCGTCCTGCTGCCTTGTGACTGTCTCTTCCCCCGCCTCCCCGCTGCTGAAGCTCCCCACCACTTACCAAGGACGCACCTCCCATCCTCTGGACTCCCAGCCTCACTGAGTTTTGGATTAAGTCAGTGTATCTGGTTCTTGTGTGAGTGCTTAGACATTCAGCGTCATCTTAGGAGACCTCCTGCCCCCATGCTGACTCTAAACTTAACCATGACCTTGGTCTAGAACATTCGCTACTCCCCATGACACCCTCTACCATTCTCCTCCTGCCAAAGTCTGTAATGATGCTTCTTTAAGTCCCTACATTTAGCTTACCTCTTCTGGTACAGATTGCACATAAGGCCCAGCTCAAATGCCATCTCCTCTTTGAGGCCTTCCCAGAGCTCAGCCACCAGAATTAATCACCAGCACTTTGCTTACAACACTGTTTTAAGCATGACTCACAGGCTGCCTGCACTAGACTGTCACATGCCTGCCTCCCCACCCCACCTCTACTCTAATTTTATAAGCAGGAACCCTCTCTTACTCATCTATGCATCCTTGGCTCCTAGCTTGTTGTTGCCTGGAACACGAGGGTACCGCAATAATTTTTTTTGAGTTGACTAAATGGTAGGTACTTAGGGTTTGGATGCACTCAGCTCCCTCAGAAAATGAAAAATTGTGTCGTTAAGAAGGACATCACTTCAGGTTCAAAATCCCCCAGGGATCGAGCAATGACCCAGCAATTTTCCTCTCCAGTCCTGTGGCCTCCAGCACACAAAGACAGTGGCCACTGTCTATGCAGTTCCCATCTGTCATTGCACTGCCGTTTTGTGGCTGTGCTCTGCAGCAGTACTGATTTCTGCTAAGACCTCTAGAGCTTGTCCATCCTCATGCATATATAGCCACTGAGTAATTCCTCCAGCTTCACACACACCTTTTTGTATGTATAGCTGATTTTTCCTCTTTGGAGAAAAAAACATAATTTTGATCTCTTTGTTTGTATAATTACCAACAAGTCATCTAATTTGGGCGAGCATTCATCTTCATCCTTTGCCCACTTTCCGTTTTCCTTGTCGATGGAAAAACCTTCAGTTTTTAAACCTCAGGCATTTTTGCCTCTTCAGTCAGTTCACTCTTGAGAATGTCTCTAGACTCATCCCTTCCTTCCCATTTTTAGAGCTTCCACTGCCATGATGTAAGGAGATGCCATACCCAAGGATAGCCCTTAGGGAATGCTAGAGCAGAAAAGAACATGATAAATCATGGTCCAGACTTCTCGTCTTAGAGATGGGAGACTGAGGCTGAGATGTGAACCGATGCCAGTGTGGTGCTGAGAGTGAACGCCGCGTGAGGGCAGGGTGTTCTGCCGTATCTGGCGCTGCGTGCCCAGCAGGGGGCCACATGGCACTTAGCATCAGACTCAACAAGTACGGGACTCAGCTCTGGGTCTTCTGACTCCCAGCCCAGGGCTCTGTCCCCACTGCCAGTGCAGGAGCCACCTGGCTCCTCCCCCAGCTGCCAGCCCATCCCAGTGGCCAGTCTAAACTGTGCTTCCACATCTAACAGATGCTTTCCTTTGACAGGCTTTCTCATGCCTCGGAACTTAACATGGATCCTTATTCATTGCCTTGTAAGGAAACATACCTTCTCTCCTCTCTCAAATTTTAGAGGCATTAAGGTTTCTTTCAGAAAGGAAGGTCAAATAGTTTATATTGTTGAGTGTCATAGAAAGAAGAGAATGGGCTTTGACATCCTAAATTCATGAAAATCCAGACCGATCTCCTGGCAATAGGATCCAGACCAGGAAAGGATGAGCTGCTTGAACTGGGATGATGGGAATGAGGAGAGGGACAGGAGGGGACACGGGCAGGAGGAGGAGGAAGAGGGGGACAGGAGGGGACACAGGGCAGGAGGAGGTGGAGAAGCCAGGACTGAGGGAAACCTAGCTTTGTCTGGGTAGGCAGAGGTCACAGCCAGGATACATCCCCCAGTCAGTAGGCTCTGACCAGGACCTCATTAGTAGGGAGGTCAGGACATGCTCAGTCTTCAGAATGGAAACCAGGAGGTAGTTCCACACAGACTGTTGTCTCCACTGAGTGTTTCCCTGCCTTGGGGTCTGGAGCTGCAGTGCTGAAGGGAGGACTATCCCTAAGCATCCTGATGGCATCAGATGAACATCCAAGACGGGCCTCGCCCTCTGTACTGTCTGCTCAGGTGCCACACCACATATCACAGAATGGATAGTTTAAAAAACAGAAATCTATTTCCTCATAGTGCTGGAGCCAGAAGTCTGAGATCATGGCTTCTTCTGAGGTCTCTGTCCTTGGCTTGTAGATGGCCATCATCTCCCTGTGTCTTCACGCAATTTTCCCTCTGTGCTCATACATTTCTGGGTCCCACTCTCTTCTAATGAGGACTCCAGACAACTGGATCAGGACCTACTCTAATGGCCTCATTCTAACTTGGTTTCCTCTTTAAAGATCCTGTCTCCAAATACAGCCACATTATGAGATACTAGGGGTTAGGACTTCAACTTATGAATTGGGGGGGAACAAAATTCAGCACATAACACCCTCTCAGAAGACAGAGTCCAGGGTGGTGTAGAGCATAAAGGCTGCAGAGGACCTACCTGGCTTCTCCTTGACATATGTCCATGGGCAGGAAAGACTTGGAAGTGAACAGCAGCTCAGAAATGCCCATGAATTCAGGGGTTCCCAATTAAAGAGCTTTTAAAAAGTATGGCTTCTGAGACTGTTGTGGCAGCAGACAGGCTCTGAGCTGCAGTGTCTTCATCACTGTCTGAGAAAAAGCAAGCTCAGCCTAGATGGGGATATCCAAAAGTCTACCTGGGCAGAACCAGTGTGTGAGACTCAGACTGTTGTCCTACTGGCAAATGGGCTATGGGATCCCAGGCAGCATAGAACTCTCAGTGATGAGGGTGGGGAGCCATATGAGCACCTCACTGAGCAGGACAAAGATGGTAGGAAGTAGAGTAAGGCAGCAGAGCCAAAGACCCTGAGAACAGAGGACGGGCAGTGGACTGATTTTGCTAATAGCTCCAGTTAATGGTGTTGCTGAATTACATCCTCTTGTAATTTTGTAGTCCTGCCCACCCTGACTCTGGATTTGGATATGTAATTTTCTTTTTCCAAAGAAATGTTAGCAAACGTGTGCAAGCAGAAACTTGAAATGTGCCTGCATGTTTCCGTTCCTTGATGATTGCACTTGTTGCCATGCACTGCTGTCCCGCCATGAGACTATGTCTGGCCCAGTCTGCTGGACACTTGGCAGAGAGCTGAGTCATCTCATATACCCCAATCGTACAAGCCATCCAGCGACAGCCATCCCAGATAGGCCAACAGCAAGCCAACCTCTCCAGAAGAATCCAGCCATTATAGGAAAACCTCCCAGCTGAGTCCAGCCTCCATCATTGACCCACAGCAAACTAAATAGATGCTTATAGTTTAAGCCTCTGAATATTGGGGTGGTTTGTTAGAACTATCGTGGCAACAGAAAATGGATTCAAGAGACAAAGCAAGATAGGTAGTATCCAAGTAGTAGACAACAGTCAGTGATCCAGAGACCCTCAGATCTGAGGAAGTCTAACAACCTGAGACCCCCAAATGGTAGAGTGGAGGCCAGAGCAACACCAAGACTTGAACCATGATATCAAGCAGCCTACTCCTTACCTCGTGTCTCTGATCCCCCCTATGCCCTGTCCTTTCACCCCAACTGAGGTTACTTGTGCATTTCCCATACTAGATTTTATATGTCTTGGTCCCTCCATCACTGCCTCTCCCCTTCTCACCATCTCCCAAGGGTGCCAGAAAAGCACACTGACTCAAGAGCCAAAAGCCCAGCTCTTCTAATACTGAGTGACCTAGGGCAGCTCCCTCCCCATCCCTGATTCTCAGTGTCATTGTCTGTAAAGCAAGAGATGGGGCCAGATGACATCTAGGGTCCCTTCAGCTTGGATATTCTAGGGCTCCCTGTCACTGGGGACCCCAGACCTTTAGTTCCTGGCATCACTTCCTCTTCACCTTTCACTCTCCAATTGTTTTCTTAACCTTCTAGTCTGTCTGCAGTTTGTTCCAGCTACCTGGGAAATAAAGCATTAAAAACCTATGCATTTCTAGTGCCGTCTATTATCAGCTTTCTTTCATCATCTATTAGGAAGAAACATTCCTCCTTATCTTCCTCTTGTTCGTAATGTATTTTAAAGAATGTTCTTCTATTTCCTTTTATGTGTCTTGCAGGTGCATCTCATTCTTTTCTTTGATTTTTCTCTCCCCCCACCTATAAATTCTGACTATTTCTTTGTTCTCTTCTTGGGCAATCGGGCCAAGCTTCCTGTTTTTGCCTTTCCAACTGACAAATCTGTTCCCTCTGCAGCTTTTTGTCTGACCAATGAGATTTCTCCTCATCACTTACCAATCTTGTTCACACTGGAGTTTTTTCTCGGCCTTTTAATTAATTCTATATGCTGGAGAGATGGTTGACAGAATGCTGCAGCTTAACTGAGTGACCTTGGGCAGGTCAATTAGCATCTCCAAGACTCAGTTTCCTCACCTGTAAAATAGAAAAATAACACCTGCCCTTACTACCTGCCAGAGTTGTTATGAGGCTCTGAAATGATGGTGAAACAGTCTTCGGTAACTGCAGAGAATTCTCTAAAGAGGGGGATTATTGTTTTGCGGATAGGTTTGACCTTCTGCCTTATAAAGCTGAGCTCTGGAAAAACCAGGAGCCAGGACTGCTTTTTGTCCCAAAGAGCCCACTGAGCAGAGCTGCTCACCTTTCCTGCCCTGATTCCCACAGCCTCCCCACGCCCCTCTCAGGAGACCCTCTAGGAGCCCCTCACCTAAGTTCCAAGAGCTGTGTGTATCCACTACAGAGTTCCAGAATATTTAACATTTTTATTTGTTCGGTCTGATTTCCATCATCTTTCTTTTGGTTCTTTAGGAAGGTCCTCTATCACTTCAGGTGACACCATTCTCATTCCCAGTGTGCCTGTCTACCTCCAACAGGTGAAGCCCTGAGACGAGCGCCTGTCAATCAGAATACATGGGCAAGAACAAAGCTGAGCCAATCAGAGCCTTTGTGATTGATATATGGAAATTGGGAGAGAGAAGATGCTTTTCAGCTGGTGTTGCAAATTAGAAAGGGTGGATTCTGGGACTCCTGGCAGCCCACCTTGTCATAGCCTGGCTAAAGCCTGTCTTCAGAATAAAACAAGGCAGAGAATGAGGGCTGGAGGAAGGGGCGGAGTCATGATGGAATCATCTGATTTACCCCTACCCACTCCCACCCAAGGTTCAGCATACCTGAAGCTGACTTCAACCTTGATCCTGCTCCTGCTTACATGCCACGGGATATGAGACCCACACACTCTCTGAGCTCCTATCTTACGGGACTATTTAGAAAGAATGTGTGCACAGAGTGGCTTATAGTGGACACTCAGTAAATGGTACTGTGGGGAAGTTGGGGTTCCTATGACCAGGATCCTCACTGAACTTAAACCACCTGATGATGTAACTGGCCTGTTGCTAGGCTACCACTTCCACACCTTTAGGCAATAAGGTATTATTGCACTATATAGAGAGCTCGGTCCAGTGCTCTGCGTAGAGGCAGAGACGTTAGTGCTCGACCTACCACCTGGAGAACAGCCGGGTAATAAACTATTTCACCCCAAGGAACGTTTTGCTGTCAATTTCTTTGGTCACACTGAATCCATAGCGAACTTGCCCAGGGCTGAAACCCATTGGCAAGACAAGTACCTATTATAAAAAGTTTCCTCACCTTCCTGAATTCAACTTTCTAAACTGAAATTGTCTTTTTTGTGTGTTTCCTCTCCTATTTTTCTTGCAAACTTTGGTTGTGTAATAGTTTTGGTCATTTCCGTTGAGGTTATCTTCAACTTTAAAACACTCAGACTCCTTCCCTGTTGTTCCTGGGTGCTTCCTGCACGTAACAGGCCCTTGGTGAATGTTTGCAGGATGAATGAGTCAGTGAACACTGAACTGGAAAGTATATTCCCTTCTAGCTCTACCTTCAGCACCAGCACGATGGGGCTGTCTACAGTACTACCTGGAACCAGGGAGTCATTTTAGAACTTGAATATGGGTTGTCCAGCTGACTTCTTTAACTATTTCAAGTGTATTATCTGGGCTCTTCAACCCGGAAGTAGGCTCCTTGGTGAGAAGGAAGTTTCACTTTTTCCTCATTCATTCATCCAACAACATTTATGCAAGTTTCTGTGCTAGGGAGATATCGGTTGCCCTCAAAGAGAATATAAACTCCCAAAAGTAAACTTATCAACTTTCCTCTACACATTTCTAGACACATGATGTCTGCTCCATGGGGATAAAAAAGAATCACATATTAAAGGTGAAAAAAACCTTAGAAATTATTAAATACCACTCTCAACACCCCATCCCAACCTCCCAACCATTATTCATTTGTAAATGCAGAAACTGATGCCCCATGATTTTTCCAAGGCCATACTTACAGTTTGCCATTTGATTTTCAACAAATTCTACATGCCTATATTCAAATATTAAAAGGTTTCCATCCTTAGAATTCTAGAAAACAGTTCTTCATAATTTTTGCTCAGGTCAAGAGCCCTCTGACTCTCCTTTCATTGGTCTACATTGCTCCTGTCTCCTCCATCCTCCCCATGAAATGGGCTGTCCTTTGTGTTCAAGGCCACACCATTGCTCCCTCCCTTTTTCGTTTTTCCTCGCTCTCAGATCAGTCTGGCTGCACAGCTGGCCCAGAATCTCAATCATACATGTCACATCACAGTCACCAGAACCAGGAACCCTTCTGGGATGGGATACTTTATAGACTGCCTCTGGGAAGTCAGGGTCCCCCTGCCAGGACATCCTGTCCTCCTCCCCATCGCCTTTGGATACAGAAAGACTCACCGTTCTCCTCGCCCTTGCATAGAGCAGAAACACTTCTCCATCCTCCTACAATTCTTGTCATTCAATAGGAGGTGTTGTTCAGACATGGGACATGTATGTGACCCTCAAAAAGGGAGACAGGAATCACCTAGTAGGGCCAGAAAAAGGGAACCTAGGTAAGATTTTCAAGACCCTTTTAGGTTTCCCTTTACATGAAGAAATCACCTATTATTCTCCCACACTACAGTCTTTATATATTGATCTATCACCTCCACCTAACCCCTACCCATCTCCAGCAAAGGCTTCCTGAGAGCTGTGCTCGGAGGAGAGGAGGGCAGCGGAGAAAACAAATATGTGTATGTTTGTTAGCCTATTCTGGCTGTGTCCCCCACCAGACTGTAAGTCCCATGAAGACAAAAACCAAATCTATTTTGTACACATCGTTTTTCCAACACCTCACCTATAGCAAGTATTCAATAAATACTTGTTGAATGAAGAAATAAATTAATAAATAACAAAAGCTGGAGAGGCGAGCAGAGGAGAAGCACTTCCCTGTATGTCTCTGTCTTGTAGCTAATGGAATGGGATGGATGAGAGGGCAGCTTGTCCTCAGAGGCTTGTCCGAAAGGCGCTCATGCTCCCTCCGCTCACCCAAGGGCCAGGGTTACTTCCCATGATTTCTAATCCAGGGCTGACATTCATCCTCGAAGGAAGACACAACGGGCAGCTGCCTCTGTCTCCTTATCCTTGTGCAATCATCTGTAACTGTGACAGATGGCAGACAGGGAGGGCTGCGTGTGTAAAGGGGCAGAGGCAGTGAGAAGACCAAGGCAGAGAGAAAGGAGCTGCCTCAGGGTTTCAAGTTCAGTCACTTCTGCATTCTGAATAGGCGAGATGGTCAAGGCTTTTTTGGGTCTTTCAGCACAGGCTGAGCTCTCTCTTTAGAAGGCCACATGGGGTTCTGAGGACATGGGTGTTCTGCTCAGTCTGTAGCAATCTATGTGCAAGGCATTGCAAACATGTGTCTTAAGGGAGGGGCCAGAATCCAGAATTCATCTCAGCTTCTTTAGGAATGCACAGAAGTGCTATAAGCTCTGTTGTCTTGTCTTGACAGCCTAAGTGTCCAATTTTTGACCTTCAGACTATTTTACCAGCCTCGTTGCCCACTACACTCCCTCTACGCCTCATGGCATTCCCTTCAGGCCCTCAGTGATTTTTCAAGGAATTTTATTAGCACCTCCTAGAATTCATACAGAGGAGTCAGTTTTCCTGAATAGCCATAACTATTTTGAAAAAAAATAAAGAGAGGGGTTTGTTTGCCAGATGTCAAGACATATTACAAAGCTTTATGAATTTAAATAATGGGGTACTGGGTTAGGTACAGAGAAAGAAGACAATGAAACAGGACAGAATCCAGAAACACACCCAAATATTTAAGGGAATTTGGTATAAGAAACAGGTGTTATTTTTAATTAGTGAGGAAAGGATTGACAATCCACTAAATGGCATTGGGACAATTAATCATCCATATGGAAAAAAATAAAGTGAGATCCCTACCTCACACCACCTAAGATATATTCTAGGTGGAGTACAACTGTTAAACATCCCCCATTCAACTGCTTGCATTTCTTTAAACATGCATTTCCAAATCTATCTGCCTTTGTTTATATTGTTCCCTCTGTCTAAAATAGTGCAAGCCCTAACTCTGCTCCCCCTCTCCTCCAAACAACTCTCTTCTGCAGGCCCAGGATAAATGAACCTCCACACTGAGGCTCTCCCTGGTTTTCCCCTTGGGTTGGAATCTCCCCAAGAAAAGGACAGAACCTGTATCACGTCTCTGTATTTCTATCCTCAGAATCTAAAAAAGTTCCTTGTGAGAAACAGGAACTCTGTAAATATATACTAATGATAATGATTTTAGTGGTGATGATGATAAAGAAGCTTAACTGAATGCTCTAGGAAATGGAATGAATGACACTCATGGTTTGCAAACAAAACTGTCTTCATCAAACTCCCAATTAGATCATGAGTCAGGAAGTTCAGTTCCTCCCCTGATGTCTATCTATTAATTCCTGATTCGAAATTCAAGATTTTAAATGATACTTGTCAACCAAGGCCATCCAAGATCTTCAAGATCTCAAGAAGGTTAAAATGCCACTGTTTGGAAATAAGTAGTAAAATCATAGGAATTAAAAAAAATTTAAACCCTCACCACAAATCAATTAATGGAAAAGCATTTACTGATCCTTTTCTATGTGTCAGGATCTATAGAAGATACAAAGTGCTAAATTCAAAGTAGCCAGTTATAAATGATATACAGCAGTATAAGCCAAATCGTAGTTCTGTGATTAAGAACATGGATTTGAAAACACAAGTATATGGGTCTAAATCCTGACTCTGCAACCTACATCTGTATGGGCTTGAGTGAATTATTTTACCTCTCAAAGCCTGTGTTTCCTCCTCTATAAAATGGAGATAATATCAGTATCTATTTTATAAGGTTATTATGAGAATCAAATGGAATGCGTCTAAAGCACTTAGTGAAGTGGCAGACATGTAGGAAACAGTATATGCTATCGATACATATTCTTTTTGTTCTGCCCAATCTGTGAGCAATAGATCCTAGTGGAGCCCCAGAATTATTATAGGGTATCCCCAAGTCTGCACAACAACTAAGAGGAATCTATAGAATGAATAATATGCCTCTCACAAGTATGTCTTAGCATTTTTCAAATGGCTATAATTCTTCTGCAATAAAAAAAATACTGATCTAAGATAAGGAATATCATTGTTTACTTTATCACTTACATTTTCCTAACTTCTAAGCTACTAAAAAAAAAAAAATCCAAAGACAGGGAGAAGGTTTTGCTTCATTTACCCTAGGAAACTCAGAAACATGTGCATGAATGGTAAGCAGAGAATTCTAAAAAACTGTTCTCTGCATAAGAGTTTTGAGAGAAAACTCCAAAGTTACAGAGTTGAGCTGGAGGTTATACATTCCGCTCACTGCCTTTCCTTCCACTATAATTGCTCGCAGATGGGAACCAAATGACCGGGATCCTTCCTGAGATCAGTGGCCACCACAGGGCAGCTGTAATCATGGCTAATCCCCCAGTTTTCTCATAACTGTCAAGAGAAGAGCAAAGGGACCCCCAGCAGCAGGCACACCGAGGGAGGACGTTGATGACTGGAGACCCCAGGAAAGGCAGAAGGGCCTCTTCTCACTAGGGCCTGAGGGGTTTGGGATCGTGAAAGGCAACATTAAGATTGATTTACCTGCAAAGTGCCTTTTTTGTAAATGCTATCTTTGTATATTTTAAGTGGATAATCTTTATTTTC
This sequence comes from Manis pentadactyla, assembly GCF_030020395.1. Taxonomy (NCBI): domain Eukaryota; kingdom Metazoa; phylum Chordata; class Mammalia; order Pholidota; family Manidae; genus Manis; species Manis pentadactyla. Next base: position 108,888,738 of record NC_080026.1, on the reverse strand, counting down.
AGGAACTTTTCTGAAGGAATTGGACTTGAATATTTAAAACCTGAAGTTTCATTTATTGAAACCCATGTTTAGTCTCTGATCGTCCAATATTTAAGTCTCCTCTCAAGTTATTGCCAACTTTAGATTTCCTAACTAAAAACCCCAGGCATGTACTGGAAGGTGTGGCCAAGAGGGTATTTATAAAGAGCAGGGACCCAAAGAGACTAGAAGCATCTCACATGGCAAGACCCAGAGATGGAGGCCAAATGCTCAGACTTCCCAGCTGTAAAAAAGAGACAGAGAGAGAAAAGAATTTTGTTTTATCAGTTTCCAGAATTACAGAATCAATATGCCACTGAAGCTCAGAGAAGGAAGACTTTCCCAAGGTCAAGGAATGAAGATCCAGAAGAGCTGGAATTAGAATCCAGGTCTCCTGGTTCATCAGTGACCCCCTCTGGATCTGCCACATAGGCCTTTCCCACAGTGGCCCCATGGAGATAGGGGACAAGGAGCCAGGAACCCCAAGAGCTAAAGGTAGAAAAAGAGGACTATGCTGACTCACCTTCCACTATGCAGCTTCTGATCAGGACTACAGTCAGGATTTGGCAGAGTCATAGCATGAAGAAAGAAGGAGACTGAACAAAATTTCCTGTGGCCTGTGGTTAGGAATTCTAAACAGGACAACCACTGATTGACAGTCCCTGTTCTATCACCCCCAGCAACACTGGAGGCTCAGGCTTATTCAAAGTTCAGCTTACCCTCAACCGGGGACCAATGGTAAAAAATCACAACCCCCCAAAGCAGAACACTGTGAGGGGCTTCAAGAAAGAAGAGCCTTTGAGATGCCTCCCAAAACCCAGACCCCATCAGCAGCTCTTCTACTGACCCTCAAAGAGCTGACCCTAGATAATGCCACACTCTACTGATTTGTAACACTATTTTAATTGCATTGTTTAAAGGCAAACACACCTGTTTGTACAATAAAGACTCAAGATTTTCATCACAGGGTGTTTGTGTATTTGTGTGCATGCCTGAGTCTTATTTCAGCACAAACAGCCCAGCTTGAATTGTTAAAAGACTTCGTCATTTGCAAACATACAAATACACCTCCTCTGTCTTCCAACTACCTCTGCCCACCCTTGAGATTTTGAAAACATTATGCCAGGATTAAAAGGCTGCCACCACTCTTTCTAGACTGGCTAGCACAGGGTTAAACTCTGCTGTGATGGAAGAAACCCTAGGTTAGCTAACGGAGCCATTTGGCCCACGTCAATTGTACTGAGTGCCACAACATTGGCAATGTTCTGCCAAGGAATGACTCAACATTGTCAAGTATTCAGGAGCAGCTAAAAAAAAATGAAAAAAAGTCTATCTTCCAGCCAAGGATGTTCACTCAACCTGGAAAATAATGTGTTGGCAATAAAAGTCAATGGGCTAAAGGCACGATGTTCTTGAGGCCGTGCTCCTCGCCAACACTGAACTGGAGTGCCCTAACACTTTCTAAAATCAGAGGGCTGGATGAGTCCTGAGACTATTATGAATCCATGCCTGTACCCTGGGCTTTTCCCCTGGGGATTATGTCAAAAAACCGCCTTCTAGCAGTGCCACAGAATTAAAAACTCTCAGGTTTAGAGGTCAGACACATCTGGGTTAAGCCTTGGCTCTGCCACTTAACTTGCTATGTGACTGTGGACAAGCCTCCTTCTCCATATTGTAAAATAGGAATGACAATACCAACCTTTCCGTTAGCTGTCATAATTTAGCAAGTATTTACTGAGTACCTATTCAGCGCCTGACTCTGGGGAAATAGCAGGGAACCAGATATGTGATCCCGTCATCATAGAGCTCTAATTATTTAAGTCATATAATAATGTATGCAGAGTAATGGCCCATAAGAAGTGGTAGTTAATAGTTGTGGTGGAGACCTAGGAATTCCAGCACATTACTGCTATTCGAGGGGAGGAGGGTGACAGACGAGGGAGCATGAGAAAGGGCACCAAAGGACCTGGGGCAGAGGGTGTGTAAATGAAGCTCTCCCTTCTTTTAAGAAAGAAATAATTTCTTGATTAACCATTAGTGAGTGCTGACTCTTACATAGGAAAAGTCTTCAGGACTTAGTTGAGGTAATCAGAACCTTCTCAACCTTAAAGCCATGCTGACAATGGTAGGTAGGCTGTTGTCCTCATTTCACCTGTGAGGGAGCAATGGCTCAGAGAGGTTTAGTGCCTTGCTCAAGGTCACACACAGCTGGTAAGTGATGGAGCTTTGACCAGTACCTGAGTCTGTCCAGTGCCAACCCCCATGCTATCAGTTCCTGCACGATAGCACCTACTTCTCCAGCTCCGGGAAAAGGGCGTGAGGCCCTCAAGCTTTAAGGGAAGCAGCCCTTGTCCCAGGGTCTGCACAGCTGCTGGAGATATTGAGCCCAAGTCACTCTGAGCAGTAGTCATTGTATACATTCAGTAAGTATTCGTTATGTTTGTGCACCATTTTGGCTTTGGAGATACAACACTGAGCAAGATAGACAAAAATCCCTTCCCTCCTGAAACTTACATCCTGGTAGGGGTGAGAGACAAAAATAATAAATGAGAAAAATATACGGTAGGTTACAGAGTTATAAAAGCTCAGGAGAAAAATGAAGCAGCAAAAGAGGCAAATGGGCCGTGAACAGAGAGTCTCAGGTCCAAATGGGATGGCCAGGGAGAGCCTTGCAGAGAAGGCCATATGGAAGTAAGTCATGTGAATATCTAGAGGAAGACTAGAGAAAAGAGTGAGAGTCCATGGAAGGATAGAAGCAGTCTGTGACTTGGCTTCAGGCATGCCAAACCAGATAGGGCCACCATGGTCACGAGAATGTGCCTGACAGACCTCCAGCTGCAGGGCCAGGATTGACCAAGCCTCCGGGTGCCAGGCTCTGAAGCCCATCAGTTAATACCAAGGCCCTGCTTCCCTCAGGCTGCTCCCAGACAGTGACAGAGATGGACAGCAATGCTGCAGTAGGTCCGTGCCTGGAAGACACCAGACCCCTTAGCAACTCGGGTTCAGGGATACCCCAGCAGCCTTGCTGAACCTTCCTGAGACTGCAGGGCAGCCAAGCATGCTTTCTGCCCAACCTTTATCCTGCACTCAAGGTCGGACTTGCATCGCTTCCTTCAGCCTTTTTTAGCTCCCTCCCCATTTTCTCTCCCACGGGTGTTTCCCCAGAAAAACTGAGGCTCCTTTAATCCTATCTTGGCATCTGCTTCTTGGAAGACACAGACTAACACAGGGTGGAGGTTAAAAAAAAAAAAAAGAAAGAAAGAAAGAAAGGAAGGAAGGAAGGAAGGGAAGAGAGAGAAGAGAAGGGAAAAGGAGCGGAGAGGAGAGTAGAAAAGAGAAAGGAAAAGAAAGCATTACCAAACCAAAGGAGCCTGGTTTCCAGGAGGCTGTGCTCACTGGGCTAACGTTGAGCGTCTTGGGTTGAAGGGTCCCTGCTCAGCAAACTCCTCCATTTCAGGAGTTTGTACTTTCTGTTCTGATGTGGTTTGGTGATTTGCTGGAGTTCCTTTTAAGTAAACAATGACGAAAGCCCCGGGGTGTGGCGGCGCCCTGCTCTCCCACAGCCTGACACACACGGGGCGCAAGCCCCCATGAGGGCGGCAAGGCGAGGCTCCGAGGCCAGATGTGGTGGGGGCGGCAGCCAGCTGGGCGGGGGGAGGCTGAGGAGACGCCGCTGGGGGCCACCCGAGGACGAGAGTGGAGAGGAGGGAGCAGGGGCCGCCCCGGGGACCTCTCGCATCGCCCGGCCAGGGTCTCCCGACCGGGGTGGTGTGTGGGTTGATGTGCAGGTATTTCTGGGAGGGGAGAAGGGGGGGGCGGTGAAAACCCTGTGCGGGCTTCAGCGAGGTCTGTCCTAGGCTCACTAACTTCAGTTTCCCTATTGGTTTTGAAGGCAAGTAAGTCGTTTCTGGCTGTTCTGCCAACATCAGCTCCAATCCATAGGATCGAAACTGTTTCTTTGCCCCATTTGTTTCCAACAGCCCGCCACCAGCGCTCCCCCACGCTTTCTCCAGCGGCAGCTGTGTTCTCCTTGCTCTCCGGGACCCCTGTGGGTACACAACAGAGGTCCCCAGCCGAGCAGCAATCGCAAGTTCAGGCCTTTAATCTCCTGCTCAGAGGGAAAAGGTCCCGCTCGCCTCCCTGAGCGGATTATAGGCATTTACTGCACAAGCAACTGACAGCCTTCTTTTCCCTTGCGCTGGGTTTGCTCTTGAGGTTATCATTTCCTGGTAGGCAGGACCGTCCCTCACTCACAGACACTCCCGGGGACTTTGTAAACCTCAGCAGCTGCAAGGAAGGCTGGCAACTTGGTTTCTAGGGGAAAGAGATTCAGCAGGAAGGGAAGGGCTTCTGCTCTGTCCCCCACCGTATGAAGGGTTTGGTCTGCTCCTGGAGAAAGCACCTCTCGAGCCAGATACCCCAATCAAGACAGATCCTGCCCTGTCCCCCAGGCAGTTCTAAGAAGCTCTGATGATCCATTTACCCATCTACCCACATTTCTTCAACAAATCTTTATGAGCCCCTACTACATGCCCAGTACTGTGACCCATGGAGCACCCAAGGCCTGCCCTCAAGGACTCTGCAGAACAGCAGGAGAGAAGGCGATGTGGACATCCAATTGCCACCACTCAGTGGGCCAAATCGAAATGGTCACCAAGTCCTGGAAAACAGTATGGCGGGGAGGAGGTACTATCTGTTCTGCCACTCACTCTGTTTTCCTTTACATGTTGGTTTATAACCAAGTCTGACTATACTAGGCAATGGACTTCAGCCATGGTGGGGACTGTTCTGTGTGGAAGACCACTGACTCACACACACACACACACACAAATCAGCTAAGAAAGGAAAGTGGTAATAATAGAAACTAAATATACTAAGTGAGAGGTGTGGATGGAGGGGATAATCACCCCACCAGAATATAACTTCCATGTGGACAGGGAATTGAAACTGCTTTGTTCACTGCTATGTCCCCAACTCCTGACACAGTGACCAGCACACTGTTGACACTCAATAAATACTACTGTGTGGATGAATATAGAATAAAATGACAGGGGGCTGGTTTTAAAATTAGTATCATGAGTTATTCATTAAAAACAGAAAATAATGGTACTTCTTTTTATGACTAAGTAAGAAGGGTCATGGGAGGAAGGAAAGTCCCCAAGGTGGTGGCAGGAGACACTGACAAGGGAGGAGCAGAGTGCAGTCAGCTGCTGGGGAAGGCTCACATTTCCCTCCTGCTTCTCTGGTCCAGCTGGCTCCTTAGTCACTGCAGCTACTCTGTCACCCAGACACTCACCAAAATGTGTCCTCAAAACGACCCAAATTATGAATATTTCAAGCCTCTGGATCCCTCAAAAGCCAAAGCTGCCCCACCTGGAAGATCAGTGTGTGCAGTGGAAAGGATGAGGATGGAGCACCCCCTAGATTATCTCATGCAGGCCTCAGAACAGCCCTGAGGGTCATTATCATCCCCACTGCATGGACAGGGAAAACTGAGGTTCAGAGGGTGTCCAAAGTTAATAAGCATCGGAACTGAGAGCTCTTCCCGTCTGCCTTGAAAGTCAGTTCTGGTTTTAGCTCTGCCACTCCCCATGCAACCCTGGCCAAGCCATTTCACCTATTTGAGCCTCAATTTCCTCATCTGTAAAATGAAGAGCTCATAGGACACCCACCTAGCACAGTCCTATTTCCAGAACTTTCCAGAAAGGCAGGCCCCACCAGTGCTCCTTTGTGCTGTCTAGATACCGCATATCTCTCTGCAGCATGTACCCCTATCTGGCAAACAGGGAGCCCAGCAATCCCACTACACATCTTCCCCAAACTGAGCCAGACTGACTCCTAGAGTTGAAATGACTCCCTCTTTCCATCCTTTACACCTCAAGCAACCAGGAGCTGCTTCTCCCTGCAGAAGCACACCAGCTCAGAGTGAGTGAAGTGCCTGGAGATAGGGTGGGCTCCCCTCAAATTATGGAGCCTTCCTTCAAGTTGCCATTAGAGCTGGTGGCCAGACAGGCAGATGCTCAATGAATCTGTTGCTACAAATAATGGGAATGCCCCTATTGTAGGCAGGAAGGGACAATCTTAGAAACATGACATAGGCCACCCATTCTTCTTTCTTCTTCACTCATTTTTCCTGTAACCCCTTGTCCTGGGACCTGGATTTTGGTCTTCTCAAAAGTGCAATGCAGCACTTATTTATGACCTACTTATGACAGACACTGGTCTGTGTGGCAGGATGGGGTAGAGGGAAAATGAGAACAGAGATGCTAAAACAGCAGCAAGTGAGCAGTAGAGTCTGGCAATGCTTGCCTCTGAGTATTGGGAGCGGACCAGGGCACCCAGACAGTGCACTGGCCAGACAGGTCAGTGTCTTGACACATCTTCTCCTCCTGGGATTTGGGTCGAGTTCTGGGCTAGAGGACACAATGCTGCCTCTGAATTCCTGTGAGGAAAAACTGGGAGGAGGAGAGATGGAGGCTTGGGACTTAGAAAAGCAGGTAGAGAGGCCCCTGATCACCAGCTCCAACAGAATCATAGTCTGCACCCTGGGCAGCTGGGACACTCAGAACTGCTCGGCCAATAACGATAGTGGCAATGCCTTTTATTGAGCAGTGCTTGGTATTTACAAGCCTTTGCACTGAGTCTCATTTGATCCACACAATAACTCTGTAAGCAAGTAGGGCATGAACAGCCCCTACTTTACAAATGAGGAAACTAAGGCCAGATGCACCATTCAAACCAGGTATTCATAAATTCTACCTTGTCCCAGGCATCTCTCCTCCCAGCAAGACCCAGATATAGATGCATGCACAAATGAGGCAGTGCCAAAAAAGATGCTTTTCTCTTGGACAGGCAATGTGGTGCAGTGGTTAAGCACATGGACTATGAAGCTAGGCTTACTTGGTTTGAATCCTGGCTCCACCACTTACCAGCTGTGTGACCTTGGGCAGGTCATTTGCTTCCCTTCCTTATATCTCAATCTCCCTCTCTCTTAGAAAGGGATTATAATAGCATTTATTTGCTAGGTTGTTGAGAGAATTAAATGCACTTAATACTGGCACAAAACTCTTGGCACCATGCTACGTAGCTATTTATGTGCTGGCTATTGTTGCCACAATTAGGTAAAGCTTTGAACTCATCCCATTAGGCTGGACTGTGCAGGGACAGCCTCTCCTTGTACCAAAGGAGACCATTTGTTCCCTTCAACATTCAAACTCAGATCTGAGAACATGATGCCCCTATGGGGTACAAGGTCACCCAAACCAAAGGAAGGGCAAGACAGCAAGAGAGGGGCTTTTCCCAGTACCTCCAGTGAGGCTGCTCTGAGCTTCCACCCCAAGGCCCCCTGTGTCTGGGGGCTCACCCCAAGTATGACAGCCTCAAGGAGAAATGAAGCGAGGAGGAGATCATGGCAACTTCTCAGAAGGGTTGCTGGTGTTGGGCTGTAACCCACCTTCACCATCCTTAGGGTGGGCCAGAAAGTGAGGTGGCCAGGGCCAAACACTTCATCTGACAAGGGGCTCACCCCCAGCTGCCCTCTCCCTCTTCACCAAGCATCTATAATGGAGACCTGAGTTATTCTGTTCTGTCAGGAACATGATGGCAGAACCTGGCCTGCAACTCAGATTCTCTGACTCTTATCCTTACTGCCTACAGTGCTAATTTTGCTTTGCACACCAACTCTGTTGGCCACTGTCCCAAGCACCTCAGAGCCCTTTTCACCATTGACAAAATGGAAGTTATAATTCTAAATGAGCTCGCAGGCTTGTTTGGAATTACTCTGGGAATAGCATGAGAGGACTTTGCAAATGGGCAGGGCTATTTAGACTGAATAGCTAACTCCAGCTCAGGTGCAGTGCTTCTAGAAGCAAGCAAGGTCTGGCAGAGGAAGATCCAGGGAAAATAGACCCATACATGGATTTGCCCCAGACGTCTACAGTGTTGGCTCTATTCTCTCCCCATACTCTAAGGAATTAACAGCAATATTGTCTAAGATTTAGCAGCAATATCAGGAAATTTGTTTTCCTATAGTTTATGACAGCAGAGTGGTGTTTCCTGACCTTTTGGGAAACTATGGAAAATATAATTTGAAAATAGACTTAAAGCTATAGGCTCTTTCCCCAGAAGGGTATGTTGCGTACGATGCTCACGGCATTTGGCAAACTGTTTGGAAGTCATCCTAGTCCCCTCTTAACACTGCTCATGGATCACTGACTCAGGGCACATCTTGGGTTGGTGGATATACACAAGAGGCTTTCCTGAGTTACCTGAACAACCTGTAAGCAATAAGAATTTTTACATTCATCAAGTACATCACACCTTACAAAATGTTTTCCGCTCCATGTCCTCACAGCTCTTCCAGCCATTATGTTCATGATGGAAACATGGCTCAGAGTTCAGTGACTTTTGCCCAAGGTCATGAAGTCCAAACTATAGTTTACTACAAATATCTGCCAGGCATTTCAGATATGTTAATTCTGATTTCCCAGCCCCAGTTTGCAGATGGGGAAACAGGCTTTAAAAAGCTAAGTAGCTCAACCAAGATCACATAGCTTTAAGTGGCAGAGCTGGGCTGCCAGAGTGCAAAGCCCATCCTGTATAAGGGATTCTTGGAACATGAAGCTAGTATTTTGTAATAACATGCTACTTGGTTAACAAAGGAAAGGATTTTGTTTAAAAGGAGCATTTGGAGAGTGTAGATATTGTGGCATTTCTTCAATATGGAGCAGGAAAAAATGTATATTTAGATACACTTAACTATCATAACGGCCTGCCCAAATCTGGGTCTTTCAACCAGGCCAAACCACCTCAGGCCCCAAGCGCCTGGCCACAAAAACAGCAAGCCGTGGGCTTGCCAGTTACATTTGCTGGGAAATCCCTGGACCTCCTCAGAGCATGCACACCTCTGCTCCTTGAGTTTTCTAGCACTTACTTGACATTTACTCTCTTGGCTTGTCTCCCATGCTAAGCCCCATGCCCATCCCTCAGGCCAAAGGACCAGCTGAACTTTACTTCTCTGGCCTCCCAACTAGACGCTATTTGAGCTTCTCCTTTGTCCTTTCTCTTGCCCTTTCTGGCATCCCCTGTGATGCCCCCCACACTTAATTAAGCCTATTTGGTTAACATCTTCCAGCCAGTCATGTGACTTTCCCCTCCATGTGGGGTTAGGTGACAGTTCTCAGAGTAAATTAGTATGCTGCATTCTGGCTTAACAATCAGCCTCTCAGAAAGTTGGTTTTGTTGATACAAATCAGACATGCACTGATTATATTCAACTCAACTCTATACCTGAGCACCAGGTCTCCTGGTGTCATTCTCATGCTTTACTGTATCAGTCTGAATGCCAGGGAGATATGAGACAGCCATCCAGGCAGGTGTGCATCCATTCACACATTTATTGAGCACCTACTGACTATAAAGCCCTGAGCTACATGCTGTAGGCACACAAAGAGAACTAATATTTTTTGGATCCTACATTGAACCAAGTTCTGGGCTGGGTGCTTTTCATAGATTATTATTTAATGATTAAGACACAGCCCCTGACTTAAGATGTATATTTTTGAAAACATTTAATAACAAGAGATATAAAAACTGGCTTAAGGAAAGGGAAAAAAAAAGTTCAGAGGTTCATGGGGGAGATAAAAATGCAAGCAAAAATTACCATACATCAAAGACTGTTATAACAAATAATATGAACATTTGGGAGAAGAAGACAGTACTTGTAAGTAGCAGAGGTTTGTGTGCTAACCCTTCAACCTTAAATGGGCTTCCCTATATTTTCTACAGTGAATCTCTGTAGACTTAGTCATTTACACACTTATTTTTCTTTTCCTTCCCCCAGATAGGTAAATATCTTGCTGATCACATGTCAGCAGCAATTCCAGTCGTTCAGGCAGCACGTCAAGGCAATGATATGGACCCAATGCATCTTGATTTCGGCGTGGCATTTGACAAATGCTTTACCTGGTGTCCTTGAGGATGTGATGGGGAAATGAGAATTGGGTCAGAGGACAGGAAGTGGAGTCACTGCTGGATGAGCAACCACAGTCAAAGAATGTTGATTAGTTTTTCTGTGTCAACCCGAAGGAGGTGTCTAGCGACATGCCATAGAGCTCTGTCCTTGGTGCTGACCTCATTGGCATTGGTATCTGTGACCCAGAAGATGACATACAAGGTGTTCTGATCAAGTCTGCAGCAGACACAAAGCCAGGGAGCATGGGTACCACTACAGATGCCAGAATGGAAATAAGAAATTACCTCAACAGGAAGGAACACAGGGCTGAAACCAACACGATGGAATGAGAAGAGAGAAATGCAAAGTCCTACATTTAGGTTAAAAATTAATTGCATGAGTACTGAATGGGATAGACCTGATTTGGCAGCAGTCCATGCAAAAAGGACCTATTTGTCTGTTGTTCTGTAAATTGGCCACTAGCTCAGCCTGGTCCAGCTGTGTTATGTGGTTGATATGTAAAGTGAGCACAATCTTGGCTACATCAAGGGAAGCAGAGTGTCTCTGGTCTAGAGCATAACATGACCTCAGAACTGATTAATACTGTCTCGAGGTGCTCTAGACAGGACAGGTAAAAAGGGACATTGAGAAATCAGAGCACATCCTGAGAATGGCAGCAAGTTAGTGCAGGAGCTAAAAGTCATGTCCATAAAGAAGGCTTGAGAGATTTGGAAAACTTTGGTCCAGAAGGGGCAAATCAAGGGACCCATGTGTCCCTGCTTCAAATGTGGTGTGTTGTTCAATGAAAGCTGGAGTAGACTTTCTCAGTGGGTGCCTCTAGACCAGCCATTCCCAACTACACTTATCTGCTGGGACGCATGGTACAGATAATGTGCACAGGCTCAATACATTCCCATGGCAGACTCCTTTTTGATCTCCCCCTACACCATACTTACAGGAAAGTATAGAACTTACAATGGCTTATTCTCAAAACAATCAAAGTCACATTAGTTGTGATGATTTGCTGGCCTCCAGCAGCAGTCTGGTAGCCAAGGAAATGTCACAGTTTCTCTTTCTGCCTCACCATCTCCCAGGAAGGAGAATGTTCTACAGGCCATGAGGTCTGAGGGTGCTGACTGGAGCATGCTGGGAAGGGTAGAGTCTGAGCAGGGTGGAGATTAAATAAATCCACAGTGTGCAAACGTCCTCTTGATGTCTTGTGCTTTCATCTACTTCTTGCTGACAAGTGTGGCCTTTCCTCACGTTGAAATGTTAAAAGCCAAGAACTGGGTAGGCATTTTGGCATGCAAGTCAGCAGAGCAAGCCCTTCAGCTGGCTCTGGTTCTAGGCTGTCTTTATTGATATAAAAGAGTTGTCTAAAGGGTCCAGTGTGGCTTGCTCAAGAATAATAACCTGTTCCTTTGCCTCGCTTGTTTGCTGCTTTTTGCAATTCTGGGGACCACTCATGCAGAAATGGCAGGATTCCTTTATTTGGGTCCCTGGACAGGGATTATATGAATCTCCCCCACTGTCTCCAATAGTCATGGGACAATTAAAGTCTACCAAGATAGACAGACCTGCCTTCCTGCTCAGGACCTTTTTCTTTTGTGTTTGTTTCTCAGCCGGATGACATCTCTTCTAGTTTGCTCATTTGTAAAATGAGCTAATAATGACTCCTACTTATGAGAATTAGGGTGAGGATCAGGTGAGATAATACACGTAAAGTTCTTGGCACATTGCTGGTCAAAGAGGAAGTGCTCAATATTGGCATGATTGTTGACCCATCCTTCTCTCTCCTCTGTTATTGACATCCTGGGCAGCGATAAGACAGGGCGTGGGTGTGCAATGCCTGTCATGTGGCAGGACCACCACACTCTTCATTTCTAATCAAGAATATGTCCCAGAACACAAGTGAATAAAAGCAACACTATTATAGGAGTAATCTTGAATCTGAACAATTTAAGAAGTAAATAATTTGCAAACTTAGCCACTTTATTTTTAGGAAAATTACTGGCAGCATATGTCACAACTGATCATACCGTTGGGCACTGTGCCACCAAGCTGAGGGCCCCTGCTTGTGGGTCTGGTTCTTACAACACTGTGTGTGTGTGTAAGAGAGAGAGGGAGAGAGAAAAAAAAGGAAAGAGAAATGGGGCAGTGGGGAGAAAGAGCAGAAAAAGAGAGATGCAAATTCCTGGGGATTTTGATTCAGTAGGTCTTGGAGGGCACTGAACTCCCTGACATATTTTCTGGAACTTTGAGAGGCACAGTTTCAGAAAATAGAACCAGGAGTTATTTATGGAATTGAAACACTCTGAAAAGGGAAGTTCAGTACAAAGAAGAGTTTTTTAAAAAGTAGAAGTACCCAAGAGTGGGGTAGACAGGGAGGGGCTCTGAGCTCCTTGTGATTGGAGCCAGGCCCACAGGATCTGCCTGAGAACCTACAGCAGAGCAGGTCAGCAGGTAGAGCTGGGGAGGGCAGGCCCCAGCCAAGTTTGCCCCCCTCTCCAACTGCTGGGGTCTCTGAATAGCTGGTTGGAATGTCGCTGAACTCAATGTGGGCCCCCACTCCACCCTGGGGCAGACCTGGGAAGCAAAAATTTGTCTTGGACAAGCTTTCTTTCCTTTTATTGCTCTCCCCAGTTGGGTGGCAGGGTGGTGGGTAAAGAATCAAGGTCAAAAACTCCATCTCTGCTAAGCCCTTCTTTGACTTCCCTGGAGGCTTGGAACATCCCTTCTCTTAGAAGTATCTACACCTTAAGAAGGGGACTCCTCATATTGACAAAATATTTAGGAACTGATGGTAACTTTTCTATCATGTCATAACCCAGCACTTCAACATTTACAAATCCTTATTGCTGGAGACAATAGACTGGGTGCTTATGATTTGAGGTTTCAGGCCACACGGCCCAGTAGAAATATGATGTGAACCACTTGTGTCATTTAAAATTTTCTAGTAGCCACATTAAAAATAGGAAAAGAAACAGGTAAAGTAAATTTTAATAACATTTTATTTAACTCAATATATACCCAAAATACTACCTTTTTAACATATAATCAATATAAAAATTATTAATGAACTATTTTACATTCTCTCTCTCTTCGTACTGTCTTTGAAATTGGGGTTATAATTTACAATTAAAATACATCTCAATTCAGACTAACCACCTATCAAGAGCTCAATAACCATACCTGACCAATGGCTACATTATTGGACAACACAATTCTAGTCCCTAAATTATCCTAATAACTTCCTAGCTGTCCTACTTACTAGCATATGACCACAGGCAATTTATTTAACTTTTTTTATTATCTGACTTGACTCCTTCACAGCTAGTGATAATAATAATAATAGTGTCTCCATTATAGAGTTGTTATGAAGGGTAAATGAGTTAATCTGTATAAAGTCTATAGAATAGTGGCTGGCACATAGCAAATGCTCAGAAATTCAGCCCTCCCAGCTCTGACACATAGAGAGGGCAGGAATTTTCATCTCTTTTTTATAGATAAGGCATGAACATTTATTAAGATCCTCAGTATGTCAGGCTCAGAGCTAGAGGTCATGACCTCATTAAATTCCACAGAAACCCAAAGATGGAGAGATTATCGCCATGTTTTAATGATGAAGCTCAGAGAGGTTATTGAACTTGTCCAGGGCCACAGAGCAAGTACATGGCATAGCAGGGATTCGAACTCAAGTCTCCTGACTCCAAAATTCTGTTCTTGTCACTGAACTACATGACTTGAGGTGCAAAGGGGTGGCCCAAGCTCTTAGAGCAGGTAGTGACCACTCTGGGCCTGGAGCCACTACATGATTCTTCCAATGAGCTCCCCCCCACTAAGCTGCCCCCTCAAGGGTAGAAGTATGGCACTGTAACAGGGTAAATGGGACTTTTTTGGCAGAGAGGTCTTTCCAGCGATTCCTTCTCTTTTGGTGGCTTCCCAAGTTTGCCAAGAAAACTGGGCCATCTGAGCTAAAGGTACAGAGGGGATGAAAGACATGGGAATTTCTTAGGTTCACCAAAAATACTTCATAGCATCAGAACCCAGTTTTTGCCCAGATTCTACCCAGTTTTCATGTCCTTGAGTCCTCAATGTTTTCAGAGCAGGAAGTGGCTCTCTGGCCAGAATGACCCAGCAAAGGGACATGTCCAGGTACCTCTCCCTGGCTGGCCCTTGCTTGGGGATACCCCAGCTCCCCAGACTGCAGGTGAGAGGTGATCAGAGGAAAATGAGTAAAGAAAAACAGAAGCCCCAGGAGCCAGGAGCCAGTTACAGAAAGAAAGAAGAGGAAAGAGATTGTGAGAACAGCAATGCAGCAAAAAGAGCTTTTAGTGATAATTAATAATTAACATTTCTAATGATGTCCGGGCGACAGGAAGAGGCCAGCACAGAGATCTGGGGCACGACTTGGGGTGACAGTGACCTCCAGGAGGACAGGCAGCCTGAGCCTCATTAACCTTCATGAGCCCCCCATGTGGCCCTTCATGCATCCTGTGGGTTGCTCTATGCTGAGATGGCCATTGCCATGACAATCACAGAGAAGGGGGAGGCTGGGGAAGTGATTTAAGGGGGATAGGAGGCCAGTATGAGAGGGTTCTTGGGAATTTCACAGATCCAGCTCCTATGAAAGCTAGGTTTCCCTTGGCCAAGGCAAGCAGTCCACGGAAGGCATATTCAAAGACACAGAACATTGCTAGGGAGCAGCAGCTGCTAAGAGCCAAAGGAAGGGGTGAAGGCAGTGGTAGGGAGTAAAGGCATGGGAATGCCTGGGTCGGGGAGCAGGAACAGCCAAAGCCAAGGGCAGAAGAGACATGGTTATCACAATGGTGGCCATGGTATGAATGGGTGGTGGATGGTTCCCCCGCCCCCAGAATGCATACGTTGAAACCCTAACCCCCAGCATGACTGTATTTGGAGACAGAGCCCGTGCAGGGGTAACTAAGGTTAAATGAGGTCATAAGAGTGGGACCCCAACCTGATGGAACTGGTGTCCTTATAAGAGGAGAAGGAGACACCAGAGAGCCCCCTTCTTCCCTGTGCACACATGAGAGAAAGGCCTGTGAGAAGGAGAGCATAGGAGGAGGTGGCTGTCTGCAGCCCAGAAAGAGAGCTCTGACAGAAACCAAGTCAGCCAGAACCTTGATGTTGGACTTCCCAGCCTCCAGAACTGGAGAAAACAGATGTCTGTTGTTTAAGCCTGAGCAGTTTAATCCAGTGATGGTTGACATACTCGTGGCAATCAAAATGTGGTAGGCTCTCAGGCGCCCAGTCACCCCAGCGGGCTGAGAGCTAAGGGGCTTTCAGAGCCAGAACCGGGATAGTCACAGGCAACCTGGGGCGGCTGGATATCCTGGCTAGTACCAGGCAGCGGGAACTGCAGTAGCAGTGACAGTGGCCATCACAGGAGCACTAATAGCAGCAGTAGGAGGAGCAGCAGTAGGAGTAACAGGCGCGGTAGCAGCAGAGATGGTCAAATACTGAGCGAATGCTTTATATTATATTTATATCATATTTATATGTTGGTCACTTTTAAGCTGCCTCATTCCTAAAAGATGCTTTATGGATACAAAGCATTTTGCAAATGCATCTGCCCTGCTACCGTGAGCAGCTCTTTGCCCACCTAACTCAAGCCTGTCCCACTTTGCCCCAAGGTCTGTGGGGATCAGCCAGCTGGAGGGGCCTCTCCTGCCCGAGGAGCCCTGGCCACCTTGTTAGCTGCCCAGCAGGTGCCCCAGGCCTCAGCTTTGGAGTTTGATTCCTGCCAGCTGGGTGAGGCCTGGGACTCGGCAGGCTTAGTCAATTCTCCAGGGGTTCCGAGCAAGAACATGCTCCAAGTGTTCCCCAGTAGCTCTGTCTACTGCTGCTTACTTTCATTTTATTTGTTGCAACTTTTTATTTGATATAATGTCAACTCAGAAAGGTTTCAAGAAATGTATAAAAAAATCTCTCATTTCCCCTTTACCAGATTCACCAATTGTTCACATTTTCCATTTGCTTAATAATTTCTTTCATTTTATTAATCTAAAAACTAAAACAAAAAGTAGACTTTCCTATGTGTATCATACAGATTGACAGTAGGCAAATATAATATGTAAGTAAATGCTTCCATATTTTGGGAGACATATATATATATATATATACATATATATATATATATATATATATATTGGCAGCTCAACACCTGCTTAATGATAGAGATGTGTCATTGTTACGTGTGGTGGCAAAGATCATAGTTATCTGGGGCTGGGGATAAAGGGGGTTGACTGTAATTGGGGGCAAGGAAGCTTTGGCAGGGGAGGGGGTTGATAGAAAGTTCTATATCCTGATGGTGGTAATTATACAAGTTATACACTCATCCACCTAACTGCATGCTATGTGTATTGGCATTATAGACAATATACATCAATAAAGTTGATTTTTTTTTCTTTTTTTTTTTTTTTTTTTTTAATAATTATTTTTTATTGAAGGGTAGTTGACGCACAGTATTACATTACATTAGTTTCAAGTGTACAACACAGTGGTAGAACATTTATATACATAATTCTAGGTTCCAGCTATCACCCTACCAAGCTGTTACAGTATCTTGACTATATTCCTTATGCTATACATTACATCCCGGTTACTTATTTATTTTACAATTGGAAGT
Organism: Manis pentadactyla; assembly: GCF_030020395.1. NCBI lineage: Eukaryota > Metazoa > Chordata > Mammalia > Pholidota > Manidae > Manis > Manis pentadactyla. The sequence goes on along the minus strand of NC_080026.1, from coordinate 108,872,119 downwards.
CTGTCCTTTTTTTTTTTTTTTTTTTTTTTTTTGTGAGGGCATCTCTCATATTTATTGATCAAATGGTTGTTAACGACAATAAAATTCTGTATAGGGGAGTCAATGCTCAATGCACAATCATTAATCCACCCCAAGCCTAATGTTCGTCAGTCTCCAATCCTCTGAGGCACAACAAACAAGTTCCTACATGTAGAACAAATTCCTACACAATAAATAAGTTACATAGTGAACAGTACAAGGGGAGTCATCACAGAAACTTTCGGTTTTGCTCATGCATTATGAACTATAAACAGTCAGTTCAAATATGAATACTCATTTGGTTTTTATACTTGATTTATATGTGGATACCACATTTCTCTCTTTATTATTATCATTTTTAATAAAATGCTGAAGTGGTAGGTAGATACAAGATAAAGGTAGAAATCATAGTTTAGTGTTGTAAGAGAGCAAATGTAGATGATCAGGTGTGTGCCTGTAGACTATGTGCTAATCCAAGCTAGACCAGGGCAATAAGACATCCACGTATGCAGAAGATTTCTCTCAGAACAGGGGGGGTGAGGTTCTAAGCCTCACCTCTGTTGATCCCCAATTTCTCACCTGATGGCCCCCCTGCGACTGTGCCTGTCTTAGGTTGTTCCTCCCTTGAGGAATCTTACCCGTCTCTGGCTAACCAGTCATCTTCCGGGGCCATACAGGGAAATGTGAAGTTGGTAAGTGAGAGGGAAGCCTTATTGTTTGAAAAGGTTAGCTTTTTACTTCTTTGCATATTTATGCCCTGTGGCTTCTATGCCCAGCATTTGTCTTGAGGTATCTTTACCACTTGGAGGAGTTATGATACTCGGTAAATTTGATATGAGGCACGAATTCCATTTAAGGGTTGTAATTAGGAAGGAAGAAGAAAAGCTATAGAAGTAGCAGACGGAAGAAAACATGGGAAGATTGATTATTTCTTTGACATATCTTCTTGTAGAGTAACTTCAGCATATATAGGTTTTAAGCTACTACTTAAATTGCGCACACACATTAACATAATAGGAGTATAGTTACATAACCAAAGCATATCTGTAATTACCAGCCATCTCCAGTGAAACCAAGAAAACCATTAAGGCACCCTAGGCATTTGTGAAAACTTATCTATGATATGGTGGATATTGTCCAACTGAACTTGAACAGTCTGAGAGAAATCAGACAAATTAAAACAACCCATTCCTGGGGACTGTTCACATGCCATATGTTCTCTTAACAGTAAATAGTCTGTAGTTGTAAGACCTTGGAGCGCTACAATTTGCACCTCTCCAAATTCTTGGTTGAGTTCCAACAGTATAGATCCAGTCAAATTTGTTGTTCCACTGTATGCACAGGCCAGCTTAGATATCTCCTTCCTCATTCCCATGGCAAGTCCAGGAACTGGTGGGATGAGTGCATCCACAGCTGTAGCAGTGCGTGGATCTTTGTTGGGGTTTTTTGATGATCATCTTCTGGCATGAGTCTTCCAGAGAGTGCAGATGTTGGAAGTTCTTTTTCATATCGTATCTTAGTTCATTTTTGGGGTAGCCCAATTAGGCTTTGATCCTCTGTATAAACACAAACAGACCCTTTGCCTACACTTTTATATGCCCTTTATACCCTTGTGTAGAACTCATTGGAGGTTACCACACAGGAACTGCCCAATTTTTTTTTTTTTGCTTTGTTTTTGGTATCACTAATCTACACTTACATGACGAATATTATGTTTACTAGGCTCTCCCCTATACCAGGTCTCCCCTATAAACCCCTTTACAGTCACTGTCCATCAGCATAGCAAAATGTTGTAGAATCACTACTTGCCTTCTCTGTGTTGTACAGCCCTCCCTTTTCTCCTACCCCCCCATGTATGTTAATCTTAATACCCCCCTACTTCTCCCCCCCTTATCCCTCCCTACCCACCCATCCTCCCCAGTCCCTTTCCCTTTGGTACCTGTTAGTCCATTCTTGAGTTCTGTGATTCTGCTGCTGTTTTGTTCCTTCAGTTTTTCCTTTGTTCTTATATTCCACAGATAAGTGAAATCATTTGGTATTTCTCTTTCTCCGCTTGGCTTGTTTCACTGAGCATAATACCCTCCAGCTCCATCCATGTTGCTGCAAATGATTGGATTTGCCCTTTTCTTATGGCTGAGTAGTATTCCATTGTGTATATGTACCACATCTTCTTTATCCATTCATCTATTGATGGACATTTAGGTTGCTTCCAATTCTTGGCTATTGTAAATAGTGCTGCAATAAACATAGGGGTGCATCTATCTTTCTCAAACTTGATTGCTGCATTCTTAGGGTAAATTCCTAGGAGTGCAATTCCTGGGTCAAATGGTAAGTCTGTTTTGAGCATTTTGATGTACCTCCATACTGCTTTCCACAATGGTTGAACTAGTTTACATTCCCACCAGCAGTGTAGGAGGGTTCCCCTTTCTCCACAGCCTCGCCAACATTTGTTGTTGTTTGTCTTTTGGATGGCAGCCATCCTTACTGGTGTGAGGTGATACCTCATTGTAGTTTTAATTTGCATTTCTCTGATAATTAGCGATGTGGAGCATCTTTTCATGTGTCTGTTGGCCATCTGTATTTCTTTTTTGGAGAACTGTCTGTTCAGTTCCTCTGCCCATTTTTTAATTGGGTTATTTGTTTTTTGTTTGTTGAGGCGTGTGAGCTCCTTATATATTCTGGATGTCAAGCCTTTATCGGATGTGTCATTTTCAAATATATTCTCCCATACTGTAGGGATCCTTCTTGTTCTATTGATGGTGTCTTTTGCTGTACAGAAGCTTTTCAGCTTAATATAGTCCCACTTACTCATTTTTGCTGTTGTTTTCCTTGCCCGGGGAGATATGTTCAAGAAGAGGTCACTCATGTTTATGTCTAAGAGGTTTTCGCCTATGTTTTCTTCCAAGAGTTTAATGGTTTCATGGCTTACATTCAGGTCTTTGATCCATTTTGAGTTTACTTTTGTATATGGGGTTACACAATGGTCCAGTTTCATTCTCCTACATGTAGCTGTCCAGTTTTGCCAGCACCACCTGTTGAAGAGACTGTCATTTTGCCATTGTATGTCCATGGCTCCTTTATCAAATATTAATTGACCATATATGTCTGGGTTAATGTCTGGATTCTCTAGTCTGTTCCATTGGTCTGTGGCTCTGCTCTTGTGCCAGTACCAAATTGTCTTGATTACTATGGCTTTATAGTAGAGCTTGAAGTTGGGGAGTGAGATCCCCCCTACTTTATTCTTCTTTCTCAGGATTGCTTTGGCTATTCGGGGTCTTTGGTGTTTCCATATGAATTTTTGAATTATTTGTTCCAGTTCATTGAAGAATGTTGCTGGTAGTTTCATAGGGATTGCATCAAATCTGTATATTGCTTTGGGCAGGATGGCCATTTTAACGATATTAATTCTTCCTAACCACGAGCATGGGATGAGTTTCCATCTGTTAGTGTCCCCTTTAATTTCTCTTAAGAGTGACTTGTAGTTTTCAGAGTATAAGTCTTTCACTTCTTTGGTTAGGTTTATTCCTAGGTATTTTATTTTTTTGATGCAATTGTGAATGGAGTTGTTTTCCTGATTTCTCTTTCTGTTGGTTCATTGTTAGTGTATAGGAAAGCCACAGATTTCTGTGTGTTGATTTTGTATCCTGCAACTTTGCTGTATTCCGATATCAGTTCTAGTAGTTTTGGGGTGGAGTCTTTAGGGTTTTTTATGTACAGTATCATGTCATCTGCAAATAGTGACAGTTTAACTTCTTCTTTACCAATCTGGATTCCTTGTATTTCTTTATTTTGTCTGATTGCCGTGGCTAGGACCTCCAGTACTATGTTAAATAACAGTGGAGAGAGTGGGCATCCCTGTCTAGTTCCCGATCTCAGAGGAAATGCTTTCAGCTTCTCGCTGTTCAATATAATGTTGGCTGTGGGTTTATCATAGATGGCCTTTATTATGTTGAGGTACTTGCCCTCTATTCCCATTTTGCTGAGAGTTTTTAACATGAATGGATGTTGAACTTTGTCAAATGCTTTTTCAGCATCTATGGAGATGATCATGTGGTTTTTGTCTTTCTTTTTGTTGATGTGGTGGATGATGTTGATGGACTTACGAATGTTGTACCATCCTTGCATCCCTGGGATGAATCCCACTTGGTCATGGTGTATGATCCTTTTGATGTATTTTTGAATTCGGTTTGCTAATATTTTGTTGAGTATTTTTGCATCTACGTTCATCAGGGATATTGGTCTGTAGTTTTCTTTTTTGGTGGGGTCTTTGCCTGGTTTTGGTATTAGGGTGATGTTAGCTTCATAGAATGAGTTTGGGAGTATCCCCTCCTCCTCTATTTTTTGGAAAACTTTAAGGAGAATGGGTATTATGTCTTCCCTGTATGTCTGATAAAATTCCGAGGTAAATCCATCTGGCCCGGGGGTTTTGTTCTTTGGTAGTTTTTTGATTACCGCTTCAATTTCGTTGCTGGTAATTGGTCTGTTTAGATTTTCTGTTTCTTCCTGGGTCAATCTTGGAAGGTTATATTTTTCTAGGAAGTTGTCCATTTCTCCTAGGTTTCCCAGCTTGTTAGCATATAGGTTTTCATAGTATTCTCCAATAATTCTTTGCATTTCCATGGGGTCCGTCGTGATTTTTCCTTTCTCGTTTCTGATACTGTTGATTTGTGTTGACTCTCTTTTCTTCTTAATAAGTCTGGCTAGAGGCTTATCTATTTTGTTTATTTTCTCGAAGAACCAGCTCTTGGTTTCATTGATTTTTGCTATTGTTTTATTCTTCTCAATTTTATTTATTTCTTCTCTGATCTTTATTATGTCCCTCCTTCTGCTGACCTTAGGCCTCATCTGTTCTTCTTTTTCCAATTTCGATAATTGTGACATTAGACCATTCATTTGGGATTGCTCTTCCTTTTTTAAATATGCTTGGATTGCTATATACTTTCCTCTTAAGACTGCTTTTGCTGTGTCCCACAGAAGTTGGGGCTTAGTGTTGTTGTTGTCATTTGTTTCCATATATTGCTGGATCTCCATTTTGATTTGGTCATTGATCCATTGATTATTTAGGAGCGTGTTGTGATGCCTCCATGTGTTTGTGAGCCTCTTTGCTTTCTTTGTACAGTTTATTTCTAGTTTTATGCCTTTGTGGTCTGAAAAGTTGGTTGGTAGGATTTCAATCTTTTGGAATTTTCTGAGGCTCTTTTTGTGGCCTAGTATGTGGTCTATTCTGGAGAATGTTCCATGTGCACTTGAGAAGAATGTATATCCCGCTGCTTTTGGATGTAGAGTTCTATAGATGTCTATTAGGTCCATCTGCTCTACTGTGTTGTTCAGTGCTTCCGTGTCCTTACTTATTTTCTGCCCGGTGGATCTATCCTTTGGGGTGAGTGGTGTGTTGAAGTCTCCTAGAATGAATGCATTGCAGTCTATATCCCCCTTTAGTTCTGTTAGTATTTGTTTCACATATGCTGGTGCTCCTGTGTTGGGTGCATATATATTTAGAATGGTTATATCCTCTTGTTTGACTGAGCCCTTTATCATTATGTAGTGTCCTTCTTTATCTCTTGTTACTTTCTTTGTTTTGAAGTCTATTTTGTCTGATATTAGTACTGCAACCCCTGCTTTCTTCTCACTGTTGTTTGCTTGAAATATGTTTTTCCATCCCTTGACTTTTAGTCTGTACATGTCTTTGGGTTTGAGGTGAGTTTCTTGTAAGCAGCATATAGATGGGTCTTGCTTTTTTATCCATTCTGTTACTCTGTGTCTTTTGATTGGTGCATTCAACCCATTAACATTTAGGGTGACTATTGAAAGATATGTACTTATTGCCATTGCAGGCTTTAAATTCGTGGTTACCAAAGGTTCAAGGTTAGCCTCTTTAGTATCTTACTGCCTAACTTAGCTCGCTTATTGAGCTGTTATATACACTATCTGGAGATTCTTTTCTTCTCTCCCTTCTTGTTCCTCCTCCTCGATTCTTCATATGTTGGGTGTTTTGTGCTGTGCTCTTTCTAGGAGTGCTCCCATCTAGAGCAATCCCTGTAAGATGTTCTGTAGAGGTGGTTTGTGTAAAGCAAATTCCCTCAGCTTTTGTTTGTCTGGGAATTGTTTAATCCCACTGTCATATTTGAATGATAGTCGTGCTGGATACAGTATCCTTGGTTCAAGGCCCTTCTGTTTCATTGTATTAAATATATCATGCCATTCTCTTCTGGCCTGTAGGGTTTCTGTTGAGAAATCTGACGTTAGCCTGATGGGTTTCCCTTTATAGGTGACCTTTTTCTCTCTAGCTGCCTTTAACACTCTTTCCTTGTCCTTGATCTTTGCCATTTTAATTATTATGTGTCTTGGTGTTGCCCTTCTTGGATCCTTTCTGTTGGGGGTTCTGTGTATTTCCGTGGTCTGTTCGATTACTTCCTCCCCCAGTGTGGGGAAGTTTTCAGCAATTATTTCTTCTAAGATACTTTCCATCTCTTTTCCTCTCTCTTCTTCTTCTGGGACCCCTATAATACGGATATTGTTCCTTTTGGATTGGCCACACAGTTCTCTTAATATTGTTTCATTCCTGGAGATCCTTTTGTCTCTCTCTATGTCAGCTTCTATGCGTTCCTGTTCTCTGATTTCAATTCCATCAATGGCCTCTTGCATTCTATCCATTCTGCTTATAAACCCTTCCAGAGTTTGTTTCATTTCTGCGATCTCCTTTCTGGCATCTGTGATCTCCTTCCGGACTTCATCCCATTTCTCTTGCGTATTTCTCTGCATCTCTGTCAGCATGTTTATGATTCTTATTTTGAATTCTTTTTCAGGGAGACTGGTTAGGTCTGTCTCCTTCTCTGGTGTTGTCTCTGTGATCTTTGTCTGCCTGTAGCTTTGCCTTTTCATGGTGATAGGAATAGTCTGCAGAACTGGGACGAGTGACGGCTGGAAGGACTTCCTTTCTTGTTGGTTTGTGGCCCTCCTCTCCTGGGAGAACAGCGGCCTCTAGTGGCTTGTGCTGCGCAGCTGGGCGCAGACAGGGCTTCTGCTTCCTGCCCGGCTGCTATGGAGTTAATCTCCGCTGTTGCTGTGGGCGTGGCCTGGCTCGGGCAGCTACTCCAAAATGGTGGAGTCACGTTGGAGCAGGAGCGGCTGGGAGGCTATCTCCGTAAGGGGCCTCCCTGCTCCCTGCAGCCCAGGGGTTAGGGTGCCCAGAGATCCCGGATTCCCTACCTCTGGATTAAGTGACCCGCCCTGCCCCTTTAAGACTTCCAAAAAGCACCCGCCAAAACAAAACAACGCCCACCAAAAAAAAAAGAAAAAAAAATTTTTTTTAATTAAAAAAAAAAAAAGTTTTTAATTAAAAAAAAAAAAAAAGGTGGTCGTTCGTTTTTCTTTATTCTGCGGTGCCAGCCTCAGGCCTCTGCTCACCGGTCTTTCTGCCCTGTTTCCCTAGTATTGGGGTCCCTATCCCTTTAAGACTTCCAAAAAGCGCTCGCCAAAACAAAACAGCAAAAAAGCAAAAAAAATGGTCGCGCGCTTTTCTTATGCCCTCTGTCGCCCAGCCTCCAGTGCCCGCTCACTGTTCTTGCTGCCCTGTTTTCCTAGTATCGAGCGCCCTGCACTCTGGCCCGGATGGCTGGGGCTGGGTGCTCGGCAGTCCTGGGCTCCGTCTCCCTCCCGCTCTGCCTGCTCTTCTCCCTCCGGGAGCTGGGGGGAGGGGCGCTCGGGTCCTGCCGGGCCGGGGCTTGTATCTTACCCCCTTCGCGAGGCGCTGGGTTCTCTCAGGTGCGGATGTGGTCTGGATATTGTCCTGTGTCCTCTGGTCTTTATTCTAGGAAGGGTTGTCTTTGTTATATTTTCATAGATATATGTTGTTTTGGGAGGAGATTTCCGCTGCTCTACTCACGCCGCCATCTTCTGCCCCTCCCAAAGTTGATTTTTAAATGTAAATTTTTTTAAGTTTAGTAGCCTCTGTTCTGAAGGATTTGGCAGAGAAAAAGTGATGCCTGAAGAAGTGTGGATTTTATGCCCTTAATTAGCATACATTTATGTGGCACTTTTTATGTGTCAGGCTCTGTTCTAAGAGCTTTGCAAAAATGAACTCATTTGATCCTCACAATAAGCCTGTGGTATGATAGAGATGTGCCATTGTTATGCGTGGTGGCAAAGAACATAGTTATCTGATGTAAGGCTACCATCACCCCCATTTCAAAGATCAGGCAGAGAGGTGAGCCTGTGGCCCAGGAAGCACCACTGAAAAGTAGCAAAATGTGACTGCCCCCAGGCAGGCTGGCAGCAGAGCCCCTGCTCTTGGACACTATGCTAAGCTGCTTCTTTATGTGATAGCAAGAAACCAGGTCCTGTCTAAACATGGACTGTTGGCTCCACAGCAGAGATGCCCTTGAGTGTCTGGGACCAGCCAGTGGGCAGAGCAAGGCTGATTTCCCTGGGGCTTCACTGCTGAGCACCCACATTACCAGACATTCCCCTACTTTCCTCCATCCTCAGTCTGTCAGTCTCATCTCTAGTGCTTTCCAATGGCTCAATTCTAGGGAGAATCCACTGATGCCTTGCAGCCTAATATTGGAAACAGAATTGGTCATTAAGCCACTCTTGTCCCTAAGAGACATTAACAGAAAAGAAATATGTGCATGTAGTTTCCTGAAGTTCTATGTTTCAGAAGACAGGGCTGGTTTCCTCATGACCTGTGTGCTTCTATAAGTCAGGGCTCTGTGGGGGAAGAGCTTTGGGCCCCATTTCACACCTGGTTCAAATATGGACTTTGCTACTAAATTGCTCTGTGATGTAGGGCAAGTTACTTGCCTCCTCTGTGTCTCAGTTTTCTCACCTAAAACACCAGGAGATTAGATCAGATCAGCGGTTCTTGGCCTATGGATCCCTAGAAAGTTCATGGATGGTCTTCAAATATTCTAGGAATCCCCCAAAATTTGTAGGCAGAGTGTTTTATGCTTGTGGTTAAAAAGGTCCATAGATTTTTCTGATCTTCAAAGGGACCCACTATCACTCTAAAATTTTAGCATCACTTGCCTGCCAAAATCCTTTCTTGTTCTAAAATTCTAAAATTCTACATATCAATCTAAGTCTTTGTAGTACACACAAGCTTGGGACCTTCATTTCCAGAGAATGATGGAGACCCAGGACACTCTTAGCAAAGTGAGGACTGGCCCATGGGTCTCCTGATTGTAATCTAGCCTTTTTTATTCATTCATTCATTCAATCATTCAACACATATCCATTATAGAAATGTGTGCTATTCAAATGATTATTTTTGGCATATGCCCAGAGCCTCTACAATACCTGTATGGGGCCTAGCACAATACCTAGCACATAGTAAATACCACTGGCCCTTGAACAACATGGGTTTGAACTGCACAGATTCACTTATATGTGGATTTTTTTCAATAAATATATTGGAAAAGTTTTTGGAGATTCATGACAATTTGAAAAAACATTTTCTTTTCTCTAGCTTACTTAGTTGTAAAAATACAGTATGTATTTAATACATCCAACATACAAAACATGTGTTAATTGACTATGAGATTAGTAGGGCTATTACTAACAGTAAGCTATTAATAGTTAAGTTTTGGGGGAGTCAAAATTATATATTGTTTTTGACTGGGCATTTGGCACCCCTAACTCCCAAATTGTTCAGAGGTCAGCTGTTTTCGGTGAATGAACCAGTGAATAGGGAAGCTGATAAGGTGCTGGGAATGGGAATATAGGGAGAAAAGGCTACACCCTAAATCAAGAGAGTTCTAGCCTCAGCTTGACTCTACCACAAAACCTCTTCTCCTTTGGCCTCTCTTTTTCCATCTGTAAAATGGGAGAACTAGATTAGCTAAGCTTAAAGACCCCTTCTGGACTTAAGATTCCAGGATGTCAAGACTACTTCTGGCTACTCAGATGGGGTTCTGGGAAGGAACAGTGCCTAAGGGTTCCCCATCCCAAGGGAGTCTCTAGCTTAATCTATTGGTTATCTACTGTTGTATAACAAAATAGCCAAAATTTCAGCAATTTCAAACAACAAATACTGATTATTGCACACAGTTTCTGAGGGTCAGGCATCTGGGTAGTTCTGGCTCCAGCTCTCTGATAAGGTTTGGTCAGGATGTGGGCCTGAGTGGCGGTCATCCGAAGGCTCGACTGGAGCCGCAAATTCTGCTTCCAGGCTCACTCACTTGCTGTATTTTACTACTTAAAAAGATCAATCCTGGTGTAATGTAACAAGGAACCACACAGGGTGTGAGTGTCGGCAGACAGGGGTCATTGAGGGCTATCTGGGAGGCTGGTTACCACAGCCAAATTGGAGTCAAATCCCACAGAGCCCCCATTTAGATGAGGCCAATGCTCGTAACTTTTCCAGGGGATCCCAGTTGGGGGAGTTTGGGCATAAGCCAACCAGTATCATCAGTAGAATGTCCTTCCGGTCCTTTCCAAAGCAATCACAAGAATTCGACAAGGCTACTCACTGAAATCCTGCTGCCCAGCACAGCCCTGCAAGGGTGAGGGCAGAGCTGTGTAGGAGCTCAGCAGGGATGACCATAAATAACCCAGCAAAACTTCAGTTAACTAGAGCAAAGTGAGCCAGGACCCTCACTTAATCAGATATTTTTTTATTCAACTACCCACTCTGACAATTAAATCTAAATGCTATGGTTGATGATAAAGAGACAAATAGAAGGCAAGTAAATTGCTATTAAAGATTTTTTAAAACCCTCTAAGGGTGTATATCTATAAACTTGTATGCTCTCTACATCTAAAATATTGTAAGATACTAAAAGATCCAGAATTATCGAAATTTTACTTTGCTTGCTACATCAGAAAAGTGAAATAAAACATTTTAGGAAGTTTTTTAAAATCAACATTTCTAACAGTACAGCCTTTGTGCTGAACTTCCATCTAATTAGGAAATTAAATTAGCCAGACCATTTCACTTCCTCAGCAAATGGGATTGGATTTCTGAGACTCAGAATCCTTTCTCCATTTCTCTGACATATCTGGTACTTCGCACCCCAACCTTTCATCCCTCCCTCAGCCTGGAATTTTGGGTGAGCCCAAGTAGGAGTGAGAAGATGTGGGTTCTAATCTCTGCTCTGTCTCTTACATCTAGAGCATTTGGCCTCTGTGAGCTCCTTTTTCCTGGCTTATAACATGAGATTAAAGTATACGATTCTTTAGATCTCTTCTGCCCCTAACATTCTAGGACTCCTTAGATTAACCCTTCTCTTCCTCACTTTTTGAAATCTGACTGATTTTTCAGGATGCAAATAAAATGCTGTCATCACCTTGGAGTTTCCCTTATCTCTGTGAGCAGAAGTAATTTCTCCCTCCTCTATGATTCTGCAATTAATAGGTGTTAACACATTGTTTTATGTATTATGTATAATATATATGCACATTTTGTCTCTCTGACTGGACTCCAAGCTCTTTGAGGACAGGGGTCTGATTCTTCTCCTCTTTATATCCCTTAGCACTACACCTAGCACATAGTAGGTGCCCATGCTGTCGTTTGAAGGAAGTCCAGAGTTGTTTTGCAGCGTGCTGCTGTATTGGCTGCCCTCAACCAGCAGGGGGAGTGCATTTGCTCCTTAAAGAAGCCAATTCTGAAACGTTACGGATAGCTGATGGATTTACCTCAGGGTGAGAGAAGCCCATGGGGCTGGGATGAAGGCAGGGACGAGAGAGAACCTGTTACTTCTGACTAAGAAGCTACCATTTATTTTGCAACTTGGTAAACAGAATAGCATCTCACGAACAGAGAGCAACCTTCATGATAAATTCAGAACACTTCCTATCTCTAAGGCCTGCATGGAGTTACAATGGGGATATATTCTTGATTGTGTAACTTGGGGCATTTAGTCTACGATAAATTGGGAGATAGGAACTTGCAACCACCTTTCTTTTAAGGATATTTAATTGCATAATTCTATAACAACATTATAACTTTATGTAAATGGTTTCTCGCCAAAAAAATGGGTCTCAAAAGGTGAGATGATGCTGATAGAATAGGTGCTGTGCCTTCAGGGTTTTTCATGAGCTCTCCCTGTACCACTGCACTCTGTTCAGAAATCAGGAAGAGGACAGGAACATCTCCTTTCAGAAAACAGCCCCCTGGGGAAGGTAGTCTCCCTTTCCACCTACCCCAGTGAACCTGCCCCCACAGATGTTGGAGTGCCAAGCAGCCAGGATCCTATTTGGGAGAGATGTCTGGTGGATAAACCAGCTCCCTTTAAAAGGACAGACACCTGCCAGTAATAAGCAGCTCATTAGTTACTCACACTTTAGTATAAATTATAATAATCATCTTTTTCCAATTTTTCCCTCCCCCAAAAAGAAACAGAAGAGAGATTTTTAGCCTGAGAATGGTCAGTTTGACTGTTATTAGAAGTCATCATTTTGGAGCACAAGATACTCTGCAGGAGGAAAGCCACAGCAATGAGCCTTCCCAGGAAGGATCTGGGCAATCAGAGAGTGGTGTGGAGTCACAGAACAGAAGGGGCACCAAAAGGTAGGTGCCTGCTGAGGACCACACTGAGAGCAACTGCTCCTGGATTTTTCCAAGAGCCTGCTCCATCACCAGTTAGTGCATCAGACCACATACCCCAATTTTTCACTCAGAAAATATGGCTCCTTGGGTTTCCTGATGAGTTAATACCTTCTCCAACAACTAGAAGCAGAACCATGGCAATCCTGGCGGCTCAGCTTTGAGGAACCTGTTTCATCAGTCTGAGACAGATCTCCTCAACCAGCAAATAGGGAACTTTGTCTTACTCCCCTCGTAGGAAATATGCTGACAAGTACATTAGTCTACTGAGCACACAGTGAGCCCTCAACTGCCGCCGGCTGCTGCGATTCCTGTGGTTGCTCTGGCTGTTGTCAGTACCCAGCACTTGGTACTGAGAGGCCCTTGATAAACACTGGCTGGTGTGATTACAGAATCCTTCTGTGCCCTGTAACCAGGGTCATCCTGTGACACAAGGTCTGCTGCTCATTACTTACATCACCTTAGCTCTTCACCCCTGAGCTGCCTAATTGGGAGCCAGAGATGATGTTGAAAACCAGCAGGAAATCTCACAACCCCAGCTGTGCTCTCCCTTCCTCCATCACTATGTGGACCAGAGCAGTGCTCCTTGGGAGATGCGTGCTCCTTCTAGGAATTCAATATTCTGGAGCATTTGTGGAGATGGTAGATGGTTCGTCAGTGCCAGATGCCTTGTGGTAAAGCCCCATCATGTCCCAGCTGTGTGACTTTAGGCGTATCACTTACCCTCCTTTATTTTCTCATCTGAAAAATAGAGACCATGTGGGGCTGCTGCGAGGACCTGATGCCACTGTGCCCATTCAGTGCCTGATGTAAAGTAGAAATTGAATCAACATTAGCTTCCTTTCCCACCAGCCAAAAGGGCCTAGAACATCAGAGCTGTGGGGAATCTGAAAGACCAGCCAACTCGGTCTTATTTTTCCAGATTAAGAAAAGACATACAGCGAGACAGAGGCAGGCCCAGATGAGAGGTCAGATGGCCCACTCCTAGTCCATGTGCACCCCCAGTATTGCTCTGCCGCCATGTCCCTATAGTGGGGCTGTCAGTACAGAGCGCAGTTCTCTGGGTTTCAGTTAGCTGAGATTAGGGCTCTTCTCATTCTCTGAAGTTACATCAAAGAAGCTCTAATGGCCATCAGCCATTGTGGTTTTCTCCTTTCCGAGGTTGCTCATGTCTTTGACTATAAACTCATTTGTGTGAGTATTTGTTCTCTGCTCCTATTTTCAACAGACCTCAGGAATGGTGCCTGGGCTGGGGCTTCTTACAAGTGCAGCACTCTAAATTCAAATCCACTAACCAGTGTCTGCTTTCTGGAGCACATCCAAATGTGGGTGAGTAAGAACAGGCAGTTTATAATCCTGAGATGCTAATCTACCTTTCCAGGTTCTGACTGGGGTGGAGGAAGTAATAAAGGAGGAGAACAGACTAGGTTCCAGACCTGAATGACCGATTAAGCCTCTTTTTAAATGACTAAGAGCAATATATCTGTAAGATACAAGCTAATTACAAGAATTAACAACTACTACCCCAAAAAACCGCAGAGATTTCAACTACATCAAATACTGAGAACCAGAAATGCAAGCCATCTTATTTTCACTCCATCTCATATTTTACTGCCTATCTGTCAAATTAAGCCCAGTCCTGGCTCTGTCCTCAATTCACCTCTGGTCCTGGTTATATAAGGGAGGGGTCCAAAAAACAAAGAGGGAAGGATGATAGGAAACCACAGGAGGGATGAGCAGGCCTCTGAGTTAAATGCATAGGAACCTGGTCAATAGACCTTTTCTTCCCTGACATCTCCAATCACTCATCCAGGAAATATTTACAGAGCAACTGCTCTGCAAGCACTATACTAGACACTGGGAGTGCAGTGGTGCCTGCCTCCACAGAGCTGACATTCTGCTGGGGCATACAGATAACAAACAAGCACTCAAACAAATAAGTAAGTTCATCTCGGAGAGTGCTAAGCCCTAGATAGGCAATGCAGTAAGTTAAGGGGACAGTGACTAGGGGCATCTTGAATGGACAGTTGGAATAGCATCATTGAGCAGGTGACCTCTAGGAGCTGAGAACTGGATAATGAGTGTCTTGCCAATGGGTTTCAGCCCCGGGCAAGTTTGCTATGGATTCAACATGACCAAAGTAAATGACAGTAAAACGTTCCTGGGGTGAAAGGGTTATACCCAACTTTATTTCCAGATGGCAGGTCAGTCGTTAAAATCCCATTCACTCAGAGCGAGTCTGCACGCAGCAAGCCAGTCTCTGCCTCTGGGCCTCTCTGTCCACACAGCCATCCTCTGGGCCTCTCTGCACAGTCATCCTGCACAACCGTCCTCTGGGCCTCTGTCCTCGGCACTGCCACCGCTCCAACCTCTCCTCTGCTCTCCTGCAGCCTTGCAGCCATGCCACCATGTCACGCCCAGAGCACTGGGCAGAGCTCTTTATATAGAGTCAACAGCCATGTATTGCCCACAGGTATGCAGTGAGCTAGTCAACCAGGGCCAGGTGAGAATCCTGGCCACAGGAACTCTCATTTTATCCACATGAGAAACAGTGATGGGTAAACTGGAGAAAACGTCCTAGGCAGAGGGCACAGCAGGTGCAAAGGCCCTGCATGAGAATGAGCTTGAAGAAGAGAGAGAAGGTCAGAGTGACTGCAGCTCAGAGAGGTGCAGGATTGAGATGGGAGAGGTAGGCAGTGGCCAGTGGTACAAGGGTGGGAGGCAGGATGAGGGTACTTTGGTAGAAGAGGCACTTGGGGGTCAGCAAACTTGGACTTCAGTTCCAGTTTTAAGATTTACCAGCAACATGACCTTGAACAGGTTACTTAACTTCTGAGCCTCAGCTTCCTCATCTTTGAAATGGGGATGATGATGATAGATCAACCTCAAATGGTTACTGAGAAGCATAAATGAGAAGAGCCACTGAAAGAGCTCAGCACAGTGCCGGGAGTGCAGTCAGTGGTCAATAAATTGTACTTCTCTTAGGAACTTTTTGTCGTGGACTCCCAGGACCAAGGCTAGTAGGCCCTGGGTCCAGTTTCAGCCGCCACCATCAAGGAAGCCACCAGGTGGCAGTCTTTCAAGACATTTTCCTAGTGTCTCCAGTGCTTGGTCAGGACTGTGCCGTCCTTGTTTTCATCCAATAGGAAAGTGGAAAGACACAAAAACTGGTTGGGCACAGGGTTACCGGAAGTACACAGGGAATATTTTCTGATTTAAGCAACAAAATGTAATGGAAAGAACACTGGGCTAAGAGTCAGACCTGGATTCTAGTCTCCCCTTACCTGCAGACCAATCAAACTTGGTAGTGCATTTGATGGTTCTGGGCCCCAACTGCCCATACTTAAATGCTGGTACCATTGTGAGGTCCCAGTAAGGTACAATGTGGAATGGCTAGAGGTTGTCTAGAGTGTGCTGGAGTGACAGTCCTAGCTTTGCCATGTACTTGCTGGTGACTGAACCTGAGCTTTTTCATCTATAAAATGGGCTTAATAATAGAATCATAGCCTTGTTGGGATGATTAAAACTGTCAAAGTGCATGAACTGCTCCCAGGACAGGTAAGCGTAGCGTCAGTGTGCGCTGTTACCATTTGTAAAGCAGTGTAGGCAGATGACCTTGCGGACACAAGCCATGGTGACTCCTGGGAACATTTGACGAAGGATGAGCTCCCAGAAGACCATGAATAGGCAGGGAGAGGGGAGAGTGCCACGTGGAGATGGGGAGGGAAGGCACACAGTAGCTGAGTCAGGGAAACATCTGCCCAGTTCCCAGGTGGGGGTTGCAGGATGCAGGAGGAGGGGCATCACCTGCTGATCATGTTCCCCCAGCCCCATCATAATCCCTCTCTTTCTGCACGAGTTGGGCATCAACTCCCCACTGTATTGTAAGCTCCTTGAAGGCAGAGAAGGTCTGATTTATCTTTGTTCCCCCAGTAGCCTGACACAGAGCCCACACCTAACAAGTCCTGGATAAATGCTTGCTGGTGACCCATCCATCCTGGGCCAAGCAGTGAATTGATTGCACCAGATGCCCCTAGGCTATGCATTGAGCTGGAACTCCTGCTGGTCCGAACCTGGGAACTGGACACTCTGCCTGTGACCTGGGAATGTTGGTGACTCTGTGCTAATGTCCCCATGTGTAAGTGTGTGCACAGCATGTCATAATCATAATTAAAGGCACTAGTTGGATTTCCTGGGCTTCGCATTTGCTCTGGACCTGACCCTCCTGCCCAGAAGGCTCTCAGGAGGGAGCATGCAGCATTGAGTGCTGTGAAACTGCTTAATGGCAGGGAGCAGGCGTGGGGAGGAATCGCAGTCATGGGAAAGGGTAGAATGCACACTAGAAGAGGCATGCATGCCAAAAAAAAAGAGCACCCACATTCCTAACCCACATGAGAATTTGGTTGGGGATGGGCTACTTGGGCCTGCTTCTTCAACTCTACTACTGGTAGAATATAAATACCCGCTTCCTGGTCATAGAAGGCATATTGCGTGCCCCACAGAAAGTGCTTAAATGTTTTTTGACTATTCCGATGAGATAGCATAGGAGACAATGGTTTGTAAATACTACAGCAGCCCTGATAAAACTTTTCTACCAAAATACTCTAAAAGCAGAAGAGAGGGTTATCACAACCCCAGGGATCCAACTGGAAGCCTGAGAGTCTTTTGTCTAAAGTATAATGCAAACAATTTTGCATTCATCTACATGATATATCCAGATTTATTGACATGAAAAGTGTATTTTCAATTTCTTACCAGTTAAATAACCTACCACTCCTCTTGCTCCCTGCCCCTAACACATCTTCTAGTAAAAGTGGATTCTCCAGGAAGATGTGGCACTGTTCTCTGGGGTCATTTGTGGTCCTGGAAATACTCCCCAAACACCCTTTTTTAAGGAGCACAGTGGAAGGCATCTTTAAGTTCAGTTACTTATATTTAATATTTTGGTGGGCTAGCCTTTGCACCCTGCTGAACTTCAGAATGTTTGGCATTTGGCCGTTCGGTCCAATCAGCTCCTGAAGGTCCAGAAAGAGCTCCTTCCCTCCATGCTGCAGCGCCCACTGGCCCAGCCAGCAGGAAGTAATTGGACAGATCAGACAACAAACAGCCTGCAGGGCTCTCCACTCAGAACTCCATCTGCTATTCCTGCTGTTCTTGTTGCCTGCTCCTTAGACCCCCTGCCTCCCTGGGGCCTGCCCTTCCCTCCCTGCCCTGACTCCTGGCCCAGCCTTTGAGCTCTTGCCTGCCTCCTGGGATGGTCCTAAACCCTCCATCCTGCTGCCTGTGCCCCAGGCTTATATGCACATACTGGTACACAGCCATATCCACCTCGTGCTGGAAAGTGAATTGTCCTCCAGCTCTTAAAGACCTCCAGGAGAGCAGTTTCTATGACCTCTGCAGGAATCCTGTTCTCACACCTCACAACTCTCATGGAGAAGAAAGCCTTCGTTTCATGAAACCTCGATTCCTTTCTGTTGCAGTGAACATGGCGTTGGTTTTATTCTCTGTAGTTTGAGCTACACTTAAACAACCATAATTCCTCATGATTTTCTCCTTGCTCACCAGAGTGTGGAATGCTGCTTGGCTTTTGGTCATCCTCCATCTACCACATACACTGTCTGGGTCAGGGCTCTGCTTCAGCTTCTGAGGTGTGAGCAGAGCACCCCTGAAGCAGAGTGGACCCTTCCACCATGGAGGTGGGGCTGAGCCAAGGGTGACCCTCCTTTGCATGCCTGGATGAAGTGAATCACCTGACACTGGTTAAAGGCCTCTTGTAGGCCAGACCCTAAGATATTTATGGGAAATATAAAACCTCTCTATCCTCTATCCTCAAAACAGTGCTATGAAAGAAGCTGTTGTGTACTTGACTCTGTGGATAGTGGGCAATGCTAAGAGACTTAAATTTGCATCTCAGCTCTGCTTTTTATTAGCTGTGCCACATTGGGCAAACCACTTTACCTTTCTGAGCCTTCCTTTATGTGTCTTTCTCAGAAATAAACATTAATAAGGATTTTTTTAATTCTGTAAAGTGCTGCACAAATGAAAGGATTACTATAGATTGGGTGGGAAGCATATGTCGGCAGGGGACCCACACATCTGCTCTTGTAGGAATACAAATGTGAAGTGCTTAAGGTCTGGGAGTGAAGAGAGAGATGAGTGGCATTTCAAAGGAAGGACAGGCAGGTGGAGATGACAGGTTGGGCACAGAGATTGGAGGAAAGAGAAGAGGAATGACAATAGTTATCATTTACGGAGCACTCAATACATAGCAGGTGCTCTGCTAAGTGCTTTGCATACATTATCTCATGTGTTCCTTATCAAAGCCCTGTAATGGGCTTTATTATCCTCATTTTATCTGCCAGGTCATAACAATACTTTGGCACCCTGAAGCTGAACCTGAGAATTCCATTCTATCTTTAATGGAATCTGATGTCAAGTTGAAGGTGGAGTTTTAGGACAAATCAGGGAAGAAACAAGAGTTGCAGAAACAGGTGGTGGGGGAATGGAGTGCCCAGCAAACTCTGGTTAATGAAATCAGGATGGAGTCATCAGAAATCGTGTCCCTTGCAAACTTCAAACATGGATTCTTTTCCCTGGATGCTACCAATTCTTGCCCAGCTGTTCTTATCAGCTTTCCACTTCCAACTTACCTGCTCCCAGGATAGTCTATCTGCTCATTCCTCCCTCTTTCTTTTCCCTGTGTCCCCTCCCTCTCTCCCAGGCCCCCACTGCACATGCACCCTGGCTCAATCACCCTTTCCAATTTCTTTTGTGTCAATGCTTGACCCTATGTTGATGACAAGATCTTCACACGCAGTTTAGACATTCAAGACACTAGAAACATTCTCCCACCATCATTGGCTTCCTCTCCTAACATCCTCCCTTCCTTTCTCTCTCCCCCTGATTCTTTGCCTCCTTTTATTCACTCCCTCCTGATTACCTTCCTTCCCTGTTCACTTTTCACCCATTTCTCTCTCTTCCCTTAGGATAACACTGGCCAGGGGACCCTAGCCCAGCAGCTCCCACAGCTCCCACTCCAGCTGTTAAAGGTTTGGAGTTTTTCCCTTCTTTAAACCATGTCCATGAGCTCCTATCTGTCAGAAACTGGCTGGGTTAGCAACTGGCTCTGCCAGATCAGGAGGGACTGTACCCTGGATGAAGATCTACCCATAGAGGCAGGGCTAGGATCTGGGGAGGGCCTGTCAGCTGGTGGTGGGAAGGAGTGAGGCCAGGTTGGGGGCGTGTCCAAGGGAGCTGGCGTGAGACAGTTGGCAGAGGCTCCAGAAAGAAGTTGATGTCAGGAATGTGAGGCAGCAGGTGGTAAAGACTCAGCCATGGGAGGGGAAGTAGAGTATTATCTGGACCCCAGAACCCTAGTCCCTGGGAAGCAGGGTCTTAGAGTAGGATACCCAAATGGGAGAGCGAGATAGAGACCCTGGGGGTGCCAGACAGAGCTCTGTCAGAAGAAAAAGGGGTAAGGGCAGCTGGGAACAAAGGCAGAGTAAGACCACGGTGAGCAACAAGACTAGCCTTAGATTCGAGATGAAGCTTCCCTGTTGTTGACCTTGGGCTCCAGGGAGCCCTGACCATGGATGGTACTGCTGGCTGAGCATGTCAAGCAGGCATAGAGAGCTGTGCAGGCAGGGGCCCATCACGGCTTTCCCCTTTACTGTCCCTCTTCAGCCAGCCAGCCCCTCAGATTGCAAAGCCACCCACTACAGTGCAGGAAAACCTCAAAGCACCTAGGCCACTTGGGTACAGACAAACAGGATGACCCGGCCTCTGCCTGCATCACTGCTCCCAGACTCCCCCCAACCCTACGAGGCTCTGACCCTCGTAACCAGACTTTTCTAGGATTCTGTAATGTCCTCCTTTACCTAGTCTCCCTTTGCCAGTTCTGCCCCTCTACCTGGAGAGGTTTGCCAGTAGCATGTGCTCCCCTCTGAAAAGCCACTGTTACCACAAGTGCATCTGAAACTCACCAGCCACCTGATAAATATGTGCTCCTTAGAAAAAAGGGCCTACAGCCCGACAGTAGTTGGCTTGAGAAGGGGTTGTTTCCTCACAGTTCCTTCAACTCCACACTTCATCCACGCCATGGTTTCTCTTTGGCTACTGCTGACACCCTCATGAAACACTCATTTCTTTGGGGACAACCAAGACTGAAATATCATTCCGCAATCCCTTATCTGCAGTTCCAAATTCCCAAATCTCTGAAATCAAAAGGTGGATTTTCTTTTTTTTTTTTTTTTTTGCAAGTTTGGTGCCAAAACTCATCTGGTGACAAATCTGGATCCAAACTAACTAACATGAAGCTACTTTATCCTCACACCTACTTAGTGTGAACATTCATGTATTTCACTGCAGAAATATTAAAATGGCCACTTACAAGATGCTTTCCAAGATCTCATAGGTGATGTTTCAGAATGTACAGTATCTTTATTCCCAAATGCTCTGGCTTCAAGGGTTTCTGATATTGACTTGAAGAACTCTACAAACCTCTCTGTTCTTTTGCAACAAATCTGTTGGAACAGAAGCCTCTCTAAGATCTGAGATTCCCTGACATTTTCTCTCCATCTGGAGAATGAGAATACAGCCAAGTAGATCAGAGGATCACAAGGAAACCAAGGACAGCAAATCTGATTTGGAGAAAAAAGGTTTGACTTAGTGTGACTCTGAGTAAGTTTTATAACCCCTCCTGTAGCCTGGGCTATAAGACAGAGCTAGTTCCTGATCCAACAGGCTTTCGAGATAACTGAAATGACACACACAAAATGTCCAGCTTTCAGAGAATGAAGTGCTATGTAACCTTTCTTGCATTTTTCTTTCGAAAGTAGTATGTTTCATTGGAATAAATTAATCAGCAAACACTGTGTGTTCACTCTGTGCCCAGTTTCATGCAGGGTTCTATGAGGTAGTCAAGTATAAGGTACAAACTCTGGACTTAAAGGGGCTTTCACCCTGATAGGAAGGTCAAGTTTTACCCATAAGAAACAATTAGGGAAAAACCAGGACAACTTGCGTAACAGAGTGCTAAGATATTGCAGACCTGCAAGAGAGCTGAAAGGCAAAGCTCACTGGCCAGAGCAGTTTTCAAAGGTGGTGTGGAAGTTGAGACTCAGTTTAGGTGTTGAAAGATGAGAAAACATTTTAGGCAAGTGTTCCAGGTAAACATGGACAAGGTTTGGAGGGGGACAATATGGAGAGAGACTTCATTAGGGTGGAGAAGGCTGGCATCCAAGTATTGGGAGGAGAATGTACGAGCTGGATGGGGAAAGGAGTGTGTTGAAAACACACGTGTCTTAGTCTGCTCCGGCTGCTATGACAAAATACCACAGAGTGGGTGGCTAAACAACAGAAAATTCTTTTTTCACAGAAGGAGGCCAGAAGCCCTAGGTCAAGGTGCTGGCAGGTTTGGTTTCTTCGGAGGCCTCTGCTGGACTTGCAGATGGCCACCTCGGCCTGTGTCCTCATGTGACCTTTTTTCTGTGCATGACCAGTCAGAGGAAGATCTCTGGAGTCTCTCTTTTCTTATAAGGGCACCCAGCCTAAGGATTAGGGTTCTACTCTATGACCTCATTTGACCTTAACCTCCTTAAAGGGCCTGTCTCAAAATACAGTCACATTGGAAGTTAAGGTATCAACATATGAATTTGAGGGGGACCCAGTGCAGTCCATAACAGCGTGCATGTGCTCGAGAAAGCACGGTGTGGCTGGGCAGTTTGTGAGGGCAGAACGTCTTCAGTGTGATGGGCAGGGAGGGCTGGAGCTCTGAGTGGACACAGACATGAATTGAGTGAAGGCATGTGGAGGACCCCAGAGGAACTAGAAATTATAGGACCAGGACTCCTTGCCCAATGGCTCAACCCTCACGAGCTCAAGTGCAGAAACCAGACCACATTCCCTGGATAACTCCCTGGAGAGAATGTCTCCATCATTTCCTGCATTTCTCTGTCCTCCCCCAGCACCTCTGGTCCATTGTGCCCTTACTTAGCTGGCTGCAGGACAGTGTGCGATAATTATAGAGCTGTTTTGTGCAGAGAGCCTTTTCACATCTGGATGACTGATGCTGATAATTACCAAGCAAGTTACTAAATCTGTCGGGTTTAGGTGAGGTGAGGCTCCACAGCTGGGGCTGCTGCTCACAGCTTCTCAGCAGAGAGAGAGGTGAGAACAAAAACCAAGAAAGGTGTGCTCAGATGCTTGGGATTGAGTGAAACCGGTTAATTACCACTCACTTGCTGTCTCCCTGAGTTGGGAGTTTCTGGCTAAGGAGCTCTTGTAGATCAGACAGAATATGACAACCTGCAACTTATTTCCACACTAAGAGGGTAGCAAGGACCAAGATACAGAGACAAGTGTGGAGATGGTCTCTCAGGTGCCAGAGCCATCACCACATGACTCAGATGCCCCTAGAACAGGGTGGTGGCATGAAGCAACAGGGTGAGAGCTGACCAAGCTCCTTATAGAGAGAGCTGGAGATCAGGTGTGCCCTTGGGGCAGAGACTTTTTGCTGCTAGGTGAAGGTTCTTAATCCAGGGCCCTAGATAAGGTTTTAAGGATCCATAAACTCCCTAAAATGGCATGCCAACATGTGTTTAAGTATGCGCATGAACATTTTCTGAGAAACAGGCTCCTACCATTAATCAGATTCTTGAAAGGCTTAAAAGGGTTCTGTGATCCCCAAAGGAGGATGATTATAAATGATTGCCCTAGACCCCTACAGAAACAGGTTTGACATGGGCAGAGCCCCCAAGAGACATCATGGTTCCTGCTGATCCTGAAATTATACTCCCGGGGTGTGTGTGTGCGTGTGTTTGTGTGTAAATGTGTGTGTTTGTATATTTTTCTAGAGAAAGGATTCAGTAGTTTTTGACAGATTCTTAAAAGGGTCCACAACCCTCAAAGGGTTAAGAACCTAAACTAGACGGGGGTCCATAAAGCTAGAAAGACTGCCTGTACTTAGCTATTCCTTTCCAAAGGGCGATCACAGAAACCTGAAAACGGCCCAAAGTAGGTCCGAGTAGTTCAGCTCAAAATCTGGGGATAACTGGGTCTGGGACCAGGCGCTGAATGGCAGCGCCACCCTTCATAAAAGAACACATTGGAGTCATTTTAAGAGTCAAATGCCCAGACGCCAGGGTGATGGTCACAAAGGTATCAGTAGTAGATGGGAATGTTCTTGGGTCTTTCTCTTTCAAAGCCCTGTGCCCCAGCTTTCAGAGACCCAAATACCTTCTTCATGGAAGCTCAAAATTCATTCATTAAATCCTTAGTGAGCGTTTAGTATGTGCCAGGCTCTATTTTAAAGGCAAAACAAGGGACTTGACTTCGGAGTGTTATCGACGTAGGCCCATTTTCTGCCCTGAACACGGGTATCCAGGGCACTGCTGACCAAGTGCATTGTTTCCAAGCTTAGCCCCACCGCGCCTGGTCTGGAGAGGCTAGACCATCCCGCCCACCGCAGCGGCAGGGGCCGAGAGGGGAGAACCCGTACGTGTGAGCATAGCTGAGGGAGGCTGGAAAGACACACAGGACGAGAGTGGGTGGGCCGGGCTCAGCCCCCGCAGTGCCGGGGCGGGGGGCTAGGCGGGGTGGGGTGGGGGCACTGCCCGCGGGCGGGCGGGGGACTTGGGGGAGGAGATGCTGCTCGCAGCCGCCACCGCCGCCGCGCCTGATCTCCGAGCTGTGCTCGCCCGTTCCCCGCCCTCTGGGGCCGTCGCGAAGCTTCGCTCTCCATACTGAGCAGTCCCCGGGAGGCGCTCGGACACGTTCCCTGCCCGGATAAGGATCGGCTCGGCGCTCGCTCCGCAGCGCGAAATCTCGCCATCAGCGCGGCTTGCGCGGCAGCTCCAGCCCGGCCGGGCGACGCCAGATCGCTATCTGGGGTGTAAAGGGAAGGCAGCGCCGCTGCTCCCGCCGCCACCCTCGGCCCTGCGCGCAGCGGCGGCCCCGGCGCTCGCCGCCCTCCTCTCCCTCATGCCTTCCTTCCCGGCGCTTCCTCCCGAGGGACTCCTGCTTCCCGCCGGCCCGGGGCCCTGCGCCCCTCCTCGCCAGGCCCCGCTGCCTCCTGAAGGTTACGCGACGCAGCGGAGGGGCGCGGGGGGCGCCCGCCCTCGCCGCCGCCTGCGCCGCCGCCCACTCCAACGCCTGCCGCGCCGGGCCGGCCGGGCTGCCGGCTGCTGCCACCGCAATCCCGGCTCCTAAATCAGTGCGGGGAGGCGCCCCCTTCCCCCACCCGGCTCCCCGGGCTCCCCAGGCCGCGATTGGCCGCGCGGGCGACCCCCACCCCCGGGCCCCCAGCTCCAGCTGCAGCGCCATTGGCTGCGGGTCTCCGCCAACCTTTACATAAGCCCCGGCGCGCTCGAGTGGAGTTGTATAAAGCGAGCGAGCGGCGTCGGGGCGGGAGGCTCGAGGCCAGCCCGGGACCCGGGGCTGGAAGCTGGGAGGCGGCAGCGGCAGAGGCGGCAGCGAGCGCCCGTGCTCCGACGCCCCCAGGCGGTGGGGCTGAGAGAGCCCGAGGGTGGCTCCGAGCGCTGACCCCGGTGTGAGTACCCGCCCCGGTGCTCCCACCCCCTCAGACAAAGTTTCTCCCGCCCTAAGCGCACCTCCCCATTTGCCAGCAGGGGTGGCGGGGATGCCGCCCGGGGACCAGGGAAGGCGGAGACCGCGAAGGCGGCGGAGGCTTTGCTTCCAACTTGCCAAGAGGCACAGGACTCGACTGGCGCACACAGCCTCCCCCGCGGGGTGGGGGCAAGGCTGGCGCCCGGCTGGAGGTAGAGGAGAGATGGGAGCGGAGGTGTGGGGACGATGGCTGGCAGAGCTGGCACGGTGTTGGGGTGCGCTGGAGGTCAGCTGTTTGGGGAGGAGGCACCGGGGCTGGAACCGAGACGGAGAGGGTGAGGAGGGAATGTGCTGGCCGTATTGGAGTCACCCAGCAAGGCGGGTTCAGCTCCGGCCCGAGGAAGCTACTGGCTTCGGCCGGGTGCCTACGCTTCCAGAATGGGGAAGACACCCGAGGAGCTGGCGCTTCTTCCCCAGGGAAGCTGAGCTCCCCGGGCACAGCGCTGGGTGGCAGAGAGCTCCGGCAGCCAGCCCCGAGCGGCGTAGCTGCCGGCTGTCTTTCCTGGGCCGAGGTGTGGTCTCCTTGCTTTCAGCCTGTTTCAGGCAAGCCAGCCTCAGGCATTCCAGGGGAACTGGGGGTCCTCCTTGGCCCCGTGGGGGCACATGGAGACTTCGGTGGGTCAGCAAGCCGGGCCTGGGGGCATGCCCAGCAATGCAGCGCTCTTCTTTGCAATACAGTATTTGGGAGCTCTGGTTAGTCCCGTTTCTGCAGAAACCAACTCAAGAATCCAAAGTCATTCCAGCCTGGGTGGGAGCCTTCCAGAGTGGCCAGCGAAATGATCCTAGGATAGTGGGGCGGGGGTGCTCCCCTTCCTTTGGGAATGACTAATGAATACTGCTGCTGTAGTGGGGTGTGCAGCTGGTGTGTCTTCTGTGCCTCCCAGGAGGTGCTTCGGCTCTCCAGGCAGGACACATTCTTGAGTCACACTTGAGGTGTCTTCAGGGATGGGTGCAGGACTTTCCAGGTGAAGTCAGATGGAAAAGAAGGGAGGAGAGTTCCAGGAATAGGGGACAGCTCTGTAGTGCCGTCTTCAATCAGGGGAGAATTGTGGGAAGAGAAATACTATTGATGGAAGATTTTTTTTTACCCTTCTGACATGGGGCTGGAGATAGCCGAGACTGAATTAAAGCAAATTCAGAGTCACACTGTACCTCTCAGCCATGAGGAAAGGGAGGTGAATGATGGAAAAGTAGGAACATGGCAGTTGTTCCAGTATGGCCCTTGGGGAAGCATTTTCTCTCCCTCTGACTTGATTAAGAACATCCTTCTGGCAGCAGGTCCTAAAGTCATTTTAAGAGGCAACTTAAGAAGGGTATTTAGGGTCTTGATGCTGGCAGAGTGGACCACAATTAGAATATTCTGGTTTCCAGTTGGGACAGATGGACTCCGGAGAAGGTCAAAGGTGGGCTGCTCAGTTGGGGCTATATCCTTCATTCATGCCCCATCCCTGAATATGGATGAGTTTTTGAACTCCTAGGATAACTGCTTCAGCCTGGAGATCTTTTAGGGGGCTATCAATCCATACCCCCAAACCCAGCTACACCCTATGCCTGCAGTCAACATTTTTTTCCTGCATTTTCTGACCTTCTTTCCATTGGGGCTTTGTACAGAAACATACCTGCTTGTTGCTCTTTCTTCCCTTCTCTCTATCTGGGCTGTACCTGGTGCTCTAAACCCTGATGTTTATTACTTGGCACCTCGATGTTTAGTTAAGATGTCTTATTGCTGTACAGAAGTGCCCCTGCGAATGTGTGGACCAATGGCCTGTGTAATTCTAGGGAGTGAAATACAGTCTCTTATAGAGAGAGGACCACCTACCAGGAAGGCAATCCTATTAAAGAGGTTGTGACAGTCTCTTGTTCTCAATCTTCTTGCACCTGCCGAGGTGATGGAAACTTAAAAGTAAAAGCAGGCTCCTTTGTGTCCAGTAGGGGGCACCAAAAGCACCCAGCAGTGGACCACTGACTTTGCCACTTTCTGCCCTGTACTGACTGCAGTAACTTAATGCTTTAAGCAAGCTCATAGGCCGCAACCGTCACTTTCATGACTGGAGCCCTTTTGCCACATGCTTGCTGGACTTCAGGTGGTCCTGTGATCTCAGATGCAATGGGGCAGGTGCAAGTACAGCATTCCAAGGAAAAGCTGGCTCACAGCCTCATCCACCAAGGTCATTCTTTTGTGCTTGGCCTCGGTTGTTCTTTGAACTCATTAAAGGCTCCTAGAGCCCAAGAGCATTAAGAGCTAGATGAGAGGATACTTGAAGCGCATCTAGAACAAACCCCATCCCATCCCCAACACTCACAGTACTTCATTTACAGATGAGAAAACTGAAGCCCAGTCAAGGCAAGTATCTTGCCCAAGGTCACATGGCTATTTGCTGGAAGAGACAGAGCTAGATTCTAGGGTTCCCAGTTCTCTACTCAGAGCTCTTTCCACTCCTGTGACCTGCTTCCTCTTTCCTATGGAAATGGATACGTGCTCTCTGCACAATAGGTACTCACAATTGCTGACTGGTCAGGCATAGGTGAATTAATAAATTTAGTAAATTTGGGGAAATTTCCTTCAGATCAGTTATTCAGAGTGAAGAGGTGAAGTGCTAACTTCTTGTATATGAACAGGTATTAGAAATTTTTGTATGTAATGTACATATACAGGTAATAGAAATTGCTAATTATTCCTTCCTTTTCCTCCACTATTGTAGCTCATTGTTCAAGTGGTCTTTTAGGCAAAAGAAATGTAACTCCAGGTTTCCATCCTTTCATTTAAGAATGAGAAGTGCCCAGTCCTTCTCCATAGTCTTAGAACCAGGCTGGAGTTCTTCCTTTCCTCTGTGAAGGCATGCTGGAATGGGGTCTCTGTCCTGCAGTCACACCGCTGCCTATGGGACCTCCAAAATTCAGATCCTGGATGAAATGGAGACTCTAACCAGTATTTGCCCACTTCCCCATTCTTGCTGTTCCCAGCTCAAGGTCAGAGTGCTAGAATGTTCTGTTTTTGCAAAATCCTCATGTTAGTGCTTCTGGGGTAACCTAGAAGACTCTACCATTTCCATCGCCCTTTTTCTGTTTTGTGAGTCTGGCTGTTGACATCTGAGCTGGGCCCTGGGAAGGTTTGCTGAGTGGCCTGTGGGCTGCCCCCTCTTCTCTCCCCACCCTGCTCCTTTGCACACTGCCTTGAGCTCCTCTGGCTTCCCCTTGGAGCCTCAGCAGACTTGATGGCAACCTTCAGGAGGAACCACTGCTGCAAAGCCAGAATTTTGAGAGGCAGATCCTCCTCTGTCCGTAAGGCTCACCCAAGGGATGCTTGTTGCCAGGGAAGATGCTTGAGCTTCCTCATCTCCTTCAGGCTCACAGACAAGTTGGTCTTCGTCTTCAGCGGGAGCAAGGAGGTGACAGGATAATGTGAACTACCAGAGAACAACAGCCCCCTCCTTGAAAGTGGGGTTCCTAGAGGCTGTGGTTGCAGTTCCTGGCTTCAGCTGAAGAAATTTGCCTGCATTCCCAAGGCTTGGTCTAGTCTAGATAAGAAGAGGATTATAATTATGTAAAATACAGCTATAGCACAGGATCTGTGGGCTTTTATGTGAATTGGGGGGAAGAAGGATCTACAGTTTGAGAAGTGGCATTAGACACTGAGAAAAGAAGTCACCCCTTTCATGAGCACACTAGACTGTTGATTCTTACCCCATTCTCATTGGGAAGGCAGTCCAGCATAGTGGAAAGGATACAGGCTTAGCATCTGGCTCCCCCACTCACTGGCTTAGAGACCTTGGACAAACCACTTACCCTCTGCATGCCTCAGTTTCCTCCTCTGTAAAATGGTGATGAGGGCAGGAAAGTGAAGATCAGGGAAGATAGTCTTTAACATGCCTCTGCCTTAGATAAGATGTAAGGAGGCATTCAGCTGGAAGGGGATACTGTGGGATCACTGGGAACCATTCTGAGGCTTCCTTTTCCCAGCACGTGAGCATGAGTGTCCAGGTTTGCACGTCAGTCTCTGCTGACAGCAACATCTGGGCCAACCGACAAGGCTTTCTTGGCAGGGCTCCCTTGTTGCCTTCTTCCCTTCCCCACCTTGGGGTTTTAATTTTGGGGTTCCACCATGCTTGGGGGAAAGAAATTTTACAGGTCCCAGGATAATTCTGAATGTGATGGAAGGCCCTGAGCTATTGATTCCTAAGGAGGGATCTCTGTGCTGGGAGAAGCCTTCCTCGGAGCCCAGTGATTTAAGAGTGCTGACAAATCCATGCTCACGGAGCCTCCTGCAGGCTGCAGATACAGGCTTCCGGGCCAGCCAGGGCTGGCGAGGGATTTCTGGGGAGCCTGGCTGGTTGCTTAGGGGACATAAACCTGTAAACTCTCCTTAGGAGAAAGTATGAAATCAATTGGTTCATTATCACACAAAACACACCCTGGACCACTGAGGGCGTTTAAGAAATGAGAAGCAGCAAAGGACTTGGAGGTTGTTTTTGAAAAGTATGCAAAAAATATGAAGGGTTTGGGGAAGAGAAGGGTCCAGGAAGACCTTCTTCCACTGAACCACTCATGATCTTGAACTTATCAAAGTCCTTTGTCAGTGACTAGAGGAGTTACTTTGCCTCCCAGATATTTGGCAATGTCTGGTGCATTTTTGGCTGTCATGACTGAGGTGTGGGGTGCTACTGGCATCCAGTGGGTAGAGGTGAGGGATAAGGCTGAACATCACACAGTGCACAGGAGAGCCCCCCATAAAGAATTGTCTGCCCTAAAAATGTTAGTAGTGCCAAGGCTGAGAACCCCTGGGCTAGAGCATTCCAGCATAGAATCATAGCATGTCAGGGGTGGGAGAGATTTTAGAAGTGTTCTCATCCAACTCTCCCATTTCACAGGTAAGGACACTAACTGCCAGCTGGAAAGGTAAAGAGACCAGCCAGGGTCACACAGCAAGCAAGTGTCAAAGCTGGTCTGGAACTCAGATCTGCTGCTGTCTCCTGAGACTGACTTAACCAGCCTCTCTCAAAGATGTTGTGAAGATTATAGGAGAGCTGTGAAAACACTTAGAAAACTAGAAAGAGACTATTATTAATATTGCTATTATTAAGAATTTGGGAGTTTGGAAAGTTCTATTTCTGGCTCTGCTACTGACTCATTGTGTAATACTGGGTGCATCATACCCCCACCCCCATGCCTCTCTGTGAGTGTGTGTGTCATGGTGGGTGGTCTTAGCAAATGATAAATATATCATAATCATTATCTTTACAGAAAAGTCCAAAGATTTGCCCTTCAAAAACCCCAGGCACTTTAAAAAAAAAGAAAAAAATTTTCCTTGAAAGAAATCATGTTGACTTTGTTAGAAGCAAAGTGTTTTCTTCTTGGAAAAATTCCAGTACCCAGGCCCTGTAAATTGGTTCCAGCCCAGGAAATCTGATCAACATCCGGAGGAGAAACTGATAGCTCCCTGAATGACAAGGGACTGGATTTGTCCCGACTCCTTCTGAGAAGGGGAGGTGGCGGCTTCTCCTCTACCCTTTCCTGCTCAGCCCTCCTGGCACAGGAAAGTTCTGCAGGGAACTTCAAGGAGGAATGGGAAGGCATGTCATTAATAGTAAAACCTTGTTTACTTAACAGACATATTCTTAAAGATCTCTTCCAGGGGACGTTTTGACATATTACTTTAATTAGCCGCAGAAGGATCGTGAGTGCAGAGAGTGTGAAATGACCCTTCCTGTTGTTTCCAGTTACTCTTATCTTTGTTTGCACCCCACAAGTACAGCGACAAGGCCATGGGAATCACTGCTGAGCTCGGGGTGTCCTGCTACCAGAGGAAGGGTTGCAGGGGCTTCCTAACCACAGCCTCCACCTCCCTGGAGAGCAGCCCCCAAGTGGAGGTGTCTCCAAGGACAGCCCCACCCTGCCCTCTGGTGATGTCTGTCTGTAAAGACCTACCCTGTCAAGCAGATCCTGAGACAGCTTTCAGGATGGGGAGCAGGCCTTGGAGCCCGACGCGCTCCCTGGATGGGCAGAGGAGCTCTTGCAGGACTGGTGGGAGCAGCCGTGGTTGGGGTTTTTCATAGAAGGCCTGTCCCTGGTCTTGCCCTTCTTGTGCTCAGGATTGGAGGTAGGAAGTCACTCTAGACTTGGCTTAGAAGACTGAGGTTACACCCCTCCCTGTGCATGTCTGTGACAAGCCCCTCAGCTTCTGGAGGTCAGTCCATGTAATCAGAGGAGCTGAGCAGACAGGCCTTTTCTGTCTTGTTTCTAAGTGATGTCACATGCCTGTGCACCCTGGTCTCTGAGAACAGACTCTTTCTTGGAAATCCTAATCATGCACTTCTTATCTGAGAAGTTATGTATATCCAAAGAGGCTTTGCAAGTGGGGAAATAAGAGACCCCATGAAGGAGAAAAGCTGCCTTGCAAGCAGTGTGGAGGGAAGCACTCTGTCTTTTGTTCTCAACTCTAACCTCTCTGCCTGGCATGGTGTTTGGTTAGGAAGGGATCTCTGTTGGGGCTTAGTGGATGAGCAAATGAATAAGTGAATGTAGGTGGCCCTTGGTGTTAAAGTGTACCTTCAAACTGGCCTGGGTCAGTGAGGCCAGCTTTCCATCTGGCTCCTTCCCAGAGCTGACACTTGGTACCAGGCCTCTAGAAACCCCAAACTGATCAAGTGTTTGAGAAGCCCCTGCAGGGCCAGCCCAGCCCAGGGAGTGGTGGCCAGCTCTGAACCTTGAGCAAGGCCAAGTTTCTGTTCTTTTTCACCACCCACTGGGTGCTCGCTCCCCTTCCCTGCACCTTCCCACCAGGCTTCTGCAAGGAAGCTCAGTGCACCAAGCTGATAGAATAGATGATAATTTGGGTGTCCACTGAAGACAGACTAAGGAGTGAGTCATTGCTTCACAGAAAGATACCTAGGAGGATGCTTTTAAATAGCAAAGTCCAGTAATGCATTTTAAGTAACTTAGGGGGTAAAAACCTGACCTATAGACTCTTGGGCCTGGGAAAGAACTTTGGAAATCATCCAGTACCATGCCCACCTATCCCAGGATGTCCAGATCCCCTCTGTGTTACTCTCAATCACTTTCCAGAAACACGGCCTATCTGTCCAGCACACTGCTGTCCCAAACCTAAAATGCCATTTCTAAAATGCAAGTCTGATCATGTCTTGAACCGACTTCAAAAACTCTCCTCCCGTGTGACTCCAGGCTCCTTGGCATAGCTGGTAGGCTCTGCGGACCCCAACTGCTGCCTCCACCCAGGACAGTCTCCACCCTCTCCTGCACCCTCCCTCCTCCCTCTCGCTCAGGGCACACCCCAGACACTGCATTCCAGCAGCAAAGACCACATGTGCAGCCTGCACCATGCCTGCACCAAGCCGCGTCACATCAGGCCTTTGATCTGAAGGGCTCCCCCGAGAAGGCAGCAGCTCCCTTTGAATCCTGGTTGCCCTTCTCCAGAGGCCCTTCCCTGCCTGCCCTTCCCACCACACTCACTAACGCCTCCCTCCTATGGGCTTCTTTTGGACTTTGTGCCTTTTGCTGCTCTGAACTTTTCCCCTCATTTTGTGTCTTCTGTGGTACTGTTCAGCTTCTTGGGGTCAGGAGCCAGTTTTAGGCATCGTTTCTAAGCTGGGCCATAGGCGTACTTAATGTTTGAAGAATGAATGTGTATATTACAGTAAAGAAAGGGCTTCTGTGTTTGGAAAGCAGTACTTAAGAAGTCAAAGAACTCTGCTAGGCTCCTGAGACTAACTAGTAACAGAAGCAAACCTATTCCTTCAAGTCTGACAGTCCTAAACATTTGATTCAAGTTTTGGCAACTACTCTCAGAAGAGGAGTGCCTAGTGGGCCTGGACTCCACCTCCTGAGGTGTATTCATTCATTCAACAAACATTTATTAGCAGTAGTAATAGTATGAAGTTACTGTTAACCTACCATGCATGGACTGCTTGCCAGGCACTGTGCTCAGCACTTAGTACACGTTTCATTCCCCATCTTACAGACCAGGAAGTCTGAGCAGTTAATAATAATTATTAAGGACCTGCTCTGCTTTGTGCAAAAGGGTAGGAGACTCCATTTGCCCTCTCACTTTCAGAAACACCATTTCATTAGCCTGCTTGTCTCTGTGCCTCCTTCTAGCCTGGGTCCCCTGAGTTTTCATCTACCTTTTCTGGAGCAGGACCAAGTCTGTCTGTCTGTGCCTATAGCTGCAGGCAGTGTCTGGAGCTCTCTCCAGGTAGAGGGAAGGGAGAAAGCCTTGTATTTTCTTAGTACTGGGGAAGACACATATGGCCTGGTGGCCCCTGGGGGTAGCCAGATGCAGAAGGTCTGTTGTTTGTCCTGCAGGCTGGCACTGCAGAGGACATTGGACAGAGGCAGGGTGAGAAGTGCCAATGACTGAGACATTAGAATGTGCAATCCAGGGGCAAGGACATAATTTTGTTCTCAGCTGTGTTCCCAGTGTGCAGAACAGTCCCTGTTACAGAGGAGGTGCACAAGAATTCCAAGTGAATGAATGAGGAGATACTGAATGGCAGCCTCAAGCCTTCTCTCCCACTTGGGACCCAGTATTTGCTTCCTAACGTGCCACTCCACTTCCAGCCCTACTGCCCATGGCCTGCTCCACATCCCACTGTCACAGTGTCCTTTCTAACACCCCACTCCAGCCAGGTCACTCCCAGCGCTCTGGCTGATGTCGCTCTCAAGGCTGCCACTGTCTGTCCAGCCTCCTCGGCTGCACTTCGCACCAGTGTCTGGCCTCATCCCAAGCTGCAGCCACATGGAGCCTCCGTGCACTCATCCAGCGTGCACTCACTGGCCCCTCAGTCTGGAACTCTCTCCGCCGTGTCCCTTTGCCCCGCTCACCACCGCCTCTCTCTTGGACCTTCCCCAGCTGGCCCCAGGCAGAGGTGCTCGTTCCTTGCACTCTCTTCCCGTCTCACTTAGTTTAAGACAAGTTTGGTGCAGTGAGAGACACTGTTTACTGTAGTGTCCAAAAACACCAATTCTGTAGCCAACTGGGTTAGGTGCAAATCCAGCTGCATCACGCCCTAGCTGTGTGAGCTTGGGAAAGTTACATAGGCTCTCTTCACCTTGGTGTGCTCATCTGTGAAGGGACAAGAGTAGTACCTAGGTCACAGGCCACCATGAGGATTAAATGAGGTCATCTGTGCTGGCACATCATCCGTAGGGGGTAAGGGCTATTATTACCACCCATTCCTCCTGTTGTACTTGTTACATCAAATTGCAGTCAAAATCTCTGTTTGCCTTGTGGACAGGGTCCCACGAATTCAGCTGATGAGTGACACGACCAGCTCTGAGATTAGAGTGGGAGCTCGGAAGGCTTGCGGCAGTGGGGTGAGGTGGGCGGCAGCGGGGGCAGTCAGCAAGTACTGCTGTCCTGCAGTGAAGGATAGAGGGGGGCAGATCCCCGGCAGCGGGATGGAAAGGCTGGGCAGTTCTGAGAGGCGTTCAGGAAGCAGAGTTGATCCGGTGATCCAGTAACTGCAAAGGAAGAAGAACCAACTACACCAGCAGATTTCCAACCTGAGAGACAGTGTTGGGTTTCCAAGGGGCCCAACAAACAGCATCGCATTTCCCCACTCGGATTCGGGACCAGCTGAGAGAGACCAAGGGGAGGGAGAGGGAGGAGAGAGGCCAGGCTCAGGCAGGCTGCCATGAAAATGCCACCATTGTGACAGAGCTGTCGGGAAGGCCAGGCTTTGGAGCGGGGTCTGTGGGGCCTGCCGGGCACCCTTGCCTCCCCCGCAGCCTCCCTGAGGATGGGCACAGGCCTGAGCCTCCCCCAAGCTCAGCACAGGGCAGAGCAGCCTTTGCAGAGAGGCAGGTCCAGAAGGGCCCTGCATGCCTGGTGCTTCCACCCTGACCGACCAGAGGAGTCCCTCCTCTGCCCCTCAGGAGGGAGGGGGAAGGAGGGAGGCCGCAAGTGTTGCCCCATTCCAGTTCTCTCAGTCTCACACTGCTGCCATAGTGGGCAGGATAAGTCTCTGCCTTGGGACGGTCCTGGGTGTTGTAGGGTGTGGCAGCATCCTGGCCTCTCCCCACTAGATGCCAGCAGCACCCCTTTTCCCTGGTTGTGACAACCAAAAATATCTCCAGACATCAACAGATGTTGGAGGGATGTAGCAAAATTGCCCCAGGTTGAGAGCCACTGCTCCCATCTGATGAGAGGTTCTCGGGATGGAAACCCAAGGGGTGGGAAGAATGCTTCCTCCCAGCTTGTGACCCAGGCACGGGAGCCTTCAAATGGGCAGTGCTGGGAGGGCAGCTCGCGGTGAGAGCTGGGTCTTGCAGACCTCTGAGAAGCCGGCTGCCTGCTGCTCTTCCTCACCCTCTCCTCCTCCTGCCTGTCCAATCCAGGGAACTTCTTAGCATCCTTAACACTCAGTGCCCCCGCTGACCTCTGTGGAAGTACTCGCCAGCTCCTGTCCTGGCCCCTGCTAATTCAGAGATCTCTCTGTGCTCCCCTCTCCACAGCACCCCTCACCTTGTACAGCAAATGTTGACTTTCTCCCTATGACCCCAGCGCCACCAAGCACAAGCCAGCTCGGCGAGGGTCCACAGGGAGTGTCGTCGTGGGTGAGTGAGCCAGGGCAGCTCCTGTTGGCTCTTCTCAGTGGTGCCTTAGTTCCAGGTGCCCTTTGTGGGCCTCCGTGTAGGTCTGGGGCCCAGCCTGTGCAGGGCAGAGTGCTGTGGCTGCCCAGATCCGAGTCTCTGTCCTCCTACAATGTCTGGAAAGGGTCTGTGCTCCCTGCCAACATCTAAAACATTGAGGGCTCTTACTTTTGTGAGAGTTGAGGGTGCTGTCCTTGGCTCTCAATAATTGCTAAAGAACTGCATGCCTTGAAAATTGCCCTGGAAGCCTCTCCCCACAGCTGCCTGACCCCACATCAGAGATTCAGGTTGCTTGGTTACTGGTTCTCAGACCCAATTCAGGAAAGTCCCGAGGCCACAGGAACTGAGTTTGACTGCATATAACACACAGCCAGTGTCTAGAGCCTGTCTAATCTTAGCGTGAAAGGAAAGGAGACAACCCGTGAGCGCTGGCCAGCCTGGCCAGAGAGGCGCTCACTGGCTCACCTAACCCCTGAAACCTTGGCCAGTCGTATGACTCCCATGTTACAGATGAGGACACTGCATAGAACGATTCAGAAACATGCCCAAGGTTACCAGCTAGTTAATGGTGGGACTGAGATCCAAGTACAGCTCCCTGACTTGGGCTTCATTTTGTTGACTTTTTTCCTCTTTCTGCTGAGGATTGTTCAAGACGTTTGCTTATTGAGCATTTCATAGAACTTATTATTACAAAGCAATTCTCACCGCCTGAAACACATGTCCTACCATCTCTCACCCTTGTTAAAACTGCTCTTCACCCCCTCCCCACACATCCCCCGCAGGAGCAGCTCACTTTCCACACTGAGCCACCGGGGATTCTGGCCCTGAGCCCTCTGCCCAAACTCTGCCTTTGATAATTCGCTCCCCCTGGATGTCCTCCTGTTGCATTTACACCCCTTACTACTTAGTACCGCCTGTGCCTGTGAGTACTGCCCACGGTTCTCTCATATGCAGTAGGCGATTGATACACAAGCATTCAAGTAAACAAAAAGTTCAGTTCAACCTACTTTTTTATTCTATTTTTAACCTTTCTGCATGTTCTCCCAAAAGATTCAAATGTTTACAGTGGTGTGACAGGTTTCCCAAGCCAGCCATGTAAAATGTGAGGTCACTCCGGGCACCGGCTGCCCTTCTGCCTCAGTCAGTACCATCCTGCTCTGCTTTCTGCCCAAACCCCAGATCCTGCCTCCTCCTTTGACATTCTCTAGCTAAATAGATTTTTATATACTTCAACAAGCTGGTGATGAATTTTGGAAGCAGAAACATCTTTTCACTTTAAAGCAAATAGCAGTTTATATTCCCATCTGGAGACCAGGAGTCCAGGGAAGTGGTTCTCAACCCAGACTGCCTATTAGCATCATGGGGGAACTTAAAAATATGCAGACCAATTTTATCAGAAAACTGGGCAAAGGACCTGGGCAGCAGCATATTTCTAAAACCTCCCCAGATGATTCAGTTGGGCATCTCGAGTTCAGAACCGCTGGCCTAGAGCCTTGCTACTGAAAGTGAGGTCTGCAGAGCAGCAGCCTTGGCGTCACCTGACAGCCTGTTAGAATGCCAAATCCCAGGCCCCACCCCAGACCTACCAAGTCAGAATCTGCCCTTTACTGAGATCCTCAGGTGACTGGTAAGCATGTTACTGTTTGAGGAACATTGTTTTAAAAGGACCACCAGGTAATACATGTACACAGTGATATTTGAGAAACACTGAAGCACTAGCATTAGAACAATGTCCCTCAAATTTTGCAACATACTAGAATCAGTGCAGAGCTTTGGAAATTGATACACCTGCTGCATCCTATACCAGCTAAATGAGAATTTCTTGGGATGAGACCCAGGCATCAGTATTTTTCTGTGGTAAGATATATATAATATAAAATTTACCATTTTAACTATTTTAAGTGTACAGTTCAGTGGCATGAAGTACATTTCATTCATGTTACATGCAACCATCACCACCATCCATCTCCAGAACTCCTTTCATCTTCCCAAACAGAAATTCTGTCCCCTTTAAACACTAACTCTCCATTCTGTGTTCCTCCCACCCCTTGACAACCACCATTCTTCCTGTCTTTGTGCATCTGACCACTCTGGGTACCTCATGTAAGTGGAATCATACAGTCTTTGTCCTTTTGTGCCTGGCTTTTTCACTTAGCATAATGTCTTCAAGGTTTATCCACATTGTAGCATGTGTCCGAATTTTCTTCCTTTTAAGGCTTAAAATATTCCATTGTATGTATATACCACATTTTGTTTATCCATTCAACCATTAATGGACACTTACGTTGTTTCCACCTTTTGGCTATTGTGACTAATGCTGCTATGACATGGATGTGTGAATATCTTTTCAAGTCTCTTCTTTCAATTCTTTTGGGTATGTACCCAGAAGTGGAGTTTCAGGATCACATGGTAATTTGGATTTTTTGAGGAACTGCTGCATAGCAGTTTTCCACAGCAGCTGCACCGTTTTACATTCCCACCAGTGATGCACAGGGTCCTAACTCCTCCACGTCCTCTCCAAGGATTGTTATTTTCTGGTGTTTCGAGTACAGCCATCCTAATGGGTGTGAAGTGGTATCACATTGTGGTTTTCATTTGCATTTCCATAATGATTAATGATGTTGAATATCTTTTCACACACTTATTGGCCATTTGTATATCTTCTTTAGAGAAATGTCTATTCAAGTTCTTTGCCCATTTTGGATTGGGTTGTTTGGTTTTTGAATTGTAGGACTTCTTTATATATTCTGCATTTTAATCCCTTGTCCAATAAATGATTGGCAAATATTTTCTCCCATTCTGTGGCTCACCTTTTCACTCTGTTGATAGTGTCCTTTGATGTATAAAGGTTTTAAATTTTGATGTAGTCCA
The DNA here is from genome assembly GCF_030020395.1 of Manis pentadactyla. Taxonomy (NCBI): domain Eukaryota; kingdom Metazoa; phylum Chordata; class Mammalia; order Pholidota; family Manidae; genus Manis; species Manis pentadactyla. The sequence goes on along the minus strand of NC_080026.1, from coordinate 108,833,454 downwards.
TTATGTCTACTTTTCCTTCGGTTGCCTGTGCTTTTGGTGTACAGCTAAAGTCAAGCAGTGTTTCCCAAACTTTAATGTATGTTTGAATCACCTGAAATCTTGTTAAAATGCATATTCTGACTTATTAGGTCTGGGGTGGGGCCCAAGTTTCTGCATTTTAACAAAATTCCAAACTACTGCTGATGCTGCTGGTCTGGACACCACTCTGAGTAATGTAGAGGAGTGTTTCAAGGATTTCCTTCATTGCATATTTACCAGACCTTTTCCTGAGTTTCCTCGCAACAACTGTTTCCTGATCCACCATCAAGACAGACCCACAGCTTAACCCTAGTGGGTGCACTGGGTGCCTTTGGTGTGGCAGAGGAATGAAGTGTAAGGTGCATATTCTTCCTGCTTCACTCTCACCCCGCCTTGGTTGGGAGGCCATTCACTGGTCTGCCCATGCCAGGTGACCTCAGGTTCCCCGCTAACAATGGCTAGTTCCTCTTTAACATTGGCCCCTAAGAGGGAACAAACTGTAGAACCTGCTGAAATGCTGTTTCATGCTTAATATACCTAGAAAGAAAAACCACACAGTTTGCTCTGAAGTTTATAGAAGAAATTGAGGAGAAAAACTGCTGAAGGTCTGCTTCTTTAAAAAAACCCTTTAATCTATTGAAGAATTTAGAGCTAGAAGGAACCTTTAGAGCTCTATTCCCAAACCCTTGTTTGGGAGAAGAAAGCTGGGTCCAAAGAGGCTGTGACTCGTTTCAGGTCACCAAGCAAAATAGAGGTGGGCCCACAGGTGTATTATTTCTTTTTAATCTTGCTTTAGGTTATTTGTCTGGAAATGGATAACGCAGAGTAGCTACTTCTTTTATGGGGCTCCTCTAATTAAAAGTTCTACTTGTCATGGAAAAGGTAAAAATCAAGAGGCTGGATTGTGGTTCTTGCCCCTCATGGCCTTCATTAGAACATTTCTGCCAGCTGCTTGTTTTACCCTAATAGCACCTGCCTCCCTGGTGGCAGTTACTCAAATTACAGATACGGCACCTGGGAGAAACTAGCTTTAGAAGGCATACCTGACACCACTTTTCTCTTTCATGCCCACTGGAAATGTAAGCTGATCACAGTACTCTTTCAAGCCACTGCCAATCAATTGCATTGGCTCTCAAGTTGAAATTCATTTGCTGTCCCTATGCTAGAGATCATACCTTAAAAAGTTCAGTGACCTTCAGATCCGTGCTACATTTCAGCATGTCTACACTGGTTATTAAATACTCTTTACCTTCTAATTACCCCCTCAGCTGCTCACTGATCCAATTCTGAGTTTCCTTTTTCCATCCAAACTTCCTGATGAGTTGCAGAACTCGTGTAGTGATGCATTTGCCTTTGGTGATCAGAGAGCCCAGTAGAAGATGCTGCCTTGTTCAGACATCTCTGTAATTTGGACCGACCTCATTTCGATAGTGCACTACTCAACATGTGCCCCAGGAATGCACTCCAAGAGCTTCCTCCCCAGGAAGGCTTGCTGAGGGTAGTTTCTGTCCTGCAGTTGGAGCCCTGCCCCTGTGTCTCTCCAGCCTCTCCATTAAGGCATTAGGAAGGCTTCCAAATCATGTTTGGCTCCAAAGGCAGTGCCTGGGTCCTTCCCTTTGGTCTCTGGGTTCTGAACTGGAGCAAAACTCACTTGCTGGCAGGAGTGTCTGTCTCCATATGAAGCGTCAATCTTCAGATCTTCTTTTCATTAAGATATCAGCCTCACTCAGCCTTGCTCTCAGCCGCCAGATGCACAGAAAAGCCAGCAGGACAAGGTCCATCAGGAAGGGGTTGCTGCTGTCTGAAGGCAGGAAGGCACCACTGTGTGGGCCTTATTCCAGCAGAGCCTTTAGAACACTGTGAGTTCTGATTCTAGGCTGGTGGGCCGAGTCTCTGAGTGGAGCCATCTGTAGCAATCTAAGTGTCTCCCTTGTGCATACAAGGGTGGGGTGGAGTCCTTCCACCTCCTTGGCCATTTCATCTGTCTCCTGGGTGTGTGCCACCAGCTCTCGTGGCCCCAGGCTGCTTGGCAACACCCTGAGTTATGTTAGAGATATAACAATGAATTATACAATGGAATATACATAATTAATTTATAATAAAACACACATGCAATGGTTTAATTTCTCCAAGTGAATGATGTGCCAGTCTCTAGATTTTGCCGGAATACATTCCTTAACTGCTTCCTGACCTAGAAGCAATGACCAGCTGTGCTGGGGAGGGACCTTGGCTGGGGAAACCTGCCAAATCACAGATTCCCTCCGGGTTCCCTCTAGGGTATGTCCCACAGAAAGACAATCCTTCACTGCCTCTACTGTTGTTCCAGACCTTGGTACCCATGGGGGTCTCACCCCACCCCAGGTCTGTTGGAGAGCTGTTATTTTCTTCAGTCCCCAGTCTTTCTCCCAGAATAACGGGACACGCCTATGTATTTATACCCTATCATTCTTTTGTTCCTTCATTCAATCACTAAACAAATATGTTTTGAGTGGCTACTATGTACCAGACAGTGTCTTGCCTTGATGAACATGAGTGAACAAAACAGACCAAGATCCATGTCCTGGTGGAGCTTACATTCTAGCAGAGGGAGACCAACAACAGAGAGTAAGCATGATGAATGAGGTCATTCTACAGTATGTTACACAGTGTAGGTGTTATAAAAAGAGAAGAAGCAGAGCAGGGTAAGAGTGATCAGGCGCGATGGGAGGAGGTTGCAGTTTTACAGAGGGTGGTCAGGGCAGGTCTTGTGGAAAAGCTACAGTGTAGGAATGGCCAGGTCCTCTGTGGACAGGGGAGAAGGGCCCCTCTGTGCCAACCCAGGATTAGCTTTTCCTGGGCTGCTCTGGCTAAGGGGTCTTTCAGTAACATTGGTAACTTTTGGTTTCAGATGTTCAAGATGTTACTATTCCTGCTGCTGCTATGGTTTCTGCCCCCCACTGAGGGGTCCCAGCATGCGGAACCCATGTTCACTGCAGTCACCAACTCAGTTCTGCCTCCTGACTATGACAGCAACCCTACCCAGCTCAACTATGGTGTGGCAGTTACTGATGTGGACCATGATGGGGACTTTGAGATCGTTGTGGCAGGGTAAGTGCCCCCCACCCTGAGTTTGACAGATATATTTAGGCAGCTTTGCTGTGATAAGGCTGAGTAACAAACAACTCCAAAACCCATTGGTTTGCAACAGCACGCATTCTCACTCATAGGTCTTGGCTGGGCTCAGCGTGGGCTCTGATACGCTATGTCCTTGCCTTTCACTATAGCAGTGAAGGGATGGAGGGCAGATCAGAAGAAGGTGCTTGGTCCACAGGCTTTACAGTGAGGAAATTGGAATGCTCTGCTTCAAGGCAATCTCCTCATACTTAAGCCTCTTTATTACGTAGGTATTACTTCCTTACCAGTGGGACTCTAGAATCTCTGTATAGGAGGAGCTTAAGCATGACAATTATGGTAGAAGTGGATGCTCAAAACTGCCTTTGCCACAGCATTTTAAGAAAGACTAAGAAAACATTGATTGTCTATTTCAAAGAAGTGGGGGAGATGGGAATTAAGGAGAGCTGAACTTCCTTGGAGCCATGCCTTGGTGTCCCCTGCTCCCCTCTCTCCTGAGAAATAACATTGTGTAGCAACAAAACATAAGATTTGGAACCCAAATAGCTTGAGTTCATGCCCTAGATCTACAACTTTCCAGTTGCATGGCCTTGAGTCAATCCCTTAACTCACTACGATTCAGATATATCAGGTGTATATAAAGATGGGAATAGTTGTAATGCCTTCTTGTCCTAAAGCCTCAATAGGGTATTACAAGTGCCAGTGCATTTCTGCCAGTCACCACCAAAAAATATTATTTATGGAGTGCTAATATGTGCCAGGCACTGTGCTAAGCCATTCACATGCATTGTCTTATTTAATCCTTCTGAGATCACCATAAAATATGTGTGCAAGAAAACGAAATTAAGGTTCAGAGACAGTTATCAACTTGCCCTGGTCAAGAAAATTGTAAGTGGATGAGTCAGGATTTGAACCTCAAGGCTCCCTAACTATAGAACTATTAAACTACATTGTACAAAGTTTAGTTAGCATTTCAAAAAAAGTCAGTCAATAAAAACACTACAGGGGCTTATCATCCTCATTCTGGGGGGCCTGAGCTTTTATGGCAGCACTGAACAAAGTCACTGGCAGGTAACATTATTGGTAGCAGCTGCATGTAACAGTAGAAAGCATTGATCTTGGAATTGGAAAACCAGGTTTTAATTCTAACCATACCGCCCAATAGCTGTGAACCTTGTGCAAGTTACTTAGCTATGCAGCCTTTGCTCTCCTCTTCTGTAAAATGGGCATATTGAAATTACCCACCCCCTCCACACAGGGCAGTGGTGAGGATCAGTGGTGATGATTAGTAGAAAAGATGCTTTGTAAAGTGCATTTCTTCTTTCATATATTTATTTCTTCTAGCCCTTGAAAACTAGAAAGTACTAGATTCCAGACCTCCTAGAAGTCCAGATGAGCATGCCATTCAATAGAACTTTCTATAGTGATGGAGGTATTCTATGTTGGTGCCGGCCAATATGGTATCCACTAGCTACATGTGGCTACTGAGTACTTGAAATGTGGCTACTGTGAGCAAGGAACTAAATTTTTAATTTTATTTCATTTTAATTCTATAGCCCATTTAAATTAGCACTGTTTCAGGCCTTTAAGAAATAAGGAAAACTTAAAGACCAGAGTGTAATAGGAAAAGGGAAAATAGAAAAGGTTGTAACAATCCTTATTGCCTGAGGTGACCTGAGCAGGGTGGGGCCAAGGAGCTTGTCTCGGTTCAATGCCATGACATCTAGTCATTCTCTAAATAAGGAAGAAGTGCTCCCGGTCAAACCCTGCCTCCCAGAGCCGTGGCTCCTTCAGCAGAGTCTCTGCTTAAAGGACTTTGATGCATTTCCAAAATGTTCTGCTTGGCCCTGCCTCCTGCTAGGTGATACAAGCCTCCCCTGGTGGACCCTTGGAGCTGACAGAGGGCAGAGAACAGAGGGGCAACCATCCTTCCCGCCTTCTGGGCCCCCCTGCCAGTTACTGCTGTGAGCATGCTCTCCTTTCATCCTGGATGGTGGGCTTCAAGTGCAAGGCTCCATCCCACCCATCCTCTGATGTGCGTGGGATTGCTGCGGCATCTCCTGAGTGTGCAGCTTCTTTCTTTCTAGTGCTGGGCATTCATTTCATCTTCTTTTTTGGTGAAGTCTTTTCCTCTTTCCAAAGAACGCAAGAAATTTGTTTTTAATTCCTCTTTGGTAGGGAGGCTAGCCAATCATTTGTAATCCACTTAGAGTAGATGTCTAAACCTTGCCTAGCTTGCTGCTTCCTGTGGGTCCTGCAACACTTGGAATCATCCTTTAGAAACCAGAACCAGACCATCCTGGGTCCTGATCCTGAATCAGCCAGAGATCAAGGAAAGACCCTTGTCTCTTCTCCCAGGGAAGGGTTGAGCCAGCCAGCCCCTGCCTGAGAAAGCTTGGGCCGCTGGGTCTTCTGAAAGCTAATATTGCTCACCTGGAGAAAGAAGAAATGTTACATGGAGGACAGGATGGTGAAATTGGGCACCCTCCCAGCTCCAGGTCAGGCCTCCTTTGTGGCTGTTGTGAAGTATTGTGAATTCTCAGAGAGTCAGAAAGACACATTCTAATTTAAGTACCAAAATACATTCCAAAGGCAAATACAACTTTTTATTATCTTCAGTTTAGGATGATTTGTCACTGTCTTCTTTGGGCTGGAGAATCAAAGGGTGACTATACAGACATATTTAAATCAGGACCTTTGGAGGTCATTCCATCCACCCCTTGCCTTCCATAGGCCACACCTACAGTTTTTGGAGGCTTCATTTATTTAGAGCCTTCTAAGGAAATGTGTGTGAGTTTTGTAATCCTGCTCAATTGCTTATGTCAAGAATCTATTTGATAATCTGAGTCCCTCATATTCAAGCTTAATAAGCCATTTATTTTAACTTCTGTTTTGCTATTGCCTTTGAAACTGTAAACCAAGTGGTCACCATCTTTTCAAATAATGGCAGCTAGGGTCACTCCCCTGCCTATCCTTTCCTGTGGACTCCTTGGCGACATATCTGACTTTGAGCCTTAGTCTATTTCATCCATCCTACACCCATATATTAACTCTGTTTCCTTTTCTGTTTGACTGTAGACTCTCTGCTTAAAAATCATGTAGCAATAGTTGAAATTTTCAAAAATTGAATGTGAATGCCTTTACCTGGGGCCCCTATAGTCCAGCTCACGACGGACCACTCTCTATTATCTTACAGACCTTTCCATTAAGCTGGCTCCTGAAGGCATTAAAGTTTGCAACCCCTGGGATAATGGCTAGTTTTTCGGTTTATAAAGTGCCCTGTACTTGAACTTGTTTTGGATTAGTTGACCTTGTAGTGTGTCTGACTTGAGCCCTGTTGCTTTGAGTATTTACTCTTTGAATAGGTTTGTTTTGTTTTGCTTTTTTTGGTATCCTCGTTCTCGGTATTGACGGCATTGATTTTGAGCATGTTGCCGGTGAGTTTGTCTGTGTTTCAGATTCTTGAGTTAATTGTGATGGAAGGCGTGTGTGTGCATCTGACTCTGGGAGGAGCAGAAAATGACCGCCCTTTGTTCTGCGGGGTTGGGGGAGGGAACAGCCGGCTCTGCTCCTCCGCCACAGCTGGGCGAGTGCCTCCGCATGTGGAGGGCTTATCTGGTAACCTGCAGGTGCATAATTGCTGTCTCCTACCTGCTGGGTGAGGGGAGGATTTGATCACCCCCAGAGACCTCCGAGCACGCAGAGACCATTGAGGATCTTCAGGACTGGTTCCCTGAGTAAATAAAAAGCCCAGTGGCTTCCCCTTTTCTCAGTGCAACTAAACACCCAATCTACAGCTTCATGTAGTCTGGAAAGGAATTCCTGTTGGTGTCAATCTTGCACAATTCCTTTAGAGCAGCTGTTGTTTCCTGGGATATTCTGAGGTCTGAGATAACCCCCCTACCCTACCATTTTCCAACAGAAGTTTTGCTCAAATGGAAAGATTGTAGTTGTTGTAAAGTTTAAATCATGATTTAGGTTTTTCTACACAAAGAGCATTCATTTGTTAAAACCTTAACCATTCTTTACAGTTGGAAGGGTTTCACTTAAAGAGATGTTACATATCATAAAGCAGTGTTTCATTTTTCTTAATTTTGCAACTATGTCAGAAAAATTTTAATTTACTAAAGCTAATTAAATTATTTAAAAGGCAAACTGTATTCAATTACTGGGTTAATCATAATCATATAGGAGATATTTCTGCCATTATAAATAATCAGAACAATAATAAAGATGAGATATTTATCTATGATTTAACCAAAGCAGCATTTATGCATTTTAAGTATGTATAGAGATACATGCAGCATATATGTGTGTATATATATATATATATATGGTATGTATAGATAGATATAGTAGCCATATAAATATATTTTGATATATGTCATCACACACTCTTAACAAAATAGGAAAAGTACTTTTGAACTTTCAGTCCTGTTACTTTGTAAAATAAAGCATTTAAATAGGTTTAATCATCAGTTTTGACAATTTAAAATGTTTGATTATTTTTCTCTTTGAATCTAAAATATATTTTACATTTTGATAACACTTAAATACATTTTATTGTAAAATAAATATTCACACAATATAGATGAGAGTAAAAAAATCTACCTTTATCAACTCCTTGTTCCTACTCCACGCCTATCTCAGTTCCCTCCCAGAATAACAATTGTTTTTAGTTTGGTGTTTATACTTACAGAAATTTCTATGTTACGTATATGTATTTACATACTATATAATTTTTGGAGGAATCAAACCAATGCTTATTGTTCCAAAACTTGCATTTTTCACTGTATAATATGTACACTGTTCATACATGTAGACCTAGCTTTTTTTTTAAGTTATTTAGTGTGGATTTACTGCATTCATTTGCCATACCTCAAGTGACATTTAAATTGTCTTTAATCTGTAACCATTGCAAACAATAATGCATATCTTTACACACATGTGCAAATATCCTTTCACACATATGCAAATATTTTTGAGACAGACCCCAAAAGTAGAAACGCAGGGAACAATGTATACATTTTAAATCTTGATTTTGCCAAATTGTTTCCTGTCTCAATCTTTTGCTGTTTATTCATAACCTAGAAATAAAAGGTGATTTTGGGGATTATTGAATTCAGCAGCTGTTTGAGTACCTACTAAATGTATAGTCACATAGGCTCCAGGATCTGAACTTTTATCAATTTAGATCTAATATTTCCAAAAAAGGAAAAAAAGGCCTATTCTACATTTGCAAAAGAAGCTCTTGCTGTTAAAAACTGGGTTGAGGAACTTCAGTACTTTCCGATTCAATCTGCTAAAAGGACTTCCTCTAAGGCCTTCACTGCAAAGCTATGTTTCTTAAATGGTTCACCTTTAACCCTGAGATTCATCGTCATTGACATCGTGGAAGAATGATTGTGGGGTGGCAGCTCTTCTGCTGTGGCTAAGCAGGGACTGCCCCTGATTTTGAATACTAATAAGCATGAGCTGGAGCAGGGCTTTTCAACCCATCTTAAAGCAGGAGTGCATGGCAGGTGTTCTGGAGATGTCTCATTGCTGCATCTGAGCCTCCTCCTCCCCAGTCTTGGGCAGCCATAAGCAGAAGGCAAAAATGCCAACCCTCACCCAAGTCACAGACTCTCCTGACAGCTCGAAGGTCTCAGGCTGCCACGTAGTTACCCATCCACACCCAAAGCAGAGGTGTCAGGAATTGTGGTAGGCAGAATAATGAACTTCTGACTGGACAATAAAGGTGTCCATGTCCTAATGCCCAGAAACAATGAATATGCTATCTTACATGGCAAAGGGACTTTGCAGATGTGATTAAATTAAGGGCGTTTAGATGGGAGCATTATCCTGGATTATCCAAGTGGACCCAGTGTAACTGCAAGGTCCTTAAAACGTGTAAAAAGAGAGGCGGAAGAGGAGGCCAGTGTGAGGTGACGTGAGAAGGACTCAAACAGCCATTGCCAGCTTTGAAGATGGAGGAAGGGGCCACAGTCAAGGTACGCGGGTGGCCTGTAGAAGCTAGAAAAGGTGAAGAAATAGATTTACCCCTAGAGCTTCTAGAAGGAATGCAGCCCTGCCAACACTTTGATTTCAGCATAGACCAATGATGGACTTCTAACATACAGAAATGCAAAATGATTAGTCTGTATTGTTTTAGGCCACTGAGTTGGTTGTGATTCGTTACAGCAGCATTTGAAACTGATACTTGAGGTCATGGTCAGGGGCTTGGGGTCATTTTTCAGTGGCCATTACCCTGGAGACTTGTAGTAGTAGTATTTTAATAATTTCACAGAAGTAAAAGAAACAGACCACTCACAAGCATATTCTTTAAGAGAAATATACACCAACAAAAGTATTATTTTTAATCAATGACAATCCCCTGTCTCAGGAACATGTGCTGTTTTGGAAAGAAACCCTAAAAGCACACTTTGTTCCTTGGTGACCATGGACATGACTCTGCAGGTCACTGTTTGACACCCTGTATTGTGGGTGGTTCGAGGTGGGAAGAGGTATTCAGGGCATTTAAAGATCTCACTGTCCCTGGTGGGACAAACTCACCCAAACTGGGTGAGGCCATAAGTGTTTTGCATCTCCAGGAGAGGCAAGCCTCTAGGAGGTCGCAGCCTGTGGAGGGCACTTCTGGATGAGAATCAGGAAGGCCTCAGAGGGGACGTTTGGATGCCTCGGAAGGACAGGGAGCACGTAGGTCTGTTTAACAAGGGGCCTTTCCAGGCCAAAGAGAACTTTCGGCTTCTTTGGATTTCGTTGTTTGTTATTTTTATTTTTTAAAAAAGCTTTTTGACAAATACTGATTTTCACAAGTATTTAAGAGTATTTTTAAAAAGCCATTCCAAAATAGTAATATAATTAAGACACTAAAATTGCCTCCGCTGAAAACAGCAAAGCTACTTTTAGTTGTCTGCGTTTTAAATCCATTGAGAAAGTGGATGTATCCCTGTCTCCAGTCATTTTCCTGTAAGTCTCTCATCTCCCCATTTTTTCAAGTGGTGGGCTGACCAGAAGGCACCTAGGCTCCGAAAGGCATAGGAACACAGCAGGCTGGAGCGACACCCACCCTTCCCCACCGTTAGGGCCTCACAGCGGAAGCCCTCTCCCAGCCTCCACCCCTCCCCCAGCACCCCTCCCCTGTTCTCTTCGGAACACGTGCCATTTCCGTTCCCAGAATCACTTGCGCTCTGGGGGGCCCGATCTGACCCCTGCCTCCCTCTGTCATTTTCCTCACATTCCTCTTCATACCCTGATGAGTCATTTTCTTTCAGGAATGCTATGGTTATGACTTAATTTTCCCTCTGGGAAAGCAGTTATTTTTGAGGGGCAGGTATCTAGGAAAACATGCAAGGATGCAAAGAAACCAAAAACAAACACTCCACACTTCAGATTTGGGCCACGCTCTCCCTTCATTTACCTGCACCTGCTTACAGACTGAAACTATGAAGGGGTGGAGGGCAGAAGCAACATACGTCTGGGATTTTACTTACATCATTCCATTTTAACCAGCACAGCAGTCCATATAATATGTAGTATTTAATTGAGTGCAAGTCACACATTTTTTTCACATTTAACATCACTGAAATTGGGATGTGACCTATGATTGGCAGCTTGCATATAACTGGCAGTTTTTTCTTTCCTAGAAATATGTAAAATAATGGTGAGTCTCATCACTAATGACACTTTAGATTTGACGAAAGCACGGTAGGGTTGTCCCCATTTTGTAGCTGAGGAAACGGAGGCCCAGAGATTTGCTGAGTGACAAAGAGATGGTGAAACGTAGAACTACTATTCTATAAACAACCATTCAATTAAGTTTCTTAATTGTGTCATTCAAATCATAATAATATTTTTCTGCCTATTAAAAGCTGAGAGGCTTGATTTGAAATATCCTACTGTGGGAGTCCATTTCTTTCTGTGATTCTGTGTTGTTTTATATGTTTTATATATGTATATTTATATATGTTACTTTATTAATAAGGTACAGTTTTAGAATGCTCTTTTATTGAGAGATAATTAACAATCAGTTTCAGGTATACAACATAATAGTTTGATATTGTATATATTGCAAAATGATCATCACAATAAGTCTTAGAATTCTGTTTTTCTGGTGAGTGGAACCATTATCATTATGAAGTGACCCCTCCTATCCTTTAGTATGCTTTTGGTCCAATATTATTATAGTTATTCCATCTTTGTTTTTGTTAGTGTATACCAGGAATATCTTTTTGCATACTTTTACTTTGAACTTTCCAAAGTCTTCATGTTTTATGTATGTTTCTTATATGCAGCATATCTATAGCTTAAGTTTTTTCCAACTGTTTGACCGTGTCTGTCCCTTTACGGATGAGTTTCAACCATTCCATTTAATGGGAGCATTGATATGTTTAAACTTGTTTCTATTACCTTATTTTTCCAATTTCTGTGTTTTCAGTGCTTTTCTTTTTCTTTCCTGCTTTTTAAGATACTGATTGATTGAGGGGCTTTTGGGGGGTAAGAAGGATTCTTGTTTTTTAAATCCCATTTTTTACCTTTAACTGATTTGGGATTTATGCGTTCTGTTCTTTAAGTGTTTCCTTTGAAATTTTATGATATGTTTTGTACTTACTGAACTCTAAAATTACTTTAACTCCCTTCTATAACTAGAGAAGGACTTTAGTACATATTTAACATCCCTTCCTAGTATGCAGAGTACTTTATTCTTTACCTTTGCGGACCCTACCAGTTACAATAATTTTTCTTGTTATTGTTATTATCTAAAGGCAATGTTTTTTATTCACATCCATTTTTACCATTTTATTTGCTTCTTTTCCCTTCTTGCATCTCAGGAAGACCTTCTGGGGTTATTTTTCTTCTTTCTTATACACCTCTTTTAGATGTTCCTTATCTGAATGTCAGATCCTGGTAAAATCTATCCATTTTGTTTAATTTAAAAATATGTTTATTGTATCTCTATTCTTCAAAGATAATTTTCTATATTCAAAATTCTAGGTTGACAGTTATTGTTCCCCTGTCATCTGACTGCCATTTGTTGCTGAGAGGCCTATTAGTAGACTGTTATTCCTTTGTAGGTGATCTGTCTCTCATTTCTGTCTCTTTTCATCTTTTGGATTTTGCAGTTTCACTACTATATGTATCAATATGAATTAATTTTGTTTAAAACCCAGCTTGTGCTTTCTGAATTCGAATTTGAGTCTCTCATCAGTTCTGAATAGTTTTAAGCCATCCTCTTTTTAAAAGTCTGTCCATTCTCTCTCTCTCCTTCAAGATGTTGTCAGGTATTCTCATTCTAGCCTCTAAATCTCTTAACTTTTCTCATATTATTTCATCTCCTGCCTCTCTGTGTTGCTTGCTGCATTCTGGGTAACTTTCCAGGTATATCTTCCAGTTCACCAATTCTTTCTTTAATTGAATCTAAACTGTTGAGTTTTAATTTCAAAAATGACTTTTCATTTCTAGCAGTTTAATATGGTCTTTCTTCAAATCTCCCTAATCATTGCTTACTTATTTCATCCTTTGTTCCATTATACATTTCATAGACATCTCTGTATTTGACAAGTCTATTATCTGTGGTTGTTGGGGATTAAATGTGTTCTTTGTTGTTGTTTTTTTTCTGCTGCTTATTTGAGGTGGCTTACCTTCCTATTATATTTGCTCAGTCTTAAAATGTGGAAGTTCTGTGTGCCTAAATTGGAGATGCTGTTTGCCAGAGAGGACTTGTGCCCTCTGATAAGGCCCAGGGGCCCTCCTGACCTAGGAACTCTCCAGGTCCCTCCACAGGTCCTAGCTTAATATAGATTAAGCATCCCCACCACACTGCCATCTCAAGGTTTAGTAATACTTTTCACAGTGCTCTGAGCCACTCATTTCTATTTGTTTAACACTAATTGCTGCCAGATCTATTTTTGGCTTACTTTTCTGTGGAGTAAGGTGAGTCATCAAGGTTTCCCTTAAGTTTGTGGGTCTACTAACACATTAAAATATGTTTTATCTGGAATCTACTTGTTTTGTAATGGTAGGGTCCTTCTGCAATCTATCATATGTATGGAAACAGAAGTCTGTAGTTGTCAGTAGATTGAGGATATCCAAAGGTTATTTTTCTATTACCAAGAAGAGTTGGGAAGGTATGTGCAGCTAAAGAAAGTTGTATTTAAGAGGTTCTGTTCCCATGCTCTTAAGTAGAAGGAATTAATATTGTCACAGTGGCCATCCTGCCTAAAGTAATCTACAGATTCAATGCAATCCCTATCAAAATACCAACAGCATTCTTCAGTGAACTAGAGCAAATTTTTCTAAAATGCATGTGGAACCACAAAAGACTCTGAATAGCCAAAGCAATCCTGAGAGGGAAGAATAAAGCAGGGGGGATTATGCTCCCCAACTTCAAGCTCTACTACAAAGACACAGTAATCAAAACAATTTGGTACTGGCACAAGAACAGACCCATAGATCAGTGGAACAGAATGGAGATCCCAGCTGTAAACCCACACATGTATGGCCAATTCATATATGATAAAGGAGCCATGGACATACAATGGGGAAATGACAGCCTCTTCAAACTGGTGTTCACAAAACTGGACAACTACATGTAAGAGAATGAAACTGGATTACTGTCTAACTCCATACACAAAAGTAAACTTGAAATGGATCAAAGACCTGAAAGTAACTCATGAAATCATAAAACTCTTAGAAGACAACATAGACAAAGAGCTCATGTGACTCAACAACCAAAAAGCAAATAACCTGATTAAAAAATGGGCAGAGTAGCTGAACAGATACTTCTCCAAAGAAGAAATTCAGATGGCCAACAGGCACATGAAAACATGCTCCACATCTTCTCTAATAATCAGAGTAAATGAAAATTAATGCTAATCATAAGAGAAATGCAAATTAAAACCTCAGTGAGATATCACCTCACACCAGTTAGAATGGCCAACAACCAAAATACAACAAATGCTGGCAAGGATGTGGAGAAAGGGGAACTCTCCTACTTTGCTGGTGGAAGTGTAAATTAGTTAAACCATTGTGGAAAGCAGTATGGAGGTTCCTCAAAAAACTCAAAATAGAAATACCATTTGACCCAGGAATTCCACTCGTAGGAATTTACCCTAAGAGAACAGGATCACATATTCAAAAAGACATATGCACCCCTGTTTTTGTCGCAGCACTATTTACAATAACCAAGATATGGAAGCAACCTAAGTGTCCATCAGTAGACGAATGGATAAAGAAGATGTGGTGCATATACACAATGGAATATTATTCAGCCATAAGAAGAAAACAAATCCCACCATTTGCAACAATGTGGATGGAGCTAGAGGGTATTATGCTTAGTGAAATAAACCAGGTGGAGAAAGACAAGTACCAAATGATTTCACTCATCTGTGGAGTATAACAACAAAGCAAAAACTGAAGGAACAAAACAGCAGCAGACTCACAGAACCCCAGAATAGACTAACAGTTACCAAAGGGAAAGGGACTGGGAAGGGTGGGTGGGAAGGAAGGGATAAGGGGATTAAGGGGCATTATGATTAGCACACATAATATAGGGGGTGCATGGGGAAGGAAGTATAGCACAGAGAAGACAAGTAGTGACTCTATAACATCTTACTATGGTGATAGACAGTGACTGTAATGGGGTATATGGTGGGGACTTGATAATAGGAGGAATGTAGTAACCACAGTGTTGCTCATGTGAAACCTGACATAAGATTGTATATCAATGATACCTTAATAAAAAAAAAGAAAGAAAGGAAAAGACAAATTCAGAGTAAAAAAAAAACGTCCCCTTCCCCCCTTCCCCCTCAGCGGCCATCTGTCCATGTTGTTTATAGGATGGTTACAGCCATAGGGAGTCACAGACAACTACCCAGTATCCTTTGACATGCCCTCATGTTGTAGTCACTCTGTATGGTAGCCATGAGTGAGCCTTGGGAAGATGAGCAGGCTAATGAGGATTTTCCCTGGTTGAGATCTATTCTGGAAAGCAGCATTGCACTGTAGGCTTGTCACACAGGACAGAGTAGCAGAATCTTCTCCTTGGACCTCCACATCACCTTCATTCTTTCTTTTGGGAAGAACATTCCTTCTCTTTTGGAGAACTGTTCTAATGAAAAGATCCTGTGGAGCTGCCAGTCAAAGTACCTCTTTGACCACTGGTGATTAGTTTGGGGTTCTCTATGACTTATGATTGTCAAGTCAGTGTCTTGATCTGAGATTTTCCATCCTGAATCAATGAAGGAAAGCTTTACCTTTGCTCTTGGATCGTGAGTTGTAAGGATATATCACAGAACCACCATGGATATATCCATGTCCCCTGTCTTGTGGAGGAACTGGAAAAAATGAAGATGACATCCAAAGAGAAGGAGAATCCTGAGGGCATCAAGGCCATGGTCTCCTATACCTCTCCTGAAGTTCTGGGGGCACCTTTCATACTTCTGAAAAATCTTCCTCTCCCTGCTTTTTTTCTAGTGATACTTTTCTCATCTAATACTAAAACTTATAAATTTAGACAAGGCCGCCCCTTTTCAGGCCAGAGTGAGCACCCTATCTGATGCTGTGTTGCAGGCCAGAGCATAACCATCCCTAGCCCTAAAGGAGATTCTGTGGCTATTTGGTCAGAGGAAAGATTCTTATGAATATACAAGAACAGTTGACAATCTGTAATCAATGTTAACCTATGTTTCTGAAGGTGTTTTTGCTAGCTGGATCAGATTTTTAAAAACTCAAGCCAAAGAAATACCAGAATGTCATTTAATTAAATAGTAAGCATTCTATATACACACTTTGATCAAGAATTCTTCTTAAAACTTTCCCTTAGATTGTGGACTCCTAAAGACAAGAACTTTCTCCTTTTCATCTGTGCACCTTTACAGACACTACAGTGCCTAGCATGTAGTCACTGTTCAATGAATGAATGAAAAGAAATAGTCAGGGGTCTTATGGATGGATGGAGGGTCTTAGGTAAGGGGGCTAATGAAAATAATAAACACCAGCTGTACTCAAAAGTGGCTGATTCAAGGACCTTAGCTTTGAGTGCACCATCAATCAATTCAATAAACAAATCCTACATGCTTACCTGCCATGTGCATAGCTGTGTGCTCAGTACTTTGGCAGATACAAGAATACAGTCCCTTCCTTCAAGTCATCGTAGTCAGAAGAGGTATAAGGCACACATGGAAATAACAGAGCAGAATGTCATATGAGCTATAGAGGAGAAACTCATTGCATACTCAGGACCCTTGTGGCTCATCTCCACAGTGAACATCCAGTTTTTCCAGTTTCTTACAAATACTGAATTTCATCTGAGGTCGTGGTAATAAGCTTTTTCTCCCTGTATGGAATTTCTATATGATGTCACAGTTTTGGTCTTCTCCTACTCATTACAGCCAAGTAATGTCTTTCATTAAACAACAATAATTGTTTGTTGACTGAGTAGTCCCAAGGTACTGATATCATCATTGAGCCTCCAGTCCTGGTTCTTCCCACTTCCTGTCTATCACTTTGGAGAAGCAGTGAAGTTCCCCAAAATGTACCACTATTCAGTTGTACCAATGCTAGCCTTGTTTTTTTTTTAACATATACTTTTCCATCAGTAATCTGTTGTCCATATTCTTCTCTCCACACTAATGCAGATCATGTAAGGAAGCAGAAGGAGGCTAGCCATTTCCCCCAACTCTCTCCAAATAAGATAGATTGTACTTCTAGCTCCTCCAGTATCTTTAAAGTTGTGTCCCTATTCTGGAAAACTGTGGCTGCACCAGGCTATAGCTGAGGCTGCACTCCCCCAACTCCGGTTTGGAAAGGCATTGGGTGAGCCATCTCAGCACCTGATCCATGGACAGCACCAGAGCCCTGGAACAGGTCCAGAGGCTGAACCCTGACCTTCACTCACTGCATCCCCACATGCAAACCATTTTGCGTCTGCAAATTAGGAAGACTTTGAAAAGCATGGCAAGTGTCATTATAAAAGTTTCTTATAACTCATTCATGTCAAAAGGCAAGAGCTAGTAATATAACAGATATCTCAAAGCTTCCAAGGACATATCTAAAATCTATGTCAATCTTTCTAATGTATCTAACATTTCATGGGGAAATAAATCTTTAAAAAGTAGGAAGTAAAGAGTAGACAAGTTCATTCTTTATTCAAAAATTTGAGAGCTAAAGATATTTTCAAGGGACACTGGTAACTTTCTGATACCCACCAAATAATAATACTTCCTAGACTGTGATGAAGACAGGTAAGAAAAGGCATGTAAATTGCTTATTATTGCACATGACACATACTAAATGCTCAATTGTTAGTGTGCAAAGGGTGATTATGTGTATTTAATGCCTATATAACAGTAGCAGTTTACCTGTATTGACTCCCATCTTAGCAACCTCTCTCTCTCTCTCTCTCTCTCCATCCCTTTTTCCATCAACAGGATAAGATAACATGGCCTGTGGAGCATTTCTGCTCTTTCAATTAGAACTATATATCCTGTGTTGTTAATTTTTAACACAGTCATTTAAACATTTTATAATGCATTGTCTGCAGACATGCAAACCTAAAATAAGTTGTCTTATATTTTACTCAGTTTCCTATAAATCAATGTCCCACCTAGAAAAGTTTATTTACCCCTATTATATAGTCATCTCTTATTCATTCATTCTACAATTTTTAAAATTAAGCCACCATGTGCCCAGCCCTGGAGGTTAGTAATGAACAAGAGCAACTCCTGCCTTCACTGAACTCAGAGAGAATCAATATGCCTGATGAATTAAGGAAATTATTATTTGGGGAAAGGATTTCAACTTCCCCCAACCAAATCTTTCATCCAAATTCATAGTTTGTAACCAGAATCATTTCTCATTCCCACTGTCCATTTTTACTAAGAGATGCTGATAAGAAATGGAATGCTCAAACAAATGGGGATAGGAAAGAGGACATGACTGGGGCAGCCCATGAATTAATCAGCCCCTGAATAATCAAGAGGTGATATATAAAATGTAAGTATCATAGTTCATGCCTTCTTAAATAATTAAATGTATTAAAGGAGGGACAAAAAGACCACATTTCAGAAGAAATTAGTAGCCTTAAGGCAGAGGGTGAGCAAAAAGGAGCTCTGTAGTAGCATTTATAAGTCTTTTCTATATTGTAATAAACCAAGCAGGTAGCAGTAAGAGGGATGGTTATTTGGATTCTCCCATATATTTTAAAGTAGCAGATGCCAAACTAGAGGTCACAGAGTTATTACAAGGCATCTGGGAATCCATCTGTGCATGGGCATTTTATCAATAGACACTAAAGCACAGCTACTATTATATGGAGGGTTTTTTTTAACATTGAATGTGCATCCTCATACTTGAAAAGAGTTGAAAATCATGGTCTCAGAAAATGTGCTCATGTACTGTCAAAAAGATGGGGCTAAAAGGAGCCAAAGAAGGGTCATTGAAAGGAGAAAAGAAAGTGAAAGACTTCAGACAAAAGGTGGAGAATACAAGAGAGAAGAGAGGAGTTGGCAAAGGAAGAGAAGAGAGAGGAGGTGTGCTCCAGACAGCCAAGGAAATGATGGGGTCTGCAAGCCTGTGCTAAAACTCCAGCTCCTTCTCTCCCTAGCTGTGGGACCTTAGGACAAGTTACCTAATCTCTCTGAGTTTTGATTTCCTTATCATAAGGTCAAGACCATAATAACTAATAACCTACTTCATAGCACAGTGGTAGTGGGTAAACAAAACAGTGACACAAATTCTGGTCTTGTGTCTGACACACAGAAAGTGCTCAAATATTAGCCGCCACCACCACCACCATCATCATTTCTTACTGGCCCACTTTACACACACCTGTGAGATCTCTCAGTCTTACTACCTAACAGCAAACACCTGAATACCTGAGTGCTACTTTCTGGTCAATCCCCATTTTTAATGAACTGAATTAGTCAGAATCCTTTTGATTCCATAGAGACTAACCCTTGCCAATTTATCCTCTGCCCTGCCAAAATACAAAAAAGAGGATCAAGTGGCGTCATATTGGGGTAACTCACATAACTCAAAGGAAAGCTGAGCCTCCAGAAAGCAGGCATGGGGAAGCAAGCAGATGTCAGGACTGACAGGAGCCAGAGTCCAAACCCAGCTGGGATCACTCTCCCTGACTCTCTGCCTCTCATTCCAGCCTCTGTCTTGGCCTATCAGCCTAATTATTTCAGAGCATCTTTCTCCCTCACTTTAGAATCAAAATCACCAGCAGCTCCTGGGCATATATCTTCCCAGCCTGCCCATCAGAAAGAAAGTTCCAGTTACAACAAAAAAACGCTGAGTGGTCATGTACCCATCCCTGTGTTTCAAGGAAACCATCTGGTTAGGAAAGGGGGAAATGTTGATCCTCTAAATATAAGGGGTTCTGTTCCTAGGTCCAAGAGAGCAGAGTCTAGCAGACAAACAGCTATGATACAGTCACTTCTCAGCAAATCTTCATTGAACACCTACTGTGTGCCCAAGCCTGTATTCAACACTAGAAACACAGAGGTGGCCAAAACATTCATGGCCCTGCTCTCACGGAGCTAACATTCTAATGGGGCAGGCAGCAATTAAAAAAGCAACAGGAAATTTGAATTTCTGTCCAGACAGACAGTGTGCTCTCGCTCGTGCCCATGGACACACACATGGCCTTTGGGAACATCTCACACAGCCTTGTGCTGGCACTCCTTCATCCCTGCCCTAGAGGCCTCAGGCACAGACCCTTCTCCTTCCCAGCATGCCCTAGAGTCCCTCAGTTAAATCATCCACTTCAGCACCCATTTATCTTCCTTTCTAACCCTCAATTTTAGTCCTTTTGAAACCTATTGAGATCTAGTGATGCAAAAAAGACACCAGCTAGAATTCCAAGAACATTTGCATGCTCCAAATTATGAACCAAAGATAGGGAGGTCTGGAGAAATGTTCCAGGTGAACTCTAGTCAGGGAAAAAGAAGAAAAGAGAAGAGAGATGAGTAAATCAGTGCTGTGAATTTCTCAGTGTGTCATCCATGAGAACCATGGCTTAGGAAGGAGTTAACCAGACAGAGGCTGAGGAGCTCCAGGGCTTCAGGGCTCCAACCTCACTCTCACTTTCTTAGCTTCCTGTATTTCTTTTAGATGCATTGCGTATTTGTGTGTGGATGTGTTTCAAATATTTTTTCCAATGTGAATATTTTTTAAATTATGGGAATGATTTTGGCAACCCTGTTTTAGCATTACTTCATATTTTAAAAATACACTAAGAGTCTCAAAAACTAGAAGTGACCTAGTCCTCTCAAATGTTGGGAAGGTCTGGTATTAGCATTTAATGAGCACCTGCTATGTGCCTAACCCTGTGCTTTGCCCTTTACACGTATTATTAATCATGGATGTGCTATCATCTCCAATTTATACAGGAGGAAAGTAGACCCAGAGGGCTGGGCTCTTACTAAAGGCCATTCAGTTATTCAGGAGCAGAGCTGGGAGGGGACTGTGCCCTGGTTGGCTTTAAGGCCCAAACTCTTTCCTCCCTGCCATTGGTTCCTAAGCCAGGCCAGTCTGGAATAAAGTTGTTTTCACTTTTGTGTGAAAATTCACTTAATGAGGATGATGTAATTTTTTCATAAAGCTAAAAATATTACATCTAAAGAACTGATGTTTTTTATTCTAAGATTTTGTCTGTTTTGCTTTTTTCTTTGGTATTAAAAATATTTTTATGGTTATCATATTGTAGATAGTTGTTGTTTTTTGTTGTCCTTAGTTGACAAAATAAAACATTGGCAATCCTGTGAGAGGGCTGCAAAGTCTCTGTTTAGAAATTTTACTGTGCCATGAAACCTCAGACTCTGGATAGCACTGCTCTGGGTCACGTTGGCATCGCAGGAAGGCACAGCTGTCCTTCATTGAGGGCCTGCTGTGTGAGGCGGGCGCTGGGCTGGATTGTTTTCATACACCCTCTCTGATAAAACCACTAAAGGGAGGCCTTCCTCTGGTTTTACAGATTAGGAAGCTGAGGCTTAGAGAGGTGACAGTCCTTGCCACGTCTCGGGCCCCAGCCCTGTGCCTTCACTCTCCCATGAGGGTGGCAGGCTGTTTGTGAGCCCAGAGTGTCCCTGCCCTCTGTGCATTTCACCTCCAGCAGCCCTCCTCCCACTCCGGGGACCCCCTGTGAGACGCTAGTGTTCCTGGGTGAGATTACAGCCTCATCTTCCCTTCATACATCCTCTCTCCCACAGCCTGACCCTCTCCCACACACTGAAGCTTCGGTAGCTTGAAGAGCCTCCACAAACAGCATGGTAGAGGGCTGCAGTCAGCCTTTATGACTCTCTTCTGGTGCTCTGGCTTGGAAGAATTCCCCAGAAACTCAACGGGGAAGTAATGAACTATGTGCCTTCTGTCCTTTGTTGGCCAGAGACACTGAGGTCAGATGTATTTCCCAGAGCCCTTGGCAGTTCACAAGGAGATCTGTTTCAGTGCAGGGCAGGCTGGGGTGAGTGGGCCACCTGCCCAGAGGCCCTCAGGGCCTGCCTTGTATGTTCATATGGTCTTGGTGTGTGCACATGGCCTTCTCTCTGTGTGCAGTTTTAAGGGTGGTTTTCCCTTGCATAGGCTGGGCTGATTTTCTTGGGAGCATACACATGCAGTCTGCAGAGGGGACCTGGATACTTTACAGAGGAAAAAATGCACCTTTACATTGACTAAAGGCTGTCTCACTCTTGTCCCAGCTCATTCACAGTCATGGCCTCATAGTGTGGCCTCATGTGTCTGCCATATGGAGCTATGGCAGCCATACATGCAGACAGCAGAACCTGCTCTCTTTACTAGGATGGGGAGAGGAACTTAACTTGTCCCTGTGACTCATGTGTGCTCGGAGGGAGAGGCAGAAGGTCTGGCTTTACCTGGAGAAGATGGACTAGACTGTAGACTTACGTATTTTTTAGGTGACAATAGATGAAAGGGAATGCTTCCCTCAGTCTATGGAACTGACTAACGAATCTATGGAAGAAGTTCCATCATCTATGGAAGATGGCTAACGAGGCCAATGTAATTTACAAGTGAGAAAAATGTTGACAAATAGAGCAAAGTTTAATATAATCAGTATCATTATGCGCAAGTAGTAATAATAGAAACAGGTAACTGTGGTTCTTATTTGCCTTTCTGGAAAACATGGTAAAGCAAAAAGTCTTTACTCTCTCTTCTTAAAAACACCACCCCTCCTTCCTTATGGGAAATTGCTTCTCCCTTTTATGGGCAGTTCTAGAGAAATGGCAATCAAGGAACACTGCCCTCAGTTCATAGAAGCCAAAAAGATCCCTGGAGGTTCTTCCATCAGTTGCTAAGGGGTAGAGCCAAGAGATGGGCCCAAGCCTTAAGCACATCCAATTTGAATGTCCCGACACTCATTTTTGGTCAGAGCAGTGCAAAGATGGAAGAAGTGTTCTAAACTGAGTCATTTTCCCTGGAGTACCTAAGTTAGACTGGCAGAGGTCTCCGGCTCCTTCTGGAGCTGTCTGTTCCAAGCCTGGTCCTCCAGCCTTCCCTTGGAGCCGGTGAGCTCCCCTATAGCCTGCCAGTCAGTTTCCTTTTCACATAAGTTAGGCAGAATCACTTTCTGTTATTAATAACCAAACCACCCCCACCAAGCACCACCTGCCCAGATTAGTGCTGTCCCCTTCTCAGTGGCCTGCTGGAAGGTCACACACCTCGTCCAGTGGGGCTGCCATTGCTCACACAAAGCAGGGCCTCCTCATCTGAAATGGCTTTAGGGGGCTGTGTCCATGCCACACAAGAACACATCACCTTATAACTATGCCTCAATTTGGATCCAAAACAACATTACCAACTCAATCAGCTGGTTATTCACTAGACTTGGCTACAAATGCCAGAAAGCCTTTTGACTGTTTCCAAAAATGAAATCCAGCCTCATAGGATGAGAATCTGCCACCATTGTGCTTATTCCAACAATGTGGCATCTATCTGAAGAAAATTCTCCAGGGAGTCCCCAGAGTATCTGGAAGGATGGCAGCAGCCTTGGGGTAAATATCTGGCATCCTCGGATGACTGCTCAGAAGGCGGGTGGGGTGCACATTTGGACGGATATATTCTGGTATGTTTATTAATGTCTCATCTCATTATTTAAAAGTCATACTTCATAGTGGAGTCATGTTTCTAAACCTAAAAATTAGACTTTGCATTAAAGACCCTTGGGAAAATCCCTTGCATACAGCCTGAGAACACCGCTCTCAAGCCCACTCCTTAGACATGGTCATGGAAGGATTCTCCCCTTCACATTGGAGGCAAATGAGGTTTAACAGGCAGTGGCTATTGTCTGCTGTTCTTGAGTCCGATGTGTGCCCTCTGTCCAATGATGGGCTGCAAATCTAAAACAAGAACACGTAACATCCACCAGCAAATCCTGCTTTAGAGCCTCTCGTGTGGGCATCATGCCTCTTGCTTTTTGTTTCTTTTAGATTAAGCAAAGGCTTGCCCTTAAGTTTCCCAAAGTAAGAATGTGTGTGTGTGTTGTGTGCACATATGTTTGGATGACACAGTGGGCCCCAAATCGAAACATTAGAGTGAGTGGAATACACTCTCCCTGACCCTCACCCCCATCTTGATGTGGTCACCGGTCAAACAAGAGGAAAGGATTAATCCATGGTCATGCACCCCAAGGCCATTGCCAGGTCCAGGGTCCTGGCCCATCCCCAAAGCTGAAGAATCCCACTTTCAGGCAAGGAGCAGAAGGTGGTCATTCTTGATGTTTCTTTTGATAGGTAAAGAAAAAAATGGAAGAATGAAGCTTTCAGAATTGACTTCTGTCTCTAGTTGTCTTGCAGTTTCCATCTCTTTGTGATCAAAAGATCACAGCCCAACGAGGGGAAGAAGAACCTCCACTTTCAGCAGAGGCTCCAAGACAGTCTTGGATTATTTATTTGTTCTGTAACTCATTTCTGTCAAACATTCTTTTTCTATCTCTTGCCATAAAAAATTGAAATGCTAGTTTCTTGGTGATGTCTTAGCTTTAACTGTCTGTCTGACCTTGGACAAATTATTTAACCTCTCCGAGCCTGTTTTCTTGAGTGTAAGCACAGTGCCTGACACAGTAGAGATGCTCAATAAGTGTTCATTGGTGAGTAAGGAGATTCCTAAGGTCCTTTCAGCTCTAATGCTCTGTGGCTTTCCTGGCAATTGAGGGGATTCTAACAGTGGGCTCCCTCCCCATGGTGGACATCCCTCTGCCCCTTGACATGCTTCATATTCATTTGACATTTATGCTCAAAAGCATTGTTCTGCTGTTCTTCTGAGCATGCTATCACACTAGTCATACACGGTTCATGTTAGGAGTCTAGAATTGAGGATCCATGTGTTTTACCCAGGGGAATTGCTGTTGGTCACTATTGCACAGTGCTCCTGGGTTTTGCTTGTCAAAAGTTGCTCATTTACTCTATATATTTGAAGAACTTTTCATAGACAACACCTCTCCCACTTCCTTCAATCTTAGTCATCTATGTCATGTCATCCATAAGAGGCAAGATTGTAAACTTTGTTCAAATGTTGTTACTCTTTGCATTCTTATTTCCCAGTTGGCCAGCACCTGAATTTGCACAATTGAGGTGTTTCTGGGATTAATATTACCCTTTTGTGAAGTTGATTTACAAAGTGTGTCCCCTAGAGGCTCACCCCTAATCTGAATTGTCAACCGGGGACCGCTCAAGATTGATGATGGGGGATGATTGTCTGCATGTTGCGCTTTCATCCAATTTTCTGATGTGTTTTGGTAATGATGTTGACAGTTGTGTGAAGATCTGTTACTGAAATTAAAGCAGTGGCAGCCGCATTTTTGAGCTTGATGATTAGATTTGATTAGATCAGAGTGGGTTTTACTTCTCCCTTCGAGTCAGCAGAGATTTACTGTCCACCAACTGATTTAACTTCATGCTGGAAGATGGTTAGTGACATAACTTACCATCAAAAAAGGAAATGTCAAGGAGCATTGGGAAGAAAACCCAACCTTGTTTGACTTTTGTGATAACCTTAAAGGGGCTGAAAGTGTACACATTATCAAAAATTTCTGCCTGTAAAGCATCATAAAGAAAATAAATGTTGGCATATTTTGGTGGACATTTGTATTGATGAGCATCTTCCAACAGTAGCTATCATTTGAGTGAGTCAGAGGCTTTCATGAAATCAGGTAAGGTAAAAAAGAATAGGATTATGGTTTCTGGATTTTTCTTGACACTGGCAAGAGGCAAAAGTAACCATTTGTGAATCTAAGTCTGCATGACTTAAAGCCACTGTGAGATGCTGGGAGAAAGCTTATGAACAGTCCTGTGCAGGGGTTTCCTATATGGTGACATGTGTGATTTTGCTCTATGAATTCTTAAAATAATCATGACCAATAACTCACAAAAGATGAAAGTGGATGATAGGAAAATACTATACAACTTCACTAAGAATTTTCAATGCATACTGGCAAAAATTTGGGCAGATTATATGACTCAGTGGTAGCAAAGATGTGGTGAGGTGGATATTGTCATGAAATACCAGTGGAAATTCAAAACTCTGGAAAGAAGTTTATCAAAAGGTACCAAAAGCCTCAAAAATACGGACCCTTTGACTCTATAATTCTACTTCTGTAATTCTAGGGAAATAATCGGAAACATATGGTCAAAAATTTATGTGCAAGGCTATTTGCTCCCTGTTTTCATAATAGCAAATTGAGAGAGAGAAAGAAACAGATTCAACTTTATTATCCATTAATAACAAAATAGCTAAGTAAATTATGGAACACCAACATGATGAAATACTATGTGATGGTTAAAAATTCTCTTCAAAGAATATTTAAGGACATGATGTAAATATTCATTATATAACTATGGAAAAGCAGCATAATATAAAATTTGATAGAGTATGGTCCCCCCTTTGTAAAACATTTAATGTGCACAAAAAAAACTAGAAGGAAATAGACCTAAGTATTAACAGTTATTCTAGTTAGCTAGGTGGATTTAGAGGTAATTTTTTTTCTTTATGCTTTTCTGTGTTTTTCCAATTTTTGTAAAATTTGCACAAAGTACTTTTTTATACAATCAGGAAAAACTTTTAATGATCATAATCATAGCACCCATATGGTCACCCAAGAATTTTTTTCAGCATTTCAGATCCTCAGGATGAGAACAGGGAGAGCAATTATGTGTTTCTCTTCACCTAATTTGGAAAATTTTAGTAGAAATTCCATAGGCTCCGGATGCCTTGTTTTTTCAGCTGCTTGATGGTTTTCTGCACCTTGTCAAGAATCAGAGGGATTCTGCAGATTCTTTTGTCTGGTATTGCAGAATAGCGTTGAAAACATGTTCCTCAATAATTGTCTTAACTGAGGTCTCTGAAATGCTCTTTCCAGAATTCAGTGACAGCTTCATTCTTATTAAGCAACTCTCCACCCAGAAATAACAAAGGAGCCAATGGCTACTCCTTGTGTGTGTATTGGCAGCGTGGGAGGAGCACTTAAATCTGTATGTGTTGTAAAATGTTGGAGGAATGCTAGATGCTTTCATGGGGTCATTTTACCATCAACCTCCTTGTGCCAAATTTGAGCCTCTGCCCTGGTTTATAGATGCCTCAATTTCTCTCCCTCTGAGTTGGTATCAGTGTGCTGGAAATTAAAGCCTTATACCTCCTAACATGGTGTGAGAAGTTTGGACTACATGATCTAAGGTATCTTCCAACTCCAACCTGACTAATGTGATACTTGTATTCAGTCACTTCCTCCACCCCCTTGTTTCTCTCAAGAACCCAATTGTGATGTTTTGTGGAAGTGAATCCCAGGACTTCCTTACAGTCCTGTCAATGGTGGGTTAAAACCCACCCTGCAGCTGGCACATGTGGAACTCATGGGGTGTAGAATATAGGACTGAAGGTTCAGGAGGCTTAGAAGAAAATGGCAGACATGGTCCCTGATTAGAAGGGGAGGCAGGACCCAAACATTTGCCCACAACTGAAATGGAAGCAAGTGCTTTGCTAGATATGGCTTCCCAAAACCCACCTTATATGCGGGTGAGGGTGGCAAGTCATACTCACTGAGCACCTACTGTGTGCCTGGCATTGTGCTGAGCACTTTGCATGAATTTTCTTATTGTACTTCTCAGCAATCCTCTGAGATAGATATTATTTCCCCCATTTTAAAGATGAGGAAACTGAGGGTTAAGGAACTTTCCCGAGGTCAACTTAAGATGCAAAGCTAGAATTCAATCCCAGAGCTCACATAGACCATTTGAACAGTGTGTCCCCAACTTGCTTAGAAGAATCGCCCTGGGTGTTTGTGGAAGAGACAGCCCCCAGGCCCTTCAGGCTTCCCTGACAGGGTGGTCTGGGGAGGGACCGAGAAACTGGTAATTATCACAAGTGACCCTGGAGATTCTTATATTCAGGCAAGCTTGGAAGAGACAGTGTTTGAAATATTGCAGTGGTTCTCAGGCCTGGCTGCAAGTTAGAATCATCTGGAGGATTTTTTTTTTAAATCCTGGTTCCCAGCTCCACCCCTGAAACATTCTGCTTAATCAGACTAGGGTGGGACCCAGGCATCAGGATCTTAAAGCACTCCAGGTGATTCTAAAGTGCAGTCAGAACCAAGAACCGCTGCTCAGCTGCCTCAGTTGATTAAAATTAAATCAGCCTGACTCACTCTAAAAAAACACTGGTAAAAGAAGAATCACTCTGTGCCGACCAACTGTCTCCCACTTGCAGCCCAACAATCAGAGGAAGTCATGTAAGGCTGAAAGGAGAAAAGCAAAATACCTTGCAGGGTGTCACACCTGTCCTTTTGTCCATTCACTCCCCAGCTCCCCACTGAACATCAGAATCTCATGCCCTGAAGGGGCTTCATAGGCCAGAGCCTGGACAAAGAGGGGAAATTCTTTTGCTCGTTTACTGCCATGGTTCTTAAGCTTTGATGTGTATCAGAATCACAGGGAGCCTTCTAACACAGACTGCAGGACCCTGTCTGTGCCTGTAGTTTCTGATGCAGTCTGTCCAGGAGGCCGCTGCTGCTGGTCAGGAGACCACTGCTTTAACATTTTGGCTGTCACTG
The DNA here is from genome assembly GCF_030020395.1 of Manis pentadactyla. Taxonomy (NCBI): domain Eukaryota; kingdom Metazoa; phylum Chordata; class Mammalia; order Pholidota; family Manidae; genus Manis; species Manis pentadactyla. The sequence continues at coordinate 108,805,259 of NC_080026.1, read as the reverse complement.
AGTTCACGTGCCATGTGAGCATAAGGACAGAGCAGCCCTGCTTCCTGGCCAAGGCAAAACTGTGCTTTGCAAGGGAGACTTTCCCTGACAGAGCTTTCAGTTGGGTCTTAGACCCTTTGACCAGGGTGTTTGTGGGAGACACAACTGAGGCACCCAAACATGAGTCAAGGACCAGTCCCTTTCCCTCAGCGCTGCCCTCAGGCATAAGTCATCACACACACTTGCAGACACAGTCCTTAACTCATCAAATCATTCAGTAAAATGTATGTGAGGCCTCCTCAATAGAAGAGCAGCATTCTAATGGCTGGAAGAATGGTAGACAAGTCAGACCAGATTCTTACCTTCATGGAGCTTCAGTAGGGATCCAGCAAATGCACAAAAACCAAGACGATCTCAGAGAGCTGTAAGTGATTTGAAGCAAGCAAATCAGGGTGATGTGGTAGAAGGTATAGCTTTAGACTAAGAGGAGCAGGAAGGCCCTTCTGAAGGGTGGACATTTGAGCTACGACTTGAAAGACAAAGCTTGTCTTTCAAGGACCAGAGAAAAGAGCCCCGGGACCAAAAATGTCACAACTGGGTTCTTAAGAATAATAAGGGCACAGAGGAGGTGACTGACTCCTAGTGTCACAGGACAGAGGGAACAGCCTGTGCAAAAATTGCTGAAGCAGGAAGAGTTTGGTGCACGTGAAAAACAGAAAGCAAGCTGAGCTTGGTACATGGGCAACACTCATATTTACCTGGTGCTGTAAAGTCCTTAAAATCCATTTTTATAACAGCCCAGTTATGTGAAGGGAAAGACAATGTATATCCCCATTTTTTGTATGGAAAAACTGAGGTGGAGAGAGTGAAAGGGTGACGCTAAGGTGACAGGGTTAGTAAGAAATGAAGCTTAAAATTCTCAGACTTTCCTGTGCACACTAATCGCTAGGACCTTACTAAAAATGCAGATTCTCTCTTGGTAGGTCTGAGTGGGACCTGCAAGTCTGCCTTGCCAACAGGCTGCCTGGTGATGTTACTCATGCTGGTCCATGGACCACACTTTGAGTAGCAAGGCCTTAGGTCATTATTTTGTATTCTGACTACTTGATCCTTGGAATTGACCTCCCCCCTACTTACCCATGGGTCCAGGGTCAGAGGTTGAAGTCCTCCCAGATGCTGACCTAACACCCAGGAAGAGGCCGCGGGGAAGGCCCTGCCCCTTCAGGAGTCCTTGCTGGTCTGAAATCCTGCCTTTGTCTCAGTTGCAGCCTTCAGGTCAGGCCATACATACTGATGACCGCAGCACATTGGCTCCCTGCCACTCTGATTTACACTCGTAAAGTGCTCATCAATCCCAATAGGCAACTTCTTGAGTTATTTTCAGTTTTCAGTTTTGATAGCAAAACCAACTCAGTATAGCCAACATTTCTCGGTTATGTTTCCAAGTCACAGCTGCCTTCTAGTTCTCTGGTTGCCTTGATAACCAGATCTCATTTCTATCAGGGCTTCAGAGCTGGTGTCCCTCCCCAGGGCTTTCCAACCCTGGAGAGTTGTCATTAAGATTGTCCTAGAAAAAAATTAGCATAGATTGTAAACAGCTGGTTTTCTTTTTAACAGCAGGAACATCATCACGCTAGCCACTGTTATCCAGAGAGGGAAAAATCTGACAAGACTTGATTTAGGGGACATTTCACAGTGCCCTGCCCTATTGGGTGAGCAGGGCCCATCCTAAAAAGAAACCACAGACATGCAATTAGAGCTCTGAGCCTTGCTCATGTGCCAGTGTCCTGGAGCTGCTGCTCTCCTCCCCAGCCATAGTATTCCAGACATCACACTCCAGCTCCTGGCATGATGAGCAGCTTGCCAGAGGACTCGTAGAACCTGTCACAAAAGATACCTGAGTAGAGGCCTGTCTTGCCAATGGGTTTCAGCCCCAGACATGTTCACTATGGATTCAGTGTGACCAAAGAAATGACAGTAGAACGTTCTTGGGGTGAAAGGGTTATACCCAACTTAATGCCCACGGTGGCAGGTCAATCACTAAAATCTTGTTCACTCAGAGCGAGTCTGCATGCAGCAAGCCGGCCTCTGCCTCTGGGCCTCTCTGCCTGCACAGCCAATCCAGTCTCTGTCCTCAGTGCTGCCACCACTCCAGCCCCTGCTCTGCTCTCCTGCAGCCCTGCAGCCGTGAACACATTACCCAGAGCACTGGGCAGAGCTCTTTATATAGAGTCAATAACAATGCACTGGCCACACATTTGTAGTGAGCTAGCCAACCAGGGCCAGGTGAGAATCCTGGCCACAGGAACCTTCATTTTATCCACAGGCCCCTTTATCAATTAACCTGGGCCCTCTTAGCTGTCAGGGGCCCACCTCGTCCAGCTGTTCAGAACTTACCCATAAATTCCAGGCAAACCAATACTAATTTGGCAGTAAACTGCAGGGGAATATCCACTGTGTAGAAATGCTTGGCAAACACTGCCACTTTTCGTGTAACATCCTGAAGGTCCAGCAAAGATTCTTGAGTTGCTCAGGGAGTTATCTACTTTACACCTTTTAGAGAGGTGATCCATGAGCCTAATTTAACAAAATTGACTGAGCTGACCTGCATTTGTCTACATTTTATTCAATTCAACAAATACTTATTGAGCTCTGTGAAGGAACTTTGCTAATCACTTGAGGAGAAACAAAGATGTATAAGGTGCAGTCCCTGTTGTCAAGAAGAGTGTAATCTACTGCAGCTGAGCCCCAGAGCCACACCCACAAGTATCTGGCACGCAGAACAGAAGGCGGTAGATTCAGGACTCAAGGCAGGAATAGACTGTAGCTTGGAACTGGATGGGAAAAGAGACTGATTCTCACTAGAAAGAGTTCTTAGAAGGGGTGCCAATGGGTCTGGTTTGCCCATGGCTTAGACAGAATTTCAACCTGAAGATGAGCATTTTTAGTGAAACAAACGATACCTACCATTTCTTAAGCTCTTACTATTTTGCTTATCTCATTAACAAGAGGCCATCCATGTTATCATCCCCATATTACAGGTGAGACAGGTGAAGGCCATCCAGGTCTGGTAACCTGCCCCAGGCCAAATACTACTCTGAGGGGAGCTGGAATTTGAACCCAGGCAGCCTGGAACCAGTGGCCAAGCTAGTAACTATTTAACTGTATTGGTAACTACTAAACTCTATGTACAAGACATTTGGTTTTCTTTTCTCTTACTCTCATTTTAAAATCAGTAATCAACTCTCTTGAGCTTTGTTGGAAGCAGAGTACGCACTGAGGACCTACTGAAGATGTTTGTTTACTCCCTCACTACGGGTTTTGAGCCACCTAATCAGCCAGGCCCTCCCGGAGAGCGAGCTGCTGCCACCTGCCTCTCTGAGCGTTAGAAAGCCAGGAATGGGCTCCCAGGCTGGCCGCTCCCCAGTGCTGGAGAGTCTGCCCAGTCCTCAGAGGCCAGCTAAGCTTGTCTCTCTTCCTCTGGGGCTTTGGCCTCAGTGTCCACCGTCTGCTTGGTGTCCTAAGATGTAAGATGTGGTTGGGGGAAGGGAGCCCCGCACAGGGAGACAATTCTCTTCCCTCCACAGCCTCAGGGCTTGGGGTTGTTCATGGCCCCAAGGGGCAGCAGTGAGCTGGTTCCTTCCCTGATGGCCAGGACGGGCTCTGCCAGGTGTTCTCTGCTTCTTCCCTTGAGAGACAAAGGCTCTTGGTATAGAGTAGAAAGTAGCATTTAGGGGGCTTCACCATGTGAGTGGAGGCTCCGAAATCCCAGCAGCCCTGCTGCCAGCGTGAGGCTGTGCTGAAGGAAGGGGCAAATTTCTGTCATTCCCACCAAGGGGCCCTTAGGACTCTGCAAAGGAGATGTGGCTGACAGGTCAAACAGAAGTGCTGCCAACTGACAGCAACCCCCTGTCCTTATGGAAGAAGAGATGGCCCAATCCCGACCTGGGCCAGAGCACCGACAGGGTTAACCCTCTTTCTCCTCTTTGATGCCAAGTGATGTTGAATCTTTCAGCTACTTCTCCTCTCAAGAAAAGAAAGAAAGAGAACCTGCAAGCCCTCCCTCCCCACCCACCTCCCCACACGCCCCACCCCAAGCTGGGACATCTCTGTACTCAGGAGCTGGGAGGTCTAAAGTCTTTTGAACCTTCCAGCCAGGAGGCAGGTCCGGACAGGAGCTGCCTGCCTCCCCACCCTGCAGTCTCTGGGAGGAGAGTGAGGGCCCCCTGAATCAGTCAGCCAGGCCCCAGGTCCCTCTCCATCCTGGGATTGGTCCAGGAGCATTTTGTGTTAAATGCCGACATATAAATTTGGAGACGTTCCTTGTGAGCAAATTGGATTCCTTCACACGGCCCTTAAGTGCTGCCATTTAGCCAGATTTAACGGAAGGCTCTGGCCACCACCTCCCCTCCCTGCACTGACCCCTCCAGAGTCACCCAGGAATCGATCCCAGGCCAGCCTGCCACCGGAGACAGCCAGAGGCTTGTGCACACCAGCCAAGCTCTGCTGCCGCCGAGCATCCTCTTGGCTTCCTCCCCACCGCTCTCCTCATTCTCCGCTGTCCTCTCCCCCACCTTCCTCTCCCTCCCTCCTGCCTTCCCCTCTTCCCTCCAGTCTCTCCCTCCTCCTGTCTGCGCCGTGGCAGCTGCTTCCAATGCACAGAGATGCACCAATTCATTCAGCCTCGCAGACTCTTTAAGGTCGTTACTAAATATATCAAGCAGAAGAAAGGGTCTTTTTTCCTATCTCTGAGCAGGGAGCATAAATGCCGGCCTTAGGATCCAAGCTGGTCCTTCTGATCCTGAACGGGAGGCCATCCAGAGCCAGCTGGTTACGGGAGCCCCCCTTCCCACCAGGCAGTGGTGACCCCAGAGGAGGAGCAGAGGTGAAGTGTGGTGGGGTGCAGAGGGTGCGGGGAGATGCCCAGGAATGAGATGAAATCCACTTATACCTTCAAGAGCTAAACAGCTCTGGAGACAATTTCCACCAAAGCTATTTCTCCCCTTCTCAGTTAATTTTTTTTTCCTATTTTTAAGACAGTTGGGAAGTGTTTAAAGTGTCTGACTTGCCAGTCCCGAGGAAGGACTTCTATTTGAATGCCCTAAGCAGTGCAGTATCTGATATTTCTCCAAATTGTAAGCAGATGACCTTGCTGCTTGAGCAGGAAGCAGTGGTGAACCGCCAGCCTTCGGTGTTGTGATTAGAAGAAACTGTACAACAAAGTTTGTCTGTGTGTTACACATCCGGGTGGATGCTTGGCTGGCTCCCTCCTCTGGGGTCATGGGTTCATGGCAGCTCCGCATTCTGCCCTCGTCCTCCTACTACACAGACACCCCCTTCCTGGGAGTCTCTGAGGCTTCCCCTCCTCCTAACGTGTGTAGGCAGAGCAGGCTGGGTTGTAATTTAAGAGAAACGCCTCCTCCCCATGCAAAAATATCTCCCACACACAGCACGCAGTGCCCATCGTTTAGAAGTTCTTTGAGGGGAGATAAAAATATAAGTGGTATTTTATCTTCAAATAAAAAGTAAATAAGGTCACTGGAGAATGTGTAGGGCAATCATTTGGAACCTTTTTTTTTTTTCTCTTCTGGTCACAGGATCTTTTCTGAGACAAAGAATGCTGTGGCTGTCTCCCCAGGTAAAAATGTGCATACTGTCACAATCATGAATTCTGCATACCATTTTGGGAGGCGTATAAACCCTTAGTGCCTGCCCTCAGACCTGCTGGACTGCTAAGTAAGAACCATGGGGCCAAGGAACGAAGGCTGGGGGACAATGGCATTTCAGTGACTGTCAAAGAGAAGACGCAGTGACAATGGCCAGGAAAGGAGAAGTTAAGTGGAGGAGAACATTCCAGAAAAAAGAGACTTCATTGACACGACAGGTCAAAAGGGGTTCAGGATGAAGAAAAGTGGTGCCCATGAGATACCTCAAAAAGCAGGACTGAGATATGTTCACTTGAATTAGAACTTGGCAGGTTGGTAGTGGTGACCTGGGAGAAAAGTTTCAGTGGGAGCAGGGAAGGAGTTGGATTTTCACAGTATGGCTGGAAGGCAAGATGGTAGGGACAGGTTCTTATTAAAAGCCCTCTTCAAAAGCTTGGGCCAGAGGGGGAAGAAGAAGTTACCAGTGCCTTGGAAACACAGAGAAAGGACTGTTGTTCTGTAGGTGGGGAGTAAACAGGAAGGCTTCACAGAAGAGAGGATTTGGGGATGGGTCATTGAAAAATAAATAGGAATTTAGCAGCAGAAGTGGGAAGCCAGAGGGGGACATTTCAGGCAGGAAGAAGAGCATTGTTGCAGACATGGAGGCATGGAATACCACACAGTGTTTGGAGAAGCAGGAATAATGTGTTGGCTCATAGTGTATCTGAAAAGAGTGGGAGGGAGAGATCTCTGAAAGGCAGACAGGAGCCAGAGGGCACAGGGGCTGAGGAGTTTGTGCTTTTTCCTGTCAGGCAATGAACAGTCATTGAAGAGATATTTTTAACATACTTTTTTCCTTCTGATTCTAAAAGTAATATAAGCTCATTATAAAATTTCTTTAAAATATGGAAAAATATAAAGAAACACACATAATTACTGTTAACATCTTGCCATATTACTTTTAGTCCGCTTTCCATACACCGTGTTTCATTAAATCTAAGGCACCATCATTTGAGAGCATATCATTACTTTATGTACCACTAAGAATGTGCAATTACACTTGATACAATGCTTCTTTTCAGAGAGAGTGAGATGCATCCCATTTCAGATAGGTTAAAATGTGAAGAAGAAAAAAAACTGTGTCTTAGAATCAATGAAATGAAGCCAGGTCATTTTTTTCAAACTTAAGTTCTCATTGTATTTCAAATTTTGTATCCTGCTTCTTTTCTCAGAATTATACCACAGTAGTTCTCCCAAGTTATAAAAGTATTTGTCGAGATAATTTTTAACAGCTGCATAATATTCCATTACATGGAAATTCCACAATGTGTACAGTTATTTCCCTATCAATAAGTATTACATCAATTTATTTTTTTACTACTATATATATAGTACCTCAGTGAAAAGTAGTGTACATAAGCTTTTTAAAATTTTGTTTTTGGTTTAAATATTTTTCTGAGATAGGTTTATACCACAAGCAAAACATTGATGTGATATAAGACTTTCTTTACAAACATATGTTATGCTTTCTATCTCTCCAGGGGATATAAATAAACTATTGGTGAACTTAGAAGCAGCTCTGTGTTCAGTCTTATAGGTTTTATTTTAATTGTAGTAAAATACATGTAACATAGAACTTACCATCTTAATCACTTTAAGTGTACAGTTCAGTGGCATTAGGACAGTCACAGTGTCATACTACCATCACCACCATTCATCTCCAGAACTTTTTTCATCTTGCAAAACTAAAACTCAGTACCCATTAAACACTAACTCCCTATTTCCCCTCCCTCAGGTCCCTGGCAAACACCATCTATTTTCTGTCTCAATGAGTTTGACCATCTAAGTACCTCAAATAAGGCAAATCACACAGTATTTGTCCTTTGGTGACGAGCTAGTATAATGTCCTCAGGGTGCATCCATGTTGTAACATGGATCAGCTCTTCCTTTTCAAGGCTTATAATATTTCCTCGTATGTGTATGCCACATTTTATTTATCCATTCATTCATAGGTGTGCATAAGCTTTTATCTGAATTTTGGGCTATCCCTCCAGAATAGATCCTAGTCATTGATCAAAAGATATGAAGAAAATTTTAATACATATTGTGAAAATTTGATACATATTGTGAAATTGTGTTCCCAAAACTCTGTATAAATTTATACTCTATATTGTATTAGCATGTCAGTATTGGATATTATTATTTGGTTTATTTTTGTTACTTTGATACTAGAAAAATAGCATGTCATTGTTTTAATATGCATTTCTCTGAACATTCCTAATGAAGGTGAACTTTTTCTTATATCTTCATTAGCCAGATGTGTTCCCTCGTCATAAATTGTCTTTTTGGGTCCTCTGATCATTTTCCTATTAAAGATGGAGTGTTTTACTTATTGCTTCATATGCACTGCTTATAGATTAGTGATTCCTTCACACAGTCATTAGCATTCATGCCATGCCTCCTGGTTTGCATCAGGCCCTGTCTAGGCACGGGAGATCGGGCTGTGAACCATCAGACCAAAAACCCCTGCCCTCACGGTGTTCCTGTCCTAGTGAGGGAGGGAGACATCAAACAAGAAAATAAACAAACTGGGTAATATGTTTGGTGTCATAAGTGCTAAGGAGAAAGGATAAATTGGGGGAGGGAGGTGAAGGGTAAGGACTGGGAGTCAGGGAGGCTTCACAGAGGAGTCTGAGGCCAGCCCTGAGGAGGAGAGGGAGGGGTCCAGCACGCACAAAGGCCCTGAGGCAGGAGCTCGGGTGCGGAAGTGGGGAGGAGGAAAAACCAGGTCTGAGCATGGCCAGAGCAGCAGCCCATGCTGCCCTGAGGGCTGCTTGCTCAGACTTTGGCTTCTTTCTCTGAGAAGGCCAGTAGGAGATGGATGTTGAACAGAGGGGTGACGTGATATGACTCGGACTCTAAGGATAGCTCTGTTTCCGTGTCAAGAATAGAGTGAGGAAGGAAATTGAGAGAACTGATGGGAAGTGCTTATAATAACTCAGATTAAAGACGGTGGGGCTTAAACCAGAGGCTGGCAGGAGAGCTCTGTGTCTATGTTAAAGTACAGGAGATGGGATTTACTAATGAGTTGGTTGTAGGGGGTGAGAGGAGTTGAGTAGGACTGGAGCTCTGGGCCTGAGCAGCTGGAAGTCAGGAGTCAAGAAAGGAAAGACAGCAGGAGTGGATGTACAAGGGTGATGAGAGCTCAGTTTTTGACAAGTTACAGTTGAAATGTCTATTAAACATTTAAGAGCAATGTTAAGTAGGCAGTTGGATATATGAGTCTGGAGTTCAGGGAAGGTCTAGGATAGAGAGATAAATGTGAGTTGTAAGCATATAGATGGTATTTAAAGCCCTGATACTGTGTGAGGTCACCACAGAGTGGGGAATGGATGGAGAGAGGGGAGAAGCCCAGTGACTGACCCTGCCACCTCCAGTGTAGGGAGAGGCCTGCACCGTTGGCATGGTTTGACACCCCAAGGGTTACCAGGCTGGCAGTGAGCAGGGGGTGGTGCGAAGACATGATCCAATCTGTGATCTGGATCAGTGACTCTGTAGGGTCGCCTGTGGTTTATCCCATCTCTGCTGAGCGTGGGGAGAATCAGAGCTTCCCATCAGAGATCCCTAGCTGGCAAAGGCTAATATCTCAGATTTCCATGGTTACTTTTGACCAAAGATCAGCTAACTCTTTAATCTAGAGAGCCATCATCAACAGGGCGAAGCATATTGCCAGCCCTTTGATATTAACAGAGGGAAATGCAGGCTGGAGAGAAAGAAAGGAGGAGTAAGAGACAGGAAGGCTTAGGGCTGGAATGACAGCCCCACTGTCACTCTCCACCAGCTCCATCCTTAAGCAGTGATTCTTAAGGGGCTGGGGCAGGGGAGGCACATCAATACACTTGGTGATATTTACCAATCTATTTTTCCCTGATCCCCGAGCCTCTGACTCCAGGAGATTCTAGAACCCTCTCCTGTCCCAACACAAACCTCTCCCCACCCTGAATGGAGAACCCTCACTTTCAGGTTGGAGCCAGGATGGAAGAGCAGTGCTTGGCCAAAAAGAATGCCTTGCCAACACCTGCCTCCTTTCCTGTATGGCTCAGGGACGTATCAGTAGTAAGAATAGTGACCCTATAATTTGTCACCCAAACCAGGGCACTTTTGACATGAGAGGAAAGGAGACCTGTTAATAATTACCCAGAACAAGAAGCATAAACTGGGACTGTCCTGGGCAAACTCTGGTATTGAGAACCACCAGTACAGCACCAAGTGTGGCTGAGAAATTCCAGCACCAGCATCTCTTAAGGGAGCTTATTTAAAAAATAAATCTCTGAGCCAGACTCCAGATGTACTGGCTCAAAATCTTTGGGGATGAGACCACCCCAGGTGGAAGAAGTCTGTTTATCCCTTCAACTCTTTCCTTTCCTTGAGAGGTGATTTAAAGTCTTTTGGGATGAGACTTGAGCGAGAAAGAAGAACTGCTAGTTGAAGAGGGATTCCTCTTTCCTGCATTGAGATGGCTTTCCCTTTCTAGGAAACTCAGCCATCTCCACGTGCTCAGGATGGTCAGGTCCTTATCTCCTTCTCTTAGACTCTGGGCTGCCCTGTTTTCCCTGACTAGATCATGGGCTGCAGTAGTAAAACGGAAAGAACTATCCCTCTGACTACGCACACCCTGGACTCCTAACGGAGCGGCAAGATTAACTCCTTAGATGTCAATCTCCTGGCTCGTGTCCCGCCAACAAGCCAGCCTCATTCCCTTTTCATTTCCATTCTGGCTCTGTCATCAATGAATTTAAAACCTCTTTGAGTTTCATTTATATTTTAAGGTTATTTTCTCTTCTTTGGATAACAAATGCCATAAATTTCCTGCCTGTTGAATAGTGCTTCCTTTATTTGTCCTAAATGCCAGCTCTTTCTCCTTGCCTGGAGCTGAGACTTCTGAAAGCTAGAAGACAATGAATCTTCCTGGGATGCCATATATACTCTTCCCTTATATGGCACTTCTATCTCAACAGTCATAGGGCTGCAAGAGACCTTGAACAAGTTAAACTGACTTGCTTTTCCAGTTCTGCCCACCTTATCTCCTCTTTCCTTGTAGCTGCCTGGTCTGCCTGAATACTTGGTGATGGAGCACACACTACCTATGGAAGCAACCAGGTCCAACTTTGCAGAACATTTTTTTAATATTAAAGTTCCCCCCCAAGATTTATTGAGATATAATTGACATGTAACATTATATAACTTAAAATATACATCGTGATTTTATACACATACATATTGTGAAATGATTATCACAACAAGATTAGTTACATCCATCACCTCAAAGAATGTTTTTTTGTTGTTGCAGTTGCTTAAAAATCAGCCTTTTCTCGAATAGAATTATTCATGTGGTAATAGAGTGGGAGACATCAGTGCAAACCAATGTTTAACTTAATATGGACACATATGGTTACATACAGAAATATTTATAGGTATGTATATATACATGGGTTAATATACATATGTGTTTCCTGTTCTGTCACCTGAGAGAGCCTAGAAGGAAGAGACACCCCAGTAGCAATGAGCACACCTAGGCCCTGGATCTTGATTTCTAAAACCATTCTCCAATAAAAGAAACCAGGGCTTCCTGTAGAAATGGCTGATTCTAGGAATAGGGCAGGAAATATAGAAGATGAACCTGGAGCATCCAGTAGTGGTAGAATGTAAGGAAGTGGTCCAAAAACCACAGTGATGGGATATACCAAAGAGGCCATGAGCCAACTGAAAGAGTTCCCAATGGCCAAAGCTGGAGCAATGACAAAGTATAAGTTATAAACCAAAGTATAAAATAAACAACAACAAATCTATATTGATATAAATAAATGACTGAGCAAATATGTAAGTGATAATAGACAAATCTCCCATGTAGAAGAATTCCAAATAATGTGTGTAGGTCCTCCATCCTCTGGGAGGTGAAGCATGACTCCCTACTCCTAAGTGTGGGCGTGCTGACTTCCTCTCGAGGGGTGCAGTACAGAAGGAGAGGTAAAGAGGTCTCCCTACAGCGGAGAAACCTGGCCTGTACTGCCTCGGCCTAGGGTCAAGGTTAACGTCAACAAGGACCAGTCATGCTGATAGTAGGAACCCTTGATATGAAGTGAGGAAAAGGGCACTGTACCTTTGTGGTCCTTCCAGAAACCCATAACCTCAGTCTACCATGAGAAAAACATCAGGAAAATCCCAGTTGAGGGACATTCAACAAAATACATGACCAGTACCCCTGAAACTGTCCAGGTCATTAAACAAAAAAAAATAAGAAACTGTCACAGCCAAGAGGAGTCTACAGAGACATGACAACTTAATGTAATGTGGTATCCTGGGTTGGGCCTAGAAAAAATAGTGAAAACTAGGGAAATCTGAACAAAGTATGAACTTTAGGTAATAATGTATCAATATTGGTTCATTAATTGTAACAAATGAAACATACTAATATAGGATGTTAATGACAGAGGAAACTGGGTGTGGGATATGTGGGACTCTCGGTACTATATTTGCAATTTTTCTGTAAATCTAAATCTATCACAAACTAAAAAGTATATTAAAACAAGAAAATCATCCTTCCTGCCTAGCTGCTCCCCTTGGCTCTGTCCTTGGCCTGAATCCATAAACGAGTGCAGCCATCATACTAACCTCTCCCCCTGACCCATCTATCTTCTCATTTTCAAATCAATTATCTCCATCTCCCTCATCAGATCCTGAGTCCTGGTTTCAGTTTCTCTCAGTAACCAGATCACCCTTCTCCAGACAACTCAGTTTCATAACTTGCCTCCCAAGTTCATTGACTTGCTGAGAACATAGCACTCTGAATGTGGCTGTACAGCTCAGGGAAGAAGAGGGCCCTGTCACCTCCTTCATCTCATACACTATATCTCTATTAACATAGCCTATAGTGACTTTAACAACTTGTACTCACATCTGTATCTCCAACTCAACTACCCAATTTTTTTTCAAACAGCTTTACTACAGTCAACATTAGGAACAACTTTCTGCAAAGTTGAACCTTACAAAAAAAAAAAGGGTTGCCTCTGGAGGTAATGAATGCTCCATCAGTAGAAATATTCAAGTATACTTGGCAGCTGCAAAAAAAAAAGGAAAGATTTGGTGCGTGGAACTGAAAAGAGAAGTTCAATCCAATAATGTTGACAGTCTCCTGGACAAGTTTACTTAACTGCTTTTGCCTCAGTTTCCTCATCTTAAAATTGAGAATAACAATAGAACCTACCTCAAAGGGTGATGAAGATTAAATGAATATATGAATATATGTGAAGGTGCTTAGAACAGTTTCTGGCACAGGGTACTCGATAAGTGTTTGTTATTATTTTAAGTTACTATTTAATATTTATTTCCAGGGTGGAGACAGGCCAAGTAAAAGACCTGCCAGCAGCCCCTGTAAGTCACTCCTGACTCATAGGCCCCTTTTGGATCCTGGCTCTGACACCAAGCACCTGGCTTCCTTTCAGCTTTATGTCATCCGCCCATTTGACCAGCAGGCCCATCAGAGTCCCCTTCCAATTCATCTGTGTGCATGTTGAATAGAAGGAGACAGAGGGCAGAGCTCCATGGGGAGTGTGATGGGGTGATAAGCTAGGTCTCCTACCAGCCAGACCGGTGTGACACCAAGGAGAAAGAAATGTGCTCCATCTCTGAGCACTGGATTGGTCTTACCACAAATCATGACAAGCACCTTGCACATGCTAATGACTTGCTTCCTTTGGTTTTAAAGTCCAATCATTTCAGGGACATCAAAGTAAATGATGGGCTCAGTAGCTATCGAGAAAGAAGTTAGAGGTGCTGGCATCTGAACTTAATTAGACTCCTGTGCTCTTTATAAGGCCTGATAAGGTCAGGCAAATACATTCAGCCTTAATAACATTATCAGCACTGTGTGGCTGGCAAGCCTTGCCAAACTCGATATGTCAAGATTTTGTGGCTCGAAACATGTGTCTTCTATTCACACTCAGGCTTGTTCTCACATGCCAACAGCTGGTGCCACATCTGGAGAGCCGATCTCTGCTGTGGCTTCTTTTCTCCTCTGAGTGTTTTATGGGACACCCGACCCCACCTCAATCCTTTTAAGAGAGAAGGGCTCATTCATTCATTCTCTGATGGCCTGTCAAGGAGCAGCCCTGTGCATTTGCTGCAGGGGACTTGCATGAACAAGACGAGCTCGCACTCCAGGGCAGTGTGCCAGAAACATCAGTGTGCAGAGCAACCACGAGGAGTGTGGGGGGTGCTTAGGAAAGAGGCATTTCTGTGCCCCACTCCAAGCCCATTGTGTTAGATTGGAGGTCAGGGGAATGGCCTGGGGCTCTGCATTTCTCACCTGCTCCCCAGGTAATTCTGCTGCAGGTGATCCAAGGACCACACTTCAGGGAAGACTCATTGAAGAATGTTTAGGCCTCCGTAAGCCACCCACCATAATGCACTGAATCAGTAATATAATTAGCAAGTAGTCTGTTCTATCTTGAAGAAGGATCAGGTGAGACTTCACAGAGGCTTATAGCATAAGCCTGAAAGCATGTAAGTGGGAAGAGCATAGAAAAGTCACTGAGTTCTGATTTTGAAAGGAAATGCCTTTAAGGCATGAGCCGAGACAAACAAATCTGTATTGAACTCCAGCTTGGTGCCTGTATGTCCTTAGGCAAATGACCTAACCTCTCTGAGCCTCAATTTCCTCATCTGTAAAGGGCACCTACCTACCTCTGCCTCTCAGGGTTGACAGTTTTAAAAAGAATAAATATCATAATATAGGGTATTTACCAAATTGACTGGCATGATATAAGTACTCCACAAATAATAACTATGATAAAAACAGTACTAAAAATAAATTAAATTAGTATTATTCTACCTTACTGAGGAGTTTCTAGGTTACTTTCTAGAGGCCATGAGTACCCATCAAATTTTTTAAAGCAAAGGATGGATTTCAGTCAATAAATGTATATTGTGTACCCACTATATGCTGGACTGTGCCAGGCCTCAAAGCTGATCAGGTCTGTTTTAGAAGGTGGCTCTGGTGGCAGGGCTAGGGATGACTGGAGGCAGGAGACCGTTACAGACTATTGTAATAGTCCAAGCTAGTGGTTCTCAAACTTGAATGTGCGTCAGAATCACCAGAAGGCCTTTTTAAAAACACAGGTTACTGAGCCTCTTCCCCAGTTTCTGATGCAACAAGGCTGGGGCAGAATCTGAGAAGTTTGCATTTTAACCAGTTCCCCGGAGATGCCAATGTTGCTGGTCAGAGGACCACATTTTGAGAACCACCGGTCCAGGCAAAAGGAGAGATGAAAACAGAAAGCAGAAGCAGGCACTAAGTAGGGACATGGTAGGGGGCTGATTTTAGGGGCAGAATGGACAGGAAATGGTGATGACAGGGCCCTGAGGACACAGGGCTGGCCCTCTACTAAGCTGGCCTGCAGGATTTTCTGTGCACCCCCAGGGTCCTGCGGACAAGAAGGAGCTCTGCAGTGTGGGCCACCTGCTCTTTTAGAAGCATCAGCCCTGCCATCCCAGTGGGGGTCTCCCACTCTGCTCTCTCTTCTCTATGTTCAGAGGAGAGGGGGGTTATTTATTTTATTTTATTTTTTGCTTTGCTATTCTTCCTGGGATGTTGATGCGGCCGAGATGCCGGGTACCGTTCCGCAAGAGTACCCGAGGTGTGTATTGAATTTCGGTCCCACATCATTTAATGCGTGGTGACAGAGGGAGCGGATGTTGTTTGGATTCATGTGGAACTTTCCGCCTTTTCTATTTTCTACTCTGAAAGACCACAGAGCCTTGCTCAGCAGCTAGCTGCTGAGTTCCCCGCCTGTAAGAAGCTTGTGGCACCAGGAGCCCCTGGTCCCCACGGCATTGCCAAAGCTCCCTGTGAAACCCAGTGGAAAATTAGAACGTTTGTGTAGGTCTTCAGAGCATCCGTTTCATTTAAAGCTCTCCACAACTCGAGCTGTTACTGAATTAAACATCGAAACAAACAACAATCAATAGCCTAATAACATTATGTTCTGAAATGTGTTGTTTAATAATGACTGTGAAGCTCTTTGAGGGTGGAATGAGTCCGTGTGCCTTGTAAACAGTGATCTGCGTTCATTCCTGTACAGCTGCTAGTTTTGAAAAATGGTTCTGAGTGTTTCTTGCTGATGCAAGGTGTCCTGTGTTCTGTGGATCAGAAATGTCTGTGTAGCTAGTTGTGATCTGCCCCTCCTGGTCTTGTTCGGAAAGGCTGCTTCTGATCTCTTAGCCTCTCCTCCTTTCTCTTGCCTGGAGTGTTGACTAAGAAACTGGACAGACAGACCTGGCCCTTGCAGCCTGGGGCCCAACTACAGACAGGTACTGGGTGAAGGAGAAGAGCAGGCACAGAGACTGCACACTAGAAGTAGGGATTGCATAGTTCCTGAACACAGTGATGGCCCAAGGTTTTCTGAAGAAAGTTAAAGACATGGAAACTGTCTTCTGGCACCTTGTGTTCTAAACAAAAGACCACAAAGAGAGTAGACATAAAAAAGACACCAGTACTAAGCACATATGGAAATTAACCTGTTACCATTAAATTAGATGCAAGCCTGGCATAGGTGCTTATTGTAGGGGAGGCATGAGTCCCTACCTGTGAGCATGGAGGTGTTGATGCTTAAATAGAGTCCAAATTCTCTTCCTTAGCCATCACCACCCCAAGGGAGGAAGAACTAAGAGAAAATGCATTTTCCCTTTTGGGTTTAAGATGGTTAGGCCTTCAAGAAGTTGACAAATTCTCCACAATTCTGTCTATTTGGTCTATTCCCTGAACACATGTTCAGTCCTCCCCTCCTTTCCCTCTGACCCAAGATCCAGACTGATAACTACGTCTTCTAATATCACTGAAATTATTTTCATTGGTTTTTTTTTTTAAGAAAGTTTTTATTAGAGAAAAGTTTCAGCAATGAAAAAAGTAATAGATTGTGTTGTATTGTATAAATGATGTAAGGTGTAATTGTGTACCATATCATTTAGCAGCCTATGGCTACATTCTGCACAGCCCTTTCAGGATTATTTAAAACCTATTCAACATGTCATTTCATTACCCTGTAAATATTTTCACTTTGGATCTCCAAGTGGTGCAGATTCTTCTACTTCTTTTTTTAAAGCATAGCTACAATACCATTATCACACCTGAACAAGATTAACAGTAATTCCTTAACATCTTCAAATAGTAGTGCTCATATTTCCCCAATTGTCTTATAAATTATTATTATTATTTTTGCATTTTGTTTAATTCAGGATGAAGTTTAGCTGCTATCAACATTATGTACAAATATTTGTGTGAACATATGCTTTCATTTCTATTGGGTAAATACGTAGCAGTCAAATGGCTAGATCATGTAGTAGGTGGATACTTAACTTTTTTTTTTTCGCATTTTTTTTTTCTGAGAGGGCATCTCTCATATTTATTGATCAAATGGTTGTTAACAACAATAAAATTCTGTATAGGGGACTCAATGCACAATCATTAATCAATCCCAAGCCTAATTCTCAACAGTCTCCAATCTTCTGAAGCATAACGAACAAGTTCTTAAATGGTAAACAAATTCTTACATAGTGAATAAGTTCTTACATGGTGAACAGTGCAAGGGCAGTCATCACAGAAACTTTCGGTTTTGATCATGCATTATGAGCTATAAACAATCAGGTCAAATATGAATATTCGTTTGATTTTTATACTTGATTTATATGTGAATCCCACATTTCTCCCTTATTATTATTATTATTTTTTTAATAAAATGCTGAAGTGGTAGGTAGATGCAAGATAAACGTAGAAAACATAGTTTAGTGCTGTGAGAGGGCAAATGTAGATGATCAGGTGTGTGCCTATAGACTAAGTATTAATCCAAGCTAGACAAGGGCAACAAAACAACCACGGATGCAGAAGATTTCTCTCAAAACAGGGGGGTTGAGGTTCTAAGCCTCATCTCTGTTGATCCCGAATTTCTCACCTGATGGCCTCCCTGCGACTGTGCCTGTCTTAGGTTGTTCCTCCCTTGAGGAATCTTACCCGTCTCTGGCTAACCAGTCATCTTCCGGGGCCATACAGGGAAATGTAAAGTTGGTAAGTGAGAGAGAAGCATATTGTTTGAAAAGGTTAGCTTTTTACTTCTTTGCAGATTTATGCCCTGTGGCTTTTATGCCCAATATTTGTCTTGAGGTATCTTTACCACTTGGAAGAATTATGATACTCGGTAATTTCGTTATGAGGCATGAATTCTACTTAAGGGTTGTAATTAGGAAGGAAGAAGAAAAGCTATAGAAGTAGCAGACGGAAGAAAACATGGGAAGATTGATTATTTCTTTGACATATCTTCTTGTAGAGTAACATAAGCATATATAGGTTTTAAACTACTAATTAAATTGTGCACGCACATTAACATAACAGGAATACAGCTACATAACCAAAGCAGACCTACAATTACCAGCCATCTCCAGTGAAACCAAGAAAACCAGTTAGGCACCCTAGGCATTTGTGAAAACTTATCAATGATATGATGGATATTGTCTAACTGAATTTGAATAGTTTGAGAAGAATCAGACAAATTAAAACAACACATTCCTGGGAACTGTTCACATCCCATATGTTCTTTTAACAGTAGATAATCTGTAGTCGCAAGATTTTGGAGCGCTGCAACTTGCACTTCTCCTAATTCTTGGTTGAGTTCCGACAGTATAGATCCAGTCAAATTTGTTGTTTTACTGTATGCACAGGCTAGCTTAGATATCTCCTTCTTCATTCCAATGGCAAGTCCAGGAACCAGTGGGATGAATGCAGCTACAACTGCAACAGCGCCAGATTCTTTGTTGAAGTTTTTTGATGATCATCTTCTGGAATGACTCTTCCAGAGAATGTTGATGTTGGAAGTTCTTCTTCATATCGTATCTTAATTCATTTTCTGGGTAGCCCAATTAGGCTTTGATCCTATGTATAAACACAAACAAACCCTTTGCCCACACTTTGATATGCCCTTTTATATCATTGTGAAGAACTTATTGGAGATCACCACACAGAACTGCTTTTTTTTTAAGAGAAAGGAATATTATCAGAAAAATGTACTTCCATAGCTGATCATCTGACACCCTTTAAATGATCAAAATTAAGGATATTTAAAGCATGCATTAATCATTGATTTACAGTTAGTTTTATCCTATCAGAGAGTAATCCCCCTTTTCTTTCTTTTTTTTTATTTTTGGTTATCATTAATCTACAATTACATGAAGAATATTATGTTTACTAGGCTCTCCCCTATGCCAGGTCCCCCCCACAAACCACTTTACAGTCACTGTCCATCAGCATAGCAAAATGTTGTAGAATCACTACTTGTCTTCTCTGTGTTGCACAGGCCTCCCCTTTCTCCCACCCCCCCATTATGCATGCTAATCATAATACCCCTTTCTTCTTCCCCCCCTTATCGCTCCCTACCCACCCATCCTCCCCAGACCCTTTCCCTTTGGTACCTGTTAGTCCATACTTGGGTTCTGTGATTCTGCTGCTCTTTTGTTCCTTCAGTTTTTCCTTTGTTCTTATACTCCACAGATGAGTGACATCATTTGGTATTTCTCTTTCTCTGCTTGGCTTATTTCACTGAGCATAATACCCTCTAGCTCCATCCATGTTGTTGCAAATGGAGGATTTGTTTTCTTCTTATGGCTGAGTAATATTCCATTGTGTATATGTACCACATCTTCTTTATCCATTCATCTACTGATGGACACTTAGGTTGCTTCCAATTCTTGGCTATTGTAAATAGTGCTGCGATAAACATAGGGGTGCATCTGTATTTTTCAAACTTGAGTGCTGCGTTCTTAGGGTAAATTCCTAGGAGTGGAATTCCTGGGTCAAATGGTAAGTCTATTTTGAGCATTTTGAGGAACCTCCATACTGCTTTCCACAATGGTTGAACTAATTTACATTCCCACCAGCAGTGTAGGAGGGTTCCCCGTTCTCCACAACCTCGCCAACATTTGTTGTTGTTTGTCTTTTGGATGGCAGCCATCCTTACTGGTGTGAGGTGATACCTCATTGTGGTTTTAATTTGCATTTCTCTGATAATTAGCGATGTGGAGCATCTTTTCATGTGTCTGTTGGCCATCTGTATTTCTTTTTTGGAGAACTGTCTGTTCAGTTCCTCTGCCCATTTTTTAATTGGATTATTTGTTTTTGTTTGTTGAGGTGGGTGAGCTCCTTATATATTTTGGACGTCAAGCCTTTATCAGATCTGTCATTTACAAATATATTCTCCCATACTGTAGGGTACCTTTTTGTTCTATTGATGGTGTCTTTTGCTGTACAGAAGCTTTTCAGCTTAATATAGTCCCACTTGTTCATTTTTGCTGTTGTTTTTCTTGCCCGGGGAGATATGTTCAAGAAGAGGTCACTCATGTTTATGTGTAAGAGATTTTTGCCTATGTTTTTTTTCTAAGAGTTTTATGGTTTCATGACTTACATTCAGGTCTTTGATCCATTTTGAATTTACTTTTGTGTATGGGGTTAGACAATGGTCCAGTTTCATTCTCCTACATGTAGCTGTCCAGTTTTGCCAGCACCATCTGTTGAAGAGACTGTCATTTCCCCATTGTATGTCCATGGCTCCTTTATCAAATATTAATTGACCATATATGTTTGGGTTAATGTCTGGAGTCTCTAATCTGTTCCACTGGTCTGTGGCTCTGTTTTTGTGCCAGTACCAAATTGTCTTGATTACTATGGCTTTGTAGTAGAGCTTGAAGTTAGGGAGTGAGATCCCCCCTACTTTATTCTTCTTTCTCAGGATTGCTTTGGCTATTCGGGGTCTTTGGTGTTTCCATATGAATTTTTGAATTATTTGTTCCAGTTCGTTGAAGAATGTTGCTGGTAATTTGATAGGGATTGCATCAAATCTGTATATTGCTTTGGGCAGGATGGCCATTTTGACGATATTAATTCTTCCTAGCCACAAGGATGGAATGAGTTTCCATTTGTTAGTGTCCCCTTTAATTTCTCTTAAGAGTGACTTGTAGTTTTCAGGGTATAGGTCTTTCACTTCTTTGGTTAGGTTTATTCCTAGGTATTTTATTCTTTTTGAGGCAATTGTGAATGGAATTGTTTTCCTGATTTCTCTTTCTATTAGTTCATTGTTAGTATATAGGAAAGCCACAGATTTCTGTGTGTTAATTTTGTATCCTGCAAGTTTGCTGTTTTCCAATATCAGTTCTAGTAGTTTTGGAGTGGAGTCTTTAGGGTTTTTTATGTACAATATCATGTCATCTGCAAATAGTGACAGTTTAACTTCTTCTTTACCAATCTGGATTCCTTGTATTTTTTTGTTTTGTCTGATTGCCATGGCTAGGACCTCCAGTACTATGTTAAATAAGAGTGGGGAGAGTGGGCATCCCTGTCTTGTTCCCAATCTCAGAGGAAAAGATTTCCGCTTCTCGCTGTTCAGTATAATGTTGGCTGTGGGTTTATCATATATGGCCTTTATTATGTTGATGTATTTGCCCTCTATACCCATTTTGCTGAGAGTTTTTATCATGAATGGATGTTGAATTTTGTCAAATGCTTTTCCAGCATCTATGGAGATGATCATGTGGTTTTTGTCTTTCTTTTTGTTGATGTGGTGGATGATGTTGATGGATTTTCGAATGTTGTACCATCCTTGCATCCCTGGGATGAATCCCACTTGGTCCTGGTGTATGATCCTTTTGATATATTTTTGAATTCGGTTTGCTAATATTTTATTGAGTATTTTTGCATCTACATTCATCAGGGATATTGGTCTGTAATTTTCTTTTTTGGTGGGATCTTTGCCTGGTTTTGGTATTAGGGTGATGTTGGCTTCATAGAATGAGTTTGGGAGTATTCCTTCCTCTTCTATTTTTTGGAAAACTTTAAGGAGAATGGGTATTATGTCTTCTCTGTGTGTCTGATAAAATTCTGTGGTAAATCTGTCCGGCCCGGGGGTTTTGTTCTTGGGTAGTTTTTTGATTACCGTTTCAATTTCTTTGCTCGTAATTGGTTTGTTTAACTTTTGTGTTTCTTCCTTGATCAGTCTTGGAAGGTTGTATTATTTTTCTAGGAAGTTGTCCATTTCTTCTAGGTTTTCCAGCTTGTTGGCATATAGGTTTTCATAGTAGTCTTTAATAATTCTTTGTATTTCTGTGGAGTCTGTCGTGATTTTTCCATTCTCATTTCTGATTCTGTTGATTTGTGTTGATTCTCTTTTTCTCTTAATAAGTTTGGCTAGAGGCTTATCTATTTTGTTTATTTTCTCAGAGAACCAGCTCTTGGTTTCATTGATTTTTGCTATTGTTTTATCATTCTCAATTTTGTTTATTTCTTCTCTGATCTTTATTATGTCCCTCCTTCTGCTGACTTTAGGCCTCATTTGTTCTTCTTTTTCCAGTTTTGATAATTGTGATGTTAGACTATTCATTTGGAATTGTTCTTCCTTCTTCAAGTGTGCCTGGATAGCTATATACTTTCCTCTTAAGACTGCTTTTGCTGCATCCCACAGGAGTTGGGGCTTTGTGTTGTTGTTGTCATTTGTTTCCATATATTCCTTGATCTCTATTTTAATTTGTTCATTGATCCATTGATTATTTAGGAGCGTGTTGTTAAGCCTCCATGTGTTTGTGAGCCTTTTTGTTTTCTTTGTAGAATTTATTTCTAGTTTTATACCTTTGTGGTTTGAAAAGTTGGTTGGTAGAATTTCAATATTTTGGAATTTACTGAGACTCTTTTTGTGGGCTAGTATGTAGTCTGTTCTGGAGAATGTTTCATGTGCACTGGAGAAGAATGTGTATCCTGTTGCTTTGGCATGTAGAGTTCTATAGATATCTATTAGGTCCATCTGTTCTACTGTGTTGTTCAGTGCCTCCGTGTCCTTACTTATTTTCTGCCCGGTGGATCTATCCTTTGGCGTGAGTGGTGTGTTGAAGTCTCCTAAAATGAATGAATTGCAGTCTATTTCCCCCTTTAGTTCTGTTAGTATTTGTTTCACATATGCTGGTGCTCCTGTGTTGGGTGCATATATATTTAGAATGGTTATATCCTCTTGCTGGACTGAGCCCTTTATCATTATGTAGTGTCCTTCTTTATCTCTTGTTACTTTCTTTGTTTTGAAGTCTATTTTGTCTGATATTAGTACTGCAACCCCTGCTTTCTTCTCTCTGTTGTTTGCCTGAAATATGTTTTTCCATCCCTTGACTTTTAGTCTGTACATGTCTTTGGGTTTGAGGTGAGTTTCTTGTAAGCAGCATATAGATGGGTCTTGCTTTTTTATCCATTCTATTACTCTGTGTCTTTTGATTGGTGCATTAAGTCCATTTACATTTAGGGTGACTATTGAAAGATATGTACTTATTGCCATTGCAGGCTTTAAATTCGTGGTTACCAAAGGTTCAAGGTTAGCCTCTTTAGTATCTTACTGCCTAACTTAGCTCGCTTATTGAGCTGTTATATACACTGTCTGGAGATTCTTTTCTTCTCTCCCTTCTTATTCCTCCTCCATTCTTCATATGTTGGGTGTTTTGTTCTGTGCTCTTTTTAGGAGTGCTCCCATCTAGAGCAGTCCCTGTAAGATGCCCTGTAGAGGTGGTTTGTAGGAGGCAAATTCCCTCAGCTTTTGCTTGTCTGGGAATTGTTTAATCCCTCCATCATATTTAAATGATTATCGTGCTTGATACAGTATCCTTGGTTCAAGGCCCTTCTGTTTCATTGCATTAAATATATCATGCCATATATCATGCCATTCTCTTCTGGCCTGTAAGGTTTCTGTCGAGAAGTCTGATGATAGCCTGATGAGTTTTCCTTTATAGGTGACCTTTTTCTCTCTAGCTGCCTTTAAAACTCTTTCCTTGTCCTTGATCTTTGCCATTTTAATTATTATGTGTCTTGGTGTTGTCCTCCTTGGGTCCTTTCTGTTGGGAGTTCTGTGTATTTCCGTGGTCTGTTCGATAATTCCTCCCCCAGTTTGGGGAAGTTTTCAGCAATTGTTTCTTCAAAGACACTTTCTATCCCTTTTTCTCTCTCTTCTTCTTCTGGTATCCCTATAATATGGATATTGTTCCTTTTGGATTGTTTACAAAGTTCTCTTAATATTGTTTCATTCCTGTTGATCCTTTTATCTCTCTCTATGTCAGCTTCTATGCACTCCTGTTCTCTGGTTTCTATTCCATCAATGGCCTCTTGCATCTTATCCATTCTGCTTATAAATCCTTCCAGAGTTTGTTTAACTTCTGTAATCTCCTTCCTGGCATCTGTGATCTCCCTCCGGACCTCATCCCTTAGTTCTTGCATATTTCTCTGCATCTCTGTCAGCATGTTTATGATTTTTATTTTGAATTCTTTTTCAGGAAGACTGGTTAGGTCTATCTCCTTCTCTGGTGTTGTCTCTGTGATCTTGGTTTGCCTGTAATTTTGCCTTTTCATGGTGATAGGAATAGTTTGCAGAGCTGGGATGAGTGACAGCTGGAAGAACTTCCCTTCTTGTTGGTTTGTGGCCCTCCTCTCCTGGGAGAACAGCGACCTCTAGTGGCTTGTGCTGGGCAGCTACGCGCAGACAGGGCTTCTGCTTCCTGCCCGGCTGCTGTGGAGTTTATCTCCGCTGTTGCTGTGGGCGTGGCCTGGCTCGGGCAGCTACTCCAAAATGGTGGAGCCGCGTTGGAGGGGGAGCGGCCGGGAGGCTGTTTATGTCCGTGAGGGGCCTCCCTGCTCCCTGCTGCCCAGGGGGTTAGAGTGCCCAGAGATCCCCGGATTCCCTACCTCTAGACCAAGTGTCCCGCCCTGTCCCTTTAAGACTTCCAAAAAGCACCCGCCAAAACAAAACAAAAGAATTAAATAAATAATTTTTTTTTTTAAAGCCGCTCGCTTTTCTTTCTCCTAGGGTGCTGACCTCCGGTTCCCGCTCACTGTTCTTGCTGCCCTGTTTTCCTAGTATCGAGCGCCCTGCACTCTGGCCCGGATGGCTGGGGCTGGGTGTTCGGCAGTCCTGTGCTCCGTCTCCCTCCCGCTCTGCCTGCTCTTCTCCCGCCGGGAGCTGGGGGAGGGGCGCTCGGCTCCCGCGGGGCCGGGGCTTGTATCTTACCCCCTTCGCGAGGCGCTGGGTTCTCGCAGGTGTGGATGTGGTCTGGATATTGTCCTGTGTCCTCTGGTCTTTATTCTAGGAAGGGTTGTCTTTGTTATATTTTCATAGATATATGTGGTTTGGGGAGGAGATTTCCGCTGCTCTACTCATGCCGCCATCTTGGCTCTGCCCTTCTGTTTTCATTGGTTTTTGGAAAAAATTATACTGAAGAATTTTAAACATACAAATGCAGATTAGTATAATAACCCTCTGTAAATATTGTGGGTTTTCATATCTGTTTTTCCTAATCATTGATGTCCTGGAGTACAGTGTTGTTATGTTTTTTGTTAGAAGTAACAAAGGATGAGAAAAAGAATAGATTGTTGGGGGGCTGGGGAGAGGTAGAATGGGATAGAAAGAAGGTAGAACTTTACACATGTGTTGACTTCCACCTTCTCCATGAGGGGGCTCCCAACTTGAACAGGTAGAACCAGTAACCTACTAAGTGCAGGCTAAGGCAGGTAGGTGCACATCTGCTCATGTGAAATTAAATCTTAAGACAAGGTGCCTTCCCCGTGCCAGGAAACCACAGCTGTGCTCTTAATGACACATGGTGATCTTGGGAAAATGGTGCAGAGAGGAGAACAGGCAAATTGTTTTAAACGGGAAGAGAAAGAGAGAATATATCTGTCAATTAAAGAACAGAAAAGTTTGAACAAATGGCGTATAAATTTTGGGGCACCGTGTGTGATCACCAGGAACCAGCACTGGCTGCCGAGAAAAATCCATACACAACTCTCCTTGTTTCCTTGCGAGGAGGACTTTGGCTGGTAGATTGGCACAATGCTGTAGACATAGTTGATTTTTGTTTCAGTGAAGGAGTTAACAGCCTTCCAACATAATATTCTAAGTAATATGTTGACCCAAGAGCCAAATGATCATTCTCTTAGAGGGATCATGCCTTGAA
The DNA here is from genome assembly GCF_030020395.1 of Manis pentadactyla. Lineage (NCBI taxonomy): Eukaryota > Metazoa > Chordata > Mammalia > Pholidota > Manidae > Manis > Manis pentadactyla. The sequence goes on along the minus strand of NC_080026.1, from coordinate 108,779,565 downwards.
GGTTGAATCAAAAGCCTGAAAGAAGCTTTAAGTAGAGTGCCTGGAGCTCTGTCCCAACTTCTGCCTTGATGAACCCTTTTTTATCAGTGACTCAGCAGAAGATTCAGAAAGCATGCTAATCAGAATTCTAAGTGGCAAACAAAGACCAGAGATGAAAGAATGATTATTCCAGTTTTAAAGAGGAAAAGTTTTGTTATGTAAGCAGTTACTGCATCCTGGGTACACACTTGCACTATAGGTATGTGTGTGCACTGGTGTGTACACTCACACATTGTTCATTTTCTAAATAGGCACCTGATATGACTTGGAAGACACCAGGGTTGGGATTACGAGCTCTCCTTCCTGTAGAGAAAAATGTAAAACTGTGATGCTGCGGCAATGGTAGCTGCAATTTATTGAATAGTCTACTACATGCCAGTGATGCAGGCTATGCAGAGGTGTTAACGTGGCAGGCCAAAAGCTGTTATCCTTAGAAAACCATGCTTGCAAGATTGGCCTTTGGCTGGCATATGGGAACTTGGATTTGGGGAGAGTTCCCACGATCCCCAGGACTGACAAAAGTGGCTCACTGCACCTAAGCTGTTTATACAAACTGTGGCTTGTGCCAAATACCTGCTTTCCCTCTGGGAGTCTGGGATTTGGGTATAAGCTAGGCAGAGGGTGCCTATGTGGCCAACCCCCAACAAAAAGCCTGGGTGGTGAGTCTTTAATGAGCTTCCCTGACTGACAACATTTCACGCCTGTTGTCACACCTGTCACTGGGGGCATTAAGCATGGCCTCTGTGACTCTCCTGGGGAAGCACTCGTGGAAGCTTGTTCCTCCAGGCTTCACTCAGTGCGCCCTTGCCGCTTGCTTATTTCGCTTTGTATCCCTTCACTGTTGCATGAGTCCCAAATGCTGAATTCTGAGAATCCTCCTAGAGAATCACTGGACCTGGGGTGGTTTGGGGGACCCTTGAGCCACAGGCTTGACACTCATTGTGTCATGTGTAATTCTTTTAGCAATCTGACATTTATTGTTGGTAACTCGCAGATCCAGGGCTTGAACCCAGGTCTAACACCAAAGGCTTGCTTGTTCTGTGGAATCGCTGAGCAGCCTGAAGCTCTTTTATACTGGCTGCTACTACAGGTGCTAAGACTTGAATGGAGAGTCCAGCTGTTTTTGGATTTCCAGACAGCCTCCCCATCTCTCAGTGTCTGCTGGGGTGAGAGTAAACCACTGAAGAGCCCACCTTGAAGCAGCAGGGGTGAGAGGTAGTCCCTAATTTTGGGGGCCCATGGGATTTATTCCTGTTAGTTTCACCCATGTAGATTCTCTCTGCCTCACTTTATAGTTATCTGTCCCCTGGGAGACCCGCGGGTTGTATTTTCTGGCAAAGAAGGTGTGGCTGTGAGGGCTAACCAGGGATTAGGGGCTCATCCCAGTAGGTCGCCGCATGCCAGTCATCCCTGTTTTCCTATCAAATTAAATAAAGGACATGCTCCAAACCCATAGAAGGTACAACCAAAAGTGAACCCTAATGTAAACTGTAGGCTTTGGGTGCTAATGGTGAGTCAGTGTTACGTTTATTGATTGTAGCAAATGCAACACTCTGGTGTATATGTAAATAGTGGGGGAAGTAATGCTTGTGTAGGAACAGGGGGCATATGGAAATTTTCTGTACTTACTGCTCAGTTTTGCTGTGAATCTAAAACTGCACTAAAACATAAAGTTTATTCATTTATTTTTTAAAGGACATGCTCTAAACTCTCCAGGTGTGGTTTAGGATATGAATTAGGGCAGCAAGAGCACTGCTTTCTTAAAAAGGTGAGAAATTTCTAACATTTCCCCACTGTTCTCTCCATTAAATGCACTGAAATGTCTTGGAAAGGGAAGAAATTGTCCCCTTTCTTCTGCCAACTGGCATGTGATGTGCCCATCCTCTCCTCCAGCCTGAGAAGCACAGAATGCCCAGTTCTCATCTTTAAACCACATCCTTCACCTAAGATGCCCCAAGGCTGAGGGGGCCAGAGGTTTATCATGGAATTACCCATTTTATGAATATCCTGTTTCCAGAAGCCCCCACTTTTCTGTTGGGGCTACATCAGGACCTTTGCAAAAGTAAGAGGAGGCAAGAAGGAAAAGACTTTGCAGCCCTGGGAGGTGGTACAGGGATAGAGGGTGGTACATGCCCCTGATGCAAACCCCATTTTTCCTGATTGACATAGGAAGTGGCCAGAGGCTCCAGGGCATTAATGGATGTCACTGCCACTTCTTGTTGCTTAGGCCCTTCCCCACCATTTCCTCCACCCCACTAACGACTCTGACTTTCACACGCTTTAAACCCAACTTCTTGGGCCTGGAGAGTCATCACATTTTAACTACATCTAGACATAGTCAGTGCAAGGAGTCTGTCCCCACTGCATCAAAACTATGCCACCTTTGGAAGACTGTGTGCAGGGGACCAGCCAGGAGAAAGGCAAGAAGAAAGCTGTGTAAGACTGGGAGCTCTAAGCCCCACAGGTCTGGGTTTGAATTGGCTTCTGCTGCTTTCCAGCTGTCCATCCTCAGGCAAGTTGCTTAACTTTGCTGAGCCTTAGTTTCCTCATCAGTAAAATGGGGGTAATAATAATTCCTACGGAGTTGTGAAGATTAAATGAGATTATTCGGCTGAAGTGCACATCACTCCTGATACGCATTCATTGAGTATCGGCAGCTGCTTCTCCTGTCGACATGTCGCCAATGCTCTCAGGAACAAGCCCCCTTCCCCAGGCCACAGTAGAAACATACTCCTTTTATTATCACTCACTCCCTTTCCCCCACCCTCTCGAGCTGCAACTCTGTTACCTCTCTCCTCCTATGACATCTGTCCTGGCCCCCTGCAGAGAGCCCGCCAAAGCCAGGTATGCCCCTGGCCCTTTCGGAGCATTTCCTTCTCCCCAGAGTGCTGCTTGTTCTTTTAAAATGAGCGCGGTGCTTCTCAAAGTGCACTTTCCCACCCTGACACCTCCACGTGAGAGCGTGCCTGTCACCCCGGCCCGCTGCTGTGCCTTGAAAGAAGCAGTCTAGGTGTGCGTTTAGGTTTGCTCCTTTTCAGAGCCGACGGTTGTAGGTTTCTGTGATTTAGGGCCCAAAGCACATTTTTTTTGTTTGTTCGTTTGGGTTTTGTTGATGATGGTGGTATTTTCTGTTGGTTTTGTTTTGCTTGATTACTGCTATTACTGAATATAACATTTATATTTAATGATCAGGATAAGATCCTGTCCAACGTGAAGATGCAGAGCACTGCTCCTGGAGTCAGGTCACAGGCTGGATGGAGAGCGCAGCCTGCAGAGACCCGCACAGACCCAGGCTGCACTGCGCACCGCCACTTCACGATGAAGGGACCTTCAGGGAGTCGCCTGACCTCCCGTGCCTCATATGTAAAGAGGGATAATAGGTTTATTTGGGGGAACATGAGAACATGCAGGCAAAGTCCTTAGCCCAGCGCCTGGCAGGCAGTAAGCAGTCAATAAATGCTAGGCTCTCATTATAACACATTTTAAAACTCAGTCAGAACCTGTACTTAAAGCAGATGTTTTGAAATATACTGGGGAGGTTGATGTCAGTCACCCTGCCTTCTGGAACTCGTGTTTCATTCATCTGGAAGCAAATGTAATCATAAGCCCTTAACAGAAGCAGGTCAGCTTCCCTTTGCCACTTACATAGCCCTTCACAGGAGTTGTGCTTGTCCACTGAGGCGGCAGCTGCCTACTCCAGGGTCATCTAGAACCCAGCAGATGTCGGTAAATAAACCTTCTGATTATCAAAGATGTCAGGAGTCCCATGCCTCCCTCCAGGGCCCAGTCTTTACAAGTCATCACAGCCTCTTTGGGACTCCTGTCTGAGGCAATGGCTGCACCTTGAATTCATTACCTCGCACATGCATGTGACGTTTGGACATAAAGTGGATGACAGCGCCCTCATATGTGAGCTGGAAGAGTGACCTTGCGTGGCATTTCATTGCCCTAGGCTGACACCAGCCCTCTCCTCTGGAAGCTCTAATGAGGGAAAACAGCTGGACCCACCTGTTCTGGATAAACATTTTCACTTTTAAGAGGTCCCAGACTGAATATCAAGGGAGCTGATCAGTAGAGAAATGCACAAGCCAACTAAGATATCAATGAAAATAAAAGCTATGCTTTATTGAGCACACTTTAAGCTTTCTAGGTGCATTATGTCATTCAGTTCTCATGACAAACCTTGGACATAGACACCATTATTATTCCCATTGCACAGATGAGAACCGTGATGCTCAGAGAGGTTAGGTAACTTGCCCAAGGACACAGAACAAAGACAGGATAGAGAGGAGATTTGAGCCCAAGTGTGTCTGTCTCTAGACGTGGGAGCTCTTGAACCTGGGCCCCTGCCCAAACAATGCAAGGAGCTGTGGTTGGCAAACTTAATTTGCTCAATACAACCCTTGGGAACAAAAAGAAAATCTTCTGCAGCCTCCTGACATCTAAATCACATCTGAGTGGCACAGCCGTGGTTGAAGAGGGTTAGAGGCTCCAGGCCCTTCTCACCCTCTCCTCTTCCCCTCAGGGTCCTTGAGGCCCTTGGGGCCATAAAGAACACAAGTCAGAAACCTCTGGTGAAGCCGAAGGAATGTGGACTTGAGAGCTTCTGTTCTTCCTTCATGATGGGAATACAAATATTGGCCTTAAAGAGTCATTGGGAGATCACATGAGCTAGGGCATAGGAAGCACCTCCCCAGCCACTATTGTTATTACCCTGACTGAAACACCTTATGGGAAAATAAGAGGTAATTCAGAGGGGGTTGTAGTGGGTTGAATGGTGGCCCCCTAAAAGATATGCCCTGAATCCTGTAAACATTACCTTATGTGGCAAAAATTATGATTAAGTTAAAGATTTTGAGAAGAGTTTATCCTGGATTATCCCAGCCAGCCCTAAATGCAGTCACATTAATTCCTTAAAAGAGGGCAGAGGGGGTTTTGAGAGAGGAGGAGGCAATATGCCCGCGAGGCCCAGGTTGGAGTGAGGCGGCCGCAGGCCAAGCACTGCCTGCAGCCACGCGAAGAACCTCTATCCCAGAACCTCCGGAAGGCATGTGGCCCTGCCCACACTGTGATTCCGGACTTCTGGCCTCCAGAACTGTGACGGGCACCCTGTTCAGAGTTATCTCTCATGGCAGCCTGAGGAATCTGATACGGGCCCCTGTGCCCCAGTTCACAATCTGTATGTGGAAATTGTTTCAAGAAAGAGGAGTAGAGTCCACACTGGAGTCCTTGGAATAACGCATGAAAGGTGCACATTGCCTCCTGGACGTGCACAAGCAGGCTTTTTCAGGAGGCCTCTCAGCTCTTTCAAGACCCGTCCAGGCTTGGGCAGAGTCTTCTGGCCACTGAAGATTCCTGCTCAGGTTTCCACTTTCCTCCTGAACCTCAGCTCCAGTGATCACCACATTGAGTCAGTAATTTGTAAGACCCAGATTGTCATTTCTGGCAACAGGTCTGCATTTATCTGTTGAATCCAATGACTGTGTGGACAAGAGCAGTCTTTGTGCTGTCACCACCCCGCTTCATCACCATCCACATAGAGCCTGGAGGGGCTCTCAGCTCAAGCAGTACTGCCTCCTGGATGCTGCGGTCACTACAGCCCCTCGCCCCTCGTTCCACTTCACTGTTGGGCTTGAACATTAAAATAGAAGCTGAGCCAGGTTAGGTCTGTGCTGCCTAGGAGGCTTGCGTGGCCCGGGGTCCAGCCTGGTCTTGCCGCATTCTTCAGCTGCAGAGATGTTCCTCCAGGGTGGCTCCCAGCAGCCGGGCCATGGAGCCCTCTCCACAGGAGCCGTCCAGCACTGATAGCTCACCTACACCTCTGAGAACTGGCCAGAGTCGCAAAGTAAAGAAGCAGTAACTCTTCTGCGGTCACCTCACCCACCAAGGGGGTATCACACACTGGTATAATTTGGAGAGAGCTTTCCCAAAAGGAATCCCCAGCCTAGTTAAAATAATATATTCATTCATGAATAGAAGAAAAATAAGGCATTATGATTGGGTAAAAGAAACTATAGTGTGGAGTCAGAGAAATGAAATTTAAGGCCCAGCCCTGCCACTTTCCATCTGTGTGACAGTCACATGACTGAACTCTGGCCTTAGTTTTGCATTTAAAGGAGGAGTGGGGATAAATAATGACCCCACCGGATCTCAGAGAGGATTAAGTCAGTGTTGTATTAAGAAAGGGCTATGCAACTGCTTAGGGTACTTTGAGTTCTGAGATCTGGGCCGGGTTAGCCCTACTAGACACTGTTCCACTAAGGGAACCACTGGTGAGGACCAGCCTCCCTGCATTTATTGAAGCTCAACAGAGACCTCCAGCCAAGCTCCTATCACACACAGCCCCATCACCGTTTGCTGTACACTGAATTTCAAAAGATGCTGGCTGGTTTTCTCTTATCTCTAAAAGAGAGTGTCACGGTTGAAGGAACCAAATGCAGACATCAAAAGGAAAAGAAGAAAGCCCACTCCATCGCCAGGGACTGACAGCCTGCAGATGCCTAGGCTTGATCTGGCCCTTTCCGGACCTGTATGTTGGGAATACCTTGGGCAGAGCTGCAGAGGGCTGGGCCCTGCTGACCATGGTGGTGGGCACGAGGAGAGGGAAGGTTTTTAGGAAAAGGCCAATGAAATGAATAGCTGGTTTCCTGTCTGCTCTGAGCAGAGCACTCAAGTGGATGAGCCATGGATCGTAGCCCAAAAGAACGAATGGTCCCTTGGCATGGGAGTCTGCTCAGCTCCAGGAGGAGAGCTAGGGAGGGTGAGCACAGTATGTCTATTGTTCTCCACCCTCCAGGAGGACATATATCTACAGTGTGGAAGGGAGACTCAAATGCACTGTGAATTAGTCAATAATATAATCACTCCAGGTACTTATGCCACAGCTTGCACTGTGATCAGCTGCAGTGATGTTGCTATAAACCTCTTAAGTGGCAGAGATGACCTCTATCCAAATCCCTCCTACTGGACTCAGAATGCTACATGCAGCTGGTCCTTAATGGATCTCAACGAGAGGGGGAGGACTAGGGGTGGGTCTCACCCTATGGTGAACACAAAACCCACCTGGGAGTTCATTGGAAATGCTGATTCTTGGACTCCTTGTCTGGACATTCTGATTCAGTGGGCCTGGGTGGAGCTCAGTAATTTGCATTTTTAATAAGTTTTCCAGGTATTTGCCATGTAGATGGTCTATAGTCTAATCTTTTAGAAACACTGACCCAGACCAGCCCTTCTCAAACTTTAATGTGCTTATGAATCACCTGGGCACCTTGTTAAAATGCAGATTCTGACTCACAGGCCTGGGCCCAAGACTTTTGCATTTTTCACATGCTCCCAAATGTTGTCCCGTGCCACCTGTACCCACCCCCACTTTAAGTAGTGAGGATCTTCCTGCTAGTCTTCTACTGTAATTAGAATGTACCTGCTCTAGTAAGGGCTTTAATTTAGATGGATGGTTCAAACATAAAATGTCTGCACTACCTAATATCTTATAGTCATGTACCTTTCATTTGTAATTAAAATAACTTTATTTTAAATTGCTATTCAGGTAGATAATTTTTATACTGAAAGCACTTTAAAGAATAAATATCTAGGTACATTTGGTACTTTCTCACTAACACTTAACACACAACATTTTCTGTTGCTAAAGTTTAATGCATATTTACTCCCAACAGCCAGATTCTGATTAGTGCTAATGTATGGCTAAGGGAGTTCACACCAGCTTGGCAACAAAGACCCCTCTGAACAAACGCCTTTCATAGTTGACGGCTTTATTTTTTTTTAAAGCAAGAGTCTCTTCTAGGACATTCCCTTTAAATCAAAATGAAGAGTTAATTCATCAGTTAATACTCTATCGCAACTGGAAGGCTTTCTTCAAGACACAGCCAGGCATGCCCCCATTAGCAGCAATGTGAGGGAAAACTAGAAGGAACTTGATTTTCCCTCTGGGATGGGGTAGCCAGGGTGAGTGGGGTGTGGAGTCCAGCAAGCAGAAAGCATATCCACATGGTCTGGAGAGAGCGTGTGGAGATCCAGGTGGGCAAAGGGGGATGGGCCAATACAGCATGACCCATGAATCCTGACAGGCACAACAGGCAGGGGGCTCCAACAGTGACTTGTTTGAGAAATTCCAAGTAGATAGTCACCGGGGGCTAGCTCCTTGTCATGAAGGTCTGGGCCAGGACTCTGGTTGAACAGAGCCCTGAGATAGGACAGGTCTTTTCTAAGCAGAAGATGGCCATCTCCATTCCTCCATGAGCTGAGACCAACAGAAGCATACCTGGTCCTTGTCTTCACACCCCAGCCCTGCCCTTTACCAGCCAAGACCTTTTGGTTCTCTGCTCCTCAATAGGCCCAAATGACCTGTGTTGCCTGGCTTGTCTAATGCAAGCATCAGACCAGGCTGACTCAGAGCAGCCTGCTGCATACCTCCTGTGTAGTCCAGTGCCCAGCTCTGTACTTCATCCCTGCTTGAAAAAAACACAGCCACCTCTGACCAGGCCCTCAACAAATTCCCATCATCTTCCTTTCACAGGGCATTCCTGCAGCTCAATGGGCCCATCATTCAACTCCTGCCAAATAAGGTAGAAGAGCTAGGGCTCCCTGGGGGGCCCAGGCAGCTGCCTCTTGCTGCAGACAACAGCTGTATATTGTGTGTGTGTGTGTGTATGTGTGCATACATGTGTATGTGCACACACATACGAAAACTACAGGTATATTATGATTTACATGTTAATTGACCTTGAAGTAGAGCAAATATTATTAACCCTACTTTATGGGTGAAGAAACTGAATCCTAGTGAATGTAAGCAGGTTCCTTTATCAAACATAATATTGTGTTAGGGACTAGAAGAATAAAATATAGTCCAGCGTTCTGTGGAGCTTGCAGTTTCTATGCTCAAGGCTGCATAGGTAATAATCGTAATAATTCATTGTTTCAAAAATATTTATCAAGTTCCCATTACGTTCAGGCACTGAGTGTATATGGGAGAAGGCAGACATACTAACTAGCATTTATTGAGCATTTGCTCTGTGCCCAGAACTGTATTAACTACTTTACAGGCGTTTTCTTAATCTTCAGCACAACCCTGTGACAGGGGAGCTGAAATCAGGAAACTGAGGTCTGGACAGGCTGGGTGACTTGTCCAAGGACACCCACACAGCTAGAGGGTTGCAGAGCAGGGATCTGCCCTTGGGCGGTCTGACTTCTGAGCCAAGCTTCTCACCGCGGAGCTATAACTGCCTCTCAACCTTTCTGTTCTAACTCCAAGACCAGTGTACTTTCTGCTGCCCTGCATTACCCAAACAGAACCCACCTCACTCCTTCCACTTTCACCCAGCCACTCTCAAGGGCTGAGGGCAAACAGCCCCAATTCAGGATCTAAGACCCCAAATGCTTGCCCTCACTTCTCCCAACCCTAAGCTCTGCTCCCTGAGGCAGCTCTGCCTGTACTCCACCTCTGCCATTGCCTCTCCCCAGTTGATTCCCTGGCCCCCTGTTCCAGTTTCCCTGCTGTGATTGAGCCACTCTTGACACACAGCCTGTCTTCTCTGTACCCTCAAAGACCACTCCTGCCCTGCCACCTGCCTTCTGCCTCTCACCAACCCCCAGATTGTCCCAAGTTCACCTTCTGAGGCAGTTCATGCTACATGTCCCTTTTACCATGGAAAATGGCCATGTATTAGCCGCTCGGTTGCTATTCTGACTTCTTCCTCTTTCCTCAAGCTGTGACTTTCACACCATGCTCTCAGCTAAGAATCTCACCTCTTATTTACCTAAGAGCAGACCAAGGCCCTGGGCATCAGCTTTCTAGTCTCTCTCTCCCACCTTGTCCTGTCTTCCTAACTGTCCTGGCTTCCTCTCCTCTTAATCCAAGCCTAACCCATGTGCTGGTACTTTAGACTCTGGGCTCTCCACCTCCTAGGCCTCTTGCCCAGGGGCCCTCTGAATCCACTGCCCTCCTGGGGCTTTTCCTCTTATCCACAAACTTACACAGGCCCCAGAGCTTGGTGAAACCAACACTTAACCTCCATGTCCCCCGGCTAGTATCCTAGGCCCTCCTGAGCCCTTCTTGTCCTCAGTGAGTCATCTACCCTGCTGCCAGTCCACTCTCTTATGCCCTCAGTCCGGCTCCTCTCTCCTCTCTAAGGAAGCAACTTCTTGAAGGTCATGAGTGGCTTCCAAATTGCCAGATCCATTTGCTTATTCCAATCCTTGGCCTTTTGACCTCTTGAAAGCTTTTAGCACTGTCTGCCATGCCTCCCTTTTTAACCCTCACTTTCCTGATTGCTGTGCCTTCCTGACTCTGCTCTGTCTTAGGAGTCATTTGCTTACGAGGAACAGAAACATGCTCCAGTTAGCTCAGAAGAAGTTTTTGGAATAATTCAGGGGAACTTCCATTCTTCTGAGCTGTTCTTTCAGTTCTGTCCCCTGGTCAAACTTTCATGCACATAGCCACCAGACAACTCTCCAAAATTGTACTTTGATATAATGGTTCACCTATTCAGAATCCTTCAATGGCTCCCTATTTCCTCCCAGATAAAATCTAAAGTCTTAGCTTACATGCCATATCTTCCCATCATAGCTGCCTTGTTCATACTGGAAAGTACATGCTTTCCAGTTTCCCTTCCATTCTTTTCCAGGGTCATCCAACACAGCTCTGTGTCACCCAACAGGTCCACTCTCTATTCCCCAAGCATAATTTTCTCTTCCCTGATTTGCTTTATAGCTCACATGATTTCTTTTGTAAACACTCAATTCATATATCTTCTATTAAAATCCTATACATCTGCAAGTTCTAGATCAAATATACCTTCTTTATGAAGATTTTATCCCAGCAGAAGTGACCTCTCCCTCCTCTGAAAGCTTGGGATTAAGACCACTCCTTATTTATCATATTAGGCTGGTGGCTGTCTGAGCAGGCAATTGATCATGTGCCATGAGGTGTGCCCAATCTGGAAATGGGATCCCAGAAGGGTGAAATGAACTCATTTCAAAATATTTTGTTTATCATTCTTACTCCTAAAGAAGACTGAAGCACCCATAGGCTGCTTGCCCCACCATTGTGTCTCTAAATTGGCCCACCTCCCTAACCAAAAGAGAGACAGAGACCAACAGCTTTTTAGCTAAAAGCTTCTAGGTAGTTACAGCATGAAGGGAAGAGAGTTTGAGTAGACATTTAAAGTCTTTTGTTATCAAGCAGTTAATCATAGTGTTGGACCAGAGCTCACCTCATGTCCCCCCACGCTCCCCACCGGGCTCATTGCTGCCAACTCTCAGTGCCCTCTTGCCTCCCGCAGCCAGCAGTATTACCTGAATAGAGGCCTGAGGAGCAGGCAGGAGGCCAAGATCTGGACCCGTTTCCAGAACATAGTCGGGCAGTCGTTCCACTTTGTGTGTTTACCTCTTTCTGGAGGAGAGTGGGGGGACCTTGAGATGTATCCAGAGGACACAGGGACTTACTGGCGCCAGGGAATCATTGCCATCTGTCAGGAGGCCCTGGCGAGTTTGTCTCCAGAATGTACAGACCCAGATGAGTGACTGTCTATCTAGAGACCCATCCTTCATCCTTCCTGACATTTGTCTTCCTGAAAATACGTGGCTCCTGAGACACTGCTCTCACTAGCTTTGGTAGACTGTCAGCCATAGGCTTTTAGCTCCTGGCTCTGACGACGAATGTGTGCCCCAGCCTGAGTCCTTCCCATCTCCACTTGCTGCTGAAGCTGAGGGGCGAGGCTGAGAGTGCTGCCACGTGTCAAATCTCGTGAAGAAGGATGGTGTGAGAGGATGAGGCCAACCCACAGGGAGAAGAGAGACAGGGAAGGAGAAATGAAGTCCTGACAAGCACCTGGTCAGAGCCCGGGTTCCAGTCACCCCAGCGCCAAGCTATAATCTTGCTCTTCTGGCAGTTAGGACATCTGAGCCAATAAACTCTTCCATTAGTTCAGGTGGAGTGCGTGCCACTTGCAAGTCAAAGAATCCTGACTAACATGGCCTCCATCTCTCACCTGAATCCCTCCTTCAATAGTGTACAGAATCCCTGCATCCCTGGCTTCCTCTTCCTTGAGGAATTCATTGAGGAATGAAGTCATGGTCTTTATCATCATTATCATTGCTGTCGTCAATGTCAACATCAACAAGACCACCTGTGTTTTCCTGGCATTGTCCTAGGTATGATGAGGGATAGAGCTGCAAATGGTAGCCTCTGCCTTCTAGATGCTTCCGTGCTCATCATAATATTAGAAACTCCAAGTGCACAGAGCACATGCTGAGCACAGATCTTTTCCGGAACAAGACATAAATCAATCAGTCTGCATGGAGTTTTTACAGAACACAGACACTCATTATTCTGTAGATTATTCTGACTTTTTTATGCCAAACATCCCTCTCTTGAAAAATCACCCACCCCTTAAACAGAAGGCTTTTATCTTTCATCTTAAAGTTACTTTCTTCTTTGCACTTTTTTGTGGGGACTTCTCTACCCTGGTTAGCTACTAATATAGGATCAGATTTGTTTATTTGTTTTCTGGGATGCCATTTCCAGACTTAACCAATTTACTCCCTGTAAAATCCCCATCCCCGGATTTCTCATCACACCTGGAACCCTTCCATTACCAAAGTTTCTATTCCTTTAAACTCATACCTGGGCTCTGGATATGTCCTGTTCCAGGATACAATCTGTGAATCTCATGTTTGAATGTTTTTCCATGTTTTCTGGTCCTATTTAACTTCAATGGCTTTCAAATAATTAAATATATAAAAAGGAAAAAAAATCACACACATTTCCAAAGAAATGATCTACGTTCAAGGTTGTGCATTCAAAAAGGGTGAAAGCTAGATCTGGCTAGACAGGAAAGAAAAATGAGAAGGAGAGGTGAAAAGCAGGGGTTTCTGGAATCCTTGTATTTCTTATAACTCTTCCACCCTCCCAGTCTGCACAGACTCTCAGATATCCGAGATCCAAGCATCAGCCCAATGGATCCACGCCTTCCTTGGGGAAACCTGCCTACTGTGAATTAAAATGGCTACCCTAGAGAATTCCACTAGAATTCCTAGAGATTTATGAATATACTTTTTCCTACTTCCAGGAATAAAATCCTCTTCCCCTCAGGTCTGAAATGATAAGTCATCATTATCTACTTTCTTTTCCAAAAATTTAGTGCTTAAAAACAATTTATCATTTGTCACAACTGTGGGTCAGGAATTTGGGCAGCGTTCATATGGATGGTTCTTCTGCTCTACCTGGTATCAGCTGGTGCCACTCACTCAGCTGCATTCAACTGTGCTGGGCTGGACGGCCCACAGAGTCTTCACCCACTGTGGGCGGCCTCTGTGCCCTGCCACATGGCCTCTCCATGGGGCTAGACTGGGCTTCCTCAGAGCATGGTTGTCTCAGGTAGTCAAATTTTTCACATGGCAAATGGCTTCCCTGAGAGACAAAGTAAAAGCTGGTAGGCCTCTGACATCACCTCCACCATACTCTACCAATCAAGGCAAGTCACAAAGCCAGCCCAGATTCCAGGGCCAGCAAACTAGATTGCACCTCTTGATGGGTGGAGAAACCTGTGCATAAGAAAGAAAATAAAGGCAGCTATCATTGGAGATCATCTTCCACACCCCTTTAACCACTGCACTTACTTAGGGGGCACATGTTCTTGTTCATTTCTTAGCCTTAGATAAAGCCCCAGTTTCAGAATGCTATTCTCATTTAGGCAACTCTTTTTAGTCTCTTTTTTTCCCCGTAGATTATTCCGCCTCACAATCACCGTCGCAGATCTAATATCTTTCTTACATTCAACTTATGTTTTCCCTGGAATACTTGTTTCAGAAAATCGTGTGTTCCCAAGTGCTGGCCCCAAGTTAATTTTTATTAAAGCTTTTTCTAATTTTGTGCTTTGGGTGGAGGAGCCAAGATGGCGGCGTGAGTAGGGCAGTGGAAATCTCCCAAAACCATATATATTTTTGAAAATACAACAAATACAACTAATCCTAAAAGAAAGGCCAGAAGATACAGTACAACAGTCAGCCTACATCTACACCTGCAAGAACTCAGCACCTCATGAAGTGGGTAAGATACAAGTCGCGGCACAGTGGGACCTGAGCGCACCCCACACCCCAGCTCCTTGGCAGGAGGAGAGGAGTCAGAGCAGGGAGGGAGAGGGAGCCCAGGACTGCTAAATAGCCAGCCCTAGCCATCCACACCAGAGTGTAGACACAATGCATGTGTGGGGTGCTGGATATTAGGGAAACGGAGCAGTAAAACCTGCGAGTGGGTCCCTGCAGCTGACACCCCTGGGACAAAAGAAAAGCAAGTGCTTTTTGAAAGCCTTAAAGGGACAGGAGAGCCTCACAGCTGGACAGAAGCATCCCAGCACACTCAGCCCAGCAGCTGGGAATCCCGGGTAATTTCAGGCGCCCCAGCCCCCTGGGAGGCAACGCAGCTCTGAAAGCTCTGAAGCCCCCACTGCAATAAGCAGCCTCCCATCCATTCCCCCTCCGGCGTGGCCCTGCCATAGCAGGGGAGCGGCCTGAGGGCAGCTGCGCCCACAGCAACCACCCAGAGCTGCCTCCACAGCCACCTGGGCTAGACTCAGAGGCCCCACCAGCACATGACAGCCCAGCACAGAGGAAGCCGGGACAAGGCACTAAGGGTCGCCATTCTCTCAGGAGAGCACACCCAGCGCACCTGCCACTCCCCGCAGGGTTCTGGGCTGCCCCAATGGCTGCCCTGCCCACGGCGGCTCAGGAAATAAAACCAGAAGCTGCTCCCCATGTGTGGGTAACCAGCACAGGCAGCAAAGAAGGGACATCGTTTTCCCAGCTAACACACACGCCAACTGCCTATGACTACCTCTATTGCATGAAAGGGCAGAAAAATTTGATCCAGTCAAGAATTACCCAGACAACCCCTGAGAGGGAGTCTGGGGAGATAGATTTAACCAATCTTCCTGAAAAAGAATTCAAAGTAAAGGTCATAACCATGCTGATGGACCTGCAGAGAAGTATGCAAGAGCTAAAAGATCAAGTTAGGAGGGAGAATACAGAAATGAAACAATCTCTGGAAGGACTTAAGAGGAGACTGGATGAGGTGCAAGAGGCCATTAATGGAATAGAAATCAGAGAACAGGAACACAGAGAAAATGAGGCAGAGAGAGATAAAAGGATCTCCAGGAATGAAAGAATATTAAGAGAACTGTGTGACCAATCAAAATGGAACAATATTTGCATTATAGGGGTACCAGAAGAAGAAGAGGGAAAAAAGGGATAGAAAGTGTCTTTGAAGAAATAATTGCTGAAAACTTCCCCAAACTGGGGGAGGAAATAGTCTCTCAGACCATGGAAGCCCATAGAACTCTCAACACAAGGGACCCAAGGAAGACCACACCAAGACACATAATAATTAAAATGGCAAAGATCAAGGACAAGGACAGAGTATTAAAGGCAGCCAGAAAGAGAAAAAAGGTCACCTACAAAGGAAAGCCCATCAGGCTATCATCAGACTTCTCAACAGAAACCTTACAGGGCAGAAGAGAATGGCATGATATATTTAATGCAATGAAACAGAAGGGCCTAGAACCAAGACTACTGTATCCAGCACAATTATCATTTAAATATGAAGGAGGGATTAAACAATTCCAAGACAAGCAAAAGTTGAGGGAATTTGCCTCCCACAGACCACCTCTACAGGATATTTTAAAGGGACTGATCTAGATGGAGGCACTCCTAAGGCTAAATAGATGTCAACAGAGAAAATAAAATCACAGCAAAGAAAGCAGACCAACCAAATACTAACTAAAGGCAAAAAATAAAATCAACTACTCACAAAAGCAGTCAAAGGAAACACAAAAGACTACAGAATAAAACAACTAACATATAAAGAATGGAGGAGGAATAAGAAGGGAGAGAAATAAAGAATCATCAGACTGTGTTTATAATAGCTCAATAAGTGAGTTAAGTTAGACAGTTAGATAGTAAAGAAGCTACCTTGAACCTTTGGTAACCATGAATCTAAAGCCTGCAATGGCAATAAGTACATATCTTACAATAATCACCCTAAATGTAAATGGACTGAACGCACCAATCAAAAGACACAGAGTAAGAGAATGGATAAAAAAGCAAGACCCATCTATATGCTGCTTACAAGAGACTCACCTCAAACCCAAAGACATACACAGACTAAAAGTGAAGGGATGGAAAAGATATTTCATGCAAACAATAGGGAGAAAAAAGCAGGTGTTGCAGTACTAGTATCAGACAAAGTAGACTTCAAAACAAAGAAAGTAACGAGATAAAGAAGGACATTACATAATGATAAAGGGCTCAGTCCATCAAGAGGATATAACCATTATAAATATATATGCACCCAATACAGGAGTACCAACATAGTGAAACAAATACTAACAGAATTAAAGGAGGAAATAGAATGCAATGCATTCATTTTAGGAGACTTCAACACACCATTCACTCCAAAGGACAGATCCAGCAGACAGAAAATAAGTAAGGACACAGAGGCACTGAACAACACACTGGAACAGATGGACCTAATAGACATCTATAGAACTCTACATCCAAAAGCAACAGGATACACATTCTTCTCAAGTGCACATGGAACATTCTCCAGAATAGAGCACACACTAGGCACAAAAAGAGCCTCAGTAAATTCAAAAAGGTTGAAATTCTACTAACCAACTTCTCAGACCACAAAGGTATAAAACTAGAAATAAATTGTACAAAGAAAACAAAAAGGCTCACAAGCACATGGAGACTTAACAACATGCTCCTAAATAATTTTGTGCTTTGTTAAGAGAATGATCACTTGAACTTGTAACACACCCATAATATAAGGCTGACAACCCTTTAAACCAAAGGTTGGAAATCTTTTTCTGCAAAGAGTCAGATGGTAAATACTTTCAACTTTTGAGCTATGCCATCTCTGTCACAACTACTCAACTCTATTATGTCATAAAAGCAGCCACAGATGATATGTCATGAATGAGCTTATCTGTGTTCCAATAAAACTTTATTTACAAAAATAGGCAGCAGGCCAGATTTGACCCAAAGGCCATGACTTTGTTGATAAACCCTGACTTAGATTAAGGGATCAGTTTGTCTTTCAGCTTATTTTGTCTAATGACTAGCTGTTTGACTTTCAGAAAGTCACTTTTCTCTGAAATTCCCTTTCTTCATCTTTAAAAGAAGGGTATTAAGGTGGCCAAGGATAAGATACCTGTGCCCATTGTTGTGAGAATGCCAATGCATTTTTTTAAATCCTTGGAGGAATGTCCAAAACGGCTACAGATGGGTTGTTATCACAGATTATCAGAGAATATCTCAGAGTCCTGTTGATATTTCTGTGATGTTGCATCTTTCCAGGGGTCTCTCGCTGTTATCCCCCTAGGTCTGCACCTCCCCTTCTCCTTGCATCTCTGTTTCTGTATAGGCCAGTCTCTTTAGCTTTTTATGTGTGTGTGTTTCTCTCTGTGCTCAGGGCTTCACTATCCCTCAGTTTCCATTTTTGTAAATTCTTCTGTGTCTCTATCTTGCAATATTTTGTATATGTATACACTTGTCTCTTTCTGCCCTGCCTCTCTTCCCCAACCATAATGTCAAATAGCTGTATAACTTTCATTATTCTCCTTTTTTAACGAAAAAAGTTCCCCATTCTTAATTTTCAAAGGAGCATATCTTATATATCATTTGAATTAGAAAAATTTTCTATTTATATACAATGAGATAGATGTGAATTACTTAGCATAGCATCTAGTACACAGTAAGTACCAAATAGTTATTCCATCTTTGTATCTGGCTTCCCTTTATGTAACTGCCAAAGTGACTTTTTTTCACATGGGCCAACAATTCTCCATAGAAAAAAAAAGTTGAGCCTCTGTATCTATCTACAAGACTGTTATTTTCTCTCACCCTTACCTAGGATACCAGCTTTTGGCCTCCTCTTTGTCATTACTGTTTGTTATCTTTTGGGACCTAATCATAGTGAAGGTCAAGGCCAATCAAGAGGCTGGTGGTTGAGCCGATCTTTTGCTCAGTTGCACAGTGATGATCTTATATCTCTTCTCTTTCGTTCAGTCTACAAATAAGTATCAAGCACTCACTGTGTACTGGGTCATACAGGGACAGAAGTGAACAAAGCAGACACAGTCCCTGTCCTCATGAAGCTTATGGTTTACTGGGAGAAATGGGCAATAAATAGGTTACCAGACAAGAGGAGGGCAGAGGGTGCAGCAATTGGAACACCCATGAGGAGGGTCTGTCCTTTGAAGGTGAGACCTACGGATGAGGAGGAGGCAGCTGTGGGGCACAGCAGGAGGGGAGTGAAGGAGTGTTCTGGTCAGAGGGAGCAGCCCTGCAGGGGGGCCAGGGGGCCGTGGCTGCTGGAATGTTAGGAGCCAAACGGAGTCTGAGGGCCGGCGGCAGACCAGGCTGGTCTCCCTGGCCGCGCGGGATAAGGAGTCTGGTTTTCATTCCACCACAATGGGCACCAAAGGCACGAGAGTGGCTGATCTGATTTATGTGTTAAAAAGAAGACTCTGGGTATGGAGCAGGGGAATTAGATTGGCATGGGCAAGTGAGGAATCAGTGAAAGGGTCTCTCCAGACATGGTGGCAGTGGGGGAGGACAGAAGAGAAGAGACTGAAGTGTTTCAAGAGGTAGAAATGACAGGATTGGCCGATGAATTGGATGTGAGGACAAGGGTGAAGCAAGACTGACGCCAGGGCTCTGGCTTTAGTACTTGAGTGCTCATTGCTGGGAGGAGGGAAATGAGCCATCAGTAGGTCCACTTTGGGCACATTCCTTCAGAGATGACGGTGGGGCATGCAAGGGGAGATGTCAGGTGGGCCGCTGGATCTATGAGTCTGAGCTTGACCTGGGGGTTTGGGTTGGAGATATAAATCTGGGAGTTGTCAGTCATGGGCATGGATATTATGCCCTAGTGAAAGGAGACAGAGAGAGAAGGGCCCAGGACCAGGCCTGGGGACTCCAGCATGAAGAGGGCAGAGAACCTGCAAAGAGGAAGAGGAGGGGTAGCCAAAGAGAGAGGAGGAAAGCCAGAGGAGGGCGGCATCCGCAGAGCCAAGACAGCAGAGAGCATTCAGAGGGAAGTGGTGCAGTGGAGGCTGGCAGCAGACCATGTGCCGAATGCAGCTGAGAGACCAAGGAGGACCAGGCCGGAAAGGGCGCCCCAGGTGTGGCCACACAGAGACCACCCATGACAGTAACCAAGGCAGCTTTGCTGGGGTTGGGGCAGAATGTGGATCAGGGTGGAGTAAACCAGTGGTGAGAGAGTGGAAATGGCTTGTGAAGACAACTCTCTGAGAAGTTTAGTTATGATGGGGAATAAAGAAACACACCCCCAGAGTATGAGAACAAGGGTGGGATACTTTTGGATGAGAAATACTAGAATGTATTGGAAACTCTCAAAATGATCGCTGGCAAGTGAGACAGTGTGCCTTGGTTTGTTTTTCTTTAACAGTGATGAGAACTTATAATTGGGTAACTTCACAGTTTACCAAGTGTTATCACACACACTCTCTCCTGTCCTCACAGCCATCCTGAGAGCTATGTAGCAGCCTCATGTTATAAATAAGGAAACTGAAGCATAGAGGAATTGAGTGACAAGCTCAAGGTCAGAGCCGGGAAGGGGCAGGGCCAGGACCCCACGCCGAGGCTGCTTTTCTTGGCCTAACCCCAGAGCCCCTCCCTGTACACAGCAGTCCTGTCCCAGTGGACTGGCACCAAAACTGGATGGCCCTCACACAACTATGGGCTGTGCTCTGCTGCTGTCTCTCAAGCAGATTTGCCAGTTGCCACTGAGACAGTCACTTCTGCCTGCTTGGCCCAGCCTTTGATATCATGAAGTCACAGCTACTTTTCAAGAACATGGGACCCTGTCCCACTTCCTAACTCTACTTAGCTCAGCTTCAAAGCCTGAAGAATTTCTAGAAGTACCCAACAGTCTCTGGCAGGTGTTGGAGAGAGGAAACCTGAAATCCCACATACCTCATACCCTTCTCCCCAGGGTTGTCAGCATGAAGGCTGACATCCCAGAGGGAGTGTGGGCAAGTTAGTGGCTAACCTCTGTGCCTCGGTCTCTACATCTGTAAAATCCTAGGATTGTCATGAGGATAAAATGCAATTGTGGGTATAACATGCTCAGAAGGGTGGTTGGCACATGGTGACTGCTGTACTCATGCTACCTGTGATTATTTGATTTATTCATCCCCTCACTCACTCATTCTTACATTGGACATTTGTGGAGCACCTTCTCTACGCCAAGCATTGCTGCTGTAGGCACAGCAAATGTAGAGATGCAGCCACATGCTGCCTGGGCTCAAGAAGCATTTGTTTTAATGAAGGGAAGTGATGTTGAAACACAAACATCTCTGTAGAATTAAGCAAGGTGCAAAACGCCGTGGGGATCCAGAGAGGAGATCACATCCAGCTGAGGCAGTAGGGGCAGGCGTCCTGGAAGGACTGGAGGGTGGGGAGAACATTCCCCCCAAGAGGGGGTGGCTGCAGCTGAGCAAAGTGAGGAGTTCAGGAGACGGTGAGGAAACCAGCTGCAGCATCAGCTCTGCCGGGAAGAGGGCCGCAGAGGAGAGGCCAGTTATCCTGGGGAAGACAGTGAGAAGCTTGGATGTCTGTCCGGGCAGCCTGGGTGGGGAAAGGATGGCAGCCTCATGCACTGTGTGCTGGCCTTGCTCCATGTGTTGTCAAGAGCCCACGTAGGAGCTGCTGGTCTGGCTTCATGTCTGTTGTCCCTGGCAAGGCAGTGGGAGGAAGGGTCTCGAGCAGCAGGATTCATCCCAGGCTGCTGTGTTTGGGGAGGACTCAGGGCACACATTCACTCTGTAACAGATGGAGGAGTTTGAGTCGGCCTAGCCAGCCCACCACATCCCATTAGGGAGTGCCCTGGAAATAGTACCCCCAGGTTCTTCACAGAAGAGATGAGCCAGGGCCATCCGCTCCCCCAGGCCACCACCACAGGACTAGGGACTTTGTGTGCACACCTGCCACCCCAGATTCAGAGTGAAAGGAATGGCCTCCAATATGTGTAGAGCCCATGGTGCCTCACCTTCCACTGGGAGGGAGCTCCAGGGGGTGGTGAAGACATTCTGGGAGACCCAAGGCACAGGGGGTGCAAAGGAGGGGTTTCAGTGCTGGGCTTATATGGTGGCTCCTCTGCCATAACCAGGACATACCTGCTCTGCCCACCTCCTAAAGTTAGAGTTAGACTCCAGGACCCCAGACTTATACCAGGAAAGGCCCTCTCAGAGCTTCTAGTGCCTTTTAAATATTGGCTCTGGAATCCTTATTTAAACATCTTATGGAATATGATGCATAAAATAAAATGCATCAACCTAGAAATTCTCTTGTTTGAATCCCACAGGCACATTTGTCCACACATTTCCTGACCCTCTGATGTAGTACAACTCTTTCATTTTGCAGAAGAGAAGCCCAGAACCCAGAGAGGCCAGCTTAAGGTTATAAAGCTAATCTCTGGAAGAGTAAAGACCTTCAAGAAGTACATGAAATCAAGGATGAGAGAGTGCTTTGTAAACTATAAAGTGCTATAGAAATGTAGGGTTATTATCTCCACTGTCTACATGAAATTCTTGGGTATTTCCATGGTTGCTACTCTGGAGGAAGCTGCCAGGGAAAAAAATACAGAAGACTAAGAGTGGTGGCATCATAGACAGTTTGGGAAGAGCAGAGGTTCTGGACCCTTGAGCTGTGTAACCATGGACAGCTCTCTTTGCCTCCCTGACCCTCAGTTTCCTTTTCTAGAAAAAACAACCTAGCTACTTTCTTCCTGGAATTGTGTGGGGCTCAGATGAGACAACGCATATAGAAGTGCTTTCAACAAGGCCCAGCACTCTAGGACTGTAGTGTCTAAGGAACAGTAATGATGGTATTAAACAAAAGACCTGAACACTTTGAGGGCTAGTATTCAGCACCCAGAGGTATTTACTGTCCCTGGGGCCTGGAGCCAGCTGCTCACAGTGCTGGAACCCAAGTACTGTCTTTCCTGCCTAGATACGACTCACAGGTCATGCTGCGCCCTTGAAACACAGCCCTGACACTCTTCCTCAAGCCATCTAAGGTGTGACCTTCCACTACCAGGTGCTGCCTGAGCCCTCAAAGAGCTCCATCTCCCCTTTCACACACTGTCGGTGCCAGAAGGTGCCCGGCCAGTTGCTCAGCATTCCCCAAACTTTCCTGGCTCTGCATCTTGGTGACAAAGGAGAGCGCCAAGTTGGAACTGTCTCAGGAAGGCAAGAAGTGATTTCTCTCAAAGACCTTGGAGAGTTCTTCCTGCACCACCACCCCACCACCACCCGCCCCGTGTACTCAGCTGGGCCTCTCCGGAAGCCACCGGCTGAGCATCAGTCCCAATGTATGCTCTCAGGTTAAAACGAAGGCAAGAGGCCGGGACTAATGGATGGGGTTGGCCAGGTTCCTTTGGAGAGCCTGGCAAACTGGTATTCCCAAGGGAGAGGGCCTTCAGACATTCATGGCTGTACTGTCGGGGGGTTACACTGGGCTGGCACTTTCTCTAGATGGAAAGGCAATGGAAATAAATTGAAAATTGACCGTGGGACACCCAGGCCTTTATGACTCAGATGTGA
Source organism: Manis pentadactyla (assembly GCF_030020395.1). Taxonomy (NCBI): domain Eukaryota; kingdom Metazoa; phylum Chordata; class Mammalia; order Pholidota; family Manidae; genus Manis; species Manis pentadactyla. Next base: position 108,756,883 of record NC_080026.1, on the reverse strand, counting down.
GCTGTGGTTCCATTCGTTCAATCATTCAGCAAGCATTTATTAAGCTCCTATTGTGTGCCAGGCACTGGGGAACAAAACAGACAAAATTTCTGCCTCTGTGGACCTGATATCCCAGTGGGATCAGAGAAGGGAGAGCTGAACAAGAAAACAGAATTGTCTGCTGGCGGTAAAAGCCGTGAGGAGAGAGTGCAGGGTGGGGGATAAGGTACAGGGTGGTGATGGTTGCAGGGTCAGGAATGTGAGCAGGAATGGTTGAGCCGGGGCCAGGAGGAGGAGGGAGACAGCCATGCGGATGTGGATGAAAGGCATCCTAGGCGGAGGGAACAGCAAGTGCAAAGTGCCTGAGGCAAGAGCATGCCTGGCATTTCTGTGCAGCAGGGAGGCTGTGCAGCTGCAGGAGAATGAGTCAGGGGAGAAATGAGGACCAATGGGCACTTTTGTTTTGAGTTCCTTAGAATAAGAGATCCAGCAGGTCCACCTAATGACTTTAGATATGTTCACAATCTCCCATCTGAGATGCTAATTTCATACTACTACTTAATTGCTGGCACTTTCTGTCAGGAGAGTCATTCAAACCTCGGCTTCTCCAGGGCTCACTCCTGCAAGGGCTCTCGGCATAGCAGAAAGGGCCTGGCTTCAGGTCCCAGCACCTGACATTTACTGGCTGTGTTAGTTTGGGAAGGGCATTCAATTCTCTGAGCCTCAGTTTCCCTGATGAAGTTCATCAGTTGCCTCATTTGTAAAATGGGTTGATAATACAGCCTCCCATGCGTGCCTCACTTGATTGCTGTTAGATTTGAGTTAATGAGAACATAAATATGAAAAGGACTTTATATTGAAATAAGCAAGCTAGATGTTAGCAGGAATTGTTTTCTTCAGCGAAGCACATGGTAAGGGATTGTCACTGGCTGCCCACACCCCTCTGCCACTCTGCTCCTTAGATCGTGTCCCATATGATTCCAGTTGACTCTCACTTTGCCTGGGTCTGTGTGTTTCGGGGACACTCATCAACCACCCAGGGACCCAGAGGTGAGGCTGCCAAGTGTTCCCCCAGAATGCTCTGGCCTGAATTGCCCCACACTCACCTGTCCAGGAGGCCTCTGGACCCATTGCTGTGGTTGGAGGAGCCAGGTGGGCCCAGCTGCTCCTCCCCAAAACCCCTTCCCCCTTCCCCCTCCAGGTACAACGGCCCCAACCTGGTTCTGAAGTATGACCGGGCGCAGAAACGGCTGGTGAACATTGCAGTGGACGAGCGCAGCTCCCCGTACTATGCTCTGCGAGACCGTCAGGGGAATGCCATCGGGGTCACAGCCTGCGACATCGATGGGGATGGCCGTGAGGAGATCTACTTCCTCAACACCAATAATGCCTTCTCAGGTAAGGTTTGGGACCTTGCGCCTCTTCCTGCTTCCCACCTTCTTCCTCCCAACACCAAGCAGGGAGGGCCGTCAGGACCCAGGCCTTCCTCAGGCTGCTGCCATGATCACCCCCAGGCACAGTCACCTGCTGCCCCCAGGACAGCTCTCTGTCCCAGCAGAGGGATCACCCCCTGAGGGCACCCCTTCTTCTCTGTGCATAAAGCTTGTTCTCGTGTTCCAGGCCCTGGTCCTGGAGCAGAGACCAGTCCTCCTCAGCTCTCTGTCTGCTTCACACCCCAGTCCAAGTAGCCCCCAGTCTTTCCAACCCATCCCCTCCTCTCCCTCCCATCGCTCCTGCCAAGGCTCAACCACTCAGCCCTTCCCACCTGGTGGCCCTCCATGCTACTTCCAGGGGACCTTTCCACATGCTTTGAGGTCTTTAAGGGCCCCCCACAGCTTCTAGCTGAGCCCATTTATTCACCCCAAAAATTCCTGCTGGCTACCTATCCATGCCATAGAAGGGCTAAATGCTAGGATATGACTCGGAAAAAGACAGACCTTGAGTTCATGGAGACTTTCCTAACCCAGAGCACCTTGCCCTAGTCACCTGGAGGTGTTGTGTAAATGCCGACTGTGACCCAGCAGGTCTGGGTGGGGCCCCAGGTCCTGAACTGCTAACATGCTCTCAGGCAGTGACAATGCAGATAGTCCAGGGGCCACACTTGAAGCCGCAGGGCCCTGCACACCAAGGGATGACTGAGGGAAGTGTTTGCCCACAAGGCTAATAGTAATGATAAGAATAATAACAGCTAATACTTAAGTAGCACCTACTGTGTACCAGGCCCAGATCTAAACACCTTACATTAGTCATCTCATTTGAGCCTCACAGACACTCAGGTAGGTAGGTACTAGTGTATCCTGCTTTATAACTGAGGAAACCGAGGCACAAAGAAGTCTCATGACTGGCCCAAAGCCACACAACTTGTAAGTCCCAGGATTCAAACCCAGGGGTCTGACTCCAGACCCATCCTTTTAATCATGACACTCTGTGGCCTTACTCAATTCTCTATTTCCCCAGGGCCCAGTGGAGAGCCTGGCTTTAAGTGGGTGTCAGTGTTTCATGAGTTGGGGAGCTGTGTTCTTGTGGCTACAGATTAAAGTGGTTCCCAGCCCCCGAATCTCACATTCTCTTGGGCCTGAGCTCAGCCCACTGGGAATGATGTCTGCTCTCATGGGGCTGTAACAAATGCAGGTAAGTCCAGGCCACAGTGTCCCCCTTGAGCATACAGGGTCTTGGGTCCCTAAGAGCCAATTAGATATGCATTGGACTCTTCCAAAGGGCATGTGTCCCTTGGATTGGTCTGGACAACACCCTGTGGTTTGGACCTACGTATTCACCATCCCAGACCCACCCAACCTCCTGGGGGCAGGTGATTGCCTGGCCATGGGGACCAACTTTCCTTCCTCTCTCCCCACAACACGAGCTTTCCTCTGGGCCCATAATGTTGCCCCCGCTGCTTGTTGAGCCCAAGCCAGGATCCAGCCCCTAGGCTGCCCCTGATGTTGATCCCTGCCAATTGCATGAATGGGAGGGAAGAAGTTGGGGCCCGTGCCAGGGCAGGGGCAGGCGGGACTGACTGGCTGGCAGCCATCCTTGGGCAGCCAAGAAATGAGCCACAGCCCTGCGTGGTGTTTTATGGGTTTTCATATCATCTTGCCACCCAGTGAGGCCTGAGAGATAGTAATTATCCCTACACAAATATCAGGGCATGATTCCCGGCCTGGATTTACTGCCCTGTCTCCAACCAAGCCAAGACTGGATTAGGACACAATTAATTGATGGGCTGATCAACCCTTTAAGTTGATCAAGGTCAGAAGGGGAAGAGCAACGGAGATGGCTGTGGAAAGGGTGAGTCCCCACAAAGATGCTGGAGGGCAGGAAAGCAGAAATGGAGGCAGCTGTGGAAGGGGGATGTTCAATACAGGCTCAGTAGGCAGGATGCCAGAGGAAGAGGATGGACTCTCATGCCTCCCCACTGAGCACAGAACACCTGGGATGGGTATCTGATGCAGCAGCCCCTCCCATGCTCTTAGAGTGTTCCACTGTGGATCCTAGAACAGTGGCACTCAGCCCAGGCTGCACATCAGAATCTCCTGGGGAGCTTTTAACACTCACAGTTCTCAAAGTGCACCCCAGTCCAGGTGCATCAGAACCTCTGGGGGTAAAACCCAGTTACCAGATTGTTAACCTCTCCAGGTGATTGCCATGTGCAATCAAGGTCGAGGGCCACTACCCCAGAGTCATGTTAGTTCCATGCTCAGACCAACCAGAGCCCCATTCATTCTCCAATGTATTCATTCCATGGACAAATATTTGTTGAACACCTACTGTGTGCTGGGCACTATTCTAGGTGCTGAGGGTGCCCCATAAATGAAACAGACAAAAGTCCTGTCCTCGTGAAGATTACATTCTGTCCCCAACACAGCCTTATATTTATGTAGGTATCTGACTCCCCTGTCCCAACCCCCTTGTATTGGTCAATTTGTCAATTGACCCCACTCTGGTGCAGCCTAAGAGCACAGTCAAAACGTGATAAACCATCCAGGAAGAACAGACGGAGCACAACCCATTAGGCCGGAGAGATTTGCCAACAGAGGGAAGACAAAGGGACTCAGGCCAAAGGGAGCCCACCCCCACTGCCCCCCTGGCCCCAGAGATCCTGGGTTTGAGGAGAGTGTTCCTCTGGGAGAGGCAGAGCTGGGCCTTCCGGGCTGGGGTGACAGCGACAGTGTCCAATGGCCTGAGGCCCAGGCATGCACCTCCCGGTGACCTTCTGTGGGTTTGAGGGATGTCCATGGGTTTGAGTTAATTTTTCAGTTGAGTGAGTCAATTGATTCATCAACAGTGGGCGGGGTGTGGAGCCAGGACATTTGTGCAGAGTCAACAGTTCCCTGGGTCCAGCTGGCACCAGGCATAGCCATTGCCACCCTGCCCACCATGGGGAACTTGAGATCCTCTCCAGGAGCCCCCAGCCAGCCCACTCCTGCCCATGGCTTGTGACTAGGACTCCCTTAGCCTGTGCTGGAGCATTGCCGGGACCCATGGAGGGGTGGGCCCTGCCCGCTCTCTCAGCCTGCCTTTGGAATGTCAGCAGTCGGAGCCCCTGGAAGAGGGCTGCATCCAGTGGGAGTCAGGGACCTGCTCCTTATTACTGGGTGACCTTGGGCAAGATACGTGACCTCTTTCTGACTCAACCCCTTCATCTGTAGAACAGGATAAACATCAGCCTCAAGCTCAGCTGCCTCCAGTGGCTCCAAGACTACATCCAAAGTCTGCCATCACCTCCAACACCCCTCCCGATGTGAGTCAGGTCACCTTTCTGACTTGTTTCCTCCACTCTTCCTCTGCCCACCACAGACCCTCTGAGGCCTTCATATTTGCTGTTCCCTGTGCCTGAAATGTGTCTCCCACCACATTCTTGGGGCCCACTCCTTCCCTGCATTCAGTTCCCTCCTCAGATGAGGTCTTGCCTGGACCTTAAAGTCGAACCCCTGTCACTCGCTATACCCTTTACTTGCTTTATGCCTCTTCATAGCACCCATCACTGTCTGGAAGCACGTCATGTATTTGCTGTCCTTCCCATCCACACGTACGCTGAACTCCATGTGGACAGAAAGTTGTTTGCTGCTGTATCTCCAGAACCAAAGTGCTTATGTCACTTAGTAAACATTTAACACATATATTTGAATGAACAACCGAGATAATGAGTGAAAAGCATTTATTATGGTGTCTAGGCCCTGCCCAGTGCTCTCTAAGCAATAGCTGATGTACTTCTGTGTCATGAAGAAAGCCAGAGCCTTGGGAAGCCCGCTGGGCAGAGGGGCCCCAGGCTTCCCTCCCAGTCCGTGGGAGGGAGACACTCTAGGAGAAGGAGAAAGACCAGTGTATAAACAAGATGCCACTCAGATGAGGGCACCAGGGGGTGCAGGTCAAGGGCAAAGAATGGGTAAAGAGGGAAGGGAAGGAAGGGAACAGAGGAAGATTGACCACAATCCCAGGAAGGCCTAGGCCAGGAAACCAGCTTATGGCTGAACTGACCTGGAAAAATAGTTGTTTCAGGCAATTCTACTCAGCTAAAACTACGTAGGCAAGTGGACAGGACAAAGGGGGTCAAGAGGTCGGCCCCAGCACCTCCTTCCACATCCAGGAACCCAGGACCTCCTACAGCTCCTCATCAGAGCCCATCCCCCAGGGGTCCTGTTCTGGCCACCCAGCAACCTCACTGCCTGACCTGGCAGTGACCTAGCCAGGGGTACCAGTGGCCTGGACAGTGGGTCGGTCAGCATGAACTGCAAACCCCACTACATACCTCATTTTCACTCATTCCATTCAACAGAATGGTCACTAATGATCTGTTCTCTTCAATCTACATATCCCTCCCTTCTTTTCTGCCCAAATAGTAGCATGCTCTACTCACAGCACTGTTCCTTGCTTTTTTTCATTCAACAATTTCATGGCAGCACACAGTTTTCTCATTCTTTTTATGACTGTATAGTACTCCATTGTAGAGATTTGCCATTCATTGAATTGATCCTCTATTGATGAACATTTATACTGTTTATATTGCTTGCAATCTTTTGCCCTCACAAACAGTGCCACCACATGGCTAAGCTTGTGCAACATGCCACCTTCTACAATTGCGGGTATACCTGGAAGGTAAATTCACAGAAATGGAATTGCTAAAAAAAAGAAAAAGAAATGGAATTGCTATGCCAAAGGAATACACGTGCAGTTTGGATAGTCATTGCCAAGTCATCCTTCTGAGGGATAGTCCCAATTACATTCCCATCAGCCCTGATGTGAGTGAGCATTCTCACCCACACAATGTGGCGTTTTTAGAAAATATTTGCTAATCTGATAGGAAAAAATTAATACCTAAGTGCAGTCTTAATTTTCATTTTTCTTAGAAGGAATGAGGCTGGGCATATTTTTATATATTTGGGTCTCTTGTCAGCTCATAGCCTTTGCCCATTTTTTCTATTGATTACTAGCCTTTTTCTTATTGATTTGTAATATCTCTTTATAAATTAGAGAAATTAGACCTCTGTTTGTAATACAAGTTGCAAATAGTTTCCCCCGGTTTGTCATTTTTCTTTTGTCTTCATTCATGGTGGAAATTTTTTATTTTTATGAACTTAGATGTGTCACAGGAGGCGGTGGTCACTGCACCAGAATGAATAAAGGGAGCTGGCGGCGGGTCGTCCTTCCAGCCCCTTCCGCCTGCCCAGCAGATGAGCCGTCTGCCCTGGAGAGTGCACCCCTTATCCTGCAGCTCCGTCACCCAGAGCCAGTTCCAGCTGCACCCAGATACTCTACACCTTGCTACTCAGAGTGGGTTCTACAGCCCAGCAGTGCTGGCAGTAGCTGGGAAAATGCAGAATCTCAGGCCCCACTCAGGACCTACTAGACTAGAGTCTGCATTTTAACAGGATGTCCAGGACTTCCTACACCTGGTGAAGTCTGAGCTACTCTGTGCTGAGTCTCCACCCAGTTCTCCTAGGCTCCTAGGGTCTCCTGATCTCCAGCCCTGTTTCCCTTGGATGCAAAGTCTTGATTTTCTGCTCCCGCAGCATGGCCTCATTTGGGGAGATAAGCGTACAACCTGCTCAGGCTCCTCCCACCCTTGTGCCTCATTCATACACGGCCCATAAGCAGCAGGGGTGGGGCAAGGCTGTCACAGCAGCACCATACAGAATATGGGGCCTGAAGGCCGTTTTCTCGGTCCTAACACAGAACCAGGTTCCCTGGTAGCCAAGACCTGCCCCCCACCAGCCCCCGCCTTAGCTCTTTAATACAGGGACAGTGCTTTGCAGTCAGACCACAGTTTGAAGCTGAGCATTGCCACTTAACAACAGCTGTACAACCTTAGGCAAATGACTTAACCCTCTGAGTCCCAATTTCTCTCTGTAAAATGAAGAATCTGTCTTCCTGACAGGCCTGTGGCTAACTGAGCTAATGTGGGTGAAGCACCTGGCAGAGGCTGATCAGATTTCCCTCTTCACCTGAGGATGGAAAGAGGAAGACTTTTTCTTCTTTCAGAAATTGTATCAGGGACACAGAGAAGACTGGGTTCATTCATTTTAAAAATATCTTTGGCCTAAACTAGTTCTTTCCTCCTCTGAGGCTATCATGCTGTATTTCCAGTGACTAAGTCTTGTAAAGCATTTTATTCTTAATGTCACAGTTGCCTCCTGGGATGTGGCTTATTGAGGACCTGCAGTGGTCATGCCCGGAAACTCCTTGGAGGATGATGACGGTGGTGGTAATGGTGATGAGGACCATGTGTTATTTTTTATTGACTTGCCATGTACCAAGCATTGTTCTAAGTACTTTACATACATTATCTAATCCTCACAACAGACTGATGAATAGGTGGCCATACTCATTACCCCATTTTACAGATAGGAATAAGACAAGTTTGTGACTTGCCCAGGGTCAGCCCAGGCCTGCAATGTTGCTGGCTACCTCACCAATCCTGCTGTTCGGCAGTAACCTTTTACCTTAAGAATGAGGCTGGAGGTGGAGCCCTCTGCCCTGCCACATACATTTGCTCGCCCTTCTTTTTGTCGCCAGTAACAGACCACAGGTCAAGTCATACCCCCAGTGTGTGGGCAGCCCCTGGGGAAGGAGGCGCTTGGCCAGTGAGCCTTAGGAAGAGCACTTTCTTTATGACCTAAACCACCCTCCCAGTGGCTCCAAGGTACTCTCTGGGCAGAGCTAGGTGCTGAGGGGACAGGATGGTGAATCAAGGACCATTTGCTGGATGGACACCACTGCCCTCGGTGCAGAGCCTTCCCCTTTTCTGTTTGTCTCATGACTCCTCTATCTCTGACTCTTGTTTCTTCTACACCTACTGTGGCTGCTCCCTGACTCAGTCTGTGGCTCTGGTCCTTTCCCTCTGCCCCATCTCCACCCTCACTGCTCTGCAGGCTGCCATCCCTCATGGCCAGTGACCCCTCAGCCATGCCTTCTCAGCCACCTTGTGACCACCACACATGCCAACTCAGAAGCCAAGCTCCTGTTCCCACCCCCAGCAGGCCCCATGTCCCTGCTTCAGTCCCTGTTGTGGACTATTCCCTTGTTCTCGCCTGCACACCCACCCAATCCCTCCTCCCCTTCCTGCTCCAGCCTTCTATTGCCCTGTGCTTTCACTCCCATTGTCCCCCTGGGTTGAGCATGAGCTAATACAAAAGTGGCCACCCCACTTCCTTTTCTCCCTTACAAGTCCACCCCTCATTCTACTGCCAGGCTAACCTTCTAGAAATACTGTCTTCCCAAATCAGAAACCACCAGTGGCTCCTTTGCCATCAGTCCTGGAATTACTGGGTCTCTCCTGCCTTGCCATGTTTCTCCTCCTCCACCTGCATAAACCCTCCTCTCTAGGCAAACTCAGTGTCCATGCCACCCTGCCTGCCCAGGTCCCCAGCCCCCTCCTCTCTGCCTGACTAAGCCATGGAGTGCAGTGCTCAGAAGCACAGACTTTGGAATCAGAAAGACCTGGGTTTGAATCTGTCTCCACTTATGAGCTCTGTGACCTTGAGCAACTGACTTAACTTCTCTGTCCCTCAATTTCTGTATCTATAAAATGGAACTATACTACCTTTCAAGGTGTCTGCAGGGTTTGAGTAAGATGATGCTTATAAAAGAGAATGCTCCATGCAAAGCCTGCTCATACTAAGTGTTGTATAAGTGGGAGTCACTGCAGTTGTTACTCTGACCCTTCAAGGCCCAGTTCAGGTGCCTCCTCCATGATGAGGCCCTCCCTGATCACTGTGGCCTCTCTAAGATGCACCTGCCCCATGGGCTCTGCTAGCTGTGGGATCTTAGGTAAGTCCCCTGTCTTTTATGCCTCAGATCCTCTTATGCCTTTGGGCATGAAAATAGTACCCTTGGTGGGGTTGTGATGAGAGTTGTTAATTGATTAGATGTGGCATGCCTGGCACATAGGAAGTGCTTTAGAAATGTTAAGTGGTGTGATTTTTAGTATGGTCCCATGGTATCTCCTCTACCTATCCCTTCTGTTGTCAAATGGACTGTAAGCGCTCTAAGTCTGGGCCAAAGATGCCTGCTTCCCTGTGGCCTCCTATAGCACCTGGCACCCAGCAGGGCATGGTGGGCACCTGAGCCTCATCCGCTGGGCTCCCCAACAGGCCACCTGGCAGCAACTGGCAGTTCCACTGGATTCTGAGACCTTCAAGTCTCCTTTAATGCCAAGATACCAAAGTCAGAGTGGGAACAGGAGTCCCTGGATATGCCTCTTATGGGGGCTGCCATTCCAGAGCCCCCTGCCCTGTCCTTGAACACCCTCCTGTTTCTCCCAGGCCTCTGCCTTCTCAGAGTCTCCCAGGAACTCAGGAGAACCCCCCACCCCTACCCCCGCAACTAACAGCCTCTCTTCTTCCCAAGCAGCTGCAACCCACACACACACTGGACTCAGTGAGGGACCCTGGGGCAGAGTGCAGCTACAAGGAGCCAGAGGCAGGATTATATGCTGACACGGGCCCGGGGCCAGTGCTGGTGGTTATTGCCAGTGCCATCGACCGGCACAGCTCGCTGTTTATCTGTCTTCCTGACACACCTAATTACCCAGGTTGCAGCTGCCAGAGCATTTGCTCTTCCTAAATCACAGGCTCCCATCTCTCTCCCTGCCCAGGCCTCCGGGCCTCTGCCTACAGAAGGGCTGCCATTGATTTTGCCGTTCCCATTTATGATCTACAAGGCTCTGCATCGCTGTTGCACATTTTACTTTAATTAGTTTATTCTTCTGGACATCCCTGGTCAGTTCTGAAGCCAGGAGGCTGGAACAGGGTAAGAGGCTAACAGGGCATCCTAACCCCTCTGGCCACAAAGCCCAGAGCCTGGCTGGACATTAGCACCCTCGAATGGCAATTTGCTAAGAATAGTGCTAGTTCCACAGGATGCTAATAGGTGAGCTGCAAAAAAGAAGTCCCATAGCCAGGTATGTTTGGGAAAGCCTGCATTAAGTAAAATTAAGCTGGTAATTTATTGCAGGACTTTTCAATGTCTTAATACACTGATGTGCATTGAGAATCTCCCAGAGGGGGATGGAAGACATGGTCTTCCCTGAACTCCGACGATCAGGAAATCTTTTCTCCTGGAGCTCACAGAGACCAGGTTCCACAATTCACACCTCAGGAAATGTTGTCTTGGGTGAGCAGGAGGAATGGAGGCAATGAGGCAAATAGAGGGGGACGGAGTCACCCTGGGCCCCTGTGCTCCCCTTGCCTAGCTGCAGCAGGAACTCAAAGGCTTGAGAAATTTCTCCTGTTGCATGCAGAGGTACCCACCCGAGCTCTGCAGGACTCCAGCTGTCTGCAGCTGCTTTCCCAGCCTGGCCCAAGCTTTGGTAGCATTTAGCCCCAGTATTTCAGAGGGACTAGACGAGCTGGAGGTGCAGTCTGAAGGAGCCCTAATTTGACAGAAAGTCAAGGGTCACTTGCTGTTGCTGAAGGCTGGAGACCTGGAAGCCTCAGAGGACCCCCGGCACCAAGAACGGAATGTGACAAGGCTGCCACTGCCTCAGAACAGCCGTGCAGATGGCAGTCTACGTCGTCCACAGTCCCTTTTCTGCAGTCCTGAAACCCGAAACACTCTGAAAGCCTCAAGGGCTTTTTTTTTAAGTTCTTGGGAATGTGAATTGATAGCAAAACCTGTCCTGAGCTGATGTGAGCTATTTATAGGCTTTATTTATCCCACTTAGTGTGAATATTCATATATTTCACTGCAGAAATATATTTTTTTTTCTTTTGCTATCATTAATGTACAATTACATGAACATTATGGTTACTAGACTCCCATCATCAAGTCCCCCCACATTACAGTCACTGTCCATCAGCATAGTAAGATGCTATAGAGTCACTACTTGTCTTCTCTGTATGTACTGCCTTTCCCGTGTCCCACCCCTTACACTGTACATGCTCACTACAGAAATATTAATGTATTTAATTACAGGGTGCTGCCCCGTCCCTGCTGGGGGTGCTCTATAATAAACAGTATGTGCACTGTTAACTTCCAAAAGATGAAGGAAAAAAAACTAAATTTCTAAACCCATCTGGTCCCCAGCGATTGTGACAAGGGGCTGGGACCTGAGGAGGTGAGCAGTCCAGCCCACCTGGCCCTGGGCCAAGGCTCTAGTGCATCTTCTGTAACTCCCACAGCGGGGCTGTGAGGGGGGAGGCAGGGCTGTTACCCGGGACTCTCAGATCCCTGGAGCTAACCAAGTCAGAGCAGGCCCGGGCTCAGGCTGTCGGCGTCGGCACTTGTGCTCTGTCTTTCCCCAGCTTCGCGGCTGTCCCAGTGCCATGCAGGCCCCAGCCTGCACCTGAGCAAACACCTGCGGGGCTCCCAGGTCTGCTTCCCGCTCTGCTGGTAAAGAGCCTTTCCCTCCCTCTGCACCTCTGGGAGGGTCGGGCAGCACGATGGTTCTGCCCCAGTGCTAGCTCCCTGGGGTCTGGGCAGCGTCCCTGAGGCCAACTCAGAGCCCACAGATGATGCACCAGCCCCCACAGGTCCCGTGGCCTTGGGGCCCCACATGAGGTCCCTCAGAGAGCAAACCCTTTTGTCCCCTCCTTCCTGGGCAGAGCCACCTGAGGGTCCTTCACGCACTGCCCTCCCTTGTGCACACATGCTCACACCCACTCTCACTTGTTCTCACTCACTCTCACACTGACTCCCACCAAATGCCTACAGTAGGAGCTGAAGGCTCTAAAGGGCCTCAGAGAGCATCTCCTGTGTGAAATGGGGATAATCATTTCTAATACCTACCACATTGGGGAGTGGGATGCACTGTGCTTAACCTTCCATTTATTCTTTATTCCTTAATAATAATGCAGTTATTATTGTCATCCCACTTACAAATAAGAAAACCCACCCTCAGAGATGCTAAGCAACTTTTCCAAAATCAACAACTAGAACCTAGAAGTAGAATCTGGGGAGAACCGAGACTGGACTCAGGCTTATTCACTCTAAACCCCAAGGTCTTGGCCGCTGCGCCAGGAAGCTCCTGTCACTCTAAGCCCATGCCACTCGCCTGGACCAGCCAACGAGTCCAATCCAGGACTTCTGTCCCCAGGTCCGCTCTTCCCCAGGCTGGCCTTCCCAGATTTCTGCTTCCGCTCCCCTCTTGTGCTTCCCATGCTAGTCCCTGAGGGCAGAACATGATCCCTCCTAAAATGTGAATGCTTTGGGTCTCACACAAACAAGAAATAAATTAAGAGTGAGGGCAGAGGAGCAAGCTCTGCCTTAGTAGTCTTAGAAGGATTCAAGCCTCCAGCCATGGAAAGTGCTTAGAACAAAGCTTCTTAACCATGAATGTGCTTCAGGAAGCCACAGATCTCCTGCAATTACGTTTGGCATGCTGTGCGCCACTGATGTGCAGCTCCCTGACCTGAGGGTCCTTAGCCTCCATCCAGGTCTCAGAGGGGTCAGGATCCCAAAGAGGGGGAGACCACCACCCTCTCGGGCCTCCCAGCACCACCGAAACCCTTCACCCTACCTGAATGCTGCCACTGCTGCCACCTGGTTCCCACAGGGGCAGAGGTGACACACCTGTCAGAGCTCCACTTCCAGTCTTTCCTTGGTCTGGACGTAGGGACCCCCCCCTCCACCCAGGGCCATCTTCTGAGATGCAGATCAGGTCTCATCATCCCACAGAGAGTGTAACGGGAAACCTCTGGTGGAAGAGCCATTCTGGGTCGTGTTTGGGTGCTGGCATACTGGCAATCCCAGATGTCCTCTGTGACATGGGCCGTGGCACAGAATGTCCAGTCCAGCTGCTGAGGTCGCAGACACACAGCAACAGTAACATTTCTTCTGTAATCCCTAAGGCTGGGGCTGGCCATTTGCATAAGCCTCAGTTTCTTCTCTCACCTGAAAACATCTGAGTGCCCCCCAAACAGAGAAGAGTCTCCCCTGCTTGTGTGAGTGCAGAGTGCTCACTTTGCAGGTGAAAAATCTACCTGTGGCAGACTCCCCAAGTCACACCTGCCTCCTGCTCCACCACCCACCAGCCCTCACTTTTCTCTTCTCCCCAGGGGTGGCCACATATACAGACAAGCTGTTCAAGTTCCGAAACAACCGGTGGGAAGACATCCTGAGCGATGAAGTCAATGTGGCCCGAGGCGTGGCCAGCCTCTTTGCTGGGCGCTCTGTGGCCTGCGTGGACAGGACGGTGAGTTCAGGAATGAGGGGGCTGGGAAGAAGGAGGGGGCACAAAGCCATGTGAGAGCCAGGCGAGGAGCCAACTGGCAGGTGCCCCCAGACGGAAAGGGCAGAGCCCAAGGCTGTACTCTCTCAGCAGCTCCTGCAGGGTTTGCCCATAGCAGGCACTAAATCCTAACTAAGACCTACAGGATGAACTGCAATGTACTTTCACATCCTTTCTCCCAGCAACCAGTGGGAAAACTGGCCAGGGGTGTCATCATTGTATCCATCGGACAGAGGAGAGCCTTGGTGCCCTTAGAGCAGTGACCTGCCTGGTGGTATGGCTAGGACACAAATCAGAATCTTCTTGCTCTAAACCTTGTGCTCGTTCATTCATTTATTCAATATTTAAGTGCCTACTGTGCTCAGCATTGAGCCCTAGGGCCCCATGTTAATATTTATGGAACAAATGGAGGCAACACAAGGGGGTTCATGGATGGTGATGCCTGCATGTACGAATACTCTAGATAATCGATAGCTCCAGCAAAGCTTTTGTGCCTGCTAGCCCACCCTCTGCAAAAGTGCCAACTCAAAGTGGGTGGGGAAGAAGGGCTGAGTAGGAAGGGCAGGAGCAGCTGCAGCCATCTGCCCTGTTGGTGCGGGAGGCCCCGCCTGGGCTCAAGGCCCAGCAGCCCCAGCCAGAGCCGGAGGCTTGCTGTGGAGGTGATTTATCCCTCCTGTCACCTGCTCCCCTGCCACCCCCTCCTTGGCTTTATAGGCATCATCACTAAATCAGGGACCCAGCTGCTGCCCAGCTTGCATGGGAGCGTCTGTGGCCCCCATTCTGGGGGCAGGGGTAAGGGGGCCGGCTCATTTCGGGATTGAGATGCCACTGAGGGGATTGGGGATTAAGCGTGAATCTTCACAGCAGGGGCCTCCAGGCCTAGGGGAAGGCAGGTGCCAGGTATAAATATTTATTTCTTAACAAGCTGGTGCTGGGAAGAGAAGCCAGGCTGGGCTGTGAAGCCACATTTAGCCCTGACCTGAATCTGTGCCACCTGGACTCCTGCCTGGTGAGAGGGGATGGGAGGCAGCCCTGTGAGTGGGGCGGATCTTGGGGTGCCAGACCTGGCTGCTGCTGGGAGCCTCTTCCCAGGTTCTTCCTGCTTCCAGACTTGCTCTTACAGGAACAGGCTTCTCATGTTCCACGAAGGTGGGAACCTTCTCAGAGCTGGTGGGAGGGCCTGAAGGTTAATCACAAAGAGATGCACTCTTTGTCCTAATAAGGTCATCTGCACATTCATGCATTCAACCACAGGACAAAGGCACCACGTGAAATGGGGGGAAAAAGGAGGCTTTGGCACACAGCACAGTAGGCAGTCACTTAGCAGCTTGCTCTGTCCCTGCTCAGTCCCAGCCTCAGAGAACTAGAAGGAACCCCTACAGTCAGGCTGCCATCAGGAGAGGGGCTGCTTTCTGTGCGCAGCCACCACCTTGGCAGTCCCCCAGGGCATGAGGGCTGCTGAGGGGAGGCATAGGGAGAGATCAAGGCCAGTCTAGACGTTGAGAGAAGAATGGAGCGTGATACAGGAAAACACAAGAGCATTCTTTTTTTTTCCCCTTATTATTATTATTTTTTCTAATAGAATGCTGAAGTGGTAGGTAGATGCAAGATAAAGGTAGAAAACATAATTTAGTGCTGTAAGAGGGCAAATGTAGATGATCAGGTCTGTGCCTATAGACTAAGTATTAATCCAAGTTAGACAAGGGCAACAGAACATCCACAGAACACAAGAGCATTCTTAATCACAGTGGCTAACACTAAACTAGCAACATGCCAAGCCCTGTACTATGTGGCTTGTGTGCATCATCCCACCCAATCCTCATAAGCCTGTGAGGTAGATGCTATCATTATTCCCATTTTACAGATACAGAAACTAAGGCTTCAAGCAATTAAGCAACTTGACCTTGGTCACCGAGGAAGTGGCAAGCAAAGCCAGGGATTGAGCCCTGCCTGCCGGAAAATGAATCAGAGGCCTTTTTACCCCTAGGCTACCCTGCCTCTGAGTGAACAGGTATCAGACACAAATTTCTAGCCACAGGTTCTATTTCAGCATTCACCCTGCTCCTCCCTCAGCCCCATAGCCCCCAGCCTGGGGTCTTTAAGTCTGCCTGATCAGTGGTTCTCAAAGTGTGGTCTCCAGACCAGCAACATCAGCATTGTTAGAAATGCAAATTCTCGGGACCCACCCCACTCCATCCTCCAGATCTCAAAAATCAGAACCCCTGGGGTTGGGCCCCAGAAATCTGGGTCCCAGCTGGCCCTGTGGGAGGTTCTGATGCAGGAGCAAGTGTGCAAATCATTGCACCAGGTAAATGTCTCGGACTCCACGGCACACTCTTCTTCTCCTCCCCACCTGCACCCTCATTCATTCTCTGTCCCAAACCTGGAGCACCTGCCTGCCCTTCATCTTCAGCTGCCTCATCACTAACCCACCCTTCTGGATCCACTCAAAGCCGATCTCTTACAAGAAGTGTTGCCAGATCAATAATGATTATGCCTCATGTTTATATAGCATTTTTATCTTTCAAACACCTTTCATGTGTGTTGTCTCATTTCATCTTCTCAATAACCCTGCCGGGAAGCAGGGGGAATATGATCCCATTTAACACATGAGGAAATGCAGCCAAAGGAGGTGAAGAACGTGCCCAAGGACAGAGCCAGGTGGGGGCAGAGCCTGGCCTAGGACCCACACTAATATTCCTGGACCAGAGGTTCTTGAAGTCTGGCTCCTTCAAGCAACTTCACTGGAGAACTTTTTAGAAATGAAATTCTCACACCTTCTGAGCCAGAAAACCTGGGGACGGATCCCAGCATTTAATAGCACAAGCCCTCCAGGTGATTCTGATGTTGCCTAAGGGGTAAGATCCACTGCACTGGACCCAGATCTGCAGGGTCCTTCCCCTGGAATCATCTCTCTGTCCCAGAATTATTGTGGTCAAGTTCACATGTGAATTCCTACAAATTTCTACAACTGTGACATATCTGTGTTTGTCAATTTTATCACCCCAGTACACTGAGGTAAGGAACTAAGTATAACCAAATTTTAGAAATATCCTAATTTCTAGCAGCGTGCCTTTCAGTGCATTTGGGCCTGACTGCCCATTTGTTGATGAGATTGCTAACAGCTGGCAGGGTCCGGAACAGTCACAGCAGTGGTGCACTTTCCCCTGTGGTCCCATTCGCTCGCTCTTCATCCAATCATTCCACGTATATATGCTGAACTACTCTGATGGGCAAGAACCTTTTAAAGTTCTCCCCACAAAGTGAAGCCATGTTGCAAAGCAGTGCATCTCAATCTTCAATTTGGCACGTGGGTCTTGTGGAAAGGCAGATCCTGACTCAGCAGGTCTGGGGCGGAGCCTGGGAGTCTGTATTTCTGATCTGCTCCCAGATGACGTCAGGGCTGCAGGTCCAGGGGCCACATTCGGTAATAAGATTTATAAAGCATAGATTCCCGGGTAGTAGGATAGAGACTCAGGTACAAAAAGAGAAGGAGTGTAAAAGCCTGTAGGGAACAGCTTCACCACTTCTCCAGCTTCATGCCCTGACCCGCCCTGCCTTGCATTTTACATGCCAGCAACATTGAACAAACTGCTTACGGTTTTCCTACATACATCATTCTGTCTCATCTCTGCCCAGAAGGTTCTTTCCCCTCCATTTCATTTGGCTGAGTGAAGTGAAAACCTTGACTTCTTCAGAAAACCATTTCTGAACATCCCCATGGCTGGGTGCCCTTCCTCGGGGTTAGGAGCCCCTCTTCTGTGCACCCAGGAAATCCTGTACATCCTCTCGTAATCATGCCTATAACTGTGAGATTGTTGACATGTCCGCACCCCCCGGGAGACCCTGAGCTGCTTTGTTGCCTTCACCCACCAGTCAGACAGACTCAACTGGCTCCTCCTTAGCTTCCCCAGAGAAAATGGTCCTGTAGAAGTGATAAAGTCAGTGAGTAGGTGGGATGGGGGTTCTGCTCATGGGGCCACAGGGCAAGTAACAGAAGCAGGCGAAAAGGGCCAAGAAGAGGTGGCGACGGAGCAAGCACGCTCTGGTTGCCTTGAGCTCAGCTGCTTCACTTGGGTGGTTTCGTGTTTACAGCTTGCCTTTCAACTCCACTAAAAGTGACCTAAGAATGAAGCCTTTGTCTTAAGGACATCTATAGCAGAGCACCTTGCGTGTCCTTGGAGCCCAAGAAATATCTACTACCTGATTAACTGGAGGGAAATGATGAAAAGGATGAGTGGAAACCTAGAAAACTGATTTAGAAATTGTGTGGATCTTGGGGGGAAAGGAGGCATCCATTGAAGAAAAAACACCATTATAACAACAGGCAGAAAAGAATCTTTCATCAGCAGCATTTCTGGCTATTGAAGGGAATGGTGAGGAGCAGGTGCCCAGGGCTTCTCCTGGATACAAAGAAAAAACATTTGAGACAGTTATAGAGGCAGAAGCAATGTAATGTTTCTTTCTGGTGATATGGGGAAAACAAGGGTGTGGGAGAGGGAAGAGGGACCCCTGCCTCTCTGAGCCCTCTGTGCTACCAAAATAAAGGAATGAACAAGTATAAGGTGAGAAGGGTGGAAGGAGATGGCTCAAGAATTTGCTTGTCATCTTGGCTGGAGTGAGCTTGGATGGGAGAGGAGAGACAGAGTAATGGGAATTGGTAGATCAATCAATCAGCAAATATTTATTGAGCAGCTACCCTGGCTGGCAGGTGGAGAGAGCTCAGCTGGAGAGAGGCACATTAGAAAATTGTCTATAAAAAGGTGGTGGTGGGGGAGAGAGAGCGATGTGTTCTTCTGGAACAGGATAGAAGGAGAAGCAGGGCTGCTTTGTTGTAGGACTCAGTGGGGTGTCCTGCACTTTGTAGCCCCTGTGAGAAGCACCTATGGAGCTGAGCTGTGCACTGCCTGCAAGGTCATGCACACCAGACCCGGGGAGAAGAACCCAGACAGAGTGATGGTCCTGCAAGAGAGGGGGAAAAAGACTACAGTGAGCCCCAGTGGGCCTGATCACCCACCCTCCTTCCCTTCCTCCTCAGGGCTCCGGACGCTACTCCATCTATATCGCCAATTATGCCTACGGTAACGTGGGCCCTGATGCTCTCATTGAAATGGACCCCGAGGCCAGTGACCTCTCCCGGGGCATTCTGGCGCTCAGAGATGTGGCTGCTGAGGCTGGGGTCAGCAAATACACAGGTAGGCAGAGTGACCCCAAGGCTGTGAGCTGAGGGGGTAGGGGGTTGGGAACTGGGGCTGGGGTCCGGGCCCTGCAAGGCTGAGTCTAGTTCATCAAAGACCACAGGAGAGGGTGGGTTTGTGTCACTGGGGGAGGGGAGGATGAAGGCTTTATTCCATTCCACCCGTCTCAGGAGGCTCCTCCAATACTTCCGCCCCAAGGGTTGATGAGATACCCAGCAGGTGTGGGCTTTGGGGGGCCCAGTGGGGAACATGGGACATAGGGTGAGAACACCCTATGTCATCCTCTCATGGAACCTCTTGCCCCATTCCCTGCTGTAACCCAAATGATGGGTGAACGGGTTCTGTAGAAGAAAACTGACAAATCACAAGGGCTGAGACTTAAAGCATTCTTTATTGCCAAACAGCAGATGAAATTATTTACTTACACACGAGCAGCCAGGAATTGAGTGCTAAATCCCTAAGCTTCAGCTGGGTCCTGTCTTGGATAACTGAGCCCAAAGAATGGTGTTCTTGTTGCAAAACCTCTCCAGCACTTTTTTTGAAGCATGCTCCCCCCATATCTTTCGGGATGGGGGGGTCTATTGTCAGAGTTTCTGACAGGGAGATTGTTCTAGGGAAGGCTGTTTTTCTAATTCCAGCACGGCTGCTGACTAAACTCTGATAATCTGCCAGTAGACTGCTGATGGCAGAGCAATCCAGTTCCTGTTTGGGGTGCCAAAAATCAGGAAGCCAGAGCTGTGCACAGCAACTTCTCCCATGATCTTGGGCCCCACTCACCCCAAACCTACCCTTTGGATGTAGAAACTCTCTCACTGGTTGACATTCCCCCTATATCCATCCTATCTTGGACTACAAGCTTCCAAAGCGGCAGCCTGCCTGAATCTGAATCTGGAGCACTTGGGCTGCCCCCCCTGTCCCCAGACAGCTGGGTGATAGCATAATCTAAAGCCCTAGATCATCATGCACCCCCGAGTTTATGATGACTTTCCCTAGCCACTTTCCACCTCGGTAAAGGGGGGACGGGGAAGTGATTGATGTTGACCTGTCTGACAAAGTTTGTGGGAACAAATAACTAGACAGTAAAATAGTTTGCACAGCTCAAGTCCCATCAAAGAGCTCAAGAGCTCCACATGTGAATGTGTGGCAGAAAGGCTGAGGGTAAGTAATAAACTATGTTTTCCTAGGAAAAGAAATAAATATGCAGGAGCTTCAACCTATATTTGTACAGTTGATTTTTCCTTAATAGCTCCCAGCTCTGTGCATTGGGCTGGCTGGGCAATTAAGTGCCTGTAGGAAACGGAGAGAGGGCTGGGGAGATGAAGCACTTGAAAATGATGAGATGGAAGGGAGGCCAGGTCTGGGAGAGAGGGTTACACACAGAATCCAAGAATTCAGAAGGTTGCGGCTGGGTTTGAGCATGAAGGGGACATGGTTGATGCTGGCTGGACTGGCAGAGCGGCTGGCAGGAATGGAGTTGGGGGAAGGAGGGGAGACAGCTGAGGAGCAAGGATAGGAATGGGAACATCAGCCAACTGGGCTGTGCTGGAAGGACAGGGCAGCTCAAGGAAGGGACGGCACTTCTGTGGAGTAGTCAGGAGGCTGGGGCAGCTGGCATGCCCAGAGGACACATTAGAGCTGCTTTGCCGACTTCCAAAAGCCATTTGGCTGACAAGAACCTATTTGGCCCGCCAAGTTACTATTGTGTCTGCCTGCCTTCCCCAACCCACCCTTTCCCTGCCTGCCAAGCCCCCCAGCTCTACCCTGCAGCCCCCGTTATGACTCCATTAATGACACAAGGACATCTGGCTGGAAAACTAACCCAGAGCACCCCCTTGAGCCCCAGGAATGGACCCCAAATGTAAGAACCACCACCAGAGCCCAGCCTGATTGCTGAGGCTCTGGCATGTGGCCAGTGGTCAGCCCCAAGCTGATGCCATGGGGCCTGGGAAGCGGGGTGGGAAGCAGGTAGTGATGGGCAGGGACCTGAGCAGGCTGGGAGGGAAGCAAGCCGTGGCCAGATGTGCAGCCAGGGAACCACAGGTTCCCTGAGCCAAGCCACACAACACCCATCTGCTGGAAGGACCTGGAGAACCTCCTGTTTTACAAAACAACAAACCAAGTTCCAGAGAGTAGAAGGGACTTGCCCAAGGTCACACAGGAGGTTTGTAGAGAAACCAGCACTTACAGCCCCCTCCCCTGAGGCATAAACTGCAATAACTAGCTGACTTTGCTGATGACCTCCAGCTTGAGGATCCTGATTCAGCCGAGCCCACCAGGAACACAGCCCCAGAGACTGGCGTTCAGGACTTTTTATGGTCTGTTTTGCGGCTGTAGTAGCTGCCGCCTGGCCTGGGCTGCTCAGGGGAGCAGAGGGATGCCGTAACAACAAACGCGATGGGCAGGCCGAGCAATGGCGCTGCCCACACCAAGCTGTCGGGCTCCTGGGAGGGGGAGGGGAGACCTCCTCTCTGGACCCAGTTGCACCGCCCGCCGCCGCTCCGCTGGGTCGCAGTGCCATCTAGTGGCCAGCGTGCCCGCTCTCGGGGGACTCGGTGAGAGCCGCTCACGCGGAGTTGAACCGAGTGAAGGCCACGCCCACAGGGCTCCCGGTTGGAGGAGAATCCCAAGCCCCGACTTTCCCAGCCGCTGCCCCGTCTAGAGCCCGGAAGGTACAGGGAGCTGCCCTGCATGGGAATTCTGAGAACTCGTGCTCCTCATAGCACAGAGCCTGGCATGGAACCCAAGGAGGGAGAAGGTGGGGACTAACGTCAGCACTGCCCCTGTGTCCCCAAGAGATGTTCGTCAGCACATTCTTCAGCCTCTGTCAGCACCTTGAACTAGCTCTGAACTAGCAGTACAGCGGCGCTGCTGAGAGGACAGGATCTGGAGTCGGAGTGCCAAGTGCACATCCTGCCACCACCATGTCTTCCTGCCCAAGCAGCTGTGGGCAATGTACTAACCTCTCTGGGCCTGTATTCTCACCTGCAAAATGGGGATGCGGTGAGAACGAAAGGAGGGAAACAGGACATGCCCGGCACAGGGCCTGGTACACAGACAGTGCCCCAGTGCAGCAAACATCAGCAGCCCCCTCCAGAGTGATGTCAGGGCCCTCTGCTGGGCATCTCCTGGATGAAGGGAATGCCATGCTAGGCAAAACAGAGGCACAAAGCCAGCAGGCCTAGGCCCCACCCTGGAGGCATTCTCCATGTGTGCCCCAGCCTGCCCTTCAGGCACGGGCATCTTCACCCCATCCCACTGGAATCCACCTCTCTTGCCTTTGTCCCCCTTGACCCTGACTCTCCCTACACCCAACTTCCAAGCCCTCCCGAGGAACTCTTCATTTGGGCCTCCTCCTTTGTGGGAGCATCTGTCCAGGCTACAAGGTGGTGATTAAAGAAGCCTTACGAGAAATTTGGAAAGAAAATGAAGGTGGATTTATGATGTTGGGTGGGGAATTTCACTGTTGGCTGGGAGCAGTGTAGAACAAAACAGAGGGCAGATCTGATTTATAGGAAGTCATTATTGGAGGAGACAGAAATGCCTAAAGCCCAGCTGAGACCTGGCGGATCCCTACCAGCCGGCTCCAGAGAGGTGACCAGGGCCGGCAGAGTGGGGGCCATGGAGCCTCCCAAGTCCCCAGGCAGGCCTGGCCTTGCAGCAGGAGCACAGTGAGATCTGTCAGGCAGGACAGGCAAGGCTGCAGGGACAGGCTCCTTAGCCAGGGCCCAGAGCCCCCACGGAGTGCAGCCCCAGGCCTGCCAGGAAAACCCAAAACCCCAGGATACACAGGGTGTCAGATGTGTTAGATGATTGACAAGAAGGGACATCATTTTTCTTTCAAAACACAGATGTGTTATACAATACAAATGTGATCTTGGTATGCATTTTCTTCATCTATAATAAGAGATTTTAAAGAAATGTCACGTTGCCACTGGCCACTCTGGGCCTCACTGGGAGCATGAATCTCTTCTGCCGAGGACTTCAGTAAAGCATTGGAGCGTGCTGTGGGTCTAGTGCAGGCTCGGAGCTTTTGGACGGTGGTCCATTGAATGCTGGCTGTGATTGTGTGCCTCCCAAGCCTCTGTTTCCTCACCTAGAAATGGTGGGGTAAAATGAAAGGTGTAGGACACCTAGCACACAGGACAGGAGCGACAGGGAGCCAGGGGAGTGGCTCTGCCACCCCTTTACCTGCCTTCCTCATGACACGGCTTCTGCCAGCCCCCTCATCACCTGTGGGGGCGCACAGGGAGAAGTGACTTTCCCTGCACCCACCAGGTGCCTGAGGTTTGGAAACCTCCACTGGGCAGGCAAATGAGAGAGCCTGTGCTCTGCCCACCTCCCATGAGCATCCTGCCAGGACAGGGAAGGACTGGGAGTGGCAATGTCCTCGTCTGAAACCCTGTACACTGTGCACTTAGAAACAGCCCAGCACCTAGACAGCTCACAGGGGGCTCATGGGGGAAACACCAGCACCAACACAGCATTATTCTGTGTCAGAATTTTCAGGAAATTTAGGATGAGACACCCTGTTACCATGTTCTCCTTACCCACACCGTTTCTCCAACATGCGCACACACACACACACACACACACACACACCCTGCCCATCCTGCCACCCTATGTTTCCTGGTGTTTCTGCTGCTTTTCTATGAAATCTGAGATATTCTCAGCAGCCTATAGACCTTGGCATCCACCAAAATCATATTTCTATCAAGATCTCAGCATTTTAATCCCACGGGTCCAAGTTCTTTGGCCTGCGGGCTTTGCCTCAGAGCCTCCACGGTGCAGACTCCCAGTGGGCCCAGGAATCTGCTCCCAACCATACTTCTCCTGTGGTCCAGCCTGGAGGAGGCACTGAAAAGTCAAGCTGGTAGGCACCTTGGAGATCTTGTTCCCTCACCCATTTTACAGGGAAGGAGACCAAGGCCTGGAGAGCACACTTCCCAAGCTCCTGCAGCCTGAGAGTACAGACGCCAGGCCAGAACCTGGGAGCTTTTCCTTAACATGCCAAATCCCTCTGCCTTGGGATCCTCTGTCCCACAGTTTGGGGTGGCTCAGCAGCATGCCACCCCCATTCCCCACAACCTCTCTTTTCCATCCTCACCCCACCACCTCCTGCCCCCAAATGCAATCTGGTCTTTCAGCATGCCACCCCACAGTGGCCCAGATGCAGTCTGAGAGGTGGATCGCCTGCACGCAAATCTGGGCTTGTGTCTGCATCACCAGAGTGCAGGGTTAAGGGGCTCAGGGGTGCAGTTTCAGAGGGTAAGCAAGGCTGCCCCATGGGGCTCAGGCCCCATGAGCAGATCATCAGAAGGGGTACCAGGATATGGCAGAAGGAAGAGGGGGCTGTAGGGAGGCATTTCCCCCTGTGACTCCACCTCTCCTCTGGTGGGCAGAGTGAGAAGCCTTCCAGAAGGGATGGGCAGGCAGCAACATTCACACCCAACAGCAGAACAAGGAGCCCTTTGAAGCTTGAAAGTGCTGGGAAAATAAAGGGATATTATTTACCCAGCAGGAGGGAAGTAGTCCCCGCTAATGACTGTGGCTCCTGACATTTTCCAAGGTAACTTCCAAAAACCAGCTCACTTAATACTTATGACAGCCCTGAGAAGAATCTATCATCATGATCAGTCTCAAGTTATAGGTAACAGATGTCCAGAAAGGTTCAGTGCCATGCCCACGGTCACACAGTTTGTACTTTCTGATCCCCGGTCTTTCCCACCATCAGTGCTGCCTCTCCAGCCCCAACTGGGGAACTGCTTGCCCCCAAGAGGTGCTGGCCTCAAGTATAAAAGAATTAATTGATGTAAAGTGGAGTTCAATTCCCTATAGGGACATCATTCTCCAAGGCTAAATAAAGATGCTCCTAACTGCCCCCTGGTTAGCCCCATAGGTGTGCCCCGAACCTTAGGAAGGGGAGGACAGAGTGGGTGTGACAGAGGAGAAAGAAGAGCTGGGGGAGACAGAAAGGTCCAGGTAGAAGATACTTGCTGAGTAAGGGGCCTCTGCCATTGGCCAGGCAGGGAACGAGAGTCAGGCTACACTAGGATGGATGGATTTTATTGGTTTGAAGAGGACTTACATGATCGACCCAGGAGTAGAGTTTCCTCTGCAGCAACAGTGAGGGGTGCAGACACCTGGCTGCCCCTGCTTCAGACCCCGTTTGGTGCTCCATCTGGAGGCTGCTGGCGCCGATGCCCTAGAGGCTGCCCTCCCCCAACTGTCGACTCACCTACTCCCCAACTGTGCGGTGAACTTGCCAAGGAGTTGTGGGTAACATCTCTGTTATGGTCCGGTTGCCATGGCAATAAATTGTCACTAATTAGTAGTGTGGTTACCATGGCAATTTTCTAATAATTACAGGTTACAAATGGTGCAAGGCTTCAACCCAACCCAATTAGTTAATTAGAAAGATTTAGAAATTTGTTCAAGAGGGAAATAACTTGCTTTGTAGAAAATGAAGGGAATGTGTCACAGCTCAGGTGCCAGAGGCAGAGAGGAAATCAGAAAACTCCAAAACAAGGGAGGAAGGATGGAGTTGCATGGTGGCAAGTCCCTGAGCCCCACCTGGAATTTCTGGGAGCCAGGCAAGGCTGTGGGTTTGTCACCAAAGCGTGCTCCTGGGCTGGAGTCTGGCAGGGACAGCTGCCAACAGCCACTCAGGGGCTCCTCTTTGAATGAGCACAAGTGGTAGCCAGGCTATAGCCAGGCAGCCTGCCTGCTGGCTTTAGGAAAGGTATCTGAAATCCTTCGCGCCCCACCCTGTGGCTCTCCTAAGGAAAACCCATGCTGACACGCCCCTGGAGTGCTTAGTGGCTCCATTTTCATGAGGCTTGGGCTTTCCTTGAGAACTAATTATATTGCCTGGAGGAATCCACAAGGAGCAGGCCCCAGAATGTGTTAACAAGGAGTCCAGCCATAAGAGCAACAAGAGTGACAATGCCATTTGCCCCACCCTGTACCCCTGGCTGCAGACACCAGTTCTGGTAGGCAGGCTCCACTCCCACAGATGAGAGGGGCCCCATGATTTCCCCCAGGGGCATCTCTTTGAGGACATGAGGAGCCTGGGGACCCAGAGAACCTCCATCCCAAATTAGCAGTCGCTTTGTGGAAACCTCTGTCCCACCCACAGCCTGGCAGGCAGGGAGGCCTGGCTGAACATCACCCAGGTCTGAGTGCTCACTTATCTAAAAAAAAAAGAAAAATTCTTCTGCCTGCTCTGTTAACTATTCTTACTGCACTGAACAGCCCTGTAGAACTGTACTTTTCAAGCCACCTTGTGCACATAAAGCAAGGGACCTATTTGATGGCAGGTTCTCCTTGAGTAGGGGCCTGAGATTCTGCATTTCTAACAAGCTCCCAGCTGACACCACTGCAGCAGGTCCCCAGACCCAACGCTGGAGGATCGTGGCTGTAGGATTCACAATGACCTCTCATGTATCTCACCTCACTTGATCCTCTTAAAAACCCTGAAATAGGAAAAGCAGGTCATCTATCCCCATATGAGGAAGCTGAGCCTAAAAGGGTAACATAAATTGCCCAAGATCATGCAGCTGCTAAAAAGCCAAGCTGGAGACTAGAATCCATGTCCTGGTCCTGCTTGGGCAGTTTTCTGCACAGAATTTCCACTGTTGAGGGTGTGGCCCTCAGGGCTGGATTTGAAACCCACTGATTGGGGTGGTTTGTTCAAGACATCTTCGGATTGGCCTTGTTGACTTGGGCAGCTCAAATTTGATCTTGGAGACCTCAAATCCTAATATATAGAGCTGGCTTGATTTCTTTCTCTTTTTTTTAAATATATACTTCATTGGATTTTTTTCCTTTCAAACTACAGAAGTAATTCCTTGTTGCAACAAGCCAAAAAAAAAAAAAAGACGTTTTTTTAAAAGGCCACCTAAAATCTCCCCTTCCATCCCCAAATCCAACCCCATTAGGTAGGCTGGGCTAACAGTGGCCTTTCCTACTTTCCCCCAAACTCAAGAACAAGCTTGCACAAACATGTTTAGAATTATCATGTTTTTTTTCCTATTTTAGAAAATAAAAGTAAGATCTAGAATACCATTACTTGGGGAATTGCTTTTTCATTTAACAATGTGTCCTCCAAGTTAATACATATGGATCTTCACGGTCTTTTTAGTGGCGGCAGAACGGTCCATCACACGGATGGGCCATAGCCCTTTCAACCAGTCACTGCTGATGGGCATGCACATTGTTCCCAATTGTTTACTACGTCAAAGCACAGTAAGTGGCTTTGTACCTATAGCTGGAACTTATTTCTATAGGTTCTTAGAACAGGAACACACCCAGTGTCTTGACCAGTAGAGAAGGGATTGTCATGGAAATCTGTGACTGATAAAAATGCTGCAGGCAGAGCTGTTTTTAGGATTGTCATCCAGTCGCCAAAGGGAAGGGAAGGCAAGGCTCCATCTGGGGGCCTCTGTGCTCCTTGGGTCGTGGGGTCATTCCCTTGGTGCTAAGTGATCTGTCTTGCTCCTCACGTCATCATCAGCGCAGTCGCCCTCACACAGGTGTGTGGGGCTCCAAGCCCAGATCTGGGCTCAGGGAAGCACCCAGAGAGCCAGACACCATCCCTTCCCCCTGCTGCTTTCTGAGGCACCTCCGTGGCAGCTTCTCACAGGCCCCAGAGGCAGCCCCGCGCTCCCCACAGGCATGGGGCTTTGCTTCTGCCACTTACTGTGGGCCCTCCTCCTCTCCTAGGGGGCCGGGGTGTCAGCGTAGGCCCCATCCTCAGCAGTAGTGCCTCGGATATCTTCTGTGACAACGAAAATGGGCCCAACTTCCTCTTCCACAACCAGGGTGACGGCACCTTCGTGGACGCCGCAGCCGGAGCTGGTGAGTGCAGCCCCCACCCTCTGTCGCTCAGCCCCCAGGCTCCAGTATGACCCCACAGGCCTCAGGGAGAACGTGAGTCATCATCTGCACCACACAGGGCAACACTGCTTTTTGCCTCCAATTCCACCTGCCCTGTGGCTCAGGCCATAGGAGATGTCTGCTGTTGTGGAGCAGAGCCTGCCTGGAACCCCTGACCATTATCCATTTTCCAGCAACTGGAATTGGCCCATGTTCTTCTGAGCCCTGCTTGAGTCTCCCAGCATCAATTTCCCTTCCAAGCAGCCTCTCCATTTCCCCTCACCACATTTATCTTAAACATTCAGTTCAATCCAATAACCATTTATTGAGCCCCAGCTAAGTGCCTGCCTGGTGCTAAGAGCTGGAGATGCTGACCTGAATAAGGCTAAGACCACCCTACCCCCAACCCCACACACAAAAGGCACTGACATTCTAGAAGGGGAAACAGACAAATAAACAAATAGCTATGAATAAGAAGCAGAATAAAATCCACACAAAATAGCTCTCCAAGCTGCAAGCTCTGCTCCCCTTCCTCCCTTTATGCTCATCCCTCATCTGCCGCAGGGCCTTTGCACCTACTTTTCTCTCTACCTAATGTGCCTTCTCCTCCTCTATCTGCAGAACTTCTATTTATCCTTCAATGCTCAGCTCTCTTGCTACCTGGAAAGCCTCTTCTGCCCTCTCTGCACCTTCTGGCAGAGACTGGCCCTCCCTCCTCTGCCTTCCCACTGTCCTTCCATCTCCCTCTCACTCAGCCTATGAGTTGCTATGGTAATCTGTCCAGAAGGACTAGGCATTGTACTATTCACTCCTGACACAGTGCTTATAATGCAGTGATCACCTAGTAAATTTTGCTGAATGGACACTTAATATAAGTTTGCAGATGTAATCAGCCTGCCATTCAGCCACTTCTCCCCACCCAGAACCTTCCCAACACCAGTGAATGGAATGATTTTACCACCTCCTTGGCAGCATAGGAACTAGCTCTGGTCTCCAGAAGGAGAGGTAAGTGGGGGTGTAGACACATAGATCGAAGGTCCTATAAGCTCCAGCTCGTGCTGACAGCTAGCATCAAACCCCTGAGTGTATGCCAACCCACTCTCTGTGACTTAACAAGTACTGACTTCCCTGCTCTCTGCTCAGGAGTTCCCATTTTGAACACCCTCCCCCAGCTTGTAGCTTCTCAGCTCCCCTTCTTACCCTTCCCTCTTCTTCCCAGGCAAAGCTCCCCTTTGGGGAGTTGTGGACAGCTCCCCTGGCCTGTCCTCCCACCCGGCTCATTCCTCTTGGTGCTATATTCTCAGGCAGCAAATTTTCTCACTGCTGAACAATCATAAAATGGAGGGGAGGTGCCGGTGGAAAAAACCTAGAGGATTTGATAAGGTGTTAAAGAGATGGAAGCAGAGGTGCGCGAACAAGTTGGAGTGGGAGAAGGTATCAGGAGAAAGGAAAGGTGCGAGGCCCATAATTGAAAGTCAGAATGATTGCAGGGGTTTAACAAGGCATGTCAAGAGGGCATTCATCACCCAAACAGATGCTGCTGTAAAATGCAGCTTGGCACCGATTTGTCCTGTGAAAGGGAACCAGCTTCTCGTCAAGGTGCCTCGTAGATAGGAGAGAAATGGGCCAACACAGAAGGCCACTGATATTAGGGCTGGGAGTTTTGCAGAGAATTAATGGGGTATTAATCATAGAGGTTGGAGGCTACCCCCATTCTTTTATAAACCTTCTTTCTCCAATCTGGGTCTTACTGCCTCCTCTCCCTCCAACTTCTACCCATCTGTCCTCCAAGAGGATGCTCAGCCTCCAAGGTTGGGGGGTGAGGGCGTAGCTCCACCCCTGCCGTCTCCTTGCTCCCATCCTCAGGGTCTCTAAGTCTGTAGCTGGCAAGAGTTCTCTGTGCTCTGGGATCTGTAATCCCCACCCCCCACTATATTGTCCTATCACCTGCCATCTCTGGGGACCTGATGACCATGGCAGTTTGTCCTCTGAAAGAGTCAACGTGACTATTTGAAGCCAGCATCCACCTCAGGTTTGTGCTTAGCCTGAGGGAACATGTTTGCCTTGGGCAGCTAGGAAGTCAGGCCATCTCTCTGGGCAAAGCTACCCTCTGAGGATCAGCTCAGCCCCACTGAACACTGACAGATGCAGGGACAGAGTAAGCAGGTGACTCTGGGCACATAAGCTTCCCTTCCCAGATCTCACAAGGCACACTGTGGATTTCTCTGTCATGGTGCAGTATTTCCTCTGCTGTCAGTTATGTCCCCAGTTGCCTTCTGTCAAATTATTTATGTCTCTTCATTCATTCAGCAAGTATTTGCTGAAAACTACCAGGTCACCACAGGCACTGAGAGAGATGCTCTGTGAACACAGGTGACCAGAAAGGTAGTCCCTGATGTCCTGGAGCACAGGGCCTCATGGGAAAGCCAGGCTCTAAGCAAGTAAACCACAGAGGAGCATAATTACCTCTGACCGGCACAACGGAGGAGGGGAATGGAAGGTTGTCAAGGCCAATAACAGGGTGGTCTGGAGGCTGTCCTCATGGAAGTTGTCAGGAAAGGCTCCCCTCCGGGGGTAGTTTGTAGCTAAGAGCAAAAGAAAACCAGGAGCCAGGAAACCAAAAGGGGAGGAGGAGCATCCCAGGGGAGAGACCAGCTAGAGCGCAGGGCCAGAAGCTGGATGGAGCTTGGCTCATTGAGGAATGAAAGGAACATGGGGTGGCCACAGCCTATGAGTAAGGGGGAAGTGGTACCAGACAAAGACCAGATAAGGCTGGCAGGAGCCTTGTGCTCCCCAGGCAGGAATTTGAACTCGATCCAGGAGTACTGGGGAGCCACTGAGAGGTTTAAGAAAAGAGTGGTGATCAATTTAATGTACTCTAGTGGTGGAGTCAGGGCGCTAGAGAGGCCTTTCATCCTCCAGACCTTGCACCTGCCTCCTTCCCCCAACCCATGCTACCCCAACACTGAGCGGAAATAGTGTGCTGGCTGGGCAGATGCACACTGAAGACAAGTCTCCAGTTCCTGCTGCAACCAGGTGGCCGCCCCACTTCCCACCCCTCTTCTGAGACGTCTCCCCGCCTGCCCCAGTTGGACAGGGACAGCGCAATGGGCGCCCTCCCTTGTTGCTCTCCCCAGAGCTCTGACAGGTGAGTGTTCATGGAACCCGCGGGGGATCTGCCCTGAGGGGTCCTGCCCTTTCTCCCCAGGTGTGGATGACCCCCACCAGCATGGGCGAGGTGTTGCCCTGGCTGACTTCAACCGTGATGGCAAAGTAGACATTGTCTATGGCAACTGGAATGGCCCCCACCGCCTCTATCTGCAGATGAGCGCCCATGGGAAGGTCCGCTTTCGGGTAAGAAGGGGACACTCTCCCTCCCTCCCTTCCACCACCCAGCACTGGGAGTGGCCCCAGCATGTCCTGGGGATGCCGCCCTGCCAGACTGGGAAGGGTCCTAAGGCCCTGCAGAGCCTGGGGGCAAAGGTGCCCTAAAGAAGGTGGCCTCTGGGGGATGAGATGGGCTCCAGGCTGGGCTGCTGTAATGTTTCTACCGACAGATGCAGGGCAGAGTAAGCAGGTGACTCTGGGCACATAAGCTTCCCTTCCCAGATCTCACAAGGCACACTGTGGATTTCTCTGTCATGGTGCAGTATTTCCTCTGCTGTCAGTTATGTCCCCAGTTGCCTTCTGTCAAATTATTTATGTCTCTTCATTCATTCAGCAAGTATTTGCTGAAAACTACCAGGTCACCACAGGCACTGAGAGAGATGCTCTGTGAACACAGGTGACCAGAAAGGGACAGAGAGAGCCACTGGCAGAGGAAGAACAGCAGGCTCCAAGGTGGGTGGGAACAGGGCAGAGGAAGCCCTCTGACGTGGACCTCAATCTCTGGTTCAGGGGTGTTTGTCTAGGTGGCTCTTAGAAAACCTCATCTACAGTCCCGGTCTGAGCTTTTCAAATTGAGGTTCAGGCCAAGGGTGCCAGTGCAGGAGAGGGATAAGGTTGGGGCCACAGAGCTCCCAATAACTGTCCCCTAAGGACAAATGCCAGATGGTAGGCAAAGGGACCCCAAACTCCTCCCTGTGTCCCCTCCCTGAGCTGGCAATAAACTGTGATACCAAGAATCTGTCAAAGGGGCTGTTTGCTGACAGTAATAGAGGTGCCTCAGCTTGAGTTTGTGGCTTTCTCAGGGAGGGCTATGGAGGGCATGGGGTGGTTGAAGCCAATCTCAGGGAGTCAGGATTATTCTGGAAGTACCTAGATCTTACCAAAAATCCCTGCAGGAGTGAGAAGGTTCCAGCATTTCTCTGAGGCTTGATGGTCCCAGGGGAGTCTCCAGGGACCTTATGTCTGGGTGACTGCCACAGGCTCCCTCCCCAGTGGGCAGCCACTGGCGGTACTCAAGCCTAGTCGCTCTCTCCTTGCAGAAGCTTGAGACCCAGACCCAGGCTCTCTGGGAAGGGAGGAGGTATTTCCTGGGCTCAGGCAGTTGGTCCTGGGATCCTGGATGATTTTTATCTTCATTCAGTCTTTTATTGTAACCCAGGTTCTCAATTGGGTGATTCTTCCCACCCCAGGACATTTGACAATAACTGGGACAAATGGAATAGCGAGTGTTTCTGGCATCTAGTGGGTAGAATGCTGCTAAATGCTATACAGTGCACAGGACAGCCCCACAGCAAAGAATGAGCCAGTCCCAAAAGGCGATGCGCTGTGGTTGAGGAACCCTACTAGCCCTTTGTATGGCCCCTTCCCAGAGCTCACGGGAGCAACAATAATAGTAATAGACACCCCATTTGTCAGGTGCCTTCCATGTGCCAGGAACTGTGCTAAGCGCTTTACATACATTATCTCAGAAGCCCAGGCGTCCAGTGGGGCGACCCCAAGAGGGCTATGTAGGTTTCCATTTTTATAGGATCAATAGAATAATAACGAGTTAGAGATCCTGAGGTCTCTTTGTTCTCCAGCTCTTAAGGCCCTGTTCAGCCCACCCTGGCCAGCTGGCCAAGCTCTTAATCAGACTCCTAACTGCCCTGATGGGGACAGTCACCTCCTCGGCCTCCCCAGAACAGGCACTTTGCCAGCTGTCCCAGGCTGGCTCATTCCTGCAGCCAACAGAGAAGGTCTGTAGCAAGAGGCAGAGGGGCAATAGGCTCAAACACTACTGTGCCCTTCCCAGCCCTCGCCACGTGGGCCTGCGATTCAGACAGGCTGCCAGGATCTTTAAGGGACAAAACCATCTATAAAGGATATTCTGCTCAGAAATGAAAGGTTCTTCTTCTGTTTCAAAAGCAAGTCCCACACCTGGGACCCTTTGCCAGATCCACCAAGGCCCTGTCAGCACTTTGGGGTCCAAGCTGGGCTTTTCTGAATCTGGGGTCTCCCCATGAGTCCTGGAGAGATATGCCTGACACTATAGCTCCCCAAAGCAAATATCTCAGAAAAAATCAAAAGGCTCCCAGAAAACAACATAAGACAGTAGAGGCAGCAAAAACACAGCTAACAGCCACCTGTGCCACCTTCCGGGAGGCTGATCACAGGGGCAAGGCTAGGACAGATTGCCAGTGATCTGTCATGCCCACTCTGTGCCAAGAAATTCACATGCCGTCCTCACAAGCTGGGCCGTTACTACTATCCCCAAGTTACTGATGAGGAAAGTGAGATCTGAGGGGTTAGCTAACTTGCCTGAGATCACACAGCTAGTCAGCAGAGAAGCCTGGATTCAAATGCACAGCACTCCCCAGTGTCCGCCAGGTTCTGCCTCACTGCGGAGGAGGAAAGGCATGGCACCTGGAGCAGAAGCCCTGGCTACAGCCCCACTCACTGGCTGTGCCTATGGGCAATTCCCCTCCTCGCCAGGACCAGTTACCTCACCTGTAAAATGGGAATGCTAATACCTGCCCTGCTTCAGGTGACTGATGGGAGGGCTAAGTGTGATCCTGACTAGGGAACAGCAAGGTGCTTCACTGGTGGTGGACTGTTCCTCTTACCTCCTTGTTCATTTCCAAGCAGCCTGAGGTGCATGTGGTCCTACATACAGCCACCCCACATCCCTTCCTGGGGAGGTAAGAGAGGAAGTGTTTGGACAGCTGTCTTTTACCTTGGATCGCACCTACACAAACACACCCAGTGGGGGAGTAGGCCTTTGGCCCGCTACCACTGTCCCATGCATCTGTCCACTGACCTGAAGCCCTGTCTCCTCCCAGGACATCGCCTCACCCAAGTTTTCCATGCCCTCTCCTGTCCGCACAGTCATCGCTGCCGACTTTGACAATGATCAGGAGCTGGAAATCTTCTTCAACAACTTCGCCCACCGCAGCTCCTCTGCCAACCGCCTCTTCCGGTAGACGCTTCAGCCTGGCCCTTGGCTGCTCACCTTTGGCAACCGGGAGTCCGAGTGCAGAGTGTAGGACTCAGAAGGGGAGTTCCAAGGGCTAAGGTGGAGAAAGGTGCCCCTGATGAAGTAGAGAGAAGGGAAGGACAAGGTTTGAGTAAGAGGCTGCAGGGATGGAGGGCAAATTCCTGGGCAGGAAGCTGGTCTCCTGCTGCTGGAGGGGGGAATGGGCCACACTGTGCCTGGAAGCTAGGCTCTACAGCAGAGAGATCCACACTACAACAAAAGGGGTTACAGAGTCAAATCTGTTTGGGTACACCAGGGTTAACCAAAGGCAGGCAGGTTTATTGACTGCAGGACTTCTCAGAGCCTTCAACATGACATGAGAGCTTTTACTTTCCAAAAGGTGGATATTGTATTCCAAATATATCTGATCACAGGACACTGTCTTCCAAGATTTTTCTCTTGGGATTGGTACTCTGCAAAACATCCTTTGCAAAATCCTGGCTGGGACAATTAATGGTAGATGAGGAAAAAGGGAGCTGCGGAATGGAAGGAATCTGCAAGCATCCAAGCATGGCATCTAGGGAGGAAGGGTTAGACTTTCTATGGCAACGCATCTCTAAGAGGGGAGACCTTGGGCATCACAATCACCTGGATTGCTATTTAAAGTACAGAATCCCAGGCCCCACCTGGATCTCCTGCGTCAGAATCTCAGGGTGGGGCCCAGGAATCTGTACATTTAACAAGTGCCCCAGGCATCATGTGATCCTCATGGCACTAAAGTTTGAGAACTGCTGTTTGGGAACAAACCTCAGGACCCAGGTGGCCTGAGACAGCCCTGTTCCTGGCCTAAAACATGCTAAGTGGGCTCAGGACCAAGTAGGGAGGGGAGGGTGGGCTCAGGGCCTTGGGTTCAGGAAAAGGGCCAGATTGGCTGCTTGGCTCCCCAAAGCCCCCACTGCCTCCCCCAGGAGGCCCCAGCTACCAATAAAAGGCGAGAGCTGTGACTAAGTGTGTTTTAAAATATAATTATTAACAAAGCATCAATCCTGACTGAATGTAATCACCCCCCAAAGGCACCAGATTTACTAATTAGGTGCCTTGCAAAAAGCTTATTCACAACTTCCAGATTAATTGCAGAAGATCAATTGCTCGTTAACAGAGACACTGCTTTCCTTCTCTGGCTAATAAAGTGTCACTTGCCAGGGCCCCTGACACCAAGGGTTCTAGTGCTCTTGTCTCAGTGGCCCAAGAAACCAAGCACCCCCCTGTCTGCCTGCCTGCCCAGCCTCTCTCAAACCTCCCAGCCTCCCTTTGGCTGGCCCAGGGCTGTCGTGGACTAGTCGCCCTGTGGTTTAATGTGTTCACTTCCACATAGCAGCAATGGAAGCCACTTCCCAGATATGTGGCTGTGCCCCAAGTCCCCATGGCAGATGGCTGGGCCCTGAGCACACAGTGGAGGGCGTGAGGGGCTCCAGCTGGGGCTGCCACTCAGCTGGTGACTCTGGAAGTTCAACCCCTACCTGTCCCTGTCACTGAATGGAATGCAGTGGGCTCTTTGTAGGAGGCACTGGGGCCTCAGCGTCAGTGTGCCTGAGCCTGCAAGGCCTTCAGTGATGTGTAGGCAACCAGGGAATTCATCGCCCAAACTGGATGCTTAATGAGAGTGTAATTAATAATGGCAGACAACAGGCATAAACAGGCTCTCCCAGCTGGGGTGCGTCTGGTCACACCACTGATACGCTGAAACATGCCTCTGATGCATTCTTATCTCCCTACCCCAACACCATTCCGGGTTTCTATCCAGGGGTTTCCTGCTCCTCCAGAAACGATCCCTGCATCTAGTCCCGCAGAGCAAGCTTGAAAATGCAAATTCAGCCACAGCTCTCTTCCACCTTTTAGAAGGACCCATCGCCCTGTCTTTGATACATCCCACACTGCCTGGCTTTGTCCCCAACCTGGCCACTCCACTTCTCTGTTTACAACTAAGCACCAGACACCCCCAGCTTCTTTCAGTTCTGGACTGTACCAGGCCTGGCCCCTCGTGCTCCCATGCTTGCCCCTCACCCCTCCCTCTTCCTCAGAGGGACACATGCTCACATAACCTTCTAGTCTCAGTTGGCCTGATTACCCAAATATGGGTGAGCTTGCCCAGCTCCACATGCCCCTAGTCCCCACTCTCCCATCGGCCTTCATGAGAAGGAATCTCTGCATGACATTCCCTGCCACCATGGACCCTGAGCTCCATCCTTCCTGATGCACACCATAGCCACAGGCTCCCACGCTGCACCTGGCACACAGAAGTCACTGTAGAATAATTTGTTGAGCAAATACATAATGCAATGGAATTGCTGGGCTGTGTCCTTAGGAACCCTTAACTGCATTGTCATGTGAACCAAGGGATGTCTGTGCCCAGCTGTGGCAGAGTCTTCAGGACACAAGTGGACTACAGGGTTAGCAGGCTAGAGGCTCGCACCGCCAGCAGGTGAGCACATGCCCATGTGCAACCAGGCACACTGCCCACTGCCCAGGCTGTACACATGGATGTGCTCAACTCAGGTGTCCCATGTGGACAGAGGACGTCTCCCGGGACACCTGCTCAACCCTGCTAACACTCTGCAGTTCTGACAACACTATGCCATCTGGCCACATAGCTCCAGCTCAGGGGACCCGGCCCCCTCCTGAAAGCACTGGCTGCATCACAGCCCTCCAGTGACTCTGATTTGGGCAGATAACAGCCACCTGCAGTATTGGAGGAAGAGGGATACACATCCCTCCTGGCCCTCTGTCTTCCTCCAGCATTGCTCCATGCATCTAGGGCAGAGTACGCAAGGCTGCAAAAATCTAGTGTGGAGAAAGAGCACAACTTTTACAGTGGACTTTTCTGAGGCAAATATTACTGTGATTCAGAGTTCAAAATAGAACCCCTGAAACACAGAGGGACCCCTCTCCTTCCTTCTGCCTCTGGAATTCATGCATGCATCCCATAGACATGTGCTTGGAGCTTCCTGAGAGCCAGGCACTGTGTTAGATGCTGTGGGAAATTCAAATATGAATAATGCATGTTCCAAGCCTGCAAAACACTCAGTCTAACTGGGGAGATAAGGGACATTCATACAGAGCCTTAGCACAGGCAGAAAGTGATAAAGGCAGAGCAGGAAGTCATTGCTTCCAGCAAGATGATCAGGGAGGGCTTGGAGGAGGGACATTCAAAAGGGACTGGAACCTTGGGTAGCATCCAGAACTCAGAAACCCAGGGCCATTGGAAGGGAAGGGAAGGTCAGTTGAAGGTAGCTATGTCCCTGCCCCTTCTCCATCCATCAACCACCCTTCCCCAGGCTGTCTATATTTCATCCATTAGAGAAGGAAAAATCAATATTTACCAACGTAAATTAAAACCCAAAAAGGGAACGGGCTCTGTGAGCAGAGTGGCTCCAAAGGCATCCAGGTGGTGGCCCATGTACAGCAGGACCTGGGGATGCTCAGGGGACAGAGAATGGAGCAAGTAGGCATCACCTAGGTCCAGGGGTCCCGGTGGGGCCTCACCAGCATGTTACTCACCCATGAACGGGCCTGTCTCCTCTCCTGCAGCGTCATCCGCAGGGATCATGGTGACCCCCTCCTTGAGGAGCTCAATCCTGGCGATGCCTTGGAGCCTGAGGGCCGGGGCACAGGTGAGGGAACCTGAGGGCTCCAGCCTGCACTCCCCCCCACTCCTGGGCTCCATGCTGCCCCTACCCTGGGTGAGGGCAGGAGGGACTGGGCCCCAGATCCCTCTGCAGGGCTCCTCCTGTCCCTGCCACTCAGAGGGCTGAGTGCCCAGGTCCACTGGGAGCAGAGGAGGAGCAGCCCTGGGAGCACCAGGCAGGAAGCAGAGGAGGGGAGGGTCCCAGGGAGGTGGGGCGGGGTCTGGGAATCCATGGGCCCTAGTTTTCTGGTGACTTGATGGGTGGGAATGGAAAGGGGAGGGTGGGGGTTTTGCAGTCAGACCTGTCCCTTCTTGTCATTCAGCCAGGTGTCAGAAAAAGACCACTCAATCAGGATTCCCAAGACCCGGTCCGGCCATTGCTTTGCTTTGTGATCTTAGATAAGCTGCTTCTTGTTCTCCACATCCATAAAATGGGGATAATTATATCTGCCCTCCTGTCCTCTCTGGTTTGTAGTGAGAACCAAAAGGAGACTGTGTACATGCAAACACTTGATAAACTGACAAAAACAGTAGTAGAAAGATCAGGAAGAATCCTCGTGGCCTGAGTAATTTGCACGCATTATCTCCATGCAAAAGTCCAGGAGAAGGAAAGGAACCCCTCTCCTGTGAATTCCTATCATGAGCCAGCTGCTAGAAAACAGCGGAGATGATGGCCTCAAGCCCCAGTCTTCCCAGTGCTATGTTCTCTGCCTCCCACCCTCAGGCACACACCCCACGACATGACACTGGCTGGGAGCCTCTCTCCCTGGTGGGTCTCCTGGCCAGTGGCCAAAGTGAAGTCTGTGTTGTTGCAGGGGGCGTGGTGACAGACTTCGATGGAGATGGGATGCTGGACCTCATCTTGTCCCACGGGGAGTCCATGGCTCAGCCGCTGTCTGTCTTCCGGGGGAGCCAGGTGGGCATGGACCTTGGGGCCCACAGCGCCCAGCCTGGTGAACTCCAGGGCCTAGGGTGGGTGAACACAGAGAAGCCCGAATGCTGCTTGACCGGCGTGGTGGGAAATGGGAACCCCAGGGCCTGGAGGAAGGAAATAAATTCCTAGCAGTGCAGTAAACCTCTAAGAAAGGCTGCCTCCTGGGAGAAGCCCTTTGCCCCTCTGCCATCCACTGGCACTTCTCCAGAAACTGTCTTTCCTGGGTCTGTTGGCTTTTTCCTCCCCTCCCTCCTCTGCCCCTTTTCTTCTCTTCCTCGTCTCCCTCTCCCCCTCTTCTCCCTTACCTCGCTGCTCCTCATGCCTGCCCGACTGATGCTGGGGCCTGCCTCCCTCCCTACAGGGCTTCAGCAACAACTGGCTGCGAGTGGTCCCTCGGACCCGGTTCGGGGCCTTCGCCAGGGGCGCTAAGGTCGTGCTCTACACCAAGAAGAGCGGGGCCCACCTGAGGATCATCGACGGTGGCTCAGGCTACCTGTGCGAGATGGAGCCCGTGGCACACTTTGGCTTAGGTGAGTCAGGACCGGGGGAGGCGCTGGGAAGTGAGCTGTTGTCGGGGACAGCAGGTCCTGAAGCTGCATCCCCAGTGTGCTGAGTGATGGAGGACTCACAGCCCAGCAGCTTCCAGGATCCACGGTACAGTGACAGCGTGGCCAACTCCGCTATTGGAGGCAGCCCTGCCCTGAGAGGAGCCTGAGCCCGAGAGGGAGTTTCATGCCCCGCCCCTTGCAGGGCTCCCCACTCAGGTGCCTCTGTTGTAGTTCACCTCCCACGCTCAGAGTATTTAATCCTCCATTTGTCCAAGGCTATGGCCTCGTTCTTCAAACATTGGCCTGCACCTAACTTGTCCAAACCAGCTGTTTCCCTAGCCTCTTGGGAGTTGGCTTGGTGATTAAAGTCTCACCAAACCCCTGGGGCCTTCCCTTGGCTAGAAGTCTTGGGGAAGCCATGCATTCTCAGTGAGAGTGATGTCACCCTCAAGGGTGTAAAACTGGTTACTGGCTGGGAGAGGGAAAGTGAAAAAAATCCTATTTTTTTATATGTAAGAAGGTACAGATATAGAGTATATCTGCAGTATTAATGAGATATCAGTACACACCTATTAGAACAGCTAAAATAAAAATCGTGACAATACCAAATCCTGGTAAGGATGTGGAGAAACTAGATCTCTCATTCATTGCTGGTGAGATTGTAAAATGTTACAGCTACTTTGGAAAATAATTTGGTAGTTTCTTTAAAAACAAAAAGCCAAATACACAACTACTATGCGACAATTGCACTCCTGGGCATTTATCCCAGACAAATGAAAACTTATGTCCACATAAAAATCTATACAAGATTGTTCACAGTGGCTTTCTCTGTAATAAACCACACTGGAAACAACCTAGCTGTCCTCCAGTAGGTTAATGGTTCAGCACACTGTGGTCCATCTACACCATGGACTACTACTCAGCAATAAAAAGGAATGAACTATTGACACATGCAGCAAGTGGAATGACTCTCGGGGGCATTAATGGTAAGTGGGAAAAAAGGCTAATCTCAAAAGGTCACATACTGTTGATTCCATTTATGTAATATTCTCAAAAGGACAAAATTAGAGAAGCAGAACATAGATCAGTGGTTGCCGGGGATTGGGAATGGTGAAAAGGACAGGGGTGGGGGTGACTGTGAAGGGATAGCGCACGGGAGGGCCTCGTGGTGATGGAGCCATTCTGGGTCTTCATGGTGGTGGTAGGTGCACAAATGTACACGTGTGAAGTTATGTGTAAACAGCATAAAACTATATGCACACATTGTACCAATGTCGCTTTCCTGGTTTTGAGATTGTGCTGTAGTTATGTAAGATGTCACCACTGAGGGAAACTGGACGAAAGACACAGGACCTCTCTGTACTATCTTTGCAACTTCCTGACTCTGTAATTATTTCAAACTATAATGTTTTTAAAGAAAAGCTTGGGGGAGAGAACTAGGGGAAAAAAGACTAAAAAGCCTTCTTGAAAGGAGGGGCAATAATGGAAAAAATGTTGAGCAACGCTGGGGGAGCCAAGAGTGCCTTTACTGAATCACAATGGTTAAGAAAGCATTTGAGTCAGATATACCCAGGTTCAAAATCAAACACCCTCCCCTATCTGTTAGCATGTCATAAGGTGGTTGAATATTACTGTGAAAAGAATAGCCAATATGGTCTCCAATTAATAAATATATATGGATATGTTGATATTATACACACATGATATGTGCATAGAAAAAAAGTGAAAGAAAATGCAAAAAGTGTGAACAGTGGTTCTTTCTGAGTGGCTGGGTTAATGTAGGAACTCCTACTCATTCCAGGCACGGCAGCAGTTTACTCTTATTATTTCATTTCATCCTCATGACCACCCTGTGAGATGTGCATTCTTTATCCCCATTCTGTAAAGGAAAAGCTGAGGGTCAGGACAACTAAGAAACCTGCCCAAGTTCACATGACAGGTAAATGGCAAGGTGGGGGGATTGAAATCCAGACCTGCCTGAATATGTAATCGTTATTGTCTTCTATATGTTTTCGTGTGTGTTTTCCCGTTTTTATAGGCCCACATAGTATTTATGTAGTCTGAAAAAGAAAAAGATAAATATTTTGGGGACCCAAAAAAGGCCTGGTTTGATAAGCATCTTCCTGGACTATTTCACCCTGGATGGGTCTGCACTGCAGTCGGAGTGTTTAAGGCTTTTAAAGCAGCCATTTTCTATGCTGGCCCTAAAGGTACAAGATGACTTAAATACAGAGTCTTTCTTGTAAAAGAGCTGTCACCAATGTTAACCAAGCACTTAGTATGTGCCAGGCACTGGGCTATGAGCTTTGCATCAGATACCTCATTCCATTCTTACCACAACATGATAAATCATGACCTCCATTTCCCAGGCCAGGAAACTGAGGCTGAGGTTAAGTAACCTGCCCCAAATCACACCTCCAGAAAGCAGGGAAGGCTGGATTGGACCTAACCCCTTGGGCATCATAGTCTGAGCTCTTGACCACTGTGACTCTATGGCTCATGGCTGCTCTGGGTGGGGCCAGCAGGGCCGCCCTCCAGCCCTGCCTCTCTCTTCCTGGACACCCACAGCCCCTCAGGCAGCAGGTGACCCAGGTGAGGCCATCCAAGCACCAAGGTGACTGCCATAGTGGATGTTTATCCAGGTATCTGGCTGGACATCCCATGGGTTTTAAGATGCAGGTTATGGGCTTCACTGGGTGTCTTCTCTGGCCAGTGTCTGCCCCTGCTGAGAGGACAGAACTGCTTCTTGAACTGAGCAGCCTCAGCTGGTCATTTGATGGGGTCCCAGGGGCCCACAGGCCTTGTCGCCTCTTCACAGCTGTGCACCCTTGCAGGGTTATGGACACCGCTAGCTGGGAGCCCCTCCTGGTGGCCGATTCTTGCTCATGTGCAAGGCCACGGGGTTTGTCCTGGGTCTGAACTCTGGCTTAAAGTGTTCTACGTATCTCCCTGCAGACTCCTCTCTGTTACCAAGATCCACTCCCAGAGAAGCACTGCAAGAAGGCTGCTCTTGGGGATCGGCCACTGCCTTGGGCCTGGCAGTGAGACACGCCAAGGTGGCTCAGCAGGCTGCAGGGCCAGCAGCCCAGGGCACAGTGAAGGGCAGCCGGGCTCCAGCCCTGCAGTTCTGAGGCTGCACATCCATGAGGATCTCCTTCGTGGATGGAGCACAGAGCTGGCCTTCCCGCTAGAGGGAGCAGCCAGCAGTGGGATGGGGGGAGATGGGAAAGGCCTCCTGGAAGGAAGGGTTGAGGGAGGAGAGAACAGTGGGGAGACAGACAGACTGAGGGAGGGGACCAAGAGGCACGGAGAGACGCGGGACAGAGACACATGAGACAAAGAAGAGATGCTCCCTGCTCTCCAGGCTCACAGGCCAGAGCAAGAGGCAGATGGACGCAGGAACCAGCACACAGGGCAGCTTTGGAAGTGCCGTCTTGCAGGCCCAGTGCCTGTGAGAGGGCTGGGCAGGAGAAATTAGTTCTACTCTGGGGCGGCTTTCCCAGAAAGTGGGCCTAGCGCTAGGTCTAGAAGGATGGCAGGAATTTAGAAGGTGTGAGTGGGTGCTCAGGAGAGCATCCCAGGGGCGGGGCTGGCTTGAACAAAGGCCCAGCATGTCCACAGTACAGGAACAGGTGGGAGTGGAGCCCAGAGAGGGAGGCCAGTGCCGAAGTGGGGGGGTGCCCGAGCCAGGCTGGAGGGGCAGACAGAACAGAGGCAGGAAGCCAAAGCCAGGTGTGCTGTGGGAGGCAGGGCTGCAAAGACACCGAGGAGCCACTAGCAGAGGCAGTCCCCTGGCACCAGGAGCCTGCAGGGAGAGCCTCACTTGCAGTTGTTCTTAGAAGGATTTAATTTTTTTTTCTGATTGGAAGAATAATGTGTATGGGTTATAGGAAAATTAGAAAATATCACATCATAAAAAAAGCAGGTAAAAACAGCCCATAATCTCACCACTATGGAATATTCAGTAGAAAGTAACCTGTTCTCCCTTTTCCATTACCCCTACCCCATACCACTTGATTCACTGAATCAGTACTTATTTCCTGAGCACCTACTATGAGATGATCACTAGGCAAAGCTTCTAGTGGAAGGAGGAGGAACAGATAATAAGTAAGTAACATAATAACTAGGTAAAGAAAAAGTTTGATGCTCAGGGCTATGAAGAAAGGAAATGCAGAACATGGTAAGAGGATCAGGAGTTGTGGGGAGGCCGGGAGCAGCTTTAAATATGGTGGTCAGGGTGGCCTCTTCCCAGTTTCATGCGTTCATTTTCACAACATACAAAGGAGCACATTGATAGATAAGTACTCCTTGCCACTTTTCAAAATTATTACTGTTGATCCTTGAACAACACAGGGCTTAGGGGCAGCAGCCCCCTGTACAGTCAGAAATCCGAGTATAACTTTTGACTCCCCAAAAATTTAACTGCTG
This sequence comes from Manis pentadactyla, assembly GCF_030020395.1. NCBI lineage: Eukaryota > Metazoa > Chordata > Mammalia > Pholidota > Manidae > Manis > Manis pentadactyla. The sequence goes on along the minus strand of NC_080026.1, from coordinate 108,713,231 downwards.
GTAGTCTGGTATTGACCAGAAGCCTTACTGATACCAGTCGATGAACACATGTCTGGCAGGTAATGTGTATTATATACTGTTCTTCCAATAAAGTGAACTAGAGAAAATATTTTTCAAATCATCAGAAATCTCCAAAAAATGTCCCAATATATTTTTGAAAAAGATCTGCATGTAAGTGGTCCCACACAGTTCAAACCTGTTTTGTTCAAGGGTCAACTGTATACTCTTCCTATTATTCCCAAACCTGCTTCCTTTTTCTCTTAATAATATATCCTGGACATCCTTCCAAGTCTGCACGTATCTCCTACGTTTTCCTCCAGTGCTGTGCTGTACTTCCTTGTGTGGTGGCATTTGTAATTTATTTAACAAGTCTCCTATTGACATACAGTCTGATGGTTCCAATCCTAAGCAGTTTGCTTCTTGGCGTTTGGGGTGAGACAGGGCCTGACCAGAACGTGAATGCAAGAAAGCCCTGCCTTGCCCAGCTGACCCTGCTCCCAGCCTCCCTCCACAAATCACCCCCTGCCTCCTCCTGACCTGGCAGCAAGGTGTGGTGGGCATGTGGTACATGGACATGTGTGTGGGTGCATATGTGCTCTCAGCAGACCGCCTCCTGCCTTCCCCTCATGCACTGTCCACCTCATCCCTGTGCTGGCTGGGGATGTGCCCAGAGCAGCAGGCCTTGCTCGGTCAGCACAGAGCTGTGGTCCCAGGACTCAGCTTCTCAGACCTACAGGTGTTCTCCCGAGGGTCCGGGCTGCATCACATCACACAGGGACTGCTCAGGGACCTCACTGGATGTTTCCCTCTCCGGGGAAGCCCAGAGGGCCCGCTGTGCTGTGCAGAGAGCTCCACACCTCACGCTGTAGAGCTGTCCTTCCTGGGCATCAGCCCCACCCTACCCACCCCTGCTCAGTGGGGTCCCTGGCCTGTTCCGCAGCCCCTCTCCATCCTGCTCCAGCCTTTCCCTGCTCCTCCTGGTGCAGATGGCCCACCACGATCATAGTAAGTGTTTCTGTTCTCAGCGCTTCTTGACTGCTTCACTGCACCTGGTCGCTCCCAACCTACCTCCTAGCTACTCACACCCACCCCTGCATATCCCACACTCTGGCTGTTTCCTAGCAGACAGCTGAGACTGCTGAACCAAACCAGAAATGGCAACAGGCCCCAGTCATCTCCTTGCCTCTGCCAGCCTCTCCTGGGGGGCTCACCCACTCAGCCAGCCCACCCCAGGCACTGATGGGACACCCCACTGCCACTGCCACACACACACACCGCCTTTCTTTCAGCTAATTGTCTGCAAGTGACTCAGAGCTGCCTCCAAGCCGCCCGGTGCTCATTTAGGGAAGGAAAATTCAATGGCCCACATAAAAATTGCTTTATTAAAGTGCAAAAATATTCCACCAACTGTATTCCCACCATCTGTTTCGCTTGTAATTTTTCTGAAAAGAGCAATTCTCTGTGCCTCCTTGGCCTTTGTCCTTTAACAGCTGCCAGGGGCAACTCCCTGCTGCTCTTGACCTCCCAGCTGTGCTCGTTAATGGGGTCTCCTCTGCTCACTGACCAGGTCCCCGACACACGGGCCTGGAAGACAGGCCAGCTTAAAGGCTGCCCTTGTGCAGTGTCTGGGAGCTGGGCCCGCTCACTTGTGTGGCTGCGTGAAGACCTGAGACATCTGGGTCAAAGGGAACAGCCGGGCCTGGGGACAGGAGCCTGGGATTCCAGTCCTAGCTTAGTCACCTGCAAGTCACTTCACCTTGTCAAGCTTAAGTGTCTACATGTAGAGAGTGGGGATAAAAATGCCTGTCTTGCAAAGTAGACAGGAGAATTCAAGTTGGCTACCCAGATAAAGACTCCACAATTCCTCCCCATCTCCTCTCCCACCCACCCACCTAACACACATTCTCATACTCTGCTTCCCCGACTTTGAACTTCTCCCTGATCTTCAAACACTTGGGCCCTTTTCATACCTCTGTAGCTTTGCCCATGCTGTGCACCCTGCCTGGAATGTTCCTTTCTTCCCTTCCCTGCCTCACAATCTCTTATTCCTACTGCAGCACCTAAATGAAATGACTTTTAACATCTGCCTCTCTCACCAAATGCTCCCAATGCTATGGCTGCCCTTTCCCAGCTTATTATAACAACCACTGTGTTCATTGCCCTCCAGACTCAGCTCCTCAGGATGGGGCCTGGGTCTGTCTCCTTCCCGCAAAGTCCCAGATCCCTCCATAATGTGTGGCCTCTGGTGGGACTGGGGGTGGGGTGGGCAGCAGGAACAAGGGCAGAGCCAACACGGGCTTGGGGGTCAGACGTTCCCTAGCTGCGTTAACTACGAGCCATTCATGTCACATCTCCAAGTCTCAACTCCCTCATCTCTAGAATGGAAAGTATAAAACTAGTGCCTTCCTCATGGCACTGCCATGAGGATCCAATATGCTAGCAGCAAGAATCTCCTGGTACAGTTTGGAGTACCTGTACCCCTGTATTATTGCCAAAGAGTGAAAACCCTTTGAGACCTGCAGAGTGTCCCCCATGCCTGAAGAACCCTGCTAAAGGTCACAGTCATCCAGGGCAGGGCTCACAGTCCAAGGCAGAAGGACTAGGTCACACCCCAGTCTTACAGATGAGGAAACTCGGGCGCCAGGGGGTGCCCAAGGCAACAGAATAATCAACAGCAGAGCAGGGAGTTCTCTTGAGACCTGTGGTCCTTGGCTTCATTATGTCAGCCCCTGAGCCTCCCTGGGTCTGGAGGGAGAAAGCAGCACTCAAAACTCCATGCTGCAAATACAGGATGTAAATTTGTGATCGTCTATGAATATTTGACAACTCTTTTGAGTTATTTGTGGCACTTCAGTCAGGCTGGAAAATGTATTCATGTAGCTATTCTGTTGGCTTAGGTGAGAAATATTTGCTGCTCTTTGTCTCCTTTTTGATGGAAACATGTTTACTTTTTACATATGCCACTTAATTTGGGAACTGTAACACCCTAAAAATGCCAAACCCTCTTTAAGAGACTACTTCAAAACAGAAAAGTCTGCAGATGACACCCCTGCTCCAATCCCATTTCCACACCCCTTCCCCAAAAGGAATTATTGTAGAAGGAGGGAGTGGTGGAATAGGCATTTATGAGAATTGTTTTCTGGCTTAAAAAAGTAAACCCCAGAACCAGTAAGGCCAGGCCTGGAAGGGGAGAGTCTCTGTGGGAAGAGAAGCTGCCTGGTGCTCAGGGGGGGGGTCTCCGCTCCAGGAGCTGCTGCCTGGTACATGAGGTAAACAGGAGAATTCTTCTGGAGTGTGGCAGCTGGTCCCTGCCCTCATTAACTCGCAGCAGTGAGGCAAAAGGAAACCAGAGTGGATCAGGAAGCCGGGGGACACAGCTAGCAAGGTGCCACCTCCTCGGAGAGCCCCATACTGATGTGCTGGGACTGGGCCCGGTACACCATGTAGTTCCGGCCCCCGACCCCAGAACAGACCTCCACACCTACACATAGGCCCCCTCAAAGTCCAGACACAGCTTTCAACCCTTTTCCAAATTATGGGAACCCTCTTTACACATGTTTCACAGACTACTCTCTGCTCCCATGGGACTATCACTATAAATTCTATTGCTGGACAATAATGACCAAAAGCCTCCATAAATTCAACAGCTCCTTCCAGTCTCACTTTTTTTCGAGAGTATCTGTATATACTATATATATCTCCTACCTGTGCTCAGCACTGCACTCCTTCCCAGCTGACTGACCAGAACAGCCTCTCCCTGCAGGGGAGGTCCAGCTCATCCGCCTCCCCAGCCCGATCCACCACCATCAGCCTGACCAGTGACGGCCGTTGCCTTAAGTGGAGAGATGGAGCCGACTCTGACAATCCCCAAACACCTGACCAATCTTTCCAGCCTGCTTTCTGCCAGTGATGTAACTACTATTTTAAGGATGTGTGTGGATGCATTCACCGTGAATACTCTCTGAGCTTCACCATTAGTGTTTGTAAACATCTCAGCTCTGTAGAATGGTCTTTCTCCTGTGCCCTTCACCTTCTCGTTCTTTACAACCTTGGCTGTTATTTAGAGCTCAGCTCAAGTGCCTTCTCCCCAAGAGATTGTCCCTTGCCCCCCTAACTAGAATAGGCCCCCAGCCAACCCCCAGTTCCCCTTTGTACTGTGGCCCTATTTTTCTTTTCTTCACAGACTTGTCAATATATCTCACATTATTATTTTGTGCATCTGCTTGCCTGTTTATCCCCGCTAGAGTGAAAGCTCCTAAAAACTGGGACACTCCCAGTGACAAAAGAAAGCCTGGCCCCTAGCAGGCTATAAACATAAATATGCATAAGTGAAAACACAAAAATGACATGCCAGCAATTACATAGCAGGTCATCTGCAGAGCTGGTATTTGTCCTCAGCTCTGCCAGATGCCCAGCCTCCACCGTGTTCTTCCCAACATGTCCGATAAGTGATACAGTCAAGATTTGAACCCAGGGTACCAAAGTCAACCTGCTCGCCACCAAGCTTTACCCTTTTTCCTGAAACAGCCTCATGCTGACTGGCCTATCCATCAGAATGTAAGTCCCAGAGCTGTGCTGCCCAATATGGTAGCTGGTAGCCACTAGCCATGTGTGGCTATTTAAATATAAATTAATTTTAATTAGATAGAATTTAAATTCCATTCTCCTTCCATCCCACAGGGAAGGATGAAGCCAGCAGCGTGGAGGTGACATGGCCAGATGGCAAGATGGCAAGCCGGAGCGTGGCCAGTGGGGAGATGAACTCAGTGTTGGAGATCCCTTACCCCCGGGATGAGGACAGACTTCAGGACCCAGCCCCACTGGAGGTGAGCCACGGCATCTGGGCCTCAGGACCAGAAAAGCATGCCTTGCCCACAACTTCATGGGCTGAAGCTGGATTCCCAGGTACCTGCAGATTCTGACTCTACAATGATGGAAATCTTAGCAAAGGGCAGGCTTCCTAATGATCCCTCCATTTGTAGTTTGCACAGTGGTATCACAACCACATCTCTTCTGCTCCTCACTAAACTATTTGGAAGGGCAAGTATTTTTGCACGCATTCTACAAGGGAGGAAAACCAAGACCAAGAGAGAGCCCACCAAGGCTACAACAGCCAGCTGTGAGCAGAGTTAGGAAGTAACCTCAAGTCTTCTGTGTTACCTCTGGATCACCCCGAGTCTCTGATAAGCCTCCTGTCACCTCTGCAGGTGGAGCAGGGCCTCTGGGGACTCTTGGAGGCATAGCTCTGGACTGCTTCCCAGGGTCATAGCAATCACTTGGTTGCAAAGAACCCACTTGAACTCACACAGAGGAGAGGTCATACAAGGAGGTCTCTAGAGTAGCTCAGGAAATCCAAGGGAAAACCCAGGATGAGTAGGAACTCTGGCAGCTGGGTGGCCTCAGCCCCAGGAGCTCAAGGACCTTTGTCACTAGCACACTGGCTTTGGAGGGGCATTACCCTTCCCCACCAGCTCCCCCCATCCCTCCATGTGTACTGTTGACATTTCCTGACTTGGGTAAAGTGTTATGTTTCAAGTCTCCTGTCCTGCCACCAGGCTGCTGTCCCTGAAACCCCCAAACAGACATAGCAAAGCTCCCACAGCCTGGCTCCCAAATCTCTGTTAGTTCAAATTCTAGCCACAGGGCCTTTGATTCACACCTGCTGAGATGTCCACCACTCATCCAGCCAGCCTGGCTGGAGAGGAGGGCCTTAGCCTGGCTTGCAGATGCCCATGGCAGGGAAGGTTGTCAGAGAAGGGAGAAGGGAGTGTGGGGTGGAAGCAGGCCTCAGAAAGCTTCTCTCAGCCCTTGTTACACTTTGCCTTGGCCGAGACGCAGCCTTGGTTTCAGGGTTATGCCACAGGAGGGACAGATTCTGTTAGGTGTCCCAGCTCAGGTACGTGTGTGCCCCACGAGGGAAATGAGCAGGCCTCCGGGCTGAATCTGTCCTCAGCCTTCCCCGTCTCCCACTCTAAGTGCAACGGAAGGGGTCTTGGCAGGGAGGGGCTCCTCCCAGGCCTAGGGCTAAGAGCACTCATTCAGGAGTCAGGGTGGCAAGAGCATCTGTGACTAGGAGGGGACCGAGATGAGATCTGAGCTCACTAGTGTCTCTGCTTCTGCCCACTTTGCAGTGTGGCCGAGGATTCTCCCAGCAGGAAAACGGCCATTGCATGGGTGAGTTGCCTGCGGGTGCCATGGGATGGGGCAGAGGCCAGAGCCTCCCTGAGGAATATCAGCCTGAGCCGCCGCAGCAAGGCTCAAGGTGTAGATGGGGAGGAAAGGTGGGACGGGGAGCGTGTTGTTTGTCCCTGGGGCTCCAGATGCCAAGACAACCACCATGTCACTCGCTGAGGTGAAAGTGATGTTAGCAACCAGCAGGCTGAATCAGTGATGCTGGGGGAACTGACAGTGCTCCCCCGCCATGAGCATGGAGAGAATGAGCATGTGGAGGAGACACCCAACTGCCTACACAGTGCCCACAGGGAGACCTGGCTACTGGGCTGGGGTGGCTGGAGTGAGCACACATCTTCCATGGAGGTCTGGTAGCTTCAGCTTGGCCAGCCAGTGGGACAGCAAGCAAGGGGGCTGGCAGGCACAGGTGGGGATTGCCAGGGGGCATTGAAGCAAACCAAGGTGTGGAGTATGGTCACAGTACAGAAGGCAGATTGCAGCCTTGTGCAGGAATGGAGGGGAGCAGGGGTGCAGGTAGTCACAGCACTGACAGGATGGCAGCTCCATGAGGGCCCAATGACCTTCTGGAAGTCCCCCAAGGGCCTGGAGTAGGAGAGGGGCAGCCTAGAGACTCAGCATCCAAAAGACCCTCAACCCAGTGTCTTCCATCCCAATGACTGACAATGAGGGGTCAGGTCGAGGATGCCTCCAGCCCTTGAACCTTCAGGCAGTATTCGTCCCAAGTCCATGCTACACATGCTCCTCAGCCTCACACAAATGGGTTTGCTACCGAGGTACAAGAGGGAACAGACAGTCCCTGCCCTCAGGGAGCTTGGAGCCAATGGGAAAGGCACCCAAGTAAACAGCAGTGACCACACAGTGTGAGCAGGGCTGGGGTGGTGGAAGGGGCAGAGAGTGTGGAAGCACAAAGGTGGGGCTCCACCCCAGAGAAAGCAAAATCTAAGCTGAGACCTGAGGGTGATGAGGAATTCACCCGGCGAAGAAGGAACAAAGTGTTCTGATGGAGGGCACTGCAGGGGGTAAGGACCACAGGAGGGGAAGTGGAGGAGAACGGCTCTCAGCGTGGCTTGAGGAGGAAATTAGTCCCACAGCTCTCCCTCTCCCCATCCTGGCCACTCCAAACAGGCCATGCATGTACACAGAAATGTGTACTGCGCCTGAGGGACCCTGTGAGATCACCAGTCCAGCTGCCTCTTTCTTTTCGTCACCCAGCAGATGATGCCTCCTCCACCCCAGGCCCCATGCAGGGTGCTGGGGGTGCAGGCCAAACACCTGCCCTGCAGGGCATTCATTCCAGTGGGAGACAAGCCACAGCACGTGACCTGACAGCAGGACAGTTGAGAATGCTTTATAAGCAAGGCACTCTCTGGAGACTGTTCTCGACAGAGTAGTCAGGAAGAGGGCCTTTGGGATGAGACCTGAAGGATGAGAAGAGTCAGGCCAAAGGAAGGGCTTTTCTGGTGGAGAGAAGAGCAGGAAGTAAGGGAAAGGGAGGCAGAGGAGATTGCCCTGATTTGTGCGTGAGCAGCTAAGTGGATAATGTTAGTGCTGATTGAGTTAGGGAAGATGGGAACGGAGGTGGACAAGGTTTGAGGGCTGTGGACAATCTAGAGTTCCATTTGGGACCTACTATGTTTGAGATGCATGTTAGACAAATTCCTGAGTCCAGAGCCTGGAGAGGTTATGGCTGGAGAAAGGAAGACTGGAGTCATCCATGTATGAGGGAACACCTAGAGAAAGTGTAACAGGTAGAAGACCCAGGACCATGCCCGAGTGCTCTCAACTAGAGAGAAGGGACATGGCCAAGGTCACAGAGGGGGTGGGACAACAGAGCCTGAGCAAGGACTCACTGCCCCACACCTCCCGGGTGAGTGGCTCCCCTCGCTTTTTAGACACCAACGAGTGCATCCAGTTCCCATTTGTGTGTCCTCGAGACAAGCCCGTGTGTGTCAACACGTATGGGAGCTACTGGTGCCGGACCAACAAGAGGTGCAGTCGGGGCTACGAGCCCAACGAGGACGGCACAGCCTGCGTGGGTGAGTGGGGCCCGGCTGCAGTCCAGTAGCGAAGGGACACTGTCATCCCCTGAGGACTCTGGGGAGGCCCCAGATCGAGGTCCTGAGCTCCTGCTTTCTCCTGGCTGTATGGAGTCTCCTTAGAACCCCACAGGGTCTCCAGAGAAGACCATGGCAGAGGCTTGGAGAAGCCCCACCATTACTGCCACCATCTGAGGGGCCCCTGGGTGCTGCAGCGATGGCCATAGGACATGGCTTTTCTTATTTCTCCCCTTCTCACATTTCCTAAAACAAATGTTCCTACCTTAATGTCAGCCCATCTTTTCCTACCTGAGGTATAAACTAGCTCCTACTACTTATTTTGTCTGAATTTCTGAACTGGTATTTGTCTTCTTCCTCCCAAATGCCTCCCCCACCCCTTCTCCTTGCCCACCCCTTTTCTCTTTTTCCCATTTTCTGTCTCTTTGCCCCATCCTTTTTGCAGCTCAAGTGGCCTTTTTAGGTGGGTATCCTTCTGCTGCCTTTAGAATCTCTGAGTCTCTCTCTGGGGCCTCATATCTTTCTCTAGGCCTTGGACTTTGCCTTCAGTTATATGCACTTTAAATCCCATCAATAAAAGAAAAAAAAAAAAACTAACAGCCTTTGTGGAAAGCTAAATCTCTCCTGCTGCCTGTCTCTCCACGCCCAGTAGATTCTGCTGCATGCTCCTCTGAATGGACAGCAGGGGTGGCCATCTTTGAAAAGGGAAGCTTGGGAGATGCTGCTGCTTGTGTAACCTTAGTTGTTTGTGAAGCTATTCTTTGCATGTTTTCTCAGAAAACAGAAAAGGGAAGTCTCCCCTTTACCCCCTCAGTCTTTCAGAAGAATCAAGATAGTCCTGTCTTTTCTGTATCCTCCAGTGTCCTGAGCAGCTAATTTTGCCCTTAACAAAGATGGCTCCCCAGGTGGTTGCTTGCTCGGTTGATTTGACAGTGTATCAGGCACCTGCTAGTTTGGCCTGTGTTGTTTCTGCTCTGTGCGCCCTGACTTCCTGTGGCAGAAAGCCTGATTGGGGTTGGTGGTGATGATGGGAGGGGAAAGGGTGGTCCTTTGGCCCTCTTGATAAACATGTTAAAGTTGGAACTTGCAAAGTCTTCCAGCCTCTTTCTGGAGAAATTATGCCAATAAACTCTCTGCTGGATATTAGTGCCTAGCTGGTGAAAAACAAATATGCCTGGGGCAAGTAGATGCTGGATGGAAGGCTGAACTGGCAGCAGCCCTCCCAACGTGTGGCACTTGGAAAGCAAACCATGAGACAGGGAAAGTGTCTGCTCCGGGCATGAGCAATGGTTTGGGTATGTGCACCAAGGTTCACATTTGCTGTGGGATGTGGGAGAAGCAAAGGGTAGTACTTTAGGCCTTCTGCCTGGGGGAAGTCAGTTCTCCACTCTGAGCCCTCATTATCCCTACTCGAAATGACAAGAGAGCAGAGCTTGTGAACCCTAAGGGCCATTTCCTTTTAAGACCCCTCAGTGTGGCTGGACATAAGCATGACTAGTCTCAGGGTGCCCTGGTTTCTAGAAAGAAACTTGCAGCTTAATCGCCTCTGCAATATGCTTAGAAACCAAGAAGCTTCTGTAACCAGAGCACCCTTTGGGGGTGATGTAACACCATAGAATACTTTCACAACCAGCCTCAATTGAGAGGGTTTGTTATAAATCACAGATCTACTCTTCATGGAGAAAAAAATCACCCCAAGATGTAATAAAATCACACTTGAGAATGCAGCAAGCCTTTTAAAAGCATATTTAACAAAAAAGCCCTACCATTTGCTGATATAATAATAATACTCCCAATAAATCACAAAATAGGAATTTCTCACAGCAGGTGCTGTTTTTACACTCAGGACAGGAGCATAAATGAAAAGTTTAAAAATAAAAACAGCTACAATTTCACAGAAAAGCATATACCAACTTAAAAATAGATCCACTTCTGGGATGCCCACTCCTGAGTGTACTGACATAGAATTAAAGAAATTAAAGATCTGAAAGGGCCCCGGAGATGAGGCTCAGAGAGATGAAGTGGTGTACCCAAGGTCACAGAGCAGGCAGCCCCCATCACACCATCTTGCTGGGAGGGTGAGAGACAGAGCCCTCACTGTCCAAACTATTCCCTAGTCATTCTGGAAGCTGGTGCCTTTTAGGAATGGACAAGCGGCTGAGATGGTGAGATCAGTGAAACCCAAAACCCACAGAGGCGATGGTTCCAAATACAACCGTGAATGACAATTACCAGTGTCCATTGACTGCCCACACACAACAAGAAATAAGGGACAGGAAGCTAGTGAGACAGACTGCCAAGGACACCAGGAGGTTCAGATGACAGCAAACTTCAGAGGATGCCTTATACGTAATAACCACAAATCCCTGCATGTTGGGTTTCTTATAACAGGGTATATTTGTGGAGTTTTACCCTACTGGTTGGGTAGGACCAGATGAGTTACAAAGGGAAGTTCCAAATCCCTCCAGCGGCTGAGAAGAACACACCTACAAGATCCCAAAACCAGGGTAAGAAGGCTTACTCTGGACTCTACTCACTTATTCATTCATTCATTCATTCATTCATTCATTCATTCAACAAATATTGGTTAAGTATTTGCTGTTTGCCAAGTACTGAGCTAGGTTCTGGACATACAATGGTAGGTAAAAGTGACATGGTCACTGTCCCCACACTGTCTTCCTCCAGCCAGATGGGGGAGACCAGTGTGTGGGATGGGAGTGGGATTTGGAGGGGCTTCCTGACAAGTCTAGCTAAGTTCGTGGGTTGCTAGAACAGAAAGCAAGCTCTCTGCATTCTGTCACTCATATTCATTCAGCAAGGATCACTGAGAACCTGCTGTGTGACAGCACTGGGCCCCTCCCATGAGGAGTGTGACAAGATCCCTCCAATGAAGGGGTCCGGTTCCCTGCCCCCAGGGTGCTTGTGCTGGAAGAACTCCTGGGCTAAAAGATACAAGGAACAGGCAGGGACTGAACCAAGTCAACATGACCTGTCTCCGAATAACAAGGCATCCCCCCTGGGCCAGGAATCCAGGCTTTCTGAGCCACGTACCGGTTCAGTTCACTTACTGGTCTGTGTTGGACCCGCCACAGCTGGGTGGGCGCGGAGCCACCCTCAAGCTGGCCAGGCTCAAGATTGCTGTCTTCCTCTTCTCATTCTCCTTCCCCTGAGGCCCACAGGGACCTGCACCCTGGCCTTGGGCTTCTGAGCAGACAATTCAGCCTTTTCTCTGCCCCCCAGCCCCAGGGCTCCAGTGTTTTACACTGGACTTAAGTTTGTAACAGGAATAACAGATGCCCTTGGGGGCTAACAAATAATGGCCGGGCCTAGAAGGGATTATGCGAATGACGAAGGAGCCCCCTCTGCAGGGCCAGCAGGAAGGTGGGCCAGCGCTGCCAGAGCTTCCCATTTTCAAGAAAAGCCGAATAATAATAATAATACCATTTTTATTCTGCTCAAGAACATGCCTCTTCCCAGGAATGGGCCCCTTAAAATGACAATAATAGCTTACATTTAGTGAGTTCAGCGTGTCTGGGTCGAAATCTAAGCCCTTTACAAGAAGCAATTTGTCTAATCCTCACAATCCCAAGAAGAAAGTGATGTAATTACCCCGTTTACAAAGCTAAGTGGCTTGTTGGGGATCACACAGCTGGGACAGAGGCAGGGCTCCAGCAGGGCAGGGTGGCCCCCAGCCCCGGGCCTAAAGCTGCTCCTTCCTTGTCCATTTGGCGTGGCTGGCTGCGGTAGCTAACCAAAGCCACGGTCTCCCATCAGCCCAGGGTGAAGGGATGGGTGGGGAAGGAAGAAAGGGAGTCCCTGGAGGGCCTGGGATCCCCCATGGTCGTGCCCAAGCTGCGAGAAGAGCGGGTAGCACCCGTGTTGAGCCCCCTCACTGGCTAGCTTGGCTGGCCTTGGCCAGCACAGAATCGTGAATCACCCCTTGGAGCGTCCACTGCGCTGCCAACCCTGCTCTGGGGAGGAGCCATCCTGAGGGCCAAGAGTTTGGTTATGTGTCACTCTGGCTGCTACGGCCCCCTCCCAGGGTCTGGGCACCCCGCCCTGAGCAGCGTCGCCAGCCTGTACCCAAGCAGGAACGCCACTCCAGCCTCCAAACAGGGCTGCTGGTCTCTCTCCAGAGCCACACAGAGAGAGGAGGACAAACACTTCGCCCTTCAGAAAGCTGTCTGGGTTTTTCCAGCAGACTCCTGAATGATACCCCCATCCAGACTCTCAGCCCAGGAGGCAAGCCGAGTCCCTCCCTTTCTCTCCCTCCCCAGGGTCAGCATCATCTCTCTCTCCTCCCATGTGGGCCAGGACCCCAGCCACATCCTGTCAGGGGTTGGTGTTGTGTCTCTTTAGCAACAGGTGCATCCTAGGAGGAGGAAGGATGTGGGGCAGCACGAGCTGCTTAACTCTACAGGTAATGCCAACCCCTCCTTCAGCAGCTTGTCCTCTTAAGGAACGGCTATTAAACAGCCAAGTGGCCAAAGGGCAGGCCATCAAAGGAAAGTGAGAAGAAAAAAAAAACTCTCCTCAGGGAAAGGAGCTAACATTTATGGAATGCCTACTGTATGCAAAGAACTTCACATATGTGTCCCTTTTAATTCCCACACCCATCCTCCGCAATTAATGTTACTTGTCTATTTTATCACAGCTGAGGCTCAGAAAAAATAAGTTTTCTAAGGTCACATGGCTAATTAAGCAGCAAAAGCTGTGACTCAAGCCCACAGCTGTCTGGCTCCAAAACCTGTGTTCTTAAGCCTTAGGGGGTGCAATCTCCAGGAAACTGTACCAGGGCAAACTATTGAACCAGGTGTGGCTTGGCATACATTGCTTGGACACCTGCTCTGTGCAGGGCATTGTTCTAGTGCTTGAGATAGATAGCTGCGAACAACATTGGCAAAGATTCCAGAACGTCCTGGTGACATATAGCAGGCATTAAGCAACATCATAACGAAAGTATACAGTATGTTAGAAGGCAGTAAGTGCTGTGGGCGGAGAAGCATTAAGGCAGAAAGGAGTGCAGGAATGCCATTTTAAATAGGGTGGGTCAGGGTGGGCATTGCTCAGAGGCAGTTAAGACCTAATGTAGGTGAGCTGTCTCACTTTTCTCATCTTTAGAATGGGGATAATACCTACCTCCCAGAATTATTGAATTAAACGAGGTGATAGAAACACTTGACATGGTACCTAGCACATAGTCAGTCCCCAACCAATTAGAAATGTTACTAATATTAAGTAGTAAAGTTCAGGATGGAGCCTGGGTCTGTTCAGTGCCAAAGTCTATGTGCCTCCCAGCACAGCCTGCTGTGGCCCAGGTCGCCCAGGAGTCCACAGAGAAACTTCTGTGCCTTGCCCCTAAAATGCTTGTGTTGGAATAAATCCCAGGCTAAAAGATACAGGGGTGTGTTCAGTTAGTTCTCCTGCAGTGCCATTCCCCAAGAAAACAAACCTGAGATGAGGTAAAGCAAGCAGGGTAGGTGTGGCTTTGACTAAGGTGCACAGGGAAGGCACTGCCAGGAACTAGTCAACTGGCTGGGGACGTGGCCCTTGACCATCCCAGAATCCTAGCTGATTAAGTCCAGAGGGACCTGGGAAGTCATCGAGTCCTGCCCCATCCTTTTCAGATGTGGAAACAGGCCCAAAGAGGAGCAGTGACTTTCCCAAGGACCACAGCCTGGCTGGGGGTCCAGCGCCTGCCTGGGGCTCCTCCTCGCTCACTCTGCCAGCCTTCTTCTCCAGAAAGCGCAAAGTATTTCAGAAGCACAATTGTACCAACAATTTCTGAATTATGAGGGCAGGACTTGTGCTTCCATTGTACCCACACAGAATCAGAGTCAGGGTAAGTGCCCACCAAGTAAGCCAAGGAACCATGCTTGGGCTGGAGAACACAGCTAGGATTAAAGAGCTGCACACAGGCACCAGGTGCAGAGGATCCTGCTCAGCTGAGGGAAGGGAGGCTGCAGACAGGGACAGGAGGGTGGGGACAGAGGGGAATCTGTATCACCCCTTCCCAGGAAGTCCCTGCCCAGAACCTCACAACCCCACCTGCCTGCCAGAAGGAAGGCCCAGAATAGTCCTGTAAAGGTGACTCATTGCCCTTATATCCAGCCCCAGAGCAGCCATGAGGGATTTACCCCAGAATTATTTAATGCACCTGCACCCAAAAGATCTACAGCCTAACTCTCCCGCCACCCTCCCAACCCCAGACCAGGGAAGGAGAAAAGCACAGCCAATTCCCCAACCACGGCAAGGGGGTAAAGCTTAGGCTCTAGGAGGAGGTGAACCCCATATATATCTTCTCTGCACTTTCAGGTCCCTGGGCTCAAGATTTATAGGCCTTAGAGGTAGACATAGAGAGGGAAGGGGAGAAGGAAACCGGGAGGTCTCAAAGCCTTTCCCTGGTGCAGAAGATGTCTCGTGTGCCAAAATGCCACATTCTTCCTTAGAAAGCTGGTCCGAAAATCCATGGTCCTCCTCCCCTCCTCCCCTCCTTCCTTCCTTCCATCTTAATCAAAATTCTCTTTTCACCCTGAGACTCTGGGATCAGAAGGACTCAGGCTTGAATCCCAGACACTCTACTGCACACTCTGTAAGTGACCCTAAACAAGTGCTTCACCCCTCTGAGCCTCAGTTTTTTCATCCACAAAATGGAGGCATGACGAGCTCACAGAGTCCTGTGAGGCTTCAGTGAGGCACAACATGGAAGGCGCTCAGTGCAGTGCTGGGATTGAGAAAATGCAGGTGCCATTATGAAATCTGTTCCAGGCCCTTTATAATCTGCTGGTTTCACTTCTAGCAGTGGCCATGTCAGACCTGTAAGAATCCTTCCCAAGACATATCCATCATTCAGAGTTTCAAATGCAGAGTTCATTTGGGTCCTGGGCTGCTCAGCACCTTCCCTTTGAGGAGCTCCGGCCCTGTATTTAGATCTGCAGTGGGAAGCACAGGGCCAACGGGCACCCATCCATTCACCTGCCTCTCCAAAGTCTGCATTGATCCCAGGCCAGGCAGCCCTCTCATTCACCTCTGATCCATCAGTCATTTCCCTGTACCCATATGTGCATCCATCCACTTATCTACCCATCCATCCATCCACCCATAGTACTTCACTCTTTAGTGCCCCACGCCCAGAATTTCCAGACTTTTCAGCCCCACAAGGATTTACCCACCTTAGAATAATGGTGTTTAGGGAGCACTGGGCAGAGGCTGAGTGGGGCTGGGATGCACGCTTCCTCCCCTCCTTTCCCAGGACAGGTGGAGGTCATTTGTAGAGCCATAAGATTGCAGCCAGGTCAGCGTTATGGAAAGCAGCTGCCCAGCGCAGAGGATGGCCTGGGGTCACTGCCTCTACCCTTTAATTGAATGGTCAGTGACCTCTTGTAGTTGAATTGTATCGTTTGGTGACCACTTACCCACCTGCATCTGCCTAAGATGCTTCTGTGACCCCAGGAGCCTGAGGACTTCACATCTCTATCTTCTTGTCCCTTCCTGCCAGACTGTGATGGGCTACATTTCCCATTCAGTGGCAAAGGGTGAAGCCGTGTGACAGGCACCTGGGAAGGGAGGTGGTGGAAATGAGTAAGTCAAGATCCTACCCGAGAGTTTACGGAGTACCTGGGACAGAGGGAAGAAAGCCGTCACCATACAAGAGCTGTGTGTAACATCTCCCCTTCCAGGGCCTCACCCAGCACTGCTCAGGCAGTAGCTCATCCCCAATCAGTTTCCCTTTACAGAAATCAATAACTTGAATTACTCCAACATAACTAGCCCCTTCATGCCTCTGCAAAGCGGACTTTTCTGTGCCGCATTTGGTCACGTGCTCCTCTCTGGGTCTGGAATCTGTCTTTATGAGTCAATACAGGTAGAACAGTCTTGTCTGACTGGGACACACTGGCAGGATAAGAGTGGGATTTGGAGTCAGACACTTAGGTTCAAGTCTTTGCTCAGATGCTTACCAGCTGTGGGTGCTTGTCAAGCTACCTAACCACCTGGAACATCAGTTTTCTCATCTATAAAATAAGAGTTCAAATATAACCACCCACCAGAGTGTTGGAGCACTGAGTGGGATAATGTACATGTATTATACATAATAATGTACATGTAATAATACATGCCAGAAAGTTTCTGGCATGTATTAGGGAATCAGTGAGTCCTTGGATAAATATCTGTTTATTCAATCCAAGAATCTGAAACCTGGCTATTATAAATCTATATCATGAGGCCACTGTATAATGAGGTCCTAGTGTCACTTAAGCAATAATAATATCTTACACTGGAGAAACAGATTATCACTTACAAAGACACATTCTCATAATCCTCTCATTTTACAAATGACAAAACTGAGGCTCAGCAGAGTTCAGTGAACTACTGGGGGGTCTGTGGACTGGCTCAGCCCTCAGACTCCCTTCATTTCTTCCTCCTCGTCCATCATCAGAACTATAATTCCCTGTGCAGCTCCAGGGCACTACTCGCTTAGTCCTGCCATTCAGCACTCGCTGAAATGACAGGCCCTTTAAGTGGCCTCTTAGAGGAAGAGCTGCGAGCTCAGCACAGCCTGCCCCAGACACCGCCATGAGGACAAATCCTCCCACAGGGCCCTCCTGAGAAGGGCCATGTGGAAACCTCGGAAGGCTGCACCCCGAAAGGAAGGAAAGAAGCTGACATTACCAAAGTCCTGTATCATGCCAGGCACACTTGCAGCCGGTTCCTCAGTGACTCCTCAAAAGCAGTCGTTCTCAACCTTTATTTTTCGGTGAGGAGGGGTGTGTGTGTGTGTGTGTGTGTGTGTGTGTGTGTGTGTGTGTGTGTGTGTGTGTGTGTGTGTGTGTGTGTGTGTGTGTGTGTGTGTGTGTGTGTGTGTGTGTGTGTGTGTGTGTGTGTGTGTGTGTGTGTGTGTGTGTGTGTGTGTGTGTGTGTGTGTGTGTGTGTGTCCTTGGCTAAATCAAAACGTGAGTTGTTTTGAGATTTTCTTAGGCACCAAGGACCTTCTCTTTTGGAGACCCAACCCCTCGTCATATCAACATTTTCATATACATCAACAACCCACACTAAATTCACACACACACACACACGTGAGTTGAGTTGAATTGCAGTAGACTGACATTGTTATATGTAGATATGTAATAAAACATTAATTTCAATTTTGAGCTTTCTTTTCCTATTTTGGAGCCAATGAACTTTTGGGTAAATTTTATTGAAATGTATCAGACATTCAGAAAAGCACACAAATATGAAGTATTTGTAGCTCAATGGATTCTCACAGAGTGAGCACACCTGTGCAACTGGAGCTCTGCACAAGAAACACAACATCGTGAGCACCCAGAAGCTCCCACGGGTCCTCTTCCATTCACTGCTCCCACCCCAGGGCAGCTGCTTTCACAAACCAATAAACTTCTTTATTCAGGTCTTAGACATTTTCAGAAGCCTGTGAAAAGCTCATAGGCTCTAGGTACTGTCAAAACCAGGGGGTTCTCAAACTTCCCTTCACACTAGAATCTCCAGGGGAACTTAAAAAATCCTGATGCCGGGTTGTACCCCAGAACCATGCAATCAGAATCTCTGGGAACAGGACCAGACATCTGTGGTTTTTCTTGCACCCCACGTGACTTCACTCACAGCCAAGGATGAGAGCACCGGTCTAAGCAATTCTGTAATGTATCAGGATCCCCATTTTAATGACTGGGCAAATTGAGGCTCCTGGAGTCTCCACCATAGGCTATTACTGTCATGAAGCCTGAACAACAGTTCAGGTCTGAATTGGAGTGGTATTTGCATCAACCTCATCCTTGGTGATAGTAAAGCCCAAACCAGGTGTAGGTGCCGGGAACACTCCTCCCTGCCAGAGTTGTGGAAAAAGGAGGTGGGGTTTCCCAGGCTGCCAAGACCCCCAGGAGAAAGGTAGGACCCCAGGGTCTGGCCGTAAGGACCTAAAATCACTACCGACTGGACTCCTTTGCCCTGCACCTCTGGAAGCCACAGGAAACGTTCCTGCAGGTGGGAGCAGCTGGCTTGGAGGATCGTGGGGAGGCTCCCAGCAGCTGAGTTGCTCTGGCTGGGAGCACTTTGATTCTGGGGTGCAGTGCACAATTCTGCCGCTCAGTGGCACCACGATCTTATGTAAACCCTGTGGTTTTCACACACAGCCCTACCTTTGGCCAAAGAAAGCCAGAAAACAGAGAACTGGGGAATTGATGCAGGAACCACAGCCCAGAGCTCCCCGGGGCCTGTCCCCAGCTGGCAAAGGGGATTCGGGGACATGGCTGTGACCAGACCCAGGAAAGAGGCCATAACCAGCAGAGCAAAGCCAGGCCAAGAGAGCCACCCCTCACTTGGCTTCTCCCCAGCCCCAGCCCTTCACCAAGCTGCCTCTTGGGCCCCACCCATCCATAAGGAGTACAGCCCACCCACACTCCCATGATGCCCTGGGCTTGGAGGTACCAGCCCTCCCTGGGAGCCCAGTCACAGCTCCAAGCCCTTCCCTGGGAATCTGCCAAATCCTAACCCTAGGATGGCAGAGGACCTCAAGTTGCTGAAGGGTCTGAATCTATCATCTTCCCCACAGTTTGAAGTCAGGCTGCCTAGATTCACAGCCAAGCTCTACCACCTCCTAGTTGTATAACTTTGGACAAGTCACTTAACTTCCTTGAACCTCAGTCTCCTTATCTGTAAAATGGGAATAACAGTCAACACCACAGAGTGTTGTGAGGATTGAATGATGAATTCTGTAGTCTTAGCCTAGTGTCTGGCATACAGTAAGTGCTAAATAAATGTTAGCTACTACTGTTTATTTATTAACAACACTGCAAACAGGACAGACAGCATGAACCTACCCACATATTAAAAACAGTCTCCATTATGCCAACCTACACACATCCCAGCTTTGAACAGAGGCAACAAGCCCCACCCATCCCATGGCTCAGGCAAAGGCCCAGCTGCCCCTTAAGAGCAGTAAGTTCAAGCATGAAAGCCACCCAGAGTTCCATTCAACACCACACAGAAGGAATCCCCCAAACCCCCACCCAGAGGCATGAGCCATTGTCCCCACAGTCTGGTAAGATCCTCCCTTGGCCCTCAAACCTGAGCATGTGACTCTGGCTGCCCTGCAGCCTCAGACAACTTCCATCTGGGTGCTATCCCCATGTCAGAGTGAGCACTGGGTCAGAAGAACTTGGTTCTAAACTTAGCACTGTCATCAACCAGCTGTGTGACCTGGGGCAAATCACTCACCCTCTCTGGACCGCCATTCTGCCTCATTTAAATGACCCCAGACACAACCCTGTCAGGTTTCAACACCCATATACTTTCCTAGTCTTTAAAACTGAGTGACCAGTGTGATCCAACCCCTAACAGGGCCCAACGCAGGGCAAGAGCTCAAGAAATGGCTACTTCTCTGATCAATTCATTATTTACTTTTGACCTGGTTTCAGCCCAAGCTGTTCTCCCCACACAAAGCTGCAAGTGCCCCCATTAAGGCCCAGATTAGAGGATCCAGAGTGCCTGCCTCCCCACTAGACTACCAGCCCAAGTAGCAGGGTGTGTGCTGCCCACGTCGGTGTGCTGCCTCCTCAGGAACACACTCAGCCTTGCCTCCTTGGCATAAAATGGGTGGGCAACAGAGCATCCTCTCACTGTGTCCTGGGCCATAGAACTGGCCCCCCATCACCATGAGAGAGGAGCACCAGAGCCTCAAACTGGAGAAGTCCTTTTATTGGAAAAAGAAATAAAATAAAAGGTCACCACATCACCTGTGCCCAGCCATCCCATGAAACACGCACAGGTTGGACACAAGGCCGAACCACGCAGTGGGCCAGGGAGGACACAGACCTGTCCACGGGTCAGAGGGCCGCTGTGGAGCCCACTGGGCTGCTGTGCTCCAAGGGGATCCTTGGACCAGGACCTACTTAGGCTCAAGGGCTGGGCCACCCCCCAGTCCTCTGGGTAGACACCTCCTTTCCACACACTGCGCATGTATCCAAAAGAAAATCAGACCCCTCTTTGGTTCCAGAAAGCTATCTGCAGCGGCAGGTCTTTCCTATCTGCTCCTAGCACCTCCTGCCAGCTGAGGCAGGCAGCCTCTGTCCATCTTCAGGGCACCAGGTCAGGACTGCTTCCTTCCCAGCGGCCCCCTGGGCCTTGGCAGCCAGGGCCTCATTGGCTGGATACCCCTCTTTCCTTTCAAGAAATGAGCCTGCCTTTCGCCTGCAGGTGGCTGGCTCCTTTGGTCATCCAAGCAAGCCTGGAGTACACAGCTTTAGAGAGCCCCGGAGACTGGGCAGGCTGAATATGCAGTGTGTGTGGCCCTGCTATCTTGTTATGGGTGCTAGGAGAGGGGCACAGAAGGCTCCAGAAAGTTGGCTCTGCTCTCCTAGAACCCGAACTCCTCCACTGCTAGAACGTACACAGTAGAGTCACACGGTGGGGAGAACCTTGCAGGTGGGAACAGGCCACGTGGAAAAGCCAAGCTGGCAGCCCGAGGCAAGGGTCAAGGGGCTTTAGGACAATTATTTATAGGGAGACAGGCTGAACCCACACAGGGAAGCAGCTCAGACCATCACCTGTGAAGATAAGACAGGATACAGAGAGGAACACTGGCCAGGCAACCAAGGGGAACACACTTGTGCACACCCACATGCGCATGTGGAGTCTCTCACACACATGTGCCTGCCCGTGCACACATTCACTCACATACATGCAGCTTCTAATCTCAGGAAGTTGGCTCTGATTCTGGGGGTCAAACGCCCTGAGACTACATCTCTCCATGAAGCATTTCTCCAGACCTCCATGTACCTCTCAGCCCTAGCTGTGTGCCCGCAACCAGCACCCAATGTCCCACAAAATCTCAGAAGCTGTATGCTTCTCCGCACAGCCAAGATGGCCTCCAGGCTTTGAGTGAAGAACAAGAAGCTACACGTCTAGAAGAGGTCAGGAGAGGGGCAAACATCTCCCACCGCAGCGCCCAGAGACTGACCCCTCCCATCTCCCAGACCTCAGATTCCATGGAGGCAGGATCACAGGCAGGCAGAGGCCCTGTGGCGGCGTCAGAGAGAGCGAGCACTGGGAGATAGCCATAAGAGCAGGCCCCGAGGGAAGACGGTCCTGGCGGACATGGGATTTGGGGTGAGGAATCGTGCAGGATGGAATTCTGTGTGACAGACCAGGGGTGCTGGGAGAGGCGCTGCAGAAGAAAAGGGCCGTCCAAATTGTGTTGTGTTGTCCCCACCCACAGCCTTCCTCGGAGCATCTGGATCCGCGTGGCCCGGACCAGCCCCATCAGGAAACAGCCAGATCAGGTCAGGACGTGGATCTTCCTGCCAGAGGGGGGGGGGCGCGGCTGCGGACTCGCGGGGCCAGTCACCCCCCTCCCGCCAAGCTGGGCCCAGAGAATGGCTCAGAAGCGGGTGCTTTGGTAGCGCAGCCGCCGCAGGTCTGCGAGGCCCTCAGTCCGGCCGTACACCTCCCTGCAGGGACTCCCGGCCAGTCACCGGGCCCCGCCGCCGCCCCCGCCGCTGCTGCCGCTGGAGCTGCCGCTGCCGCTGCTGGAGCTGCCGCTGCTGCACCGGTCCTCGTAGATGGAAATCTCGATCTGCGGCCGCGTTAAGGAGCGCTGCGAGCTGCATAGCAGGGGCCACAGACCTGGGGGACAGAGGCCAGCTGGGGAGCGGGACGCACAGCCGGGCCGCCTGCTAGACTCTAACCCCGCCCAAGCTAGGGGGCGGCCCCGCCCAAAGCCCCGGGCGCCTGCGCTCACTCCGCCCGCAGGTGGGAGACTGGCAGGGCTGGGCGCACGGCAGTCATCCTGGGCTTCCCTTCCCGCGGGTCTAATTACCAAATGCCAGGCCAGTGTGCCCAGGCAGGTGGTGCTACTGAGCAGGAAGTGTGAGGACTCCGGTGTCCTGAGGTCGACTCCCAGCTCGCCCACTCTCCAGCGACGACCATAGACCAGTCACTTAACTTGTTACCCATCAATCATCACATCTGTAAAACCGTGATAATAATAGAATTTGGG
The DNA here is from genome assembly GCF_030020395.1 of Manis pentadactyla. NCBI lineage: Eukaryota > Metazoa > Chordata > Mammalia > Pholidota > Manidae > Manis > Manis pentadactyla. The sequence goes on along the minus strand of NC_080026.1, from coordinate 108,690,977 downwards.
GGTTCTTGTGGGGATTAAATGAAATAACATATGTAATAATACCCAGCACCTTCTAAAAGCTCAATAAAAAAGAGGCACCTCGCACACACCTGATCATCTACATTTGCTCTCTTACAACACTAAACTATGTTTTCTACCTTTATCTTGTATCTACCTACCACTTCAGCATTTTATTAAAAATAATAATAATAAAGAGAGAAATGTGGTATCCACATATAAATCAAGTATAAAAATCAAATGAGTATTCATATTTGAACTGACTGTTTATAGTTCATAATGCATTAGCAAAACCAAAAGTTTCTGTGATGACTGCCCTTGTACAGCTCACCATGTAACTTATTCACTATGTAAGAATTTGTTCTCCATGTAAGAACTTGTTCATTATGCTTCAGAAGATTGGAGACTGACGAAAATTAGGCTTGGGGTGGATTAATGATTGTGCATTGAGCATTGACTCCCCTATACAGAATTTTATTATTGTTAACAACCATTTGATCAATAAATATGAGAGATGCCCTCACAAAAAAAAAAAAAAAAAGTACACACTTCCAATTGTAAAATAAATAAGTAACCAGGATGTAATGTATAGCATAAGGAATATAGTCAAAATATGGTAACAACTTGGTATGGTGATAGCTGGTACCTAGAATTATCATGTATATAAATGTTGAATCACTGTGTTGTACACCTGAAACTAATGTAATGTAATACTGTGTGTCAACTACCCTTCAATAAAAAATAATTATCTACAAAAAAAAAAAAAAAAGAGGCACCTCTCACTGGACTTTGTAAACATATGATTCTGGTATGTGTGTTTTTTTCACTTTTCCCTCTCAATTTTCCAGTAGAATTTATTTTTTAACAGTTCTACTCTCTTGCTGCTGACTGCGGGTGGGACACATGCTTGCCTTGACCACACTTTTCTAGGTGGGGTAAGCAGACACAAAACCCACCCATGGAGCAGCCTCCCACCAAGACTTCATTTTTCTGCTCTGTGAAAAGTGGACAGTGGGACCCACACACACAAGATTAAATGAGATTACATGAGGTTTTGGACATGTAAACATATGTGGAGGTTTGCATATTCCCTGAGGAATGAGCCTGATAGTTAAGGGCTGAAACCCTGGCTCTGACATCCACCAGCTGGGTGACCCTGAGCCAGTGTGTTCATCCATGTAGAGAATAAGGAGAGTTACCCACCTTATAGGGGTGTTATGAGAATTACATGATAGTTACGTCATAGTTTCAAAGCATTTAATGTGATATCTGGCATGTATTAAGCACTGATTAAATGCAGCTCAATGAAAGGAAACCCTGAGATTCACAAACAGCGCCAATCACGTACATGGGGGAAGGAGACCAATGACCAGTAATGTGGGAAATCCTAGGAAATCCCTGAGAAGAGGCCCCTAGGGTGGCCCCCATTTTTGGTAGCCTTACCAGAGAGCCCATGAGTTGGCAGCTCTGGGCCCTCACAAAGAACAGCCAGAAAGGATACAACCCTCATCCCACGCTCCACGGGGTCCGTGAGCAGGAGGCCTCGAGGGGCAAAGATCTTCTCATTCTGCTCCTGGATGTAGCGGGAAATCTTCTTGAGAACCTGCAAGGAGAGAGGCCGGTTGAGGGTGAGAGCTCACCAGGCGAGCCCTGCAGGAGGGGCCGTGGGGCAGCCAGGGAGGAAGCCACCTTCTCGTAATGGGTCTCCATGCAGAGGAAGATGAAGTAGGCCGTGGCACAGGCCAGGCAGCCCTCCAGGTAGGAGCCACCCCCGATCTTCTCAGCCTCTGAGTAGAAGCTGTTGAGTGTCTTCACAGTCTCCTCAAAGAGCTGCCTCTCAATCTGCAGGGAGAAAAGGACGGAAAGCAGGCTTAGTCAGCCTCCCTGGAGCGTGGACGGTCCCAGATGGGAGGGAGAGTGGCATTAGAGGGGCCATGCCAGCTGGGAAAGGGGGAGTGGGGCACACAGACCAGACCAGAGAGACTCCAGCTGCCTGTGAAGCACTCAACTCAGGGCCAGGGAACCTGGGACCCAGTGCGGACTTGACTGTTAGCTGTGCGGCCTTGGACTAGCGACTTAACTACTCTAGCTTCACTTTCCACATCTATAATATGGAAATAGAATAGCTACTTGGCTTCCCTTGAAAACGGAGAACTCCTATGATATCCCAGATGTGAATATTTCTGCAAAAGGTCAGGCAAGAGTTCTAGTGACTTGGCGACTCCCCCATTTTGATGGGCTAGAGAGTTCGGAACCAAACTGGTAGGGGCTCTCCATGTGTGGGTGGTACTACCACTGCATGAGACTGCCTGGGCCAGAGCTCAGGAGTGTCCCTCCAGGAGGGAGCCCTTCCTCCTTGCTAGGGTCACGCAGGACACAACAGCCTTGGGCTGTGGACTACTGGGAGGCTGTCCTGCCTGCACCCATAATCATAATAGCTGATATTTATTAGGCACTTTCTACGCTTTCTATTTTTAAGCACTTCATGCATTTTTTGTAATGTATTATTTCATTAAACCCCTTAGAACAATTCTATCAGGAAAAGTACCACCATCATTGCTGTATCACAAGTGAGGCCTGATCAAAGTTCTGCTCCATGGCCCAGCCCACCATCATCTCTGGCCTCTCTGCTGGTCTTCCCGCCCACATCCCTGCCAAGCAAGCCCATTAAAGTCAGATGATGTCGCAGCTCTGACCAAGAGCTCTCAAAGGCTTTTCTCCTCTCTCCAAGTAAAATCCCCTAAGTCCTTACAAGGCCTTACAAGACCCTCCAAAGGCCTGGCCCTGCACCCCCTCAGAGCCTGTCTCCTACTCTCTTATTGAGTTCCCACTCCAGGCACACTGACCACCCTGCTGCTCCCCAAAACTGCCAAAGGGCCTTTATGCCAGTGCCCTCAGCTGCAGTTCCCTCCCAAGATGCACCCCTCCCCAGGCTCATCCCTGCTTCTTTCAGATGTGGCCTTAACCAGCAGATCCCCTCCAGTCACGGCTCATCGTCCCCAGCTCTCATCCCCTTGACCTCCCCCCTTATTTTCCTAGTATTTGTCACCACCTGGGCTCCTACATACTCACTTGCTTGCTGTTTTACTTTTCATAGCCTCTTAGAGAAAAATGACCTCCATGAGTTTGCTCCTATATCCCCAGTGCCTAAAACATAGTTTTGCTCAGTACATACTTGCCGAATTCTGAGTGAATGTGTCCCAGGTTACATGGCTCTTTCTTAAGTCTGTGCTCTTCACCATGTAACCCTGCACCAGAATGGAAGTCATGCTGCAAACTCAGCAAGCGTCAGTGTCTGTAGACCCACCTTTTACATTCCTCAGAGCACCCCCTCCCCCACTCACCCCCACAGCACCAGAACTGTCCACACACAGGTTAGGGACTTCTCATACCTATTAGGACAAAAGTCTCCCCAAAAATAGAAGCTTTGAGGTTCCCAGCCACTGTCCCTAAACAGTTCTGGAATGAACACACAGAGAAAGTTCTGCCCATCTACTCTATGAATCCAAGCCGTGCTGCTCTACCCAGGGTCACCCCACCCCAGAGGGTAGGCATGCTAAGATGAGGAGACCCATGTGGCTCCCTGAAAGCTGGTTAGGGGTCAGATCAAAAACAGGCAGTCCTGCCTCACCTTCCCAAACCCATTCAGATCTGCCTGGGCTGCTGAATGAAAGGATCAGTGCCTGCCCTCTGCCCTCCCCCAATGGGCAGCCCGGGATGAGGGTTACATACTCCCCCAGAACCAGGAGCAAAACTCATCAGCAGGAGCTGATGCCTTACAAGGGGCTGGTGGTGCATGAAACACCCAGTCTGCAGAGAGAGGCTGTGGGCAGGAACCTTGGTTGTCAGCCTGGGCATCAGGTTTTTTTAAAGCTCCCCAGGGAATTCTAATGTGCAGCTGGGATTGAGAACTGCTGCAAAAATGGAGATTCCTGAACCCAGTCCAACAGTTGAGTCAGCATCTCTAATGATACCTAATATCATCCAACAGGACCGGGGAAATGGTGTTTAACAGGCTCTCCCGGTGATCCTCATGCTAATGAACTTTGAGGGCTGCTGGGCTGGGAAAACCTCTAAGGTTTTTTCAACTCTAACTTTTAATGGGGCAACAGCAAGACAATGTTAAGGGCATTTTTTAATTCTACCATTTGAAGTGGTTGAACAAGTCATGTGTCATATATTACTTTTATCCTGCAAAAAATATATATATATACTTGAATAAGCCCTTCAGTTCCACCATGGCCTGTTTTAAAAAAAGACATCCAAGAAAAAAAAGTTCCAACTTTAGAAAAAGACGTCCTTACCCGGCTGTCCAGCTCTGGCGGGAATTTGGTCTGGAACTGACAGATGGTTCCATCACTATAGTCTCTCTGGATGAAGACCTTGGTGGCCAGTGAGGCACTTCGCCGGAGCTCCTGCAGGTTGTGGACCTGAAGAGGTGCACAGGAGACACACCCAGGGTGAGTATCCGTCTAGGTTTGTCTGAGACTGTGGGGTTTCTCAGGATGTGGTTCTTTCGGCACTAAAACCAGGCAAATCAGGACAAGTTAGCCACCCTGTAAGTGCTCTAGGAAGGCCAGGGGGAGGCAGGACTGTGAAGTTTACCCAAGAAGATGCCTCAAGCTATCCCAAAAAGATCTAGAAAAAGCCTGAAGCAGGGCCAAAGCTGAGCCAAAACGAGAGGTTCTGGAACCATCAACAGAGCCAGAAACAAACTTTATGAGAAAAAGATTTCCTGGTTGCTGGTCCAGAGCCTTCTCCCTCTCCTGCTCCCACCAGCTTGTACTTACTCACTCTCTCGTTCTCTCTCTCTCCCTCTCTCTGATTCTTTCTCTCTCTCACACACACATACAGTGGGGCCTTTTACATTTTCATTCATTCAACAAGTATCAAATGTTCACATGTCGGGCCTTGTGCCCTGAGCAGGACTGAATCAGACCTTGCTGGGTGGAGCTTACAGCAGGGATGGAGGAGGGGAGCAGGTGGGACAGAGCAGTACGTGATATGCCCATGAACTCAGAGGGGGGATTCAGGTGCAGGCCAAGTTATGGGTCAGGGAGCACCACAAATGGCTTTCATATCCAGCATTTCTCCCCCCAGGAATGAAGGGGACAAGACATCCAGACTCCCCCAGAGAAAACTAGATAAAGTGGGCTGAGGCCAGAAATTAAAGAAATACCATGCCCTGGTAGGAAGGAGTTGCGTGACTTCTGTCCCTGTCCACACCTGGGACTTGACATTGGCACAGACTATAGTGTTTGAGGGGAGTGGGCTCAGTGCCATAGAAGGACAGGGCCTCTTTCTTCACTTCCAGCCTCAGTCGCCCACATTCAAGACAAGCTTCCCACTGGGTGAAATATGCCGAACACTGGAACCACGTGGAGACCAAGCCCCAAAGGCAGAGTGAACACACAGCCAGTTCATCCTGTGTAATTAAGGTGAATCCATTCAGTCACTCAGCCTTCATTTATTAAGTCCCTACTATTGCCAGGCTCTAGGGATGTTGAGTAAAAGACAGTCTGTGAGCTCCAGGGTGGAAGACAAGTAAATATATAATGAATTAGACTGAGATAAATGCCACAAAGAAGTAATATCTTATGCAGAAACTCTTACTCAGAAAAGGCTTCCTGCGGTCTGTGTTTAGTCATCAAGGACGGCCAGGAGTTTCCAGCGGCAGGGGCAGGCAGTGGGTGGGGAGAGGGAGGAAAAGGCAACCCAGGCAGAGGGAGAAGCTGGTGCAGAGCAACAAAGACAGCAGAGAACACAGTCAACTCCACGATGGCAGACAGATTTCAGCAAGACTGGAGTTGGTTCGTGGAGTGGATTAGATCAGAGCAGTGAGGATGAGTACAGAGGTGAGCTAGATCACAATGAGTTGGGGGGAGGTTCTACTAGAAGGGAGGATTTAAGATGGAAGTACTTATCTTGCTGAAAAAGCTGGGGGAAAGAATAAGTAATAAGAGAAAGGTTGTCAGTATGGTAGTAGGAGCAAATAATTGGTAGATCAAGGTCCTGAAAAGGTGGAAATCAGAGAATACTAGATGAATTCCAGGTGAACCTTGCCCTATGTAACAGATGTGATCCCAAGTATTATGACTGGATTAAGTGATACATAAGTGCTCCTCACCTCTAAAAAGTTTCTGATTCCTCTAATCAAGGTTTGAATCAAGGAAGTCCCCTTGATATCTGCTAGGACTCTATGATAACTTTAACAAATAAAGAATACTTCGGTAATATGTTATTCATTAATGTGTCTGCTCTGTCTGGTTAAGGTTTCATACTGTTGGATTTTCCAAAGAAAAGGAAGGGGCTGTGGCCTTCCTCCATCCTTCCAAACCAACTGACATGAGCCCAGTCAGTCTTGAGGATGGAATCCCCTGGGTCCCAGGAGGATCATTCTGGCAACTCTGTGAGGGCTGCACGGGAAGTGGGCATGACTGGGGCAGTTGGAGGGATGACTATGTTTCATAATAGTCCACGGGAACACTAAAGTGGGTCTAAACCAAGAGAAGTGGAGGTGAGAACGGAAAGACAAGGAAATACCAGTGCTTCAGTCATTGTGACAACATCCTTTCTCTCTGTGCCTGAACGCACATATACACTGTGTGCTCCCGTAAAGACATGTGCCTGTAGTGACTGGCTAGCTGTTGACCACAGCCACGTACTCCTAGGCACACAGATTACTCCTTAGCCTTCCCTGCAGTTAGGTGTGGCTGAATATGACTGAGAGGAATATGAGTGGAAGAGATGAATGTCATACATAGGCTTGACTCATAAAGACCAGCCCCTCCTCTATGATCTTTGCCCTCCCACAAACCAAGGGAACCATGTGTTGAAGATGATAGAACTACAAGTTGGAAAGAGGCAGGGTCCCTGAATTACTACTGCCTGAAGGAGATCCACCTGCTGATCAGAAATGCTTGTCTGGGACTTTACTAAGCAGGAAATATACTTCTAGTGTATTAAAATTTTAAGATTTTAGGGTGCTACTTTATATAATACAGTCCTATTTCCTCTTGCCTTTGATCCATGGGTTCCCAAGTAGCCAGAGTGGGAAGGATCAACACCCTTTCCAACCCCCAAACATCCTGAGCCTTACAATACTGTCCTGACTCTGGGTGACTATGAATTTGCTTCCCTCCTTGTAAAGTATTTGTAGGATCTTGAGGATTTGGTGGAAGATGATATCAAACACATTTCCAAAGCCTTAATCTCCCAGATCTATATAGAGCACACACATCACAGACTCATCTATAGTTGGTGAAAAGTAGGACTTAAGGCAAGGAAGCACCTCTTGGCTCTCTCCATCCATGCAGCTCAGCTGTGAAATACCAAAAAGCCCTGGTAGAAAGATGGCCCACTGACCTGGGAGCAGACTTGGGTGCTAGTCCTGGCCACATGACCCTGGGAGAGTCTTCCCTCCTCTGGCCTCCATTTCTTCAACCAGAAACTGAGAAATCAGAACTGCATAATCACTTAAACCTCCTCCCAGCTTTGACATTCTAGAGGTCTTATCAGAGATTATGAACTCAAATGTTTATAGTGGCTAAGTATGTAAATGGACCAGGTGGGGACTGTGACTAATTAGAGAATTTCTGTCCTGTCTCAAGAAAGCAGTTGATCATTGCCACATGAAAATGTGTGCCCAGATTGCCACACTTCTGACATTTTAAGAGAAGTCATAAAACCAGATTTCCTTAACATCAAATATCCTGATGTTTAAATGTCTCCAATAAAGTTTTAAATTTATAAACACTGAGCAGACCAAATAAGACACATTTCTGAACCAGATTCATTCCTAGAGCTGCCAGTTTTGAACCTATGGATTCCTATGGCAGAGGCCCTTGGACCAGAGCTAGAGCCAGGCTCCACGCCACTTGCCAGATACTTAGATTTCAGGAAGCTGGTGGGGGTTTTTCAGGAGAGATTGCTTGACATCTCATAAGAGAATCCCAGAACATGCACAACCCTCTCTGTGAGACAACAGCTCTTGCTGTGGGTGGATGGAGAGAGCCAAGAGGTGCTTCCTTGCCTTAAGGCCTGACTCAGACACTTGGCCTTCTCATATACTTCTTACCTTCCTCACTGTGCCCTCTCTCCCATCACCATCCCCTAGTCTTATGGTAGCTAAGTAAGGACAGGACCAAGAGGCATTTCATGAGGAACAAAGAGAGTATCAGTGGTGAACCTGCTGGCACCAATTTTCGAACTGCAGTGCAACAGGGATGGAGAGGCTGCCTGGAGATTGGGTATGGCAGGTCACATATTCAGGGCCTGTACACCTGACAAAGCCAATCTGGCAAAGGTGGTGAGGAGAAAGCACTGGAGTGCAGATGACACCCCGAGGCAAAGAAGAGACTCCGTCTGGCCCACATCTCCATCTTCATTAAAAACCAGCTATTTCCAGAGGATTCATCTGAGGCTCAACTCAAGAATCAGGAGATTCAGCTGATGAGCCAACACCATGCGCCCTGTCTGGTGTGGAGGAGGAGTGAGGATCATGAGTCACACATGCAGCCAACTCCCGGATGGAAACCCCGCCCGGGGCCTCGCTACTTCTTGGCCTACACCAGGGCCCAAGCAAGCCCAGCCTATTGTCTGCTGGTTGTTAATTTCATGCCTCAGAGATGAAATCTCCAAAAGCATGGATAATGCTACTTGGGTGCATTTAAAAATCTCTTAGGGGCCACACTCCACCACTTGGAGAAGCCCCTCCCAAACAGGCACCTCCCAGCTTTCCTTGGCCACCTGGACTACTTCCCAGGGCAGACCCTACTCCCAGCGACACACATACGCAGAGGTTTGTCACTTAGGAAATGGGTTCATTACAGTTTCCCAAGTGAGGTCAGTGTGTCGCTCAGGAGGCTTCATCCCTCCTCTGAGTCCCTCCACACATCCCTCCCTCAGTGCTAACTCCTAAACAGAACTTAGGGAGTAGAAAAGATCCAGTTTCCATGCCTTCCATCCAGAGATCCAGGGATAGCCAACCTTTCTCAATATATCTTGCCCTCCCTCCCTCTATTCCTCCCTCTTCCTATTCCCTCTCTTCCCTTCAAAACACCTTCTGCTGGAGCTGAGGACTTCCCATTCAGAATCCTAGGGATTTGGCCACAGAAGCTTGGCTTGAGGTTTTCCTTCTCCCAACAGACTTTTCCTGGTAATCTTAACTCAGTCCTGACAGTAAAAGCAGCCTGGGGAGAATGACTCACTCCACAGCCCAGATAATGTGCGCGTCCTGTGTCTTGGCAGAGCTGAGGCTTCCTCCCTCGGTATGGCCATCGAGGTCCACCCAAGGCCAAACTGGGGAATAGTGAGTGTGTGTCCTCAGTTCTCCATCCCTTCTGGGCATTCCTCTGTCCTTCTGCCCTCAAGCTGACCCAGCCAGGCCAGCCAGGGGGCCTGAGTCCCCACACTCTAGCCCTTCCTGAACTTTGCATCCCTCTCCCCATCATAACCTCATGTCAGCAACCCTAGTGCTCTCCTCTCTGTTGGGCAACACAGTTTGACTAACTGGTACACTTGGATCCAGCAGGAAAAGCGCTGGCCAGGGAGGCAGAATATGAATTCTAGTCCTTGCCTAGACACTTTTTAGACATATTTTCTTGAATAAGTTTCAGTACTCCAGCTGCATCATCTATGAAATGGGGTAATGACACCTTCCTTGGCTCCTTCACAGGGATGAGGCGGGCTTGTAAGCCTCAGTTGTTTCATCTGTTAATTGGAGATAATAACACCACCCTTGCCCACTTCACAGGGTTGCTGTAAAGCTCAAAGGAGATCACACATGTGATAATGCTTTGTACACAGGACAGCGCTGTATTCAGAGAGGCATTATGAGCAGAGCCTCTCCCAAGGGAGAGTCAGCCTCCTGGCACCACCTCAACCTAGAGAAGTAAGCCTGTGGTTGGAATCTGCGAACCACAGCAAACCTGAGATAGGACAGATGGGCCTCCTGGGACCTGTCAGACCACATCTCAGATGTGACTGCCTTCTCTGCTCACACTGCTGCCCAGCCATGCCCATGTGGTTAAGTCTTCCCTTCCTGCCCAACACCGGCAGCCTTTGCTGCAGCCTGGCAGCCCTAACTGGAAGGTGGCCAGATCCTCAGCCATTTCTCCCTTTGTTCTTCCTGCTTTTCTCAGTATCTCTGGTGCTTTTGGAGCCTCTGCATTCTTCCACCCTAGAAACCAAGCTCCAGGGGTCTTCTCAGGGCTTGCCTCTTTACAAGGTCCTGGGGCAAACTCTCCTATCTGAGTAATTCTGTGCCCTGTTAGAAAACTGGGTGAGGCCATGCAACTGAGGCTTGTTCTGTGGTGGTGACAACAGCAGAGTAACAACACTAACACTTGGTATTGATGTAACTCTACTTACCAGGATGCCCGGAGACACTGCACAGAATCATTCAAAGACCTTTGCAGTCCCCCTCTGTGTTTCAGCTGAGGTGGAAATGAGGAAACACCACAAAAGAAGTCAAGATCAGAACTGGGAAGACTGTGGTGTCCTGGGTTCCACTCCAAAAATTCAAAGGAAGTAACTTTTAGCTCTGCTGCTAAAATGCTGTGTATCAAACAGGTCCCCCCCTTCTCCATGCGTTGGCTTTACCACTTATAAAGCGGAAACATAAAGAGCTCCATTTCCCTCATGAAATGAGGGGGCAGAGGAGGTAATTCCTGATCTCTTAAGCACTGCACCAAGCTTCTGCCCTCAGCAGACAGGTCCCTCAGATCAGCTTTCAAGTCCCTTGAGGGTGACACACCTCCAGGCACACCCTGTAGAATAGGCTCCTCCCATCAGACACAGGGATAAAGGGGGACAGTCTGTACAAGAGACTCGAACAGGGTGAAAAGGCAAGAAGGGGTGATATGCAAAGGTGGGGATTGGTGCGGGCAGATCATTACAACCAGCCGTCTGGGTTTGGGCCTGGGAATCCTTTGTCCTCTCCCTCCCCCATGAGGGAAATGCGGATGTGGAGGTAGTAGGTCTGTCATCTCTCAGCCAGACTTTTGGGTTCAGAAGCTGGATGGCTGCATTGCATAGCAACAGCAGCCAGTCACCCTCCTCCCCTAAAACAGGCACAGGCTGTGGAGAAGCAATTTCAGACTTGCAGTCCAGGGAAAGGGGAAACCCCAGCTGGGGCCCTGGAGCCACCCTGGCGCTAGTGCCAACAAGTGGCACAGGCAGCTTCAGGACTCAGATGGGGAAGATTGACAGGTCAGGGGTGATAAGAGCCCTCACAACGAGCTCTCCTCCTCCAGCCTGCCACTTGACAACCCCCCGAACCCGACTGGGGAAACCACCCCATCCCACGCTACCCCACCCCCTCACCCCACCCCACCCCTCGTCTCCCTTTCCCCCCTCCCGCCCGCCCCTAGCGGGATTCTGATCCCGCAGCAATGGGGCATTGCCTACCGGCCGGTGCTCACCGCCTACCTCAGTGGCCATGTTCCGGGAGCGCTGACCGCTCCAAGCCTGCCTCGGGGCCGGTGGAGGGGGACTGTCCGCGGTGCTGACTCGGGGAGCCGGTGGGCTGGCAGCGGCGAGGGGCCCCGGGCGCTGTCCGCGGTGCTGATGCGGACGCCGCGGGCCCGGCCGCCGGTGGGCTAGTGGGTCGGCGGGCGCCTAGGGACTGGCAACGACGAGCTGTGCTGTCCGCGGTGCTGATGCGAGCGCCGGGCCGGGGAGGCGAGGCCGCGACCGAGGCTCTTCACCGCCGGGTCGCCGGCTGCCGCCGCTCCTGCAGGCAACAGCCCGGTTTATCTTTGACAGCGGCGGCGAGGGTGGGGACTCGGGGCGGAGGAGGGGCCAGGAACCTCCGCGGACCGGGAAGGGGAAGCAGCGGCCCCCAGACTCCGGCGCCCGCCCGCGGCCAGAGGCTTCGCTCCCGCCTGGCCCGGTGGCCCCGCCTCTCCTGCCCGCCCTTCCCCCTAGTAAGAGCGCCAGGAGCTCGGCGCTTTCTACCGCGGCCTCCAGGGACTCCCAGAGCCGGAGCGGAGAGAGGCGGGACTGTTCTGGGGCGAGACGCTCCAGCCTGCGGAGGCAGACAGCCCTCGCCTAGTTCTGGTGCCCCCGGGTGTGGCCTCTTTACCTTTCCAGCACTCCTCCCCCAACGCCTCCCCCTCCGTGGCCCCGGTTTCCTCTTTTCTCTCTTCTCTCCCTATTTGTCTCTGTGGCCCTCTCCTCAGGCGTACATCAACGTTCCCTCCTCTCCCCCATCTCTCCTTTTCACTGCCTTGAACCGTATTAGCTGGCGGCAGATGCTGAAGACTGCAGGGAATTATTTCCTTTCTTTACGAATGTGCCCACTTCTCATCCTGAGCAAAACCCTGGGGTCCCTTCTTTCAGGCAGCATCAGAATTGAAGCCAGTCTTTCCGTGCTGCTCCTCTTTGCCCTGGCCCCACCCCTTACTCTTTCTTCTCTGCTCTGAAATCCCAGAGTTTACACACACCACCACTACCACTACTCAAAAACCACAAGTACATGGTACCAAACTGGTCTGCCCAGGATGGCAGGCCTGGCCCTGGCACCGCCTTCACATTTTGTACATCACACCTTCTAACCAGATGACCTACCTCTTCGCTTAACAAACAGAAAGGAAGCACCAACACAAGTGCCTTTCTACACACCCTTAATACTCCTCTGTCTCTTGGGGAAGCTGAGTGTGTTCCTTTCTCTGCAGCTCACTGCTGCCTGAGGGTCAACAGCAGCCACCCACACAAAGGAAGAGATGGGCAGCCAGGAGACCTGGGTTCTTCTGGCTTGGGCTTCTCCAGCTGTATGACCTTGGTCATAAGTTTCACACCCAAGCTTCTTTCTATAAAATGAGTGTTGGACTTCATCAGACAATTTCTAGGGGATTTTTTTCCCTTCAACCTTTTATTTTGAAATTTTCAAGCATACAGAAAAGTTGAAAGAGTACTACAATAACCTATACTATTCACCTAGTTTCAACATTTATTACCACTTTACCACACTTGCTCGATAGATTGATATGGAAACATAGAGATATATTTGGCTTGATTATTAGGAAGTAAGCAACAATTGAAGCTTTATTCTTAGGTACTTCACCATGCATCTCCTAACAATACATTCTCCTACCTGACCACAATATTATCACACCTTTAAAGATTCCATATTATCTAATATTCTAGGATAGTTTGTTGCCCTTAAAACACATTAATAGCAATGACCCAGAACTTTTCCCCAGAACTTTTCTTTTGTTGTTTGTTTGTTTGTTTGTTTTGGCATCATTAATCTAAAATTACATGAGGAACATTATGTTTACTAGACTCCCCCCATCACCAAGTCCCCCCCACAAACTCCATTACAGTCACTGTCCATCAGCGTAGTAAGATGCTATAGAGTCACTACTAGTCTTCTCTGTGTTGTACAGCCCTCCCTGTGCCCCCACACACATTATACATGTTAATCGTAATGCCCCCCGTTCTCTCCCCCCCACTTATCCTCCCTTCCCACCCATCCTCCCCAGTTCCTTTCCCTTTGGTAACTGTTAGTCCATTTTGGGGTTCTGTGTTTCTGCTGCTGTTTTGTTCCTTCCGTTTTTGCTTTGTTCTTATATTCCCCATATGAGCAAAATCATTTGGTACTTGTCTTTCTCTACCTGGCTTATAAAGTTTCACTGAGCATAATACCCTCTAGCTCCATCTATGTTGTTGCAAATGGTAGGATTTGTTTTCTTCTTATGGCTGAATAATATTGCATTGTGTATATGTACCACATCTTCTTTATCCATTCATCTACTGATGGACACTTAGGTTGCTTCCATTTCTTGGCTATTGTAAATAGTGCTGCGATAAACAGGGGTGCTTATGTCTTTTTCAAACTGGGCTGCTATATTCTTAGGGTAAATTCCTAGGGGTGGAATTCCTGGGTCAAATGGTATTTCTATTTTGAGTTTTTTGAGGAACCTCCATACTGCTTTCCACAATGGTTGAACTAATTTACATTCCCACCAGCAGTGTAGGAGGGCTCCCCTTTCTCCACAACCTCACCAATATTTGTTGTTGTTTGTCTTTTGGATGGTGGTGATCCTTACTGGTGTGAGGTGATATCTCATTGTGGTTTTAATTTGCATTTCTCTGATGATTAGTGATGTGGAGCATCTTTTCATGTGTCCGTTGGCCATCTGAATTTCTTATTTAGAGAACTGTCTGTTCAGCTCCTCTGCCCATTTTTTAATTGGATTGTTTGCTTTTTGTTTGTTGAGGAGCATGAGCTCCTTATATATTTTGGATGTCAACCCTTTACCAGATCTGTTATTTATGAATATATTCTCCCATACTGTAGGATGCCTTTTTGTTCTATTGGTTGTCCTTTGCTGTACAGAAGCTTTTCAGCTTGATATAGTCCCACTTGTTCATTTTTGCTTTTGTTTCCCTTGCCTGGGGAGATATGTTCATGAAGAAGTCACTCATGTTTATGTCCAAGAGATTTTTGCCTATGTTTATTTCTAAGAGTTTTATGGTTTCATGACTTCCATTCAGGTCTTTGATCCATTTTGAATTTACTTTTGTGTATGGGGTTAGACAGTGATCCAGTTTCATTCTCTTACATGTAGCTGTCCAGTTTTGCCAACACCAGCTGTTGAAGAGGCTGACATTTCCCCATTGTATGTGCATGGCTCCTTTATAGTATATTAATTGACCATATACATTTGGGTTAATATCTGGAGTCTCTATCCTGTTCCACTGGTCTGTGGCTCTGTTCTTGTGCCAGTACCAAATTGTCTTGATTACTGTGGCTTTGTAGTAGAGCTTGAAGTTGGGGAGTGAGATCCCCCCCACTTTATTCTTCCTTCTCAGGATTGCTTTGGCTATTTGGGGTCTTTGGTGTTTCCATATGAATTTTAGAACTATTTGTTCCAGTTCGTTGAAGAATGCTGTTGATATTTTGATAGGGATTGCACTGAATCTGTAGATTTCTTTAGGCAGGATGGCAATTTTGACAATATTAATTCTTCCTAGCCAAGAGCATGGGATGAGTTTCCATTAGAACTTTTCATTTTTAATAGGTAATATTTATTGAGCATTTACTATGTGCCAGACTATATGCTATATACTGCACATGTATTGTCTTATATAAGTCTCACACTCTTTGAATTAAATATACTATTGTTATCCTTTTATTATTCCCACTTTACAAATGAGAAAACTGAGTAAGTTGTCCAAGGTGTGAGGAATGGAAGCAGAATTCAAATACAAGAGCCATACTCCAGAGCTAACTGTACCACCTCCCTCTGGCACCTTGCAGACCATAAACTAGCAGAACAGAAACCACATCTCCAACTGCTTATTTCACAGATGAACACACTGAGTACCAGAGGAGAAGTGACATGCCAAAGAAGTTAAAGGCAGATGTTTCATCCCACCTCAGAGTTCAGCAAATGATTTGGCACCAAGGAACAAACAAAATATCTGTGAATCCCACGGTGGTCACTGGTAATAAGTAAATACCTAATGATCTCCATGTACATCTCTCCCAGTTCCTCAGACTTGATTTTGATCATATTAATTAGAAAACTACCTGGAAACCACTCTTCTCACCTGATGCCAAGAGACCTAGATGGGTCTATTATTATAATAGGCATTATTCTAGGAGCTTGGAATACAGTGATAACTAAATGTACAAAGACTGTTCTTACTGAACTTATATATTAATGGAGGTAACAATCAATAGCAGATAAGCAAATAAGTGTTAAAAATGTTGAGTTGCAATCATTGCTAGGAAGAAAAGTAAAGCATGGTAAGGAAGAAGAGAGTGACAGAAGAGGGTTATTTTAGAAAGAATAGCCAGGAAAACCTTTTTGACGATGTGAAATTTGGGCAGAGGCCTGAATGAAGTAAAAAAACTTAGCAAGCAGGTCTCTGAGAGAAGAATAACAAGACTTAGAGGACAGAGAACAAGGGCCCTGAGGCAGGAGTGGTCCTGGAATGTTTAAAGAATAGCAGGGAAACCAGTGAAGCTAGACTGGAGTGGACAAGTGGGGGAGAGATGGTCACTGAGATAGAGGGGTAACAGGAGCCAGGCCTTACAGGGCTTGTAGGCCCTGATAAAGACTTTGGATTCTATTCAGAAAGTGGGATGGCATGCCTTAGAAGGTTAAAGTAGAGGTGTAGCACTATCTAATTACAGTGTTTTAAAGAGTACTCTGGATGTTCGGGTTAGGGAAGAAAGGGGTGAGAGGCAAGGATAGAAGTGGGAAGACCAATTAGAGGCTCTTAGAGTAGTCTGGGTGAGATATGGTAGCTTAATCTAGGGCAGAAACAATGGAGGTGGTGAAAAGTGGTCAGACTCTAGATATAATTTAAAGGTAATACTGGCACAATCTGTTGATAGACAGGTGTGTGTGGTATGAAAGAGAGTCAAAGATGATGCACGTTTTGAAGTCTGAGTCACTGGAAGAAAGGAGTTTCCATTTACTGAGGGGGTAGAGATTAAGGGCTGAGCAAGCCCGAAGGGACAGGGAATACAGTTTTGGTTGTGTTTAGTTGATGTAGGTTTGAGGTTTGATGTGCATATTATATAACTAAGAAGAGTAGGCATTTGGGGTTCAAGGAAGAGGTAAAGGATTAGAGATATAACATCAAGAGTCATCAGTATGTGAATGGTATTTAAAATCACAGGACTAGATGAGTCCAGCTAGGGAGTGGATATAGCCAGAAAAATTGTCCAGGGACTGATCCTGGGCACTTCATTACTTACAGGAAGACAAAAGAAGACTGAGAAGAGTGCCCAGTGAAGTAGGAGGAGACCCAAGAGAGAGAAGCCAAGAGAGAGAAGTCCTGGAGCCAAGCAAAAAGCCTGGTAACAGCCTTACCAGCCAGCAGAGTGCATGGCCCACATGTAGAATAAGATGAGAACTGAGAGGTGACCACTGGGCTTGGCAGCAAGAAGGTCACTGATGACCTTGATAAGAGCTATTTTAGTGGAGCATAAGGATGAGATCCTGATTAAAGAGAGTATGAGAGTTAGAATGGTGGAATAGAAGTAGAGATACTGAGCGCATAGACATCTCTTCAGAGGCATTTTGCTATAAAAGGAAGCAAAGAGTAGCATGGTGGCTTAAGGGAGAAGTTGGAGCAGAGGAGGCTCTTCTAAGATGGGAGACCTTAGAGCTTGTTTGTTTGCTAATAGGAATAATCTGGAAAGAGGGAAACATCGATGGCTCAGAAAAGAGAGGGTTAATTGCAGAATCAAGCCCCTTGAAGTCAGCAAAGGATGGAATCCGGGGCAAACATGGAGGGGATGGCTTTGTAGAGAAGGACAATTTTCCACCATGGTTACAGTGGAAGAAGCAGAGTAAATGGCCACCGATGTGAGGAGGTTGTAGCATAAGCAAAGACCTGAGCTCTCCTCCTTACTCCTATTTAACTAGTTGGAGCCTTCAGGCATCATGCCCTTCTTCAACAACTATAGTCAACCACTATGTATAAAAAGCTTGCTGTGTGCCTAGCATGGTGCAGGCACTCTTCCTGGGTAGCCCAAAGAGAGTTCTTCCCACTGAAATTACAGGACTAGGACTCTTTAGTGCATCCACAAGTATGAATGGTCCCTTTTTAATATCCTGCTCCTCTGACTGCAAAGAGACTTTAAAAGCCTCAGCCTTTTATCACTACATTGCCTCCAAGTTGTTACAACAATGTTGACAGACCTAAAGGCTCAGAGGCATCAACGTGAAGGCCATGGAAAGAGGTCCACATTTGGAGTGGGGAGAGTTTCATCCTGTGCTGACTCGGGGTGTAATGGGATGCTACAGGATGGGATGTTCCCACACTCCAAACACTTGGACTTTAACTCATGAGGCAGGAGAAGATGTCGGGATTTCATCGGACTAATCATTATTACCCAGCTGCCTTAGGACAGACCAGTCCTATGCACAAGCCTACCTCTTTGATGTTTTTGTCATAAATTAATGAGTGTGCCCACAAAATAACATCAGAGAAGATCCACTAACTAATTCATTGTTATTACCCTCCAATCTGCAGCTGCCTTGGAAAGTCTCCCAAAAAGGACCACAGCCAGAGAAAGAAGCCCAGTGAAAGATTTGGAAATCATGGTATCTGGAAAGAGATGAGAGTGAAAGGAGCTCCTGCAGACTGCGGAGGAGACAGGGAAAGAGCTAGCACATTTCAGGAAGAAAAAGCAGGGGAGAGAGGGAGATTCTCAGCATTTGGGTCTAGAAAATAACTGCATGAATGTTTGAGGGGCAACTGTGGTCCGAAGGTCTTAAATGGTATCATCTCAGAGCACACTGAGGGGACTACAAGGAAGCATGTGGTAGGAAACAGTATCCCTGGAGTCAGATGACACGGGTTTCAACCTCTGGCTCTGCTATTTACTATGTGATCATCAAGTCTCAATTTTTGTGAGCCTCAGTTCTCTGATATGTAAAATGGTGGTAATAATCCCCCCTCCCCTGAGAGGATCCCTCCAAGTATAGGAGCCTTTCTCTAGATGTTACCTAACTCTTTCCTGTTTCAAGAAGAAAACAGAAAAAGATTTATGGAGATGCCTTGCTGGAGATCTCAACTCGCCAAGGACACCAAAATATAATCAAGTGAAACTAGGCCCTGTGATAAGTGCTGAGGTGGAGACAGTCCCCTCAGAGTTGGGGTACAGAAAAGGTTTTACAAACTACATGAGATTTGAACTTGGACTTCAAGGATTAGTGTCAGTCCCAGACAGCACATGAAGGAACATGGTGTGCAAAGACAAGAAGTCATGAAAGGTGCCTGGAAACACAGAACCTCTGGGACTTCAAACTCAGGAAAGCAGCTGCCAGGCAGCAACAGGAATGACTGCAAAAGCCCCCAGAAACATGAATGGAGGGGACCTGCCCTAAAAATAGTACCAGAGCAGGAAGACCGTGACACATGTCTGGAAGTGGAGTCACTAGGAGGTGACTAAGCTAATGGGGGGTTGCCTCCCTTTCTTAACTTCATTCATAGTCTCTCCATCTCCCTCTCCCTGTCCTACTCTCTCCATCTCTCTCCCCTAGAGGAAGTAGAGTGGGAGGCAAGTTTCTGTAAGAATGCACAGCTACCACAGGAGAAACTGCAAATACTGAGACTCTTAGCCAAAATGCTTACTTGTCGCTACAACAGCCACTGTGCTGGAAGCCAGGCAGAGTACCCAAAAGACCCCTGTTCTATTTAGCAGGGGCTGCAGAGGCACTCTGAAGTAGCAATCACAGAGTGATTGACATAGGGTCTCACTTCCATAGCACAAAAACTGCTCACAAATTCACCAATCACTTCAAACCATAGCCAACTGGGAGGACACTGCAAAGCTTCTAAGTGATGAAAATTCTCTGAGCAAGGAAATAGGTGTGAGCATAAAGGGTAAGAGAGGTACTTAAAAAGCATCATCAGTTATGCAAGCAAAAGGGACCGTGGAGATCAAACCAATTTCAACTGCAGAACCCTTTGTTCAAATAAAATCTTGCATGAAAGTCAGACATAGAAAACAAATAAAAGAAAGTGGATTTGGATGAAACGGGGCAGAGCTTACCTACTCGAAGACCTCTCCTCTCCCTGCAGAAGTCCACAAGATACTGCCCATAGGCTCCCCAGGGCTCAGAAGAATATTTTTTTTAATTCATCAAAGTAACCCATGCATAATAAAATAATAAAGGGCAAGAGACCCCTGCTTATTCCCTACAACTTCCTACCTTTACTTGTTTCTTCCCTAGAAGAAATGACTTTACACTCTTTAGCAGTTTCTGCCTTAAGTCCTTCTGATAGTTTTCTTTACATTGCTAAATGATATGCCTATATTTCTATTTCTTGATTTATTAACTTTAGAAAACTTGTCCTGTTTTCTGCAGTGACAGAAGAGAACTTAGCTCACACTGCCACCCTC
This sequence comes from Manis pentadactyla, assembly GCF_030020395.1. Lineage (NCBI taxonomy): Eukaryota > Metazoa > Chordata > Mammalia > Pholidota > Manidae > Manis > Manis pentadactyla. The sequence goes on along the minus strand of NC_080026.1, from coordinate 108,671,101 downwards.
ACCTCCCAATATAGTTACAGCACTATTTGAACTTTATCTTTATTTTTATCAAAGTAATACATGCAATTAGTTTAAAATTCCAAGCAGGGTCAAGAGCTTATAGCAAAAGACAGAAGCCCCATCCAATCTCTTCCTTCCCTCTCATTCTCCCCCATCTTTCCCACTAAGGCAGGTTGGCTCATGGGAATAGAGATTCCATTTGTTTCTTCTTGTTCTTTTTCTACAGCATTCATCACTTTTTCTAGCAAACAATATAACTTACTTATTATGTCTTCTGCTTGTCTTATCTGCTAAATTGTAAGCTCAGGCAAGGATCTTTGTTATGTTCTCTGATGTATCCCAAATGCCTGGCATTATGTCTGGCTCAACAAATATCTGTTGAATTAATTAAAGCAAAATTTTCTTGAAAAGAGAGAGAAAGAAGCAGCATTTCTTTGAGACAGTGTTAGAACCAGTTATTTTACATCTGATTTGTTCCATGGGGAGGAATGAGTATACATGAAAACCTTATTTGATAGATAATACAAAATCCTCCTGGACAGTGGGGGAGGTGCTATAATGGATAAAGACTTCAGTTAACCCACTTATTGGCTTTGCATGTTTGGACAAGTTGGTCCAATGCCTTGAAAAGTAGCTATTTGCTTAGGTTGGTAGAGACTGAGTAGAAAATGAATGTTGAGGAGGGGGCTTTGCCAACCCCACTCTCCCAAGGACAGCTCCTGCTGTGGACAGAGAGGTAGAGGTGCTTCCTCCGAGGGTACTAGCTACCATGGGCCCAGAATCAGAGCCCATTAGCCGAGGACTGGGCACTGGTGGGAAGGAGAGAACACAGTTTTGAGCCCAACACGCCAGTTCTGTGAGTCCTATGTTCCAGATGCATCTCAAATCCCATTAGTCCCAAGAAGCCTTTCTTGAATCATTCTACTCCCAACACAGTACCTTACAGACACCTCTCTCAAAGCTTTTATCTCACCATGATTTGCCTGGTAAATTCCTAGAAAGCTTTTAGAATTCCTGACCACTGGCCAGGTCACAGGGCAAGTTCCAGCAACTGGAATGTTTCCACAGTCTTCCAAGTTCTGCCAGCCATTTCACTATTCCCTGCCTCCATGTCACCTATTCCTCCATCTGGGCCCCCTGATATTTCCCTCAATCTGTTGTCTTCCTTAGCTAAAATGTAGCACCCTCTCTGCACCAATGCCACAACACCCTAGGCTCCTATTTGTCCTGGGTGCAGCCCATCTGGCCGCTACCTGTCCCTCCCAGCCCGTCTCACCTCACACTCTCCACGCCAGCCACAGCCATATTGGACTTTCATTTTTCAGTCCTTCAAACATGCTGTGCTCTGTATCATTTCTGAGCCTTCATATATACTCTACCTGGAATGTTCTTTCTCCCATCTTCATCTGGATAAATCTCTTCAGGTCTCAATTTAAAATTTACTTCCCTGGGTACCATTTTTACTTTTTTTTCCCCTACCTTTTGTTTGATCTGATTATATTCATTAAAATGTTATTCTTTGTTGAGTCTAATAATAATGAAGACTTGTAAAAAAGAAAATAAAAAGTAAAATTTACTTCCTTGGGGAAGCTTCCCTGGCACTTTAGCCATGGTTAGGTGCCACTATGATTAGACCCCTATCATTACCCTATAAAACAACCACACTTTCTAAAATTTATTTGTCTGTCTTCCCTATTGGACCACAAACCCTTTGAGGGCAAGAACTCTGTCTCCTCAGCTACATTCTCTGTTCTCCAAATAGTACCTGGGACATTAATCAGTATCTGTACAGGAAGGTGAGGTATCTTACAGGAAAGGGAATGTCTCCATTCAGTTCCTAACCATTGGCCCTCAGGCAGAGAGGCACGGTTCAATCATAAAAGGCTTTATAGTCTTGTTTGGGAGACCCAGCTTAGACCCCATGACAGAGTGAGCAACTGACAGGTACCCCAGGAGCCCACAGAGACAGGGAGTGTTAAGGGAAAGCTGAGGAGGGAGAGATCCCAGTGACCTCACAGCTGGAGTCCTCCTCTGGCCCAAGGGACCAGAGGTGGTTTCTGAAAGATGAGGTGTTTGATACTGGGAGGAGCATAGGCTGGGTTATAAAAGGGGCACCTGGAACCTAAGGAAAAGGAAGGTTTCTCTGAAACAGCAGACCATGCCGGCCGGTTTGTACTGCTCTGCAGAGAAACAGGCTGGAGCCAAACAAGGAAGAGCCATTAAAGGGAGGTAATGGGGAGCCTTCGAGGGAGCCACACCAGTGAGGGACTTAAGGAAAGCAGTGTACTGGGACGGGTCATCTGGGAGCATCTCAGGGATAGATCAGGGGGGAGCGGCTGGAGCGGGAAGAGCAGGGAGGAAAGAAGTACTGCCCTAGACCAGGTGCTGGTGGCAGGGGAGGCAAGGCCTGGGGTCACTGCCTAGGAATGAGGGCAAAGGGGCAGACTCAAAGACCATTTTAAAAGGAGAGTTGCCACAGCCGCTACTTCTGACTGAGCACGAGATGCAGAAGGGAGGGGTAGGCAGAGAGGTTGCAGGACTGCCCATCCATGGCTGAAAGACGGTCAGAAATCACAAAGGCAGATTAAGTAACTCTACACATCCAGATTAATGGATAGGAGAAGCTTCAGTGGTTTCTTTTTTTTTTTTAGGACTAAGGAAATAGTGCAAGGCTAGAGGTTAAGACTGCAGAGGTCTCTATAAAAGGATTAGTTGACACCAAAAGATGGGTCACTTGACCTTGAAAAGAGGTAAACAGAGCTTTGAAAAAGGGACAGACTATTAAACCTTAGGAAAGATGGTGCAGTTGAAGTCAAAGGACCTCGGTTCATATCCCAGCTGTGTCACTAACTGGATGGCCTTAGGTAAGTTAATTAACCTCACAGAGTCTAGGTTCCACATCCATAATGTGGGGATAATAATACCTAAGTCATGGGATTTTTGTAGATGACCTCTGGAAAAGCCAAATTCAGCTCCTGGTCTGTACCAGGTGTTCAGCACAGGTAGCTCATGGTGAGGAGTCAGTGCAAGAAGAAAAGGACAGCAGATGGAGATCCAGGATTCTGGAATGTCCCTGAGGCCCAAGGAGGCAAAGTCCTCTGGGTATGTGGATGAGCAGTGTGAGGCATTACAGAAAGGTCAAGTGGAACTGGATTGGCAGGAATTGCATTACTAACTCTTTATGGAGAGTGCCATTTGGAAGACTAGAAAAGGAGCTAGTGAACCTAGTAAGAGAAGCAAGAGAAAGAAGTCCACACAAAGTCACCCCTATCACTCAGGATGTTTTAGCTGCAAAAATATTATCCTACTAACATGGTTTGAGCAATAAAGACATTTAATTAACATACAGGAAGTCTTGTTCTTAGGTGTCAATTCCAGGATTAGCTCAGTGGCTCTGCAATGTCCTCAAGAACCCAGGCTTTTCCCATCCTTTCTCTATGACATCCTAAGCATACTGATTTCTCATCCTCAGACTTACTGCCTTATAGTTGCAAGATGGCTGCTGCAGCTCCAAACATCATATTTAGTGCTGCTCATACAAAACACCATGGCTTTGGAGAGGCCTCAGAATGGGGGGCCTGTTGAATGAAGAGGGCTGCAGCTGGGGCCCTGCTCCCAGGATCTAAATCAGGCCACATGAGCTCTGGGGGTCCCAGGCACTGGGCTGCTCTGGGAACCAGGGAACTGCCTCTGAAATGAGATGGTACACAGGCTGCCAGCCAACCACCCCCAAGCTTACTGAATTTCCTGGCAGGGAAGAATCTCTGGAGCAAGCAGAGGAGGCTGTGTTTTGAAATAAGCAGGAAAGCCTGCAGAGAGGGACCAGGCTGTCAGCTAGAAACCTGCAGCTCCTAGGCTCCTATCGAAGAGACAGGAGGGATGGGAGGAAATGCCTGTCCAAAGTAGCAAGGCAAGCTTGGAGGCCCAGGTCATGGACTACCACGCCTATCAGGGGGATGCTGACCTAACCTACCCTCTGTGCTCCTGAGATAATAATATAAAATTAACAGTTACTGAGCACCAGTTCTGAGCCAGGTGCTAGGGATACAGCAGGGCACAAAACAGACAAAAAGCCCTGCTTTCGGGCTTATAGTCTAACAGAGTGACAAGCAATAAGCAATACAAATAATACAAATACATGGCAAATTAAAAGGTAGTAAATGTGAAGAAGTATATAAAGAAGGGAAGGGAGTAGGGAGTGAAGGCTTGGGGAGGGAAGGCAGTTTGTGATTTTAGGTAGCTTGGCCAAAGACCTCACTAAAGGAAGTGAGCCATGTGGATTCCTGAGGAGGAGGCTAATAAAAAGAAACAGCATGTGCAAAGGCCCTGTGGTAAGAATAGCCTGGCATGTTCAAGACATAGCACAGGGCCAGCGTGGCTGCAACAGGGTGATGGGGAGGGAAGGCACCAGCCATGTGGGGAGAGAGGTCAGAGGAAGGTCAGGGGGAGGTCAGGTCACGCAGGGGCTGGAGGACTGCGGCTTTGGGAGCCCCTGAGGCTTGTGAGCAGAGGAGGGACTTGATCTGCCACATTTTAACAGAGTCACTCTTGTCACTGTGTTAACAAAAGACCAAAGGGAAAGCAGGAGGCCCAACTGTTATTATTATACTTAACCACCATCATCATCATCACCACCAACCAGCAGTTACAGAACCTGCACCAGGCCCAGCACCTCCACTCTCATTCTCCAGGTGAAATCTCACAAGTTGACAGAGAGAGGGCCTTATTTTTCCCATTTTAGAGTTGAGAAAACTGAGGCTTAGCCAAAGTCAGAAAGGCACGTGAAACACCCCTTCTCCAATCTGGCCCCATTACATGTCCAGCCCCATCTCCCATACACTGACTTCTTACCCGGCCCCGTCCTCCAGCCACATGGAGCCACTCTGAACATCCTTTCAGGCCTCTGCGCTTTCTTCAGACACTGTCCTAGCTGCCTGGTCTCCTCCCGCTCCTAACCGCCACGTGGACTCCCACTCATCACTGGAGAGCCGACTCCAGCTCTGCCTCGGGGGAGGCCTCCTGATTGCCTCCAGCACGGTGGCTCATGCCCTTCTCCCAGAACTGCTGGCTTTGCAACAACCCTGCAGCTAGCCTCCCGAGCACCACACAGCACAAGGCCGGGGGCTAAGGCTTCTCTGCCTCCATTTCCCCAACAGTTCTGCAACCAGGTTCGAATCCTGCAGGCACGTATTGGGTTCTCCTAGGATATTTCAACTTTCTCCAGTGTAATTTTATTCTAAATCACATTTCCTTCACACATGTTCATTTAGACACATATACCCCTGACCTGGGTCAGATATATGCAGAACCTTGGGTGATGGCTGCCATCACACTTTAGGAGAATGATCCTTGTCACAGAAGCAGAGGTACATAGTGGAGAGGGAGCCCTGTGTGCTTTAGAATCAGCCAATCCTGTTCTGCCTCTCATGAGCTGTGTGGCTGTGAGAACATATTTAACCGGGGCCTTGTTATTATCACCCGTAAACTAGGGCAAATCCTCTTGCACGGGTTTTATTAGAGTTGGAACTAGTGCAAATGCCACACTTGGCCCTAGGCATGCCTTCTGGAGATGGCATTAGTGCTCCTTGACCACCCCTATCCTTAACCCAGGTCTGTCTCCAGAAGTGTCCTAGACATTAACACTTGACCACCATGCTCTCAGAAGGCCTCATACCCTTTGGGGACTTTTGCAGTGATTCACCCAGAACCCCCTTCTTGTTCCAGGCCCAGTTTTGAGGCAGGCCCTGGTCCCTCACCTTGGAGCCCTGCCATGCGTGGCTTCCTGGCATGTCCCCGCTGCCTGATTATGTCCACATGCTCCCTCCGTCCCTTTCCTCCAATTATCCTGGCTCCATTGCCACAAGGCCTTCCTTCCTGATTGGCCAAGCCAGCCGTACGTTCAGCAGACATCGGGAAATTAAAAAGGAGGGGGGAAGGACTCCTTTGGAAGTAAGGAGGAGGGGAGATTCCACAGCAACAAAACAGGTTGGAACAAAGTCTGAGAGCAGAAACTAGACAAATATCCTGGCTTCTGGTCTTCTGAGGTATTGTAACATGTCAGGGTGGGGAGGACTTGAAAGTCCAACTCTCTCACTTTCCAAATGAGAGGCCCAGAGAGGGCAAGGGACTAGCTCAAAGTCACACAGCAATCGAGGAGGAGTAGGGAGTCTGATCCAGGCTGTAGATTTGCCTATGGCCAGGCTCTTCCTATTGCACCAGGCTTCTGCTCATGCACGGTTGAGTTTGAACTGGACTTGCTGACAGAGCAGAGTATCTTGCTGAAGGCCCTCTGGCTCTGTTTCCCACAAAACATACCAAAACCCTTTCAGCACATAATCCCAAAAGGCCTAGTGCCTGACATCTATTTCCTCAGTACTCTACAAAGAAGTCATTTGTCTGGGTTCTGTGGTGGCTACCAACTCAGCTGATGAAGCTGCATATTCCTGGCTCCTGGGGTGGTTTTCTGATCTTCATCTACTGTCACTACTGCCAGGGGCTGCAAGTACTTGAAACTTAAATGGTGTGATGCATTTAGGGCAGGGAAGCTGGGTTATGCTCAGCCCCACAGAAACAGAATCACAAGGCTCCAGGGTGGCCATGTGGCTCAAGGACTTCCCCAGGAGTCCCCTCAGTAGGCATTATTAACAAATTCCCAGCCACGCTGGGAACTACCAACTCAGTGAAGAGATCCCTTCCTCCACATCCTTACATCCACTGAAGAACAGGGCACTCACTATCTGACAAGTCACAAATGTTTAGCAGTAAGAGCACAGGCCATGCTAGCTTCCCAGGTCTAGTCAGCCTTCTGGGGCAATACAAGTCAAACGTCTCTTCTTCCTCAGGAACAATGATCAGGTCCTATCTAAACACACCATTCGGACCTCTGGCCTCCCAGTTGCTGTCCTTGGCCTGGAGGCTCCCAGTGTCCACCTGGCCCTGACCAGTAAGAAATTCTCCTTGTCCAGCACATGGGGCAGCAGATGTGGGTCACTGCTCCTCCTCCTGCCCCCCACACCCCACCTTGTGACTATGTGATTGTCTGGCCACCCAACCCACTTATAGTGTGCCAGACACAGGATCAAAAATGAAGCCACTGGACAGAACCTTGGCACTCATCTAGTTCAACCCTCCCATCTTACCCTCAGGACAAGGTTTCCAAGACCCAGAGAAAGAAAGTGACTCATCCCAGGTCACTCAACCAAACTGGCTCAGTTTGCCCAGCCAGAAACCCCCAATGCAGCCCACAGAAGTTGGGGGTGCTGACAACAGTGTAGCTGACACGAGGACTCCTTGGGACCCCAGAATTGCTGCAATGCCAGTCACTGGAATTTGGCAACCCTCCCAGCATCCCTGGCCCTGGCTCCCAATCAAACTGCTCCCTGATGTGTAGGAAGCCCTGGGGCCCTCTGTGCCTGCCACCCACACACAGAGTATGGGGGCTACAGGGACCGACAGCTCACATCTTCCTCTGGGTTATTTATACAGTGTTTTTGGGTGAGGCAGGCACAAAACTGCCCATTGCCAGCAGAGACTGTTCCCTGGGAAATGCTGTAAGCATTCCTGAGCTCTGGAATCCCACCCTGACCCTTAATAGCTCCTCATGGAAAAGTTGAGGCAGGAAGCAGGGACCAGCAGGTGTCTGGGGGACTGTCGTGATGCTCCCACTAGTGGTCTGAGCCCCAAGCAGGAACATGCACCCTGGCAGGCTAACCTTGTGGGGACGCCAAGCAGGAAAAGGAGGGCATCCTCCCAGCATAGACCCTCTGCCCCTTCCTGGCCAGGGCTACTCCCGCTGAACCAGACAGACAGACAGGCCCAAGAAGACAGCTCACACCCCTGTTCCCTCAGGCGCTGGCTGCTCCCACCTCCATTCCTGTGTGGTCTGCTCTCCACCTCCACCAACAGACTGGCTATTTATATCTCTCTGGAAAGGGAGCTGGAGCCTCTAAGCTTCTCCCTGCTTCCTGCTCCTGGCAGCACTCTAATTACTTCCTCAGCTGGGTGCTGCCTGCCACGGGCACCCTGGCTGGGGCCACCATAAACAACTGCCCCTGTACACCAGCTTCCCATGGAGGCTGGCCCAGATGCCCCCGCAGGGAGTGTGACTGCCCAGGGCCTGGCCCCCAAGAAGTTGCACATCCTTTTGTGAGCCTGAACTGAGGGCACAGCAGGGTCTTGGGAACCCACCCTTTCCTCTGCAGCCTCAGCCACAATTGTGGAGGGGCTGCTTGTCTGTTGAGCAAACCTACTGTCTACTCCTCACGCCCTTGCAGGAGAAGGCGGGGAGGCAGATGAATAAGCCGCTGTCCGCCCTCAAGGGAGGCAGACACATAAACAACTCATTATGCAACAAGGAGGAATGAAGTAAGTGCTAAATTAAGGTACAAGCTGTGCACTGGGCCTTCAGGCCTTTAATTCTTCCCTACACTTTTTTCACCCACCCATCCCAACCCCTCCCCCATGGTAAATTTACTATTTTTTTTCTAATAAGAAATTCATATTCATTTTTTTTAATGCGTAAATGCAGATAACAAAAGGGAAATTATAATATATTCATTATACAGCCACCCAAGGACAACCTTGTCCATACCTGAGGCCCAGACTTCTTTTAAACATGACAAGTTCAGTCTCCAAGACAGTCAGTGGAACAATCGAAATTCACAAGAAATGGACAGAAAGATTTCAGAGCAAGATAATATGGGTAATATTACATGTTTATGTAAAAAAATTCAAAAACGATATAAATGCCTGGAAAATGTTTGGAAAGATACAGACCAAAGGGTTAACACTGGTCAGCCACAGGGAAAGGAGTAAGATGTGGTGGGGGAACAGATAAAAGATACTTTTTTCTTCCAGAAATTTATTTACAATAAGCATGTATTTATAATATAATTTTTAAAATTACTTTAAAACTTAACGAAATTGCTCAATAAATAATTTCTAAATGTTCTATGGTGGTATATTATCTTTGCACTCAGAATAACAATCTTAAAACTAAAGGGAGGTCAGCCACTATGGAAAAATAGTTTAGCAGTTTCTCAAAAATTAAACAATTAGAAAAGATATGCTTCAAATTTCAAAATATCAAAACACCACTATGTTTATCGTAGCATGATTTATAATAGCCAAGCTATGGCAGCAACCTAAATGTCCATTAATAGATGAATGGATAAAGAAGCTTGGTATGTGTATACAATAGAATATTACTCAGCCATAAAAAAGAATGAAATCTTGTCATTTGGGACAGCATGGATGGACCTAGAGGGTATTATGCTAAGTCAAATAAGTGAGACAAAGACAAATACTATATGATTCCACTTATATGTGGAATCTAAAGTCAAAACAAACAAAACAGAAATAGACTCATAAACATAGACATGTTGGTTACATGGAAGGAGAATGGGTGAAATAGGTGAAGGGAATTAAGAGATACAAACTTCAACTTATAAAATGAATTAGTCACAGGGATGGAAGTACAGCATAGGGAATATAGCCAATAATATTATAATATCTTTGTATGGTGAGAGATGGTAACTACACTTACAATGGTGATCATTTCATAATGTGTATAATTGTCAAATCACTATTTTGTACATTTGAAACCAATATAATATTGTATATCAACTATACTTCAATAAAAAACATTTTTAAGCTAAACATAGAGTTATCATATGACCCAGAAATTCTGAAAATACGTACTCAAGAAGATACTTGTTCACAGATGTCCATACAGCTCTACCCACAATAGCCAGAAGGTGGAAACAACCCAAATGTGCATCAATGAATGGATGGATAAACAAATAGTGGTATAGAATACAATAGAATATTATTTGGCCATAAAAAGAGATCAAGTACTGATTCATGCTACAACTTTAATAAACTTTGAAAATATTATATTGAATAAAACAGTCAGACACAAAAGGTCACACATATTGTATGATTCTTAATATATGAAATGACTAGACTAGACAAATCCATAGGGAGGAAAGGCTGATTAGCGGTTGCCAGGGGATGGTGAAGGGAGGGAATATGAGGTGATATTTAATAGGTACAGGTGTTTCTCTGGGATGATGAAAAAGTTTTGAAACTAAAGAAAGGTAGAGGTTGTACAACATTGTGAATATAATAAATGCCACTGAATCGGACATTTTTAAATGGTTGTTTTGTGAATTTTGCCACAATTTTTTTAAAAAGACCAGTGAAAATAAAATACCCAGGAATGAACCTAACTGAGGAAGTGAAAGACCTATACTCTGGAAACTACAAGACACTCATGAGAGAAATTAAAGAAGATACCAATAAATGGAAACACATCCCATACTCATGGATAGGGAGAATTAATATTGTCAAAATGGCCATCCTGCCTAAAGATATCTACAGATTCAATGCAATCCCTATCAAAATACCAACAGCATTCTTTAACGAACTAGACAAAAAGTTCTAAAATTCGTATGGAACCATAAAAGACCCCAAATAGCCAAAGCAATCCTGAGAAGGAAGAATAAAGCTGGTAGGATTACGCTCTCTGACTTCAAACTCTACTACAAAGCCACAGTGATCAAGACAATTTGGTATTGGCACAAGAACAGACCCATAGACCAATGGAACAGACTACAGAGCCCCAGTATAAACCCAAGTATATATGGTCAATTACTATATGATAAAGGAGCCATGGATATAAAATGGAGAAATGACAGCCTCTTCAACAGCTGGTGTTGGCAAAACTGGACAGCTACATGCAAGAGAATGAAACTGGATTATTGTCTAACCCCATACACAAAAGTAAACTCGAAATAGATCAAAGACCTGAATGTTAAGTCATGAAACCATAAAACTCTAAGAAGATAACATAGACAAAAATCTCTTGAATATAAACATGAGCAACTTTTTCCTGAACACATCTCCTCGGGCAAGGGAAACAAAATCAAAAATGAACAGGGGACTACATCATGCTAAAAAGCTTCTGTACAGCAAAGGACACCATCAGAAGAACACAAAGGCATCCTACAGTATGGGAGAATATATTTGTAAATGACATATCTGACAAGGAGTTAACATCCAAAATACATAAAGAACTCATATGCCTCAATACCCAAAAAGCAAATAACCCTATTAAAAAATGGGTGAAGGATCTGAACAGACACTTCTCCAAAGAAGAAATTCAGATGGCCAACAGGCACATGAAAAGATGCTCCACATTGCTAATTTCAGGGAAATGCAAATTGAAACCACAATGAGATACCACCTCACACCAGTTAGGATGGCTAACAAAAAAGATTAGGAACAACAAATGTTGGCAAGGATGTGGAGAAAGGGGAACCCTCCTACACTACTGGTGAGAATGTAAACTAGTTCAACCATTGTGGAAAGCAGTAAGGAGGTTCCTCAAAAAACTAAAAATAGAAATATCATTTGACACAGGAATTCCACTCCTAGGAATTGACACAGAAATTCCACTCCTAGGAAGAATGCAGGAGCCCAGTTTGAAAAATACATATGCACCCTTTTGTTTATCACAGCACTATTTACAATAGCCAAGAAATGGAAGCAACCTAAGAGTCCATCAGTAGATGAATGGATAAAGAAGATGTGGTACATATACACAATGGAATATTATTCAGCCATAAGAAGAAAACAAATCCTACCATTTGCAACAACATGGATGGAGCTAGAGGGTATTATGCTCAGTGAAATAAGCCAGGCGGAGAAAGACAAGTACCAAATGATTTCACTCATCTGTGGAATATAAGAACAAAGAAAACACTGAAGGAACAAAAAGCAGCAGACTCACAGAACCCAAGAATGGACTAACAGTTACCAAAGGGAAAGGGACTGGAGAGGGTGGGTGGGAAGGGAGGGAGAAGGGGAATAAGGAGCATTACGATTAGCACACATAACACGGGGATGGGGGGCACGGGGAAGGCTGTATAGCACAGAGAAGACAAGTAGTGACTCTATAGCATCTTACTAAGCTGATGGACAGTGACTGTAATGAGGTATGTGGTGGGGACTTCATAATGGGGGGAATCTAGTAAACACAATGTTGCTCAAAAAAAAATAAAAGCTTTTGTGCATCGAAAAAAAAAAAGCCAGTGAAACACTAAAAACCTTAGTCTCACTTGGCCTTCATGCCTTCCTCACCCTAGTCCCTACCCCTCACCACCATCACTGCCTTCGAGGGTCAGGAAGGAGAATCCAGAGCAAGGCAGAACCATGGGTTCCAAGGCGGCCAGGAAAAAGCAGAAGAGGGTCTGAAGGGAAAGCAAATCTCACTGGGTGAGATAGGAAGAGTAGGGGCAGAGAGGGGGCCCAGCAGCAACTCTGTGTCCTATGTCAGCATTTGTTAAGGACTGCCTCACTCTCATGGAACCTTAGGAAGAGAGAGCACTATCACCCCACTCTTTAGATGAGAAAATCAAGGCTCTGTATGACTCAGGGGCAGGGCTGAGAACTCCTGACTCCAAGGACCAGGCACCGTGAAGGGCAGTCAGGGGGAGCTGGAGCAGCCCCCAGGGCTCCCTCCAGCCGGCAGACCCCACTCCTCACCTGCTCACCCTGGCTGGTAAAGAGGAAAAGGCTCAAAAGGATTTAGCATAATAACTGTCTTACTTTTCTTCTTCGTCAAGCATCTTCTGGCATTACCAGAGTTTCTGGGGCCCAGAGGACTGAGGCTCCATCTGGGCCCATCTCTCCTCCTGTAGCTGAGAAAAGCCCCTTGTTACCATAGGTTCCACTGAACTTGCCGGGTCTAAGACGCATTGGTCCAGACACTATTGTACTGATGTTTCTGGGCCCCAGCTACTCGGGCCAGCCCTACCCTGCCCCCCTCAGAGCCACTGTCTGATATTTCCTTTTTTTTCCCTTGAGAGCCAAATAGTTTAATCCATCTGCCTGGCTGTTTATAAGGATTCAGATAGTCCCATTCCTAATAATTAAGGTCCAATGGTACCTGTGCCAGGTCTTACAGTCTATGAAGCATTTTCCCAGATATTACCTCACTTAGTTCTTAGCAAAACCCAATGAGGTAAAGATTGCTGTTTCCTATAGATTAGATACAGATATATAGATATAAATCACCCAGGTAATATTCTTTGTCCTGAAATCTACTTTGTCTGATATTAATACAGCCAGTCTAAAAAACAAGATGTAGTATGTACATACAATGGAATAGTACTCAGCCCTATAAAAGAAAGAAGTCTTGCCATTTGTGACCATATGGATGGACCAAGAGGGTATTAGGCTAAGTGAAATTAGTCAGAGAAAGACAAATATCTTAAGATTTCACTTATATGTGGAATCTAAAAACCAAAACAAATGAAGAAGTAAAACAGAAAGGCTCATAAACACAGAAAACAAATTGGTTGCTGCCATAGGGGAGGGGGATGGAGGTACGAGTGAAAGAGGTAAAGGGGGAAAGAAATGTTTGATACCTTCATCTGGACAGTGATTACATGAGTGTACACATATGTTAAAATTCATCAATCTGTACACTAAAATATGTGCATTTTATTGTACCTCAATAATAAATAAATAAATAAATAAAGTCACTTCAGCTCTCTCTTGACTAGTGTTAACATGGTATATCTTCTTCCTTCCTTTTACTTTAAACACAATTGTGACTTTACATTTAAACTGTGTTTTTTTTGGTGGCAGTCAACAAAATGAAAAGGCAACCCATGGAATGGGAGAAAATATTTGCAAACCATGTATCTGATAAGGGGTCAATATCCAAAACAAAAACTCTAAATTATATTAACCATTACATTTAATATGGTTATTGATATTGTTGAGCTCAAGTTTATCATCTTACTATTTTCTATTTGTTCCATCTGTTTTTTATTCCCTTTTCTCATCTTGTTTTGAACTGAGCAATTTTGATGATTCTGTTTTATCTCCTTCATTGGCTTATTAGCTCTATCCCTTTGCAATTTGGATGGTTGCTTTATTGTGTATAAAACTCATCTTGGCTTTATCACAGTCTGCCTGTAGATGACATGGTAGCAGGTCACATTGAGTGCAAGCGCCTTACATTAGCATGCTTGCAGTTCTCCGCTCCTGGCCTTAGCCCTCCACCCCATCCCTATGCCAGGACCTAGAAACTCTCACAAGGCAGTAAGTGGAGATCATCACTGAGCACTCCGGGGTCCCTGAACTTTGTGACCTAATATCCAGTGTCCTGAAAACCATTGTTTCAACTATTTGTTCTGCTTGTTTTTAATTGTTTCAGATGAAAAGGTAAATCCAGTCCCTGTTACTCCATCTTGAATGGAAGCAGAAGTCCCCACTATGTATATGAGGACAGCAAGACTCAGGAGCTAAGCCCCTTGCCAAAGGTGAGGTAGCCTGTAAGCAGCCAGGCAGGACTCCAACCAGCTGTCCCTGCACTGGACCTGGTACTCTTTTCTCTCTCCACTGCTCCTGCACAAACCACCCTGAGAAGGCAGAAAGTGCTGGCAGCAGCACAGAGTGGACTTCTGCCACCACTGCAAAAAGCTGCTCAAAGCATTGTCACCGGTTTGGAAGCCCCTGCAACAATTATTTTGCATAAGGTTACAAATTAAATAGCAAGTTTTGGCATCTTCCAAGGCTCACTTTAAATGCTCCCCCACATCTTCAGAAGCCCCCGAGGCATGGTCCTGTGGTATTAGCTGTCTGTTTGCCAGGAGGCAAGGGTCTACAAGGATGCTGGGACCAGCTCCCCAGAAAGTGACAGAGGAATCCACAGTATGATGTGACTGAATAAATAGATTCCACCATTTCCTTCCATGAGATTTTTTGGTTGAATCCAGTGACCCAATTGTTGGAATCACAGCAAGTCTGGTGTGTGTGTGTGTGTGTGTGTGTGTGTGTGTGTGTGTTGATTTGGAGACAAAGAGAGGCGTCCCCTCTTTTTATCATACTATTCATCTCGTTTTAGGTCCAGGGACCTATTTAGCTTAAAGGAGAAAGAGAGAATAATACCTCCTCTTAAAGTCACTGGGAGCAGCTGGTCCAGTCCTGACTCTGATGAGAATCTGATGGGATTTGAGAAACTAGAATAGCCTTTACTCCCTCCACCCTCTGTTCTGTAGGCAGAAAGGAGCTAGGGGCTCAGTTCTTTCCCATGCCCTCTCCTCCAGCAGCTGACCCCAGAAATGTTTCATTTGAGACATTAGTCTGAAAGCAACAGTGTGGACTTTCATTCCTACCCGCTGCTTGTCACATGTCAATTTCACTTAAGGCTCAGCCATTGCACAGCAGTGTCATTAATACGGCCAAGACTCAGGCACGTCATCAGAGTCATCATACTGAGCCTGGAACATCCACATCCCAGGGCTGGTTGAAGGGGAAAGTAGTCCAGGGGCCCCTGCCCTGCCCCCAACTCAGAAAAGCATCTTCTCTTTGAACAGAACACCAAATCCTCCTCCTTCCCTGCGTGGTGCCGTGGACCTAGCCCCAGGCCAGGGCTCAGCAACTGTCAGGCCACTTGTCTGACCAGCTGAAGGGGAGACAAGGTGGCCCTTACCTGCTAGCCAGCCACCGATCTCCCCCTGGAGTTGGCCCCCTGCCCAGGTAACAGTTAAAAGGTCCTGGGGAATGACAGAGTTTGGCAAAAGAAAGCATGACCTTTCCTCCAGGTGCAGGGGTGGGAGCAGGAAGGCTGGGGAGGAGGTTTCTCATGCCCTTAGCCTGGTCAGGGCCTCAGCTGTGCCCAGGAGGTAGGTGTTCAGAACAAGGCTCCATCAGCAGAGCTAGAAGGTACAGTGGGGGCCCCAGCCCTACCCGAGAAAACATGATGAGTCCGACCCCCCTGCCCTCTAAGTCCCAGCCTCCCCGTCTTTGTGGCTTGCAAATGTGAGTGACGTCAACAATTACCTGGGGAACTCCCCTCCAGATTCTGCTGCACTACATCTGTGCCCACAGGTGACTATAATCCAGGTGGTCCATACTTTGAGAACCATTTCCATGGGCCTTGGTGCTGTCACCTCAGCCTCGTCGCCTCTCACTTGTTTCCCAACCCCCAGCACATGCTGTAAATCTGCTCTCAGGAAAGGGTCTGATAAACTCACTCACCCTGAGGAGTAGGCGTCTGAGACTTGGGGAGGGGCTCACTCGCTCTATCGGGTGATCCAGACCCTCTGCCCTCCTGTGAAACCTGCATTAACTACTCTCATCCAAATCAGCTTAAATGTCCACAGCGGCCAGGCAGGTAGGCCGTGAGTGAGAGGGACCAGGCGTGATGCCACAGGGAGTGGGGACTGCAGCAAACTGCAGTGAACATGTCCGTCTGGGAAGGCAGGGAGGGCAGCAGCCACTTCTCAGCCCCACCAGCTGCTGCCATGCAGGAATGCAGACGAAGGTTGCCAAATCTTCTTTTTATGCAGAGAAGCCAGAAGTTGGATTTGTATGGGCAGTTCAAATTTTTAAACTATAGGGGTCAAAGCCGGCATAGCTGAGGACCAAGCCTGGATGCAAGTGGCCATCGTGTGCAGGCTGGGGACGGTGGGGGGCCACTGTCTCGGGTTGAGAGACCTCATGTCCCTCCTTCCACCTAGGCGCCCAGCACCTCCAGAGGTTCCCAGTAATTGCTGCTATGTGAGCAAATAAGTGAACATACAGTGTGGCAAGCAGGCAAAAGGGGACTTCCAGCCCCACCACACCTAAGGTGAGCCTTGTCTGTCAGCCTCGCTCCCAGCCCCCGGCTAACGCCTACCTCGCCCACACCTGATAACCACCCCTTTTGGCATTCCTGGATGTCCTGTGAGCATCCCCTGTGGGGCAGACCTCTCCTGGGTCTCCAGCGTTACGCACTCCACTCCCACCCTGAAGCCCCTTGGCCTCTCCTGCCACTGACCAGGACCTGGACCCAGCCCTCCAGGCTCTGTTTCTAGAACCCCACCCCCCAGCTTGTCCTCACTCAGGCCACTGCTCAGAAACCTTTGCTCGGGGCACTCAGCCCACAGCCCAGCCCCTCTGAGCTCAGCCTGAACCAGCCCAAACCAGCAACGCCTCCCGGCTGCCCTGGGAGGGGAAGGAAGGGGAACGGGCGCAGCTGCACACTGCTGCAGGCCTTCCTGTGTCCCAGGACACCCCGACAAGCATGCCCGAGCGCTCTGCCCATCTCACGGGACAGAAGCAGACTATCATGGGTGATGTGCCTGAAGGGAGGCGCTCTGCCCGTCAGGAAGAGCGGGTGATAGGCTGCCTAAAATCAATCAAAGAAAAATAGAAATGAAGGTGCAGAGGGAACGATGTGATGTACAGGATGTGTAATGTCACTTCATATGAAGTTCAAGAACAGTTCCTGAATGATGTGAGGACTAGCTGGGTTCACGGGGTGGCGGGCGGGGTAGGGGACATGTGGGGCACTGGCGGGGAGGGGGCGAGGAAGCCTTGGAGCGATGGAAATGTTCTGTATCTTGATCCAGTACTCACACAGGTGAGGTGCATACATATGGGAAAATACATAAGCTACAGTACGTTTAAAGAATGATGGATTTTAGTGTACATAAATTTTACCTTAACAACAAAAGAAAAAGACAGCAATGGAAGAAAAGAAGGGAAAGGCTTCTCACAGATACCCACAAATCAAGATGCTGGAGACCTGCGACCAGCTCTTTGGGAAAGCTTAAAAAGAGGCAAAAAGGCCAATGAGGTGTAAGAACCTTGCTCCTAAATGAGCCATGGAACTGATTTCTAACAGTCAGCCAGCAGATGGCCAAGTTCAGGTGCAAACACATAATTGAAAACGGGCTCATGGAAGAAGCCTTGAAGGCAAGGAGTGGCTGTGGCGCCTGACAGCACTGCAGCCTTCTCCCCTCACAGTTCTCGGGCCCCAGGCCTCTCAGCCCATCCTCACGGCAACCCTGGGGGTGGCTATAAAGTCTCCTTTTGGAGACACATGAACAGATGCTCAGGGAACTTCCAGGACCCGCCCAAGGTCACACTGGTCATCCCAGGACTCAAATCTTGGCATCGGGCCACCAGGTCTGTACCTTTGCTTGTGCCTGCAGAAAAAAACATGTCTCTCTTAGGGAAAGCAATACTGACCTGTGGAATTCTTTGTCTGTAACAATAGCCAATTACTAGGACAGTCATTTTACCCTAACTTGGTTTGGGAATGATTTTGTGTGGGAGCTAATGGTCAGCCTTTTCTTCAGAAAAATCTTTGTTCTCAAGAGTCAGCAGGCTTTGGGACACACTGAAGGGAGGACTATCTCCATCTTACGCAGCCGTATCCTACAGAGATGGCAGGAAGTGCAACGCTAAGGGATTTGTGGCAAGAGGACATCTCTTCCCTTTGACAGATTTCATAACAAACCCCAAAGAGGGCATCAATAGCTACAAAGAAGGGTGTGACAAAGCAGAAGGGTGCTACCCTGTCTCTAGAACCCGAGTTCTCTTCAGCAGGCATGGGGTGGGCCCAACGACCTGAACCAGTAGTTTGATGGTAACACAGGAAATCAGAAAGAATGCGGACACTTTTAGTGCCTATCCTAAAGCCATCTCCCCCTCCTCTTCACTACAGACCATGGTTTTAATCTAGCTCCAGAAGAATCATGACTGGGCTATGCCAACACAGTAACCTCATGTGTTTTCCCAGATTCTCACTTTCCCAGTTACCCTTGTAGTCAGGATACAGTCCTAGTCAAATAAGACATGAAGACAGCTAAAAGGCTTCTTGCTTCCTGATTAAAAAGATAGACACTGAATGGAAGAAACTACCCCTCTTCCTGTCTTAAATGTGGTTTGTGAGGGTGTGATGGCAGCTCTGTGGCAGCCATCTTGCCATCAAAAGGTAGTAAACTTACAAAAAGCAAGCACTGTTACCATGGCTGAGGAAAGAGGTCAAAAGAGTCTGGGTCCTTGTTGACGTTTTTGATCTGTTCATCAATTCTGGATCAGACTTTTACTGAGATAATTCAGTGTTATGATAGTTTAAGCCACTGTCTATTTAGGTTTTCTGTTACATATATCCTACCTGACACAAAGGGCAGAGGAAGATACACACACACTGCTGGATTCAACTTACATGCATGGGCCCAAATAAGAAGCAGGGGCAGGCCGGTCGAGGGCAGCAGGTGGCAAAGCTCAGTGGCATCACCAGGCCAACAAATGATTTCTCAGCATTTCCAGGGCTCTCTGGCCCACTAACAGAGGCCTGAACCTGCTCCTCTGGCCCACCGCTTTGATGTTGTTCCAGGTGTCTCTGATCAGTGATCACCCAAAGCTAGCACAAAAAGAACTGTTGCCCTTCACAGCCACAGGGACCTGGTGTTTTGACATGCTGTAAACTTGGGCAGAGGAGATAAGCTAACCTGCTGGGCAATGAGATCTCTTTTCAATTTTGCCTAATACTGAAAAATACCTGGTCATTGCAATTGCGTGCAATTGCAGTCCAGGCATTAATGAATGGGGCAGCTACAGAAGCTCTTTCTACTCTTTCCTGATGCTAAGTTATTATAAACTTTTTATATTATAATGACCTGTTCAAGTCAGAAAGTAAACTGCAAAATCCACATGAATTAAAGATCAGACACAAGGCGTCGGATACATTTCTCACTGTGGCAGGCTCGAACTGTGTTCACACTCCTCTGTTGTCAGGGGTGCTCGGGGGAGAAATTGGAGACTCTTAGAGCCTGTGAGTCAATTTATCAGCAGGGAGGTTTTATCCTCAGAGCATCCAACTGTGGTAGGTCAGAAGGGATACCTCAAGCCCTATAAGATAAGGGAGTCTCCTAACGCATGGCCAGAAAAAGCCATGAGTCTGTGGACCTCAGGATCTATATGAAGGGGGAAATCGGGGCTCAGGGGTAGAGCTGGGCCTGAAATCTAGGACCACATAGAACAAGGCCATACCACAAGCAAAAAGAAACAGAAACACTCCTGAAAGATCTGCTTTGCCAGCGAGTTTCTTCACAGACACCTGCCGTGGGTGTGCCCAGACCTGCAGAGGGAGAAAAGCGCCCCAGCTTGTTAAAGATAGACGGCAGGAGTGCAGCTGCAACCAGGGTTTGCACAGCGGCCCGTGCCCCACGGATAACCGTCCAGCAGCTTTCACTTGAGAGGCTGCCATGTGCCACCCACCCTGCTAAAAGTCCTTCCAAAGCCTCATGGAGCCCCATGATTTAGGCCCCATTATCATCCCCACGTTCACAGATGAGAAACTGAGGCCAAGAGAAGTTCAATCAGATTCCCAAAGGCTCAGTTCTGGTAAGTGGTAGAGGCAGGTTTCAAAGCCAAGCTCTGAATCACTTCTAAAACCTCAAGTCCACCTTCCCCAGAACCCTCCCCCACCCCTCCTTCTCCGTCACCCTCCCCAGCACCCTCCTCCTTCACCATCACCCTGCCCCCCACCCTCCTCCTTCTCCATGAGCATTTCCCTCCTTCGGCAGCTCCCACAAACCCTTCTCTCCCACCATGTCCGCCCTGCCAGTGTGGTTGGCCCTGAGTTCTTGGCTGCTGCTCTGTGGTGACCTAATGCTACCCATTATGTGCTCCTTACCGCCCCACCAGCACTGTAAACTCTGTAGGGCCCATGACAACAGGAATGCTGTCCCCTGCAAGTAACAGAATGCCCAGCTAAAAGTAGCTCCCATAATAAAGACACTTACTATCTCAGAAAACTGGAAGCGGGAGGCAGGGGTTGACCAATTATGCTAATTTACTGGCTCTAGAAAAGCAGAGCGTGGGGTCAGCTTCCCTGGCATTCTTTTGGCTTTACCCGACATGGTCGTAAGCGGCCCGCAGCAGTGACGAAGGCCTGTGCTCACACAATAGCATCCAAAGGCAGGAAGGAACAGTCTTGGGAACTGTTAAAAAGTTCCCAGGTGCTTTCCTGTGATACTGTAATTATATAATAAAAAATACATATTTGGTCTTTGTTTCTGGCACAGAGCTCATAAAACCCTTGGGATTTCCTAAGTGATGAGAGCCACAAAGGTGAAAGGAACATCTTTTGTTATCCATAACAAGGCCCTTTCACCCACACCTGAGTTTATGTTAATAAGGTGATTTTTGGAAAGCCCCTAGATAACCCACCCAGGATGGGGGACTGGCTGGCAGGGGAAGCAGCCATGTGATCAGAGGGATGGGACTTTGATTCCTACCACTCACCCTCCTGGGAGGGGGCCAAGTTGGAGATCAATTCAATCACCAGTGGCTGATGATTTAATCAATTGTGCCTCTGTGATGAAGCCTCTGCTAAAAAAAGAAAAAGAGAGAAAAAAAGCCCTAACAGAAGGGGTTCAGAGAGCACCCAGCTTGGCGAACACATAGAGGGCTGGGAGGGCCGTGCACCAGGAAAGGGCCCCTTCCCCCACACCTCACCCTATGCATTTACATCCGGCTGTTTCTGAGTTGTAGCCTTTTTTAACAAACTGGTACTCTAGTAAGGAAACCCCGAGTTCTGTGAACCATTTTAGCAAATTAACTGGACCCAAGGAGGGGTTCATGGGAACCTCCAATGTACTGTGAGTTAGGAGCACAGATAACAACCAGGACTTACAACTGGTGTCTGCAGGGGGTTGGGGACAGTCTTATGGGATTGAGCCCTGAACCTGTGGACTATGATGCCAACTCCAGGTAGACAGTGTCAGAACTGAGCCGAACTGTGGGACACGCTGCTGGCATCAGAGAACTGCTTGTGCTACCAGTAAAGCCCACATATTTGGCAACCACAAGTGTCAGAAGTGAAGTATTCAGAATGGAGAGGAGAAACACACAGGCACTTGACATGTCCAGAGGCACTGTTCCACATCGCTCAGGCCAGCACTGCAACACATGCCGAGACCCAAGGCATCCCGTAGCAAGAGGACTGGACTCTCTTGACAGGCTTAGACGCAGTCCTGAGTGCACATGAGAATCACCTGGGGGCCCCCACGCACCCCTTGGAAGTGTCTGGTTTAATTGCTCTGGGGTGCCTCTCCTCAGTATAGCTTTAAAACCTCCTTAGGTAATGCTAATGTGCAATCAGGGGCGAAAATGACTGGTTTGGGCTAACGAACATTTGGCCTTTGTTGCTGGTGAAAGGGTCATGAAGCACATGGCTACCTAATACCTGAACCAAATCTGAGCCATCTGCAAGGAAAAGGCTTTGGCTGTGAGTGGACAGCCGTAGGATCTGACACAGGGGCCCTCTCGTCTTGGGCATGGGACAGGTGCTCGGCACACATTATGGAGTGGTATTGAATGGTACCAGTCACTCCCAAGGATGGTTTGAAACTTCCGCACTCCCAACAACTGCAATTTCAGTTAGCTTATAGTATTTCAAGTTTGGTAATGTATTTCCTTTGATATATATATATGTGTATATATATGTAATTTCATATCAGCTGGGAGCAGTGTCAAGCTCTAAAAATAATATCAACAATTATATTAACAAAGGTGTCTTTTGGTTGCTTACTATGTGCCTGCCAGGCCGTGGTAAGCAACAGAGGTTCTGATATATACATTGATTATTATATGGGAAGGCAGTATTTGGCATAATGGGGTCATATCCCAGCTCTACCACTTAATATTGTGTAAACTAAGTAGGTCCTTAACTTCTCTAAGCCTTGGTTGCTCCATCTGTAAAATGGGGATCATAATAGAGCTCTGGCTTTGGTGTTCTAGCAATCTTGAGTTCAAATCCCAGCTCCAGCACAAACTATCATGTAACCCTAGGAAAATCTCTTCTTTTCGGGCCTAAATTTCCTCAGCTGTAAAATGAAGATAAAGACAAACGTATCAGGATATTGGGATGATTAAATAAAGATACATAGAAAATACACAGCACAGTGTATCATTCAAGACAGCACCCAGGAGGGCAAAGCGTCAGGAGATCACACTAGATAAAGACTGGTCAAAAAACCCAAGGATCCTGATATGACAGCAGCTGTCAGCTCTCTGAAGGGCCACCATCTGGAAGAAACATTAGGCTTGCTTGGTGTGACTCCAGAGGGCAAAACCAGAGCCACAGACTGGAAATCTTAGCGAAGGAGATGCAGTATTAAGTAAGAGTCACCCTCTCCACCAGGAACAACAGCCTCTGGGCAGTGACTCTGGAAAGCTAGATTCCATCAAGCAGAGGCCAGAGCCAAGATGCCATTATCTCTGGGTGGCAAATACATTAAATGCAATCAAGGAAACATAGCCCCAGCTCCCCAGAATGCTAAGGAGCTTCTCTCTTCTACAGCAGTCCCAAACTTGTACATGCATAAGAACCACTTGGGGGGCATGTCCAAAAAGCTGACTTCAGTCCCCACTCCTGGAGATTCATAGTCAGTAGATCTGAGGCGGGGTCTGTATTCTCAACCAAATGATGCAGGCTCACAAGGTTCATGGACAAACTGGGACACCAGGCCTTCACTTCCACCAGCTGCTGTTTCAGAGGCCCCTGTGTCAGGGCTGAGTCCACAGTTAGAAGCACTGAATACAAAGAACCTCTTTGGCTCAGAAAGACAGGCCCAGGGAATCGACCCCACCCTAGAAGGTAGCCAGAAAGAGAACAAAGCGGGTGCTAATGAATTCTGGTCCTAAATCAGGAGGTGTGGCACGCAGGCACCTAGGGAGGAGAGAAGTTATTCAATGTGATCACTGGAAAAGTCAGGGATGAGACAGCAGACAGGATGCTCTGCAGCAGGCACCTGCACAGCCTGCCTTTGGGCAGAGACCTGGAGGCCATGAGCCAGTCCACAGGGAACTAGTGACAGGGTCCAACTATAGGGGGCGCCACTCACCTTGAAGTCTTTGTGAATGGCAGCCCTTAGAGTTGCTCACTGCTGGGGTCCCTGAAAGTGAGGCTGCAAATGCATAGTCCAAAGCATCTCCACAGCATCAGAGTCCCTCAGGGTCGGGCCAGCCCACCTCGGAGGCCTTTTTCCCTGGCAGCTGCTCCTGGAGCTGATTTATTTGCAAAAAAAAAAAAAAACAGGAAGTCTGTGGGGAAACTGCACTCTCAAAGCATCCTGGGCTCTAGCCATGTGGTTTTCCCAATGTGAACTCACCAACTCTCACTTACTTCACACATGTACACCATCCCCCGACCCTACCCCTGTGTGCCTTGGCAAATCCCACTTGGCATGAAGACTCCAGCAAAGGTCTCATCACGTGAAGCCTTTCTCAGCCCTCGAGACACACAGCATACAGAAATTTGTTCTCCCACCTTGGGGCCCCTCAGCACTGTGCTATATTCCAGAGCAAAAAACTTAACACACTCCCATGCAGCCTCATAAGGCCAGGGGTCTTTGTTTTGCTCACTGGAGTATCCCAAGTGCCTTGGGCAGTGACTGGCATGGAGATGCTGCATAAACATCTGTTGAATGAATGAATGAATGAATGAACTTTGCAAGACAGAAACTGCTGTCTTCGACCAGGTGAGCCGGGAAATCACCATGGGACCAATGTTCTCAATGAAAGGAACAGACTCCTGGGAACCCCTCTTAGTAACGCAAAGGTGAAGCAAGTAGACATTCATTGCCCAGGACCTCCTATGGCCTGACAAAGATCACTGCAGAAGTGATTTCTAAGGAACAGGGGCCAAATCTGCAAAGGGTCCAGGAAGTCCCTAGAAGGAAGTCCCTTCCCAGCCCTGCCCCCTCAAAGAGGGATGGGGTAAAAAGCTCTTCAGGTGGAGGGGTTCAGTGCTGGCCAAGATTAACTTGCTTGAAATCACACACCACAGGCTCCAAAGGGAAGAGGCATATTCATGCCCTGTGTCTAGTCCTGATCTGGGCCTGGAAGCCTCAAGTAAGGGGCACAGCTCTTAGGACCCAATGCCTTAGGCCCTGAGAGAGCACAAACCGAAAGAATTAGAACTTCAGGAGCCCGAGAATAGGCAGCCTGCAACCTGTAGGAGAAGCAGGCCCAGCATCCCTGCCACAGCAGGTAAGAAAGTGCAAGACCATCCAGACCTGGGCCAACAGTCAAAACCCTGAGAAAGCAGGGCCCGTGAGTGGACAGGTCACCCCCTCTAGATACCTTCCCACTCGACACTTTAAAGCCCAGCTGAGCCCATTGGACTGAGGAAGCACTGTGGATTCATGGGTAATTTAGGAGTGGAGAGTAGGCCTCACTAGGGAGATCCCAACAAATGGATTTTTTTACATGATTAATTGGAAAAATAAGAGCCATGACTGCATTCTGGCAAGCTGATAATTGAGCACCCACTCAAACCATTGTTTTTAATTATTTACACAACATGTATTTAGCGAGGATGAGGAGAAACTGATTTTCTCTTATAAAACTTGAGCACCTTTCTTTAGGTTCAAAATAATGGATTTATTGCATGCATTTATTATAAGCAATTTTCTAAACCAGACAGCTTCCTGGGAAGCATAGACACCATTTAAAATTTAGATGCTGAAATAAATCACTTGTCCTGGTAAACAGCACTGTGTCAGCATTAATCAGTTTTCACAGTCTCAGCTGATGGGGTGGTATCTGCAGTGACCTGCAGAGGGGGTGCAGGGTAGGGAGCATGGGGTACCACAGCGCAGAGGCTTAGAAGGGAAAAACTACCGAAGTAGGTCAGCAGTGTGAGGAGGGGTTTGCTTTGGTTTGGTTTTGTTATTTCCACTTGAGCACACTTCTTCAGTCTGAGCCAAATCAATTAATTTAGGTCAGGGGTTGGCAAACATTTTCTGTAAAGGGTCAGATAGTAAATATTTTAGGCTTTGGGAGCCAAAAGGCAAAACTGAACAACTGTTGTAGCTAAAGGGCTACATGGTCTTTTTTTTAACATTTACATTTAAGACTGTGAAAACTATTCTTGGCTCTTGGGCAGCTCAAGTCCAGGTGGTGGGTTGGATTGGTCTGTGGGCCACCAAATGCCAAGTCCTGATTTAAATCAGGCAGTTACTGAAGAAATATGGAAACCTGAGTTCCCAGGCCCACTTCAATGACTTAGGAAAGTGATATTTTGCTGCCTTTAGTAGGGCAATTTCCTAGCTGATAACTCCTTAAAACAACTCTGCATAAAGTAAACATACTTACCTAATGCTTGCAGAGCACTTTACAACTTCTTCCCCAACTTAATAAATGCCACATCACCACCAAAAACCAGGAGTCATTCCTAATTCTTTTTCTGCCTTTCACTCCTATTGTCAGCAAGTCCTGATGGTCCTACTCCAAAACACATTTCAAAACCAACCACTGGATTCAAACCGATACTTGTATACCATGCTCACAGCAGCATTACTCATAGTTCACCAAAAGGTGGAAACAACTGAATGCCCATCAACAGAGGAGTGGATGAACAAAATATGGTATTTCCACACGATGGAATATTATTCAGCCTTACAAAGGAATGACATTCTCACACATGCCACACCATGAATCTGGAAGACATTATGCTAAGTGAAATAAGCCAGACACAAAATGACACATATTGTATGATTCTACTTACATGAGGTACCTAGAATAGCCCTAGGGAGAGAAAATAGAATAGAAGTTACCAGAGGCTGGGGGGCAGGGAGGAAGGAGGAGTTATGATTTAATGAGGTCAGAGTTTCTGCTTGGGGTGATCAAAAAGCTCTGGAAATGTATGGTGGTGATGGTTGCACAACCCTGTGGATGCACTTAATGTCCCAAATTGCACACTTAAAAATAGTTAAAATGATAAATTTTATATTATATATACTTTGCCACAATTTATAAATTAGATAAAATTTTTAAACCCATCCACCAGTGCCATCTCCCCTGCCACCATCCCAACTCAAGTGACTATGATTTCTGGCCTCTTAACTAGCCTCCTGGTGCCCCATCTTGTCCCCTCTAGTGCATTCTCCACAGAACCACAGAAATAAGGTAACCATTTTCTTATTTAAAATTTTCCAATGGTGTCTACCCATGCTTCTCAAAGTGTGGGCAATGGACCAGCCACATCAGCATCTCTGAAGAACTTGTCTGAGTTGCAGAATCTCAGGCCCCAGGCTGGACCATCCTATGCCTGTGGGCAAATGAAAAGCACCTCAGGCCCTAACCCTCCTTATTGCCTCCACTGTTAGGTCCAGAAAAGCTCATTCCTGCACTTGACTCCCATTCTGGCCTGCCTGGGAACTGCGAGCAGTGCTGATTAATAAGAGTAAAGAGAATCTGCCTTGTATGTAGGTGTAATGCCTAGAGTTGCCGGCCACTTACTACCAGTGGGGACAGACCAGAGAGTGGCAGAAAGTCAGTCCAAACGTGGTCGAGCCATTGAACCTGCAGCAGGCTTTTCAAGTAAGAAAAACAAACTTATCTTTGTGTAAACCATTGTTGGTCTAGTTCTCAACAACCTAGTATTTCTAACTATTACATCTGGGTTCCCATTGCCCTGAGTAAGACCCAGACTCCCTGCCAGTACCCACAAGACTCCCACAGCCTGGTCCTGCCTTGCCTCTGTCTCCTTCTCACACTGTTCTCGTGTATCCCCTGTGCCTACCCCAGCCCAGACCGCCCTCACGATCCCTCACCAGAAATGTTCTTTGCATGGCTGGCTCTTTCTGTCAACGGGCTCCAACTCCAAGTGTCGCCTGCTCAGATGGTGCCATCTGAAGGAGAGTGAGCCCCATCACCTGTCCCGTATTCACAGCACTGAGTACTATGAGCAGTCACCATACCTTTCATTCATTGATTTGTTTACTGTATGTCTCCCTACCCCAGGCTCACGTTAGAGTTTGGATCCCAGGAGGGGGGACAAGGCAGAGACCCTGCCTGTTCTGTTCACTGCTGTATCTCTGGTCCCGAAGAAAGTGACCAGCACAAGATAAGGGCTCAATCAATCATCATTGACTGAATAATGGATGAACTTCAGATACCTGTCACATCCCTCATTCAGTTAGTTCCAAGCACTACCCTGTGACATAATCAGGATAAACATATTTAAAACCTTTTTGCCAATGAGCTAAAGAAAGTCCAAAGAGTAAAGGGGTCACAGCTAATAAATGGTATATACAACCAGCATGTAACCTATGCAGTGGATACAATGGGATCCAGCCCTAGCCTCTACCCTTCACTGGCTGTGTGACCTTAAACAAGTCACTGAAGCCCTCACAGTGCAGTTCCCTCCTTGAAACAGGACTGATGGTATCTTCCCTGTAAGATCACTAGGAGGATCAAAGGAGACAGTTCATAGACAGCATTTGGCACAGTGTCTGGCACATAGTAAGCACTAAAAACAGTTATTCTCTTTGTTAATTCATAGTCATTATTCACTGACATCTCTAATAAGTGTGCCATGATTATCATGTTAGCGTAAACGTTATACCCAGCGACAATGAATGCCACCCCCAGGACCGGTGCTCAGGTCTCTGAACTCAGATCCAAGACATCTGCCACAAGCCCCCGCTGCCCCCCAGCATGGTCCTCACTCTCTCTCTCCATAAGCAGGCAGGAGCAGGTGCTGCGGAGGGCGTGAGGGGCATCCTGAACCGTAGCTCGGTTGGCCTCGCTGCTGCCTCAGGGCCCAGCCCTGCCTGCCCAGCCATTCAGACCCACTTCATTCACACCACGTGCAATCTTCCCCAGCAACAAGCAAGTCAGGCCCTGAGTTTCTGGGCCACTCCAAACCTCCCCGTCTATGGCCTGGGCAGCTCCAAGGACGTTATACTTCAGGCTAAGCCAACTCCTCCCTCAGGCTCTCAGCACATGATGCAGCTGAAGGCAACACTCCGACACTGCCCACAGGCCTGCATCTGCATCTCTGTCTACACAAGGCTCAGGTGCCCACACTGAGTGGACCCTTGCTTGGCTCTGCTGCTCCTGTGGCCTCGTCTAGTCCGCTCCCCATCCCCTCCAGGGAATGCCTCTCTCCAGCATGGGGTGGTGGAGAGCAGGAGCTCTGGCCTACCATATGTTGTTTACCCCTGGAAGCCAAATAGTTTGCATCAGAATCTCCTGGCTGGGAACAAAGAGAGAGGCAGGGCTCCACCCAGAACAGCAAGGACTGCTGCCTGTGAGCCATTATTATCTCCATTGTGCAGACGAGGAACAAGCAAGACAGGAAGGTCTTGTCCAATGTTGCACAATTAAACCAATGTGAGAACCAGGTTTGAATCCAGGCAGCATGACTCTCGAGCCTCATACACCCTCCCTCTGGCTCCATCAGAACCCACTGGGATGAGCACACCACGATCCACCTAACCATCCTCCTGGCAGGGACTAGGGGCAGGAAGGGGCTGGGCCCCAGGTTCTTTGATCAGCCCTGCCAGACATAGCATCTGCTGCCCCAAAGGTCAGATGGGCCCCACTTATGAGGTCCTGCCAATGGACGTGGGAGCTGCTAATAAGGGCATCATGACAGATGGAGACCAGTGTGCCAGCTTCTCAGGAGATGGCCCTCCTGCCATCCCTCCCGCCATCTCTCCTGCCAGGTGCACAGTGAAGGGCCTTGGGGAGGGGCAATGGGCCCCTGTTGGGATCAGGTGCTCTGGGTTCCTGCCTCCCTTCCCTCTCATTCTTTGGAGAGTTTTGGCCTGGCCTCTTCCTCCCTTCTGTCCTTTCTCCTTCTCTGACCACCTGGAGGCCAATGACCTTGACTCTAGCTGCATGATTCCTTTTCCCCGACTGCAAAGCTGGGGTGGACTGAAGAAGTAGACATTTGCATTCACATCTTCTCCCCTCTGCCTGCCCAGTTTGACAGATGAACTTGACCCAGGCATCCTAGAATCACAGGCTCTCACAGAAGGGTTAGAAGGGCTTTGGAATCATCTTGCCCAGGGGCTATCAAAAGGAGCAGTATCATCCCCAAGAGGCAGTGAGAAAAGAGTGGGGTTGTTTTGGTGACACAATGCCTACAGATACTACTGGCAATTAATAGGCATGGCCCAGGGATGTTAAATGTCCAGCACTGCATTAGAACAGCTCTGCACAGTGAAGAACTGCACCACCCAAAATGCCAGTAGTGCCCCAACCCCACCCCCAATACCAGCTTCGATAGAAGAGACACTGAAGTTCAATGAGAAAATGTAATTCAGTCAAGGTCACTGTGGCAGAAACTGCCAGATGCCTACCAATTTCCCTTCTCCTTGTCTTGCCTGGAAAAAGAACCCTACAAATAGCTGAGTACCACCCAGCTCAGAGATTGTTTCCCTAGTTCTCCAACAGCTCCACGTAAGCTATATGCAAAGTCCAGCCTGTGAAATTAATCAGGTGTATTGTACAGGCTGCCAAGAAGTCCCCTTGAATGCCCTTTTCCTGCCCTTCCATCTCCTGCTGCCTAAAATGCAGATGGAGCCTGAGCAGCATCTTGGGCCACAAGGCCAAGCACTAGGGATGGAGGAGCAGCCAGACAGAAGGTGTCTGAGGCCCTGAAAAATGTAGAGTCACTACCCAGCCCTAGACTGGCTTTGGATGCCTGCTACATGAAAGAGAAATAAACTCTCTTTTTTTATATTTTGGTATCATTAATATACAGTTACATAAGCAACATTGTGGTTACTAGATTCTCCCCATTCCCCACCACATACCCCATTACAGTCACTGTCCATCAGTGTAATAAACTCTCTTTTTAAAGCTATTGTTATTTGGGAATTTTTCTAGTATTTACAACTAGATTGATATAGTCATGTCACTGATTCAGATTAATATTCATCAAACATTTTTGAACATCCAAATGTGTCAAGCAGCATGTTGGGAATTTTTATAGGCAATTATCTTGAGAGATAATCTAGAATATCTGATTCTTAATCCCACATTGCATATAAACTATTAAGAAACCAAAGGCCTAAAAGAGGAAGTAACTTCCTTTTCCATGTCAACAAATGAGCAAGTGGCAAAGCCAGAACTGGAACCAAATCTCCTGATTCCTTGACTGTTGCTACTTCTGCTTCTGGAAAGAGAAACATTTTGGCCAAGTGAGTAACTGTACGAGGATGGCACTACTCATCCTGCATGACGAAGACAGATGTGTTCTCAGCCCAGATAGAGCAAAGTCGTGATTAAAATAAGCCCAGAAAAGAAGCAGCAAAGCCTCCTTTAGTGAATAAGGCCAGTGTTGCTATTTCTCAAGTAGTAAGGTCACAGCCACTCATGCTTCATGTGAACTCCTGGTCACAGTGTACAAGGTAATTGAGGCCAGTTGTTCTCTGAGGACAATGAAAACAAAAGTAGGCCAAAAAACTGGAAAAAAATCTTAATAACACCAAAGATTATAAACTACCAAGCAATTCCTGGGATAGGATCTGGGAAAAAACAAAAGTCCAGAGAGATAAACTCAGCCTATAAAGCTGCTTTCATCCAGAGGAGACTTGCTTACCTGGGAGAAACAGGTACTGGAGTAGAAGCTGGGCTTTGAGTATCCTCAGAGCTGGAAGGAAAGAAGTAAAAACCAGAGTTTGTCATAGGTGGGAACTCTGAAGACTCATGCCCTGCCCAGAACTGGGGCTACACAGCTGGATGGGGTGCAGAAGAGGTAGGGGATGAGTTTAACATAACCAGCCCTTACAAAGACTTACACTCTGATTTCTTATCAGGAAATATCAAGCCTTCAAATTGAATTGTGGTGGTCCCAGAATGGTAATACCCCTAAGCACTTGGCTGAAGCAAATAAAAATAATTCCTGGATTTTGAATCCACGCCTTCAAGATATTATTCCAACATCCATGAGAAGAAATGAGGAAATAACAGACAATAAAAACAAACCCAAAAGTACATGAAGTATTGGTATTATCAGACGCAAACTAAAAAGTAACTATGCTTACTGTGTTCAAGGAAATAAAAATCCAAACTTGAAAAATCTGGCAGGGAACTAGAAATATAAAAAGTCATCAAGCAGATCTGAAAAGAACCAAATAGAAATTCTAGCTCAAAAAAATTAAATTACAATCTCAAGGAATGGGATTAAAAGCAGATTAGATACAGCTGAAAGAGAATTAGTGAACTGGAATTTAGGTCTGAAGAAACTATCAAGACTGATGCAAAGACAGGACAGATTAAAGAGAGAACATACAAAAGTGAGAGTAAGAGACACAGAACATAGAGTAAGAAGGCCTATCACACTTTTAATCAAAGTCCCAGAAGGACAAAAAATATGTGGCCAAAGCATTCTTCATGTGAATCTATCCTGTGGGAATTTTTTATGGTAATAAAGTGATTTTGCCCTTAATTAAGCAGAACACTGGTCACAGCCCTGGGAGAAAAAGAATCAATTTTTCTTCCTTTGTCAAAGCCTTCTCCAAATTTTCAACCAGAAAAATCCTAAGTAGAGGTAGACACTACTGACACCTTGCTGAAGCCTGAGATGACAGATTTTTACAAAACACAGGAAGGGTTGGTTACAGGGTTGGGACTCTTATCTTGAGACATGGGGGGGATATCTACAAAAACCAGTAGAGGGACACCAGACTGGGAAGGTGCATAGAGACCCAGCAGAAGAGCCTGAGGAAGCCTGGAGAAACAGAATTGGGTCCTAAAAGAGGTCCTCTGAAGGGTTATACTGCACTTAACTATCTCTCTCCACTAAGCATCTGGTTTCCAGTGGCCAGTCACACCGATCCTCAGTTAGGGTCCTATCACCCAAAGTGGTCCTTAAGCCAAATCTAAAGCAGCTCCAGGCCACCTCTCCCTCAGCAGACCCCAACGCCCAAGGGATTGAAACTTATAACACAGTTTTCTACAAGGGAATTCTCTCAAAAAGATCTCCAATCCCTGATCTTCTTTTGCCCTTAATGTGGATGTGCCATCTCACCGGTCCCCAGCCAGTGTCTGCCCTACAACTCCTGCATAGGGTACCTTTGTCTTCCTTCCTCAGCCAAAGCTGGTATATAGGACAAGTCACGATTTAATGTCTTATTACGTGTGTCACTACAGCTCAACAGAAAATTCTGTGAGAAGATACTCTACAAAGCTAATAGTAATCACCAGAAATTGGGATTGTGGGTGTGTTTTGTTCTATCTTATTTTATTTATATTTCAAGTTTTTCTAAAATGAATTATTTTATAACAGAAAAAATATATAATTTATTAAAAAAAGTTTTAAGAAAAGAAAAGATGTGGTCCCTGGAGCAAGCATTGTGGGTCACCACCCAACCACCATTTCTCCACTCCACTGTTAATTAATTCTTCAAGCAATTCTTCACGTTTAGCTGCCCTGAGATTCAGTGGAGGTTGAACTCTCCTCTGCTCCAAGATAGATAATTGTCAGTCACTTGTGGTCATTCCTTTCTCCTAGCTAGTGACTGCCTTAGGGAGGAGCATGTGACATGAGAGGAGAAGTAAATTATGGCACATCCATGCAATGAAATATTATTAGCAAGAAAAAGAAATGAGCAATTAAGCCACGAAAAGACATGGAAGAAACTTAAACGCATATTACCAAGTGAAAGAAGCCAATCTTTAAAGGCTGCATACTATATGATTCCAATTCTATGACATTCTGGAAAAGCAAAACTATGGAGACATTAAAAAGATCAGTGGTTGCCAGGGTATATGAAGAAGGGAGGAATGAGTAGTGGAGTACCGAGGACTCTAGGGCAGTGAAACTATTCTGGCAATACTATAATAGTGGATACATGCCATTACACATTTGTCCAAACCATAGAAATACAACACCAAGAGTGAACCCTAATGTAAACTATGGACTTTTGAGTAACAGTGATGTGTCGGTGCAGGTTCATTGATTGTAGCAAACACGCCGCCATGCTGTAGTGTTCATAGTGGGGGAGACTGTGTGATGTGTGCAACAGCAGGTATATGGGAGCTCTCCGTATTTGCTGCTCAGTTTTGCTGTGGACCTAAAACTTCTCAAAACAAAATCTATTGAAAATTAAAAGTTTTTTAAAGACCTGAGAAAAGAAATAGTTCCCTTCTTGTCTGTTAACATGGCCAGTGAAGTGCAGTAGAAAGTTGAAGAATTTCTGGCCTGTTGGCAGTGGTGGACCAAGAGCAGTATTGTGAGGGTGGTCCCCCACAACCAGTGCAGGCAATACAGGGGTGCAATGGCAGAGAATTTTAAAATGTTAGTAAAACAAACCAAAAGTCGGTCTCCATTTTATTATCACCAACCAGAAGTTTTGAACTCTATCAGTAATAAAATACCCATGCCCTAAAAAAATTTCTTGTGATCTAAATTATAAGCAAGTGCTTACAGTTTACTGTTGGGCTTTAACACATGTTAACATCCAATGAGCGCATTTTCATTACTTAGGCTTTAATAAGTGTCAAGTTCTACACGACAGTTAATTCAGAAAGTTCCTGGTTATTTGGGCAACCTTTGGTACACACACACACACTTAGCTACACATGTGGTATTTTTTTTTAATTAATGGATTTTATTTTTCGAGAGCAGTTTTAGGTTTGCAGAAAAACAGTACACAGTCGTTTCCCCTATTGTTAACATCTTGCATCAGTGTGGCACATTTGTTACAATTGATGAACCAATATTGATAGACTATTATAACTAAAATCCATAGTATACATTAGGGTTCACTCTTTGCACTGTGCATTTTATGGATTTTGACAAATGTACAATATGGTCCACCATCCCAGTATCATATAAAATAGTTTCACTGCCCTAAAAATCCCCTGTGCTCTGCCTCTTCCTCCCTCCCCTAACCCCTGGCAACCACTGATCTTTTACTGTCTCCATAGACTTATTTTCTCCAGAATGTCGTAGAGTTGCCATCATACAGTATGTAGCCTCTTCAGACTGGCTTCTGAAGGTTCCTCCATGGTTTCTCATGGCTTTACAGCTCATCTCTTTTTCTTGCTGAATAATATTCCATTGTCTAGATGTGCTACAGTTTATTTATCCACTCACCTGCTAAAGGACATCTTGCTTCCCGCCTGTATGCTTCTAGGATAAGTTCCTAACTGTTCCAAATCATTCAAGCTCAAGCTCATTTTAGGCACAGTTTGTGTCCCAAACCTTGATACTATACATTCCTGCATTTAAACAGTACATTCAAAGTAAAAACGGATGGCCCACTGAGTGTGAAAACAGAAAACTAAAACTTGAGGTCCTTCAATTCTGTCATTCTATGGGATCACTTGGAGTTTTATTTTGTGTTTAAAATAAAAAACTATGGAGCGGTGTGAACTGAGAAGTAGCATGCTTATATTTGAGAAGCACACTATTCATTTATACGTGAAATACTTTACTGAATTTGAACAATATCTTTAAAATTTCTTCTGTTTGCTTATTTCAAAACTAAAGAAAAAATCAAGAGTAATTATTACTGCTTATTATGTGATTATTAGTCAAAATAATTTCATCATGTTAGTAATTCTAAGATGGCCTCCTAGATTCCCACCCACTGCAAGGAGGCCTGAGATAATCCCCTGGCCCTGAGTGTGAGTGGAACCAGTAAATATAATAGAACATTACAGCTGGCTTTGAGTTAATCAAAAAGATTATCCTTCTTGGTGGGCCTGTCCTAATCAGATGAGTGCTTTTAAAGGTGACACAGAAGGAAGGTCTCTCTCCTGCTGGCCTTGAAGATGCGGCCTCCATGAATTCCATAGCTACAAAGAAGTTAATTCTGCCAAAAATCACATGTGTTTGGAATGGGACCCCAAGCCTCAGATGACTCCACTCCTGGCTGACACCTTGACTGTAGCTTTATGAGACCCTAAACAGAGGATCCAGCTCACCCATGTCTGGATTCCTGACCCATAGAAACTGAGATAATAAATATGTATTGTCTTAAGCTGCTAAATTTGTGAAAATTTGTTGTAGCAGCAATAGAAAATGAATACACATGTCTAAGGCCTCCTGGCTGGCCAGAGAGAAGCTGAGAGGAACACATCCCAGCTTCACACTATGTAGGTAATCCTTATCACTGCTTGCAGATGCCAAAACAGAGAAGTCATGTGTCTTAGCCAAGACCACACAGCTGTTAAGTGACCAAGTCAGACTGGAAGCCAGGCCTGACTCTAGGGCCTCCAGTGGATTTTCCCCATGGGTGATTCTGCAGGGGGCATGCAGTAAACACCCTACCTGCTGTCATTGCTGGGTTCTTATGGGGAATTGTGATTTCTGGTGACACAGGAACCCACAGTTAAGAAGGGCACTGTGGAGGAGGCAGTTCCCACTCCAGACTCACAGACTAGTTCCACCTCAATCCCACCTGGTCACCTGGGTGAGCAAGTGGAAACACAGGCCCCCAGTCATTGCTTGTCTCAGCCCTCTGTTTGTTTTACAGCATACGTGCAATTACTCCATTTGTACATCTTGTCTTGTCCCAGCCTCCCCACTCAAACGTCACTTGAGTCCAAGTCTGACCTGGGCTCCCAGTGCCTATCAGGATGCCAGGCACACAGTAGGTATGCAATGACTTTTGCTGAGTGGATTATAGAGTGAAAAATGATGACTTCTGTTCCTCCTCTGAATCCCAAGATAGGCAGGGGCTGAGAACTGCGATCTCAGCCCAGAAAATTCAATCCTTTCTCTTCCTTTCTCACGGCCCCTTCTCCTTGACTCTAGGGCTCAAGACTCCTCCCTTCAGAGGCTGAAGTCCCCACCCTCGCCAGCTCCGTTACAAATCACCCCACTGCCCCACACTGAGAGGCTTCCACGCAGTTGGACTCTCCCAAGTTCAAAACACAGCACCTGCTCCCTCTGCTGGTGAAAGTGGGAAAGTGCATGGATATCCCTCCACGCTGGAGGAGTTGGAGACGCTGGGAAGGCAGGTGGGAGGGGCTCAGGGAAGCTCCCAGCCGGGAAGGAGGGTGGGAAGGAATGGGAGGAGTCAGTGGCCTGGCTTGAGTCCTGCTGTGGTGAAGGACTTCCTCCCCTCAGGCTTGAAGGCCTGGAGCCTCAGGCCCTACCCCCAGGGCTGTCAAAGGAGCAACATGCTTCAGATACTGTGTCTTTGCCAAGCAAGGCCTAGATGGGGGTTCCAGACAAGGAAGGGGACATTGCTTCCAGCAGGAGAGAACTACTCAGAGGGAAGGCAGGCCCTGAGGGCTAGCACCACATACCCATACATATGTACCTCAGCTATCCTTGCCCCAGTGCACCGAGTGGATACTATTACTTGTACCATTGTGGGTAAAACTGTAATATTTCTAGTATATCTCTCCTGGCTTTAGTACATCTGCATATCAAAAGGCGTTCAAGTGTGGAGAGAAGTATGGCTTTAGTGCACTTGCATCATTCCTCAGGGATGGAGAGAAGTTCATCTCCATGTCAATGGGTAATGACCTGGGCAATGGAGGCCTTATAGGTACCTGAGAGGTGAGGGGTGGTGCCAGTTTTGCTTCTGCTGGAGCAGGAAAGAGAGAAGGGCCCGGACTGCAGTTTGTAAGCAACAAATGAATTTAAAATTTTATTTCTCCCTTTGACTGATTTTTGGTTTTTAGAGGTATTTTGCCCCAGGATTTCCTCTCCCCAGACTTACAACCATAAAAGGTGAGGAAACTGAGGCACAAAGTAAGTGGTGGAGTCAGAATTCAAACCCAGGTCAGTATGACTCTAAAAGTCCCTGCTCCTCACATGCCCTGAGCGTGTGTGCCTCCTGTGTTATTTCTGATTCTGCATCCACGGAAGCCTCATTATCCTATGTGACTTCATGAGGCTCTAAAGCAAAGATTAGCCTGGGTGTCACTGAAGCTAGGGCATTGCTGGGGTGGGGAATGGCCCAGCCCCAGGACCAGACAGCATGATGGGCACCTCCTGGCTGGGTGACCTTGGGAAAATCACTTAACCTCTCTGAACCATTATATTCTCATTTGTAAAAGAAACATAATTCCTGATTAATAAGTGGTTGTGGGATTAGAGCTTATGTGTGTCAAGTTCCCAGGCATAGAGTAGCTGTTGTTCACAATTATCATCTTATCACATGTGTCTGTCTCTGATATTCCTCCCTTGAGTATGGACTGGCCTTAAGTGACTTGCCTCTCAGGACTGGAATAAAGTAGAAGCAACGGTGTGCACTTTCAGGGAGCAGGCCATGAAGGACACATTTCCTCCATGCTTGCTTCTTTCTAGCTCACTCACTCCAGGGAGGCCAGCTGCCATGTTGTGAAGACACTCAAGCTGCCTGAGTAGTCAACAGCCACTTGAGTGAACTTGGAAGCAAATCCTCTAGCCCCAGTCAAGCCTTCAGATAATGGCAGCCTGGAGCACATCTTGACTGCAACCTCATGAGAGATCCTCAGTCAGAACTACCCTCCTAAGCCATTCCTGAACTCCTGACCCACAGAAACAGTGGAGATAATGTTTGCCATTTTAAGTTTGCTGTTTATAAGTTACAAAAATATAACTAATACACTTTATAATCCACACCCTGGGACCAGCAATTGCCCAAATCTCTGCCACAGCAGTGGTCACACAGAATCTGCACTGAAAGAGGGCCCAAGCCCTGTGCAGCTGACCATGAAAGAAAGAATAACAACTAATATTTACTAAGCCCTTACCATCTGCCAGGCATGGAGCTGAGCACTTTACATTTATGTTCCTAACAAACATACCAAGAGGGAAATGCTATTATCCTCATTGCACAGATGGGGAAACTAACTCTCCGAAAGGTTACGTTCTCACCACACGAAGATCTCACCACAGGGCAGGAGCAGGGCTGGGATTTTAATCAGATTCCAATTCCTGCTCCCAGGTGCTTAACCAGTGTACTGCATGGCCCCCTGAAGGGTACAGTGGCTCAAGGGCCCATTCCCTGTTCCTATCCCATCCTAGCCTCACTACCACCACCACCACCCTCTTGCTCTCTCCTGTGAGGGTGACCAACACATGATCTGGGACAAATCCCACCCAGTCTGTTGCCCCTTAGCCAAGGTAGTGTCTCTGTTCCCTACTACTATCAGGTGAGCCCACCCCTCACCTGCCCCAGTGCCTTTTCAATGAACACATTCACAGTGAAGGGACCTCCAAGTCACATAATCCAGTCCCCCTTCCATCCAGATACATAAACAGGTCCAGAGGTGGGCAGTGGATTATCTAAGGGCACAGAGGCAGCTGAGGGAGCAGTGAGGCTGAAAGCCAGCTCCCCTGGGTCCCCTCAATCCAGCCTGCACACCAGCTGCCTTTCCCAGCACCACCTGCCCCAGCACCCACCATAGGCCCTGCCCACCTACCCAGATACCTGGGATTGGAACCTGAAGGCCCAACTTCCCAGCATGTTCCACTGCCCCTGGCCTGAGGGAGCCAGGAGGAGGGAGCTTATCTCCACCTGTGAGGTGTTGTCTCACCCCACCCCCCTCCCTGCCAGGCAGCCCTGATTAATGGGCTGGTGCTATCTTATCTCCCAGCTGCAGCAGTTAGGGATTAATGGGTGGTGGCAGGGCCCCAGGAGGACACATTCTGCCCCCCAGATCAACCTGAGAGCTCAGCAGGAGGGCAGGGAGCAGGAGGAGAGGGGACCAAAGGGGTCTGTTCTCCAGCTGCCATCTTGCTCTCCCACCTGAACTGGCTGGGTCACTGCAAATGTATTAGAACATGTAGGACACAGCCTGGCACTAATAGGGCTCAATAAATGGTAGCCATTATTGCATTCTGCTGTCATCTCTTGGAGTCCTTAGGCCCATGCCTGCCCTGAGGTTGAGCTGCCCCACTTTGCTCACCCAAATCCCCCCCCGGACAGCCCACTCCACCCTCAGGTACTGCATCTATAAAATGGGCACAGGTTTGGGGTTTGGACACAGAGTTGTAGGTCTGACATTATTTTATTGAGTGACCTGAGAGTGGGTCTACAGATTTATTTATCTGGCTGTGAGGCCTTAGCAAACCCCCTCACACTCAGCCTCACATTCCTCATCTGTAAAAGGAGTATGATAATATCATGACCCTTCACACAGTGTCGTCAGGATGAAACAACTTCTGGAAGCCCTATAGGGACTGTCCCATGTCATACTGGAGTGTGGACCTGGAAACCAGAGCAGGTCAGACACCAAACTCTGACTAAATGGTTCATGTTGCTGCTCAGAGAACCAACCCCCCAATCCAGGCTCAGCTCTGGGACAGAAAGACTGCCTGAGTCACATAATAGGGCCGACGAAGGGGACCAGATGTGCTACTGTGCCTGGAATGGTCCCAGGTTGCTCCACAGCCCAGGTGTGACTGTTAGTAGCACCCCCTTCCACTCTCCAAGTGTCCCCCTTTGGATATCCATTAGGTGGCCCCTAGGCGAAGGAACAAGACTCTGTCCTCCCTCAGGGAGAGACTCCATCTAACCTTGAGTGAGTGGCCAGCATGGCTGAAGTCAGGCCATTAAGTCCACCAGGCCCATGCAGAGGCCCAGACTCAGAACCCCATGGCTCAGGGGACACCCACTGACCTCTTCCCTGACTATCTCAAGAAACACATGGTCACTAGGCAGAGGGAAGGAGAGAGCTGAAGATGAGCCAGGGGTGGGGAAGGAGAAAGCAGCAGGGAGGTGCGAGGGCAGGGGGTTTTCAGATGAATAGATGTAGAATAAGGGAAGAATGGATGAAAGAAATGAGAGGAGGAGGTAAGAAAGCAGATACAGGGGAGAGTGTATGAATGGAAGAAAGGAAGGATGGAAGGGTGTTGAAAGGAAGGGATGAGGAGATGCATGGCTGGATGGATGCACAAGGGGAAGGCTGAAAGCGGATGGATGTCAGAGCCTCGCTGGCCCCGGGCCCCCATCCCTTGGACAGGGCACAGCACAGAGGGAACCTAGCAGAGGGCTTTTATTTTCAGGTTGACTCTGTGGGGCCCCAGGAAGCCAGTCTTCCCTCCTCCACCCCAAAGACATTCCTAGGACTCCTCCCTCCCCTTCCCTCTCTGCCTTTTCCCCCTGCCCCTTCCCAAAGGGCAAAGGGCAGCACAGCCAAGGAAAGCTCTCTGCTCCCAGCCCCTTTACCCCAGCCCTGTTTACTCTGCATCTGCAATTAACAGAGCCTCCTTCCCAGACCAACTAATAGTGGGGGGCCCAGGGAGGGCACTGGGAGCCCCGACAGGCCGGGTTACTCATTGGTAAACAATAGGGAATTGATGGAGGCTACTCCCTAATCCTGCTCTGAGGTGTCCCATCAGCCACCCCTTCCTGATTCTCAAAGAGGCACCCAAGTACCAGGTAAATCTTAGCTCAGAAAGGTTGACATGGATGGTGCTAGAAAGCCCTGCCTCTAGGTGCGCAGGTCTACGTGGGTGCAGCTGGGACCCTGGATCTGCCTTCATCTGGGCAGCTCCCAGGATCAGAGTAAAAAGATCGTGTGGCTAGTGGTGAAGATCATGGGCCCTGGAAAGGAACCAGACCTAGGTTCATAAATCCATTATTTCCCACTTAGCAGTTGTGTGACCTTGGACAAGTGAGTTAATCACTCTGAGCCTCAGTCTTCCCTTTTGTAGAACTGGGATGGAAAGACAGGCCTACGTGAAAGGCACTGCAGGATGGAATGGGTTAAATGCACCAAACACATGGCCTGTTAGTCATTCGCCACAGCTCTGGGTGCCTTTGGGGAACCTGAGCAACCTTCTCAGCCTTTTCATTCTCCAGGCTCCTTCTCCTTCCCCATGGGGTCCCCTCAGGTACCAGGGGACACTTGGAGGTTCTGTTTCCTCTGTCACCCAGAAGGACTCCAAAGGTTCCTGGTTGTCCAGTACAGTGGCCACCAGCCACATGTGACTATTTAAAATTAAATTAACTAAAATAATATTATCTGGTCATTAGAAAGGACTGCAGTCCTGATACATGTTATAACATAAACATTCTAAGTGAAAGCCAGGCACAGGTCACACACTATATGACTGCATTTGTGAAACGTCCAGAATAGACAAATCCACAGAGACGGAGAGGGGCTTGGCAGTTTCCAGGGGCTGGGGCAGGGGCAATAGGGAGAAACCACTTACTGGGAACACTGTTTCTTTGTGGGGTGATGACAATGTTTTAGAACTAGATAGAAGTGGTGGCCACATAACATTGTGAATCTACTCTACTATATGCCACTGAATTGCTGACTTTAAAATGGTTAATGTTATGTGAATTTCATCTCACTAAAAAAATAAAATAATTAAAACTTCAGTTCCTCAGGAGCATTAGCCACATTTCAAGTGCCCACTAGCCACATGTGGCTAGTGGCCACCAAACTGGAGAGCACAGAAACAGAACATTTCCATCTCTGCACAGTGTTTTAAACAAACTTGATCTTCAGGCAATCAAATAATAATAGTGCTAAAACCTCTTCACATACATTATCTCCTCTGACCCTCTCACCAGGATGGCATTGTTATTTTCTTTTAAGAGATGGGGAAACTGGGACCCAGAGAGAGGAGTGCAACCGCAAAGCTGCACAGGCAGTGTGGCCGGCCAGGGACTTGCACT
This sequence comes from Manis pentadactyla, assembly GCF_030020395.1. Lineage (NCBI taxonomy): Eukaryota > Metazoa > Chordata > Mammalia > Pholidota > Manidae > Manis > Manis pentadactyla. Next base: position 108,628,925 of record NC_080026.1, on the reverse strand, counting down.
GGAGTCCTAGGCATCAAGTCTGGGGCCCTTTCTGCCCACCTCAGAAACGAGCCCAGGAAGAAGCAACCACACTTTCTGGCTGTCTGACTGTCCTCACATATCTTGATTCTTGGTTTCCTCTCGCATCTGCTTTCTCCCAAAGGGACCCTGGCACCAGTTTAAAGCACGAAAAGGTGTGAAAGGGTTCAGTCTGGAAAGTGAAGGGTGCTTGGTTCCTGTTTGCAAAAACTGTGGGGAACAGGACTTATTGCCAAGAGATTTGGAATTTTAACAAAAATTCCAGGAAGCCAGGGGCTGGGTAATATGAGTGGAGGGAAAGAATGCACCTTTCCCTGACCCCAAGTTGCATGGCCACATAACTAAGTCAAGAGGGCACAGACCTCTTTGTCTCTTGTGGACCCTGAGCTGTCTTCACAGCCCTCCAGGGTGGGCTGGGAGGGACACACCTCCGGCTAAAAAGGCCTAAAAGTTTTCCTGGCCTTGGCACAATCTGGACTTGTGGGGCAAGGGAAAGGTGTGGAATGTAGGGAGAGTCAGAGCTTTGCTCAGTTCCAGCTCCATGACTTACTGCCTGGGTTACCTTGAGTGACTTCCTTGACCTCTCTGAGCCTCAGTTTCCTCATCTCTAAAATGGGGGGCTGACTATACATGCCTCCTTTGATTGCTGTAAGGATGAAGCAAAATAACAGATGTGACTCCCAAACACCCTATAAAGATGAATTATTCCCACCAGGACCCCAGCAGGTCTCAACTACTGTCCTCATGAGGGTCTTTCCTTAAGCACAAACCCCTGGGAAACCTTAAGCCTAATGTCCTCATTACTAATAACACTAATAATAGCACCATGCCAGACTAACTCAGTGAAGGGTGATTGTGAAATCCCAGAGGGAGGGATGACAGGCCTGTGGTAGAATGTGTGTGCTAGGCTCAGATCCACCTGAGAGATTCCCAGCTGGGTGACCTTGGGCAGTCCCCCAGTCACCTCTGATTTCTCATCGGTAAACAGGGATGATAGTAACACCTACCTCTCGGATAGCTGAGAGTTAAATGAGATGATAAAGCACCTAGCACCAGGCCTGGACAAGCAAATGTCTGCTAACATTATTAATCAGAGCCCTGAGCTGGGTGCTGGGCAAGGTGAGAGGGACATGAGCCCAAGTAACTACATGCCCAGGCAGAGGGGGCAGGCTATATGGAGCTTCTAGAAGGACTGAGTTCTCACTTCAGCCTCAAGGAGGCTGAAGTACTTTAAAAACATCAGTGGTGAAAAGCATTGATCTATGAGTGCATCTTGACAGAGGATCTACCAGCGTTTGGGGCAGGACAACCCTTGGTCATGCAGGGCTGGGCTGGGCACTGCAGCAATTTAGCATCCCTGGCCCCTGCCCAGTAAAAAGCCTCAAGGAGACTCAGGAGCCTTGCAGAGTGGCTGTGACCAGCAGGCGGAGGGGCAGACAAGGGCCAGCAGGCGCGGGCCCCTCTGAGGCCAGCACTTCTCACCCCCAAACCACTGCCTCAGAAGCGGCTGTGAGCGCTGTGGGCTGAACGGGTGGCCCAGCAATCCGAATGTGTATTTTAATCAGCTTCCAAGGTGATTCTTCACAGGCAGATTTGGGAACCCCTGTCCTTTCTTGGCTGTGGGGTGTGTCCTACAACCGTCCAAGTAAGCCCGCCCAGCCCCAGGTGACCCAGGAGGCCAGGGACGATTCGCAGCTACAGGAAGTTAACTCCAAATCTCATCTGCCCATTATACCTCTAACAATTAAACAAACAAACAAACAAAAACGTGGGGTGGGTGCAGGGGTGAAGAGTAACAACCAGTACAGCGCAGACACTAATTCCAGCAGATGTTCAGCGGATCCGAATAGGCTCCCACCAATCAGAACAGAGGTCTGGCCAATCAGAACTGCCAGAACAGCCACCTAGGGCCCAATCAGCTGTGTTTGGCCCTGGGGAGAGTTTACACTGGATGGAGCCTGCTGTGGGTACAGGAATGCTCTCAGCCCTGCCCCAGCCCTGACCACACTTGCCCACCCCTGCTCTATCTGCTGAGTTCCCACAGCCACATCATTTTGATACCGGGGTTCTTGTTTGCGGAGCCGAAGAATGAGCTTCACAAACAGTCAAGGTAGGAGAGCAAGGTACAGGCTTTTATTTAGAGATACAGTGAAAAGACAGAGCTCCTGGCTCACGCCAGGAGGGAACAAGAGAGTCCGTGGTGGTGCGTTGTCTAGGGGGTTTTATAGGCAGCTGAGGATTCTTCGAGAACATGAAAAAACTTAGGGGTGTGGACTTGTTAAGTGGTCCCTGAATATTTAGAATTAACTTAACACAAGTAACTTCCTCTGATGATTTATTTCTCCCTGAGATACCAGCATCTTGGTCTGGGAGCATATGAAACAAGGCCACCTGCTCAGCCCCCAAGGTGGGCCAAGGTAGTGTTTCCTAAAGAGTAAGTTAAGAATTTCTAACGTCTTAACTTCTTGGGTATTAAAATGCAATCTCATCTTTAAGGTGGACTCCTTCCTGCCTTTTACTATGTTGTTAATGCCTGGGCTTACTTGCTAAATTAGTTGCCCAGTTTGCAAAATCACTTCATCAGATCTGAAGGAGAAAGACAGCACAGAGGCCTGGGCCTTTTAGTATGCTAAAGAGAACCTTACACATGATTATAAATGGTTAGCATAATAAAACATGTGCTACTCTTCTTTATCTGGGGAACATTAACTGATTTTACTGAAAAATGATTCTAGAGCTCAATGTTTAACATAGAGTTTTAGCAGGGGGGTTTCTTTGCATGCAGTTACATTGCTCTGACTGTAAATATCTCGCCCTGCCCCCTCCAGAGGCCCTCACCCTATTCTGACTACATTTATGGTCCCTGTCTCAATTTGAAAACAGGATCACCTTACTTTAAAAACATCAGTGGTGAAAAGCATTGATCTATGAGTGCATCTTGACAGAGGATCTACCAGCGTTTGGGGCAGGACAACCCTTGGTCATGCAGGGCTGGGCTGGGCACTGCAGCAATTTAGCATCCCTGGCCCCTGCCCAGTAAATGCCATTAGCAGCCCATCATCCCAATGACCGAACCAAGGCACAGGCAGGCTATCCATGCATCTGAGAAAGACTTAGAGCCAACTCTCCTCATTTTACAGATAACACAACTGAGATCTGAGGAGTCAAGCAACCAGTCCAGGGCCGCAGCACAAGGGGGCGAGCAGAGACAGGAGAGCTAAAAGCAGTGGGCTGAGTCCTGGTCTCAGACAAAACTACTCAGGGCCTCGGGTTTCCCAGCAGTAGGGAGGAAGGAAGGGGCCCCTTTTCTGTAGCCCCATACTCTGAATCCCCAGCTGGAATAACCAGGCCCAGGTAGTTCCTACTGTGGCAAGAACCCTCAGCATCAAGCACAGAAGACCCGTTCTAGGACCAGGCAAAGAAGCTGCGACCACCTCGGAGGCCCTCAGGGCAAGTGCCCAGCAGTTCCCAGGCCAAGGCCCCAGCTCCCTCCCAGTAGAGGACAATTGCTCCATTGCTAGGGTGGAGGAGAGGAGATTCGCTGGCTTCAGCCCTGCCCAGCATCCCCCCCCACCAGCACCCTCTCGTTAATGAGGCCTTTGTTTGCCCAGTTCTACCAACAACTGGCCTCCACCCCTACCACTCCTGCCCTGGGTTTCCCCTCCACAGGCCTGCCCTCGAGGACCTCCCGGGGGCTCCTGACTTCCTCCCCTGCACCCAGCACAAAGGCCCCTGGAGCCTCTCTGACCTGCGTTCCCCTTGCTGGGTCACTCACTTCCCTCTCCCAGCCTCTGTTTTTTAAATTAATCAAAAATGCATGGACTGCCAATGGACTTCTGTTCAACATGAGAGAAGGAGTTCCATCCTAAGAGCTTGTAATTCCAGCCAAACTCAAAGAAATCTGCTGTTTTATTTAAGGGCAAATGAACAATTCTGTGTTGATTTGGGGAAACATGGAGAATAGTTTATGAACCTTTAGCAGCACCTTCACAGGAACCACCAGGATAGAGTATAGCTTTCAGGATAGAGTATAGCCTTCAGCTGAATCATTTTATAAACTGGGGTCCCAAGAACCCCACAAAGCCATAGCAGGACCTGAGAGAGTGGGGCCATGCACTGGCCTCCTGTAACTGCACAAAATCCTTTGAAAACTTACATTGCAGCAGTGTTAAGTATCTTCAGGTACTTCTTATTTAAATTTACCAACAAATTTTGCAAAAGAAAGTCCGTGTTTTGTAGATGGGGAAACTGAGGCACGGGGAGATAGCTCTTATCTGAGTTCCTACAGCCCATGAGGGGTAGCAGCACAAGCCTAATATGTGCTTTGACTCAGTGTCCAGTGCTCATTCTCCTTTCCACAAAGAGGAGGCATTGGAGTACCTCTCCACCCCTGAACCAGCAAATCATTCTAGTTATGATTATAAGCTATTTATGTATTATTCATTGCTGGCTACGCCCCTAGACCTTGAGTTCCCCAAGGGCAGTGGCTTCCCAGCCAGGATCAAATCTGCAGCAGCCTCAGTCACTTGAGTGCCAGGTGTCTTGTTGTGGCCCTTAAGGCCCTCCTCCCCTGCAAGGCAGTTTGGGTCAGTGCTCAACAGATTAGAACTTCCCCCAACGAATGGGTCCTGGGTTCCAGGCCTGCCTCTGCTTCTTGGCTATGTGGCTCTGGGCAAGGAACTGAACATCTCTGGGTCTCCAATCAATGGGGATAATAATGCCTCCTTCACAGTACTACTGGGATAGTTAAATGAGATAATGTATGGGAAAGTACAGAGGGTGGGAGGGAAGTCAACATGAGCTTAGGAGGGTTGTCCACCACTCCCAGCCCCTCAGCAAGAATGGCATACCGCTCAGCCTACTCCACTAGCCCCCACAGCTTTCCCCGCAGTCAATCTCTGACCCATGAATTCCAAACAAAACCTGAAAGGAAGCTAGCTCCAACCCCTGGCTCCAAGGACTCCTTGTTTCGGCCACTTCCTTCCACCAAGTATTCATCCACTCATTTGGTCATTCGCTCAATGTGTATTGAGCACCTACTATGTGACTGCCAGTGTGCTAGGCTGAAGACAAGGACTTGCACTTGTGGAACCCTCAGCCTACTGGGAAGCCAGGAATTGAGAAAATAAACCTACTGGTATGATGACCTGTGGGACAGGGCTGCAAAGGAAGCGTGCCCAGCAAGGAGGCCTGGCCAACCCAGAGCCTTGGTAAGAGTTTTATGCTAAGAGCAATCAGAGTAACTGAGGGTCTTGGGCAGAGGAGTGAGGCTAGCAGGTTAGTGGTGGGAAACGATCCCTGCACTCCAGCAGAGTGGAAAACCATGGAAGAGGAGCTCAGCCCAGAGCAGTGAGGAAGGACAACAGTGATGAGGAAGAGCAGCAAGAAAGGGAAAGTGCAGGTAGATTCAAAAGAAATTTATGAGCGAGGGGCCACAAAATTTGGTGACTGTCTCTGAAGACCATTGTCACGCCAATGTTCAAAGGCATTAACAGTTATATTTATTGATAGCTCTTTCTGTGTGTACCACTCTAAGTGATTTTTAAGTGAACTCTAATCCTCTCAATAATCCTATTAGGAATTATTGTTATTATCCTCATTTTGCAGATGAGAAAACCAGAGCACAGAGAGGCCCAAGGTCAAGTAACATTGCTTAAATGAGAGTCCAGCCTCATTCCAGAGTTCATGGTCTTAATCAAAATATTTGGCTGCCTCTCTGATGTGCTTCTAGCTGAGGTTGCCCACTAGCCACAACCTCAGGGATCCCAGGGGTGCTAGGGACCTAGGGAGAAGAGGAGAGTTTTACTCAGCCTTCTCTCTATCCCCAGGCCTGTCCAGAGAATACCAGCAGTGCTTGCCCCCACCCCACTTCCTTTTGTACTTCTGAAAGGCATTCTTAGAGCCAGACTAAGCCCCGGGTCCAAGACTAGTCTGGTCTCTGCTTCTGCTCCTGAGCCACATGAGATCCAGGACAATCAGAGAGCCTGCCTATGTGTCCAGGCTCATATAAGGAAGGACTATGGCTCACCTCACTGGCCCCTTGGTTCAGGGACAGCAAGCCCAGCTTCAGCCCCTCTACAGCCGGGCCCCCACTGCTGCCAGGGCACCGAGATCCTGAGCAGGCCTTCCTGAGCTGCTGCCCTGAGCACACAGGCTGTGTAGCAGGAAGGTCGCACACAGCTGGGGGCCTCTGGGACAGATGATTTTGCAACTGACAAAGCTAAAATGATGAAAAATAAAACAGTGCTCTAGGTGTGGTAGGAAGAGCATTAGACTGGGAGTCAGGAAGGCCAAGGTCTGGTTTCCTCTTATAGAAAGGGGTGGGGGGTGGGGGACACTGGCAGACAATAGCAATGGGTCCCTGCTAGCACTAGTAGTTCTCTTGATTACACAGACCATCACCCTGGGCTCAACAGCAGCTGATATGAAGATAGCTGTCCTGGTAGGGGAACACTGAGATTGTAAAAGGCAGATAATTCCAGGAGACTCTAGACTAAGGACAAGATTTTCTCTCATTACTTTGGGCATCCCAGCCCTCTAGGGAAGCAGGCAAGCCTGTGCTGGCAGGTCCTCCTCACAGCTGGAACAAAGAGGTCCCACCTTGGGCCAAGGACAAACTCAGTTTCACTGCCATCATCACCCCAACCCCTTTTCTGTTCATTGTCTCATTTGATCCTCAACATAGCCCCATGGAGAATGCGGGGCAGAGGTGTTTCTCCCCACTTCACAGATGAGAAAACTTAAGACTCAGGGGTGGGAGGGACTTGCTGTGAAGTTGAAAACACACAACTCAGATCTTCTGAATCCAAGCTTAGTGCACTCCCCACCGCCACACACTGCCTCTCCTGGGGGCCTTGTAAGGAGGCACAAACGGGGCAGATCTCCTGGTTCATGGCTCTGTTGATGCACTGACCACAGAGCTACTATATGCCTGGCACTCTGCTGGGTGCTTGCCTCATCTCTTATCTAGTAAGTCTTCACCATTACCCAGTAAATAATGCTATTAACCCCATTTTACAGAAGAAAAAACTAAAGTTCAAAGACAAGAGACATCTGATGAACTAGCAGAAAGAGAAATCAGGAAAACAATTCCATTCACAATTGCATCAAAAAGAATAAAATACCTAGGAATAAACCTAACTGAGGAAGTGAAAGACCTACACTCTGAAACTACAAGACACTCATGAGAGAAATTAAAGAAGATACCAATAAATGGAAACACATCCCATACTCATGGATAGGGAGAATTAATATTGTCAAAATAGCCATCCTGCCTAAAGAAATCTACAGATTCAATGCAATCCCTATCAAAATACCAACAGCATTCTTCAACGAACTAGAGAAAATAGTTCTAAAATCTATATGGAACCACAAAAGACCCCAAATAGCCAAAGCAATCCTGAGAAGGAGGAATAAAGCCAGGGGGGTGTTACACTCCCTGACTTCAAGCTCTACTACAAAGCCACAGTAATCAAGACAATTTGGTCCTGGCACAAGAACTGACCCATAGACCAATGGAACAGACTAGAGAGCCCAGATATAAACTCAAGCATATATGGTCAATTAATATATGATAAAGGAGCCATGGATATAGAATGGGGAAATGACAGCCTCTTCAACAGCTGGTGTTGGCAAAACTGGACAGCTACATGTAAGAGAATGAAACTGGATCACTGTCTAACCCCATACACAAAAGTAAACTCAAAATGGATCAAAGACCTGAATGTAAGTCATGAAACCATAAAACTCTTAGAAGAAAACATAGGCAAAAATCTCTTGAATATAAACATAAGCAACTTTTTCCTGAACGCATCTCCTCAGGCAAGGGAAACAAAATCAAAAATGAACAAATGGGACTACATCATGCTAAAAAGCTTCTGTACAGCAAAGGACACCATCAGCAGAACAAAAAGGCATCCTACAGTATGGGAGAATATATTTGTAAATGACATATCTGACAAGGGGTTAACATCCAAAATATATAAAGAACTCATACTCCTCAACACCCAAAAAGCAAATAACCCTATTAAAAAATGGGCAGATGATATAAACAGACAATTCTCCAAAGAAGAAATTCAGATGGCCAACAGGCACATGAAAAGATGCTCCACATCGCTAATTATCAGGGAAATGCAAACTAAAACCACAGTGAGATATCACCTCACGCCAGTTAGGATGGCCAACATAGAAAAGACTAGGAACAACAAATGCTGGCAAGGATGTGGAGAAAGGGAAACCCCTACACTGCTGGTTGGAATGTAAACTAGTTCAACCATTGTGGAAAGCAGTATGGAGGTTCCTCAAAAAACTCAAAATAGAAATACCATTTGACCCAGGAATTCCACTCCTAGGAATTTATCCTAAGAATGCGGTTTTCCAGTCTCAAACAGAAATATGCATCCCTATATTTATTGCAGCACTATTTACAATAGCCAAGAAATGGAAGCAACCTAAGTGTCCATTAGTAAATGAATTGATAAAGAAGATATGGTACATATACACAATGGAATATTATTCAGCCATAAGGAGAAAACAAATCCTACCATTTGCAACAACATGGATGGAGCTAGAGGGTATTATGCTCAGTGAAATAAGCCAGGCGGAGAAAGACAAGTACCAAATGATTTCACTCATCTGTGGAGCATAACAACAAAGAAAAAAACTGAAGGAATAAAACAGCAGCAGACTCACAGAACCCAAGAATGGACTAACAGTTGCCAAAGGAAAAGGGTCTGGGGGAGTGGGTGGGAAGGGAGGGAGAAGGGGAATAAGGGGCATTACGATTAGCACACATAATGTAGTGGGAGTGGGGGGGGGCATGGGAAGGCAGTATAGCACAGAGAAGACAAGTAGTGACTCTATAGCATCTTACTACACTGATGGACAGTGACTGTAATGGGGTATGTGGTGGGGACTTGATAATGGGGGAAATCTAGCAACCACAATAATGCTCATGTAATTGTATATTAATGATACCAATATTTTAAAATTTTAAGAAAAAAGGCAATAGACATCTGTCCAAGGACACACAACTAGGAATTGCTCAGAATTCACCATCAGTCAGTCTGACTCAAAGCCCAGACTCTTCCCACTATGCTACATTGACTTTGTGTGTCTGTCTCCTGCATATGGACAGGGACTGAGACTGTCATGTGTAGGCCTGGACCATAGGGTCTCCAAGAATGTTGGTTCATGGAATTATTATTCCCAAGACTAAAGTAATACAAGAAACAAAGAAGGCTATTTCATATGAATAGAAATTACAATCCAACCAGAACATAGAATAATCATGAATTATGTTCCTAACAACATAGCTTCAAAGTATATAAAGCAGAACAGATTCAAAAGAAAAAAGAAGGAAAAATTGGCAAACTCACAAAGTAGATTTTATACACCTCAGTCAGAAATGAACAGGATAAGTAAACCAGGAGTTCCTAAACTTTTTGTTATCAGGACCTCTCTACACTCTTAAAAATTATTAAGGTTTTTAGATTAAGTTAAAGAGCTTTTGTTAAGATGGGTTTACACCTATCAATATTTAACATGCTTAAAATTAAAACTTTTATTTAAATTTTTAATTTATTTATTGTAAGTCTCTTTCACACTCTGAGCCTCAGTTTCCTTATCTGTGAAGTGGGAAGGAGCAACTCTGCACTACCTTCTCCAAGGGGCTATCTTAAGGATCAATGAGATAAATAAATCATTAGAGGACCAAATGAGATCATGATTTAATAATGAGATAATTTATTAATCCATATAAAATAAAAATAAACCTATTATATGTTAACATAAATAACATTTTTGTGAATAGCATTGCTTTACATTTTTGCAAAATCTCTCTCATGTCTCACTTAATAGAAGACAGATTCTCCTACCTCTCTGCATTCAGTCTATTGTTATATGTTTTGGTTGAAGTATATGAATAAAATTTAGCCTCACATACAAATGTAGTTGGAAATGAGAATATTTTAATAGCCTTTTCAGATATTGTGGATATTCTTCTTTGAACCACCAAAAAATTGACATGTAGTAGTTCTTTAAGTGTTAGTTGTGATGTAGTACCTGAATCCATATCAATAAACTTTTCTTACTCTGTTTCCTTAAAATCCATTGATCTATCTTGTACTTTGAGTGGATCTTTATATTATGTACAATTTGACCTTATGTACTCCCTGAAAGGAACTTGGGGACCCTCAGGGCAACCCCGACCACATTGGGATGCCTACCGAAGTAGGCCATAAAAAGTAGAAACATAAAGGATTTTATAACATAATTAACCAGTTTGATCTAAGAGGTCCCCATATAGAACTTTGCTCACAACAGACCACAAAGACACATTCTTTTCAACAAACGGTCCCCTCCAGCAGCTGGGGGAAATGTGTGCCTGGACAGACTGCAGACACTCTAAGATGGACAGACGCCCAGACACTCAGCATGCCAGGTGTTCTACCAGCTGCATAGGTCCAGCCTCATCAGAAAGGCATACCACATCAGGGTGCAGCCTTATCCCTTCTCTGGCAAAGAGCCAGGGTAACCAACTGACCTGGCCACAGAGAGAGAGCATTCCTGAACAAATGCCCCCTGGGGCAGCCCCCACCTGAGCTCCATTCATGTGAACGGAGTTCCTCTATGATTTCATCATGGAACCTATGTCAGGGAGCCTCAGGGGACCCAAGGTAGAGTTGCCAGGTAAAGACTGCCCATCTTTCTCTTCCAGAAGGCTTCCAGGCTGGCCCTCTTGCCCTTCGAGCCCCTGGAACTGCCAGGTACAGACTCACCAGGCTCCGGACCATGTGTAGTTCTTATTTAACCAGCAGCAGGAACAATGCCTCACTCTATCCAGGCAAGCACTAGGTCATCAAGAACACAGGCAACCAGCTGCCCAGGGAGCCAGCATATTGTACACCACCTGGGGAGCTCCAACACCCTGACCAGCGCCCAAGGCCACACCTCCCGGGAAAGCAGAAGCCCTGCCACGCCTGGATAGGAGTCAGGGGAGGGGTAAGCAGGAGCATATAGGGCAGAACTGCTGCTCAGAGTTACAAATCAGAGCCTGAGCCAAGGTGTCAGGTGGAGCTTTCAGAACACACACCACATTTTCTCTGAAGTCACACACCCCTGGGAAGATCGAATATTCTTAGGTGCCTATCATGTACCAGCACTGTTCTGGGACTTTCTTTCCATGCATCATTTGGTATGCCCCTCACAAAAACAACTGCTGAGGTGGTTCCATTTTACAAGCAAGGAAATGGAGGGTCAGAATGGCTAAGTACTTGCCCAACATTCGTTCAGCAAGTATGCACTTGGATTTGAACCTGGCTCAGTCTGTCTGCAGAATTCAGGCTCTTGCACCATTACTATACTACACTACACTCCCTGGCCCTGCAGGAAACTTCCAAGCACAGAGAGGTGCTGAGGATGACCACCCTGGCTCCTTTTCCTATCAGCTATTTGACCAAGGGCCTTTTCCTTCACCTCTCAGCCCCCTGCGGTCATCAGGCCTGCAGACCCAGAATCCACACTTCTGGGTTGTATCTGGGCTCTGACTCTCTGGCTCAAACTACCAGGGTTTGAATCCTGACACCAATCCTTACTTAATTTCTCTTTCAGTACCTTTATCTGTAAAGTGGGAATACTAATAATACCTACCCACCTTATAGCACTATAGGAGAATCAAATGAGGTAATTTACCCAATGTGCATAGAAAAGACTTTACACACAGTAAGCACCCAATAAATACTAGCTATCATTAGAAATAGTAGCTAATAGGGTTATAAAGTGCTGTGCAGTGTCTATAGCACTCAGTAAGAGCTCCCTAAACAGTGGTTATGATTATCGTCACCCCCACTAGGCTATGATGTCCCTGGAGGTGGGTTCTGGGTCATATCCATCTCTGGTTCCCCAGCAGCCAGCCCGGTGCCCGGCACCATGACGGACTCGATAAATATTTGAGGGTTGCGGAGTGAGACCTGTTCGCCTGGACCTGGAAGATGTGGTCAGCTGGGAGCCTCCTGGTGGGAGAAGGGAGAACCGAGGTGTCAGGGAAGAGAAAACAGAGCGGAGGGGGAAAGGCCGAGACGAAGAGATAAGCAAGTGAAGTGAGTGAGAAAAGGACCAGGAGAAGCTGCGGAGAAGATAAGAAGGAAGGATGGAGAAGGCGAGGGGCGCGGAGAATGCCGAGAGAGGCGAGGGAGCCGGGGGAGAGGCACAGGGCGAGAGCAGGGCTTCGGGAAAGGCGGGCGGGAGCGAGCGGGAGGGGCTGCGGGGCTCCACCCTGCCTCCCTGCCTCCCCGCCTTGGCGGGGGAGCCGGGCGGCAGGAGATTGGCTGGGGCGCGCGGCGAGTCCGGGGCTGGAGCCCCGAGGTGGGAGGCGCCAAGATCACTCGGTGCGCCCGGGAGCGGAGCGACGGCTGCCACCCACTTAGGCGATCTCAGCGGCGGCAACAACTGCAAGGACACATCGGTGCGGCGGGCGCACGCCGAGGCACGTGGGGGCGCCACGCAGCGAGCGTCGGGGCCTGCTCAGACATGCGGGCGGCGGCGGGCGGCGTGCGGGCGGCCGCGCTGGCGCTGCTGCTGGGGGCGCTCGGGGCGCCGGCGCGCGGCGAGGAGTACGACTACTACGGCTGGCAGGCCGAGCCGCTGCACGGGCGCTCGTACTCCAAGCCGCCGCAGTGCCTCGACATTCCCGCCGACCTGCCGCTCTGCCACACCGTGGGCTACAAGCGCATGCGGCTGCCCAACCTGCTGGAGCACGAGAGCCTGGCCGAGGTCAAGCAGCAGGCGAGTAGCTGGCTGCCGCTGCTGGCCAAGCGCTGCCACTCGGACACGCAGGTCTTCCTCTGCTCGCTCTTCGCGCCCGTCTGCCTCGACCGGCCCATCTACCCGTGCCGCTCGCTGTGCGAGGCCGTGCGCGCCGGCTGCGCGCCACTCATGGAGGCCTACGGCTTCCCCTGGCCCGAGATGCTGCACTGCCACAAGTTCCCCCTGGACAACGACCTCTGCATTGCTGTGCAGTTCGGGCACCTGCCCGCCACCGCGCCTCCAGGTAGCGCCGCCGCCGCCGCCCCCACGCGCTCCAACGGGCCCCAGACGGATGCTGTTCCCCCCCCCGTCCCTTAGCACAGCTCCGCTAGACGCCCCCGAGATGCCACCCCCTCTACAAAACACACACACACACACACACACACACACATGCACATCTTTGCTCAGCCCGGCATGCACCAGGAATTGTTCCCCACAATCTTCTTACCTCCCCACTCCCCACGGATTGCCAGAGTAGTGCCCCCCTGCAGCTCTGGACATTCCAGAGGTTCTCCCTCATTCCAGCTCTGTTCCTGGAAACCCCTCTGACATCCCTTGCGGCGCCCACCTTCCTGAGCTGTCGGAATCCCTGGTGTGACCCCAGTGCTGTCCCGCCACCCTGGGGCATCCTGAGAAGCATCTTCAAGCCTCTCTCTCAACCCAACAATGCCCTCAGTGGACACACAAGGCCTTTCCCCTCCTCCACAGCAATGGACCCCCGGGGCACCACGACAAGCATCTCCCTCACCCCTCCTAGCAAACTGGGGAAGGGGCTGAGGCCCAAGGGAAGGGATATAGCAAGAGACAGGTCTCAGTGCGCTCCAGGGCTGTGGTTTACACACTCCCCACTCCATTTTCTGCACCTGGGAACCTTAAATTCCCTCACTGTCCTCCTCAACCACCCAACCCTAGAGACCTTGGGTAAGGCTCTGTGCTGAAGAGAGCTTTGTCAGGCTGTGCCCCTAATAAGCAGCCCTTAAGTGAGCGGCTTAACTTGGAGCCTCCGTTCTCCCATCTGTAAAGTAGAAACAGATCCCAGGTTCACGAAATCCTATGAGATCCTAACTGCCACCTTGTGCCACCTCCCACCAGTCCCATTACCCCTAAGTCCAGCTTCCCCTTTGCTGTGCGCCTCCCTCACCCTTCCCCTGCCTTCTGCCAAACTCCTTCCAGGAGGAGTGAGCCCAGGTTGGGCACCAGACAAGGAGCATAACAAGTGGCACCAAGCAGAAAAGCTTTGCCTGGGCAGTTATGAGAATCAGGGGGCCTCTAATGCTGGGGCTCCCCCACAGGGCAACACCACTCCCCCTTTCTCCTATCTGACCCTGCTCCCAGAAAGCAAATGGACCCCACCATACCCCACCCACCCTCTCAGGACTACCTCACCCACACAGTCCCCTGTTGTACACACCCATGCCCTCCCCTGAGAGTCGTGGTGGGGAGGGGGTCCTGTGGCTGGAGAGTGTTGAGAGAAAGGAAACCCCTCTATTCTCAGGTTGGAAATGGGATTGGGAAGCAGGGGAGAGAGAGCGCAAGCTCCGCAGCACAGTCCCCAGCTGGGATCCTGGCATGGTTCCTTTCCTGGTCTTCTTGGAGCCCAAACGCTAATGGCCTGGAAGGCAAGGAAATCTCAAACTCCGAATCCCACCTGGCCCTTCTCTCACCCTCTCGCCCTCTGTGAAACACCCATTCCCCCATGATGGGTGCCTACCTAGAGGCACAGGCATAGGGGGGGCCGAGGTCAGGTGTTGTGTGGTGGCCTGATGACCACAGGCAGCCAGAACTGTTTGTGTGGCAAACAGATGAGACTATTTCACAGAAAAATAAGGAGTTCTAGCTTCCCTTGAAGTCTTTGGGCGATGCAAAGCTGCCCACTTTAGACAGGGTTGCTCTTCTGTTTACCACAGTCCCTGCCCTGCCAGCATCAATCACTTACCCACCTGCCTGCACCCTGTGTTCCTACAAAGACCCTGCAGACTCTGCCACCCCAGCACTAGCCTGGGAGTCACAAATCCTGAGTTCTAAGCTCAGTTCTCACTAGCTCTGTAGACTTGGGGAGCCACTCTGGGCCTCCATTCCCTTTTCTCTGAAAAAGGAACAGATTATTATTCCTACTTCACAGAGGGTTAAATGAGATGAAATTTAGAAGACACCAGTGCACATCATGGTTGCAGCTGCCAGGGTCACAGGGCAATCATGCCCACATGGGCAGTTTTGTCCTGCACAGACTTCTCTTTTGAGCCTCACAACCACTCTTGAGCAGGTGGTGTTATCATCCCATTTCCTGATGAGGAAGCTGAGGCTTGGCAGGGAAGGTGGTTCATCAGTGGGGAGGCCTGCACACTAAGCAGCTCTTTGAACTCAGATCTCCTCACCAGCCTCCCTCCAGTGATCCCACCCTTGCTTCTCTCCTCAGTGACCAAGATCTGCGCCCAGTGTGAGATGGAGCACAGTGCTGATGGCCTCATGGAGCAGATGTGTTCCAGCGATTTTGGTGAGCATGGAGCCCACCCAGCATTGCCCTGATGCCACCCCCAATCCCTCCTTCTTGACACACACAGATGTGCCCACACCCAGCACAGTGAATCCTAACAGTTACCGCATCATGGACCCCTTTTGGAATCTGATGGTAACCATGAACCCTCTCCCCAGAGAAGTGCACCTCTTTTTGCAGGTTGTCCCAGGGGCTTCAGAAGTCCCTCAGGGCCATGGGCCTCAAAAACATCCCTGGCTAGTCTCCCTTGGTGCTGTCACACAGGGCCTCCGGGGCTGGATTCTCTTTGAGATAGCAGGCTTAGCCTGGAGATGGATGGGGCAGCATAGGGGAGAGAGGGGCTCCAGGAGAGAATTGCAGCCCCCTCATCCCTGGGCACCCGTGGCCAGGGGAGCTGCCTCAACTGTCCCACAACTTTATCCTGGAGCCTCCCCATTCCCAGGATAGCCGAGCCAAGTCTAGTCAAGACCTGGCTCCTACATGGACCACAGAGCCCAGCATGTGATCTATGCCAAGTCGGCTCCTGTTCTGCGTCTTTGCCTCCCCGTCTAAAAAAGAAATCCTTACTTCAGCAGGTCTTTTATATCGTTAGTCTGTCTGGAAAGAGAATGCTACTATTGCAGGGTGTGTGTGCTGAACAGAGAAAAAGAGGGAGTAGGGGCAGAAAAGAGAGCAAAGGAAAGACATTTTATAATAATGTCCTTCCATGGGTAGATATTCTCTGCCTCCTCCCTGGCTGCTGAGTTGGGGGCCCAGAAGCCTGAAGAATAGGGGGCACTAGTTTAAGTGACTCCCTGCCAAGCTGAGGACTCCCCGCCCCCAGCCCATCAGGCTCTCTGTAGCCCCCTCAGCACACCCCAGATGGCCATACTCTGACACTCTCTGGCCTTCAACCACCGCCCTCCACTGCCCCCCACACCACTACAAATATACTCTCCTGCACAAAAACAGCACCACACACTCATACTCCCTCCCACACTGTACAGTCTCACACAGATCACAGTGGTGTGTTCACACCACCCGGAGCTGGTTGTGCATAGCACTTCCCAACCCTGCGTTCAGTATGTGGTGGGTCACCCCATGGAAACCAGCACGTGGCAAAGAGCAGGGCCCCTCTACAGAGCCAGCTGTCAAGCTGTACCAGCCCACCACCGCTCTAGCCACCCACACACTCACACATACACACACAGAAATCCCATTTGGAAGCATCCCCAGAAAGCATGAAGTCCAGCCTCCCCCCCTCCCAAGGACTCCCTCTGCTAACTCCCCTCCAACTAGTCAGCTCCACCCCCAGTATTTTCTCCTAGGGGAGGCTGTGCTTGGTGCAAAGGCACAGGCTCTGGAGCCAGCCAAACCTTGGTTCATCCCTCCTCTAGAGTTCAGGCCAGCCACAACCTCTCCAAACTCATTTACCCCCAAACCTAGAGAATGAAATGTGCTCGTGTCTGTGAAGGTCCAGCATATGACAGGAGCTTCATAAGTATTAAAATGTACATCTATATGCCCCACCTTCCCAAGCCCCAGGCTTGGGACTTCAGGCAGAAACACCAACGTGGGGCCACCGACATCCTGAACAAGCCTGACTGTGCTCACCCTGTACCTCTGTCCACCGCCCAACACACACAGTGCTCAAGATGCGCATCAAGGAGATCAAGATAGAGAATGGGGACCGGAAACTGATTGGAGCCCAGAAAAAGAAGAAGTTGCTCAAGCCGGGTCCCCTGAAGCGCAAGGACACCAAGAGGCTGCTGCTGCACATGAAGAACGGCGCCGGCTGCCCCTGCCCACAGCTGGACAGCCTGGCCGGCAGCTTCCTGGTCATGGGCCGCAAAGTGGACGGACAGCTACTGCTCATGGCCGTCTACCGCTGGGACAAGAAGAATAAGGAGATGAAGTTCGCAGTCAAATTCATGTTCTCCTACCCCTGCTCCCTTTACTACCCCTTCTTCTATGGGGCTGCTGAACCCCACTGAAGGGTGCTCCTCCCCGCCCTACCCAGCCAGCTGTGCCTTGCCCTCTGTCTCTGCCCCTGGGGTGCACTCTCTCCTGCCAACCTGCCCCAACCCCTACACCCAGGCTGACCCAGCCCCTGCTGGAGAGTGGGTTCATGCAGAGGTGTTACCTGCTCAGGCCCTGAGGGATGGGCACGCAGCCTGGGCTGTCTCTGACTCAGATTCTGGGGTCCTTGGGGGCTTTGTCTCTTAGGAGCAGGGCTTTCTCATGTGGAGGGAAACCCCAGGGTCTCAGAAGGGAGCAGGGAGGGGCTCTGAGCGGCCTGAGAAGATGGCTTCCAGAGCAGACCATGGTGTCTGCTCCTCAGTTGCCGGTGGGACCTCGTCCTGGATATTAAGCTGAGCCTCTTGGGGGACAGCTCTCTGCCCCCTCACATGTCCTTACTGTAGCCCCCCAAAGGAAGGGTGTTAGAGTCACAGTGCCCTCCAGCCACACGTCCTCATCTCTGCCTGTTTCCCTTCCCACTGGACTGGAGAGAAACCCAGCCCAGGCCCCCTCCCGTAGGCTCACTTCCTGGAGTTCATTCCTCAGCCTCTGCATATTCCTCTTATTCTGAGGATGAGTAAATTATTCCTACTTTGGGGGGGCGCCTAGGTACCAGACTGATACAAGTAGGGTCTGGGGGGGGTTTCCCCTAAGTTTTTAATTAAATCAAAGGAAACAACCGTTGTTTCTGACCAGGTGAGTTCTTCGTCAGCTGGTTCCCCAGAGGTTCAGAGGGACTTCTTGAAAGAGGCCCTTGTCACAGCCGCCTGTCCACAGTCATACTTGGAATGCCTAAGAGATACCCGTGTTTTTGTACAGTCCCTGAGAGCAAGGGTTGCCCTTCTCATCCCCCGACTAAATAAGGGATGAAGATGACCATCCTTCAGTCCCTGAGCGGGGACAGAGCTGCCAAGCTTCCCAGCCTTCTCCCATGGTCAGAAGGCTCCCACAGCCCTGATGCATCTCTCCAACGTGTGCAATGCCTGCTCCAAAGAGCCCAACAAGGCTGGGCTGCAGGGAACTACTCGGATGAGCCACAGGCCTAAATGAGTCACAATTCCCCCTTCAGCACACAAACACCCCTGGGCACCAGTCCTGACTTGTGGGAGATAATGGTGTAGACCAATGCCACTCTTAAGCATGGTTCCTGGCCCAGAGCATTTCATCTGGGAGCTGGTTAAAAACACAGCTCAGGCCCCACCCCAAACGTGCAGTATCAGAGTCTGCATTTTAACATGTAAAGCTTCAAGTTATCTAGCGAACTTTACAAAATACTTGGCTCCAATCTAAAACGATTAAATCCAAACCTCTGCAGGGTGCTCAGAAATCAGCATTTCTAGATGCTTCGTGGCCTGTGTGCGGCTAGGGTTGAGAACCTCAATCTAGAGGAGCCACAGCAGAGGCAGGAGGGTGAGGGGCTAGGATTACCTCAGGCTGGAGGGGTCTTAGTCCTGCATACAGGGAGGGGACCAGCTATAATGCAGCAGCTTCTTCAGTGCACCCAGAGCAGTGGAGGTTGTTAGATGGAGCAGGGATGAGAGAAGGCTTGAAATGCAGACACCAGGCTGCTGTCACTCAAATGTCCAGCATTTGGAGGGGATGGCGCAAAGGGAAAGTCCCTGGTAGTGGTGGGGTGTGGGGTGTCCATCAGCAGATGCCAAGGACAGGGCAGATGTGCCCAGAGTAGGGGGCTGGGGACACCCCCAGAGAGGCTTCCTCACCAGTGGGGATACAGCTGGCTTGCCAAGTCCAGTCAAGGCCTGCTGCTCCAACAATGGAGCCACGCTCTCTCGAAGTGAGGAGAGCCTTGGCTTCTGCAGGACTCAGAGGAGCAAGCTGCTACAGAGATTCAAGCAAGGCCGAGGGCCCAAACTCAGCTGCGGAGCCTGTGTGAGCCAACAGGTGGTCTGACAGCCCGCCCATAAATCACTCCCTGGGCAGTCAGGTGGCCTCACCACAGGCCAGGGCGGCAGAGGTCTGCTTGTTTCTCCTCACCCCTAAGGAAGCCTCTGCCACTCACCCTCCCCGAGCGCTGCCCAGCCTACCTGGCTCCCTGAATCTGTCCCTTGTCTTCCAGCCTCCTACCCCGACCAAATATTTACGGACACTTCTATGGTCAACCAGGAGCAGGGATTATTTTTCCACTGAACATACAGGACTCAGGCTGCCTCTGGCCAGAACATAATACTGACCTCTGTCAGGTGCTGGCAGCAAGGGAGAGGGGGAAGGAGAAGGGGAAGGGGGAGGGAGGGGAGAAGGGAGAGGGGAAGGGAGAAGGGGAGGGAGGGGAGGAGGGAGAGGGGAGGGCGTGGGGACGGCTGGCCAGCACTTCCTTAGTTCCTGGCAGGAAGCTCCAGTCAGGCACTGCTCACCCACCCTCCACAAAGGCATCAGCTCTGTCCCCCAAATCTGCTGTCAGACCCCCCAGCAGTCTTCCCTGAGACCAAGAGGAATCCTCCCAAAGACCAGGAAGGCCCTGCAAGGCCTGAGCCCAGCCCTCATGTCCTTCGGTCAGGAAACACTCCCACCCGGCCTGCCTGGAGTCAGGCAGCTAGTGCTATTCAGCAAGCACCCAGGATGCGAATCGGTGAACGGCTGCATCTGACTGTGTGGAATAAAAACCCCAAGAAACACGGCTTCTCCACACAAGAAGCCTGGAGGGAGGAGGGGAGGTGGGAGGTCCAGTCCCAGACTCACTGTGTCTTCCTGCCGCCAGGGGGCGGCTTTTGTTCTTGAGGTTACAGATGGCGCCTCCTCCTCCCCACCTCTCAACCACATTCTAGGCAGCAAGGTGGGGGGAGGCTAAACAAAAGCAGCATGTCAGCTGCCTCTGGTCCTTTTAATCGGGAAAACAGTAATTTCCCAACAAGTCCCACCTGGCAGATTTCTACTTCTAGCTCGCCAGCCAGAACTGTCACATGGCCACCCCTAGTTGCAAAGGAGCAGAGGAAATCAAGTGTTTCAGCTGGGTACAAATTCAGAGTTCTAATGAAGACAAAAGGATTTGGGGCAGGCCGCTGAACACCCAGGATGGGGCGAGAAGAGGCAGTAGAGCCCAGTGACCATGTGATACTGGGAACATTGCACAGCTGTAAAATGAAGCAATAATGTCTGCTTAACAAGGTGGCTGAGTGTTAAGTAGGGAAATGTATGAAAAGTACCTGGAAACAATGCCCAGCATTTAGAAGATATTTATTAGTAATTAGATGGTAATTAGTATTTTGATTAACCATAGCATAGTGCCTGCACATAATAGGTGCTCAATAAATCCCTAATTTGTTTGTTAACCAACTAAGAAACACTACTGGCAGGAAGGCAGGGAAAAGACAGGAACATCTCATCTAAAAGCCAGAATTGTTACTTTCAGAAAGGGGCTATGTGGCTAAAATGAAAGTTCCTGTGGCCAGGATTCTCACCTGGCCCTGGTCAGCTTGCTCACAACACGTGTGGGCAATGCATCATTATTGACTCTGTATAAAGAGCTCTGCCCAGTGCTCTGTAGCATGGTTGCAAGGGTGCAGGAAAGCAGAGGAGAGGCTGGAGTTGTGGCAGCGCTGAGGACAGAGGCCAGGAGGACGGCTGTGCAGGATGACTGTGCAGGCAGAGACCTGCTTGCTGTATGCAGACTAGCTCTGAGTGAACGGGATTTTAGTGATTGACCTGCCACTGTGGAAATAAAGTTGGGTATAACCCTTTCACCCCAAGAACGTTCTACTGTCATTTCTTTGGTCACACTGAATCAATAGTGAACTTGCTAGGGGCTGAAACCCATTGGCAAGACAGGCTAGAACCCACATTTGGGGTTTTACTTCAGAAAATAAATCCCTTCGTGTTGTGTGAGCCAATACAGGGGAGAAGACATATAACACTAAGAAATAACAAGCCCAGGCTGGGTAGCAGGCACTATTTGAAGCTCTTTGGCATTCTAATTTAAGCCTCCCAATAGCCCCTTGAAGAAAGTATCATTAATAACACTTAAATGGTGAGGCTGATTCAGAGAGGTTAATGAACTTGTTGAAGTACACAGAGCTTGTACATAGTGGCCTTACTAGGACTTGACCCCACACTCTAACTGTACTACTACCTTCATGGGGCAAAGCCAAGAAGCCAGGGACAGGTGGTGGGGAGGGGGAGGGGGATGCGCAAGTGTACATATAGGCCACCATGCTTCTGCCACCCTGCCTCACAGGAAGATGTCTGGGAGCCCTGCTCAGACATGCTCCAAAGGTCCTGACAGTGGCAGAAGAGCCAGCCCTGGGCCAGCCAACACCCAGCAGCCACCCCCTCAGCCCCTGCCTCAGCCCGTCAGCATTCAGCCTCTTGGGGCCACAAAGGAAGCTCTCATCCCACAACTGTTTAGTCGGCTGTAATCCTGGCTAAAGTTCGCTCCTTGGGAAATCCAACGTGGGGGGTGGCTGCTGCTGGAATGTGTGTGGCTGGGACCCAGTGTCCCAGCCCTGACGGCAGGCTGTTCTGAGGCCTTGAAGAAAGCAGGCAGCCAGGGGAATCCGGAATCCCCAGCCCCCAGCTGTGCCAGAGAATGGAATGTGCTGCTCTGGAGTATGGAAACAAACCCAGCCAGGAAGGGTGGAGGGGCTGCTGGGAGCAGAGGGGAGCTCCCACCACAAGGCTGCCTCTGTTCCCCTGGAGGCTGAGCCCACTCCCGCTAGGGCTTTGGGTGGGCAGCGTTAGCTCAGTGGCTCAGAAGGTCCTGCAGTGCGTGTGGGCAAGGCAGAGCAGAGGGAAGGGTGACAGCCAGGGCTGCGATGCTCACCCAGTTTCTCTTGGATCTGCAAGCCCCTGTGGCACCATTCACATCCTGGCTCCACGGCTTACTAGCTGTGTGACCTTTGGCAGGTTACTCAACCCTCCCAGGCCTCCATTTACTCTTCAGTTAAATGGAGTTAATGATAGGACCTAGTTTCGGGGACTGTCAAGAGGAGACCACTGGGGAGATCTGGCTCTCCAGGTTAGCGCAAGGACCAGGACACAAACTTGAGAGGCTTGAGGCCTTTTTATTGACAATTCCTCAGCATGTTGCCTAGCACAGCACCCAATAAACCTAAGTATTATGACCTTAGAGCCACAAGCTACAGGATAGATGCTGGGGCCAGAGCCCCTCAAAAGGGTTCCTCTAAGGCTCCATGGAGACAAAGGGGTGAAAATGAGGCTTCATTTGGCTTCAGCTCTGAGAGCAGGTGATCAACCACCACAAATCCTGAAGACCCCAAAAACCACAGCCAGTTAGTTCAAGGTCTTCCAGGGCTCACTGGAAGCTGTTCTCTATCACTATAAAACCATGAAAAGCTTGACAGAACCCTCAACCCAAGCCAGGCTGTGGAGCTGGCAGTCTGTCCCAGGTCTGCCCCAGCAGGTTACCAGGGCTGTAGCAGAACCTGCTGCCCTCCCCTCCCACTGGGTGCCTGAGAACGAACTGGAGAGCATCTTTTAAACCAAGCATCCAATTCCACAATGGACAATCTGTCTTCCAGGCCATCCCATACAGTCCTCTCCACGCTGCTGACAAGGCTCTAAGGCACCACCCAGTCCTGCAAAGTCCCTCCATGGCCTCACTGTCCCAGTGTGGTACCTGGACTTTAAAGTGGTCTGTCCCTGGTCTGTTCTCACTAAGGCCCCTCAAGGAGACAAGGAAGTGGCCCCTGGCTTCCCTTCTGTGAGGCTACTGACCCCAAATGATGAAAAATATGTTTTTCATGCCTTTGTATCCCATGTCTCACCAGCTACTCATGTTATAGTCTGTTTCACCAAATTAGGAATTGTTTTCATTTTCCCAAAATAAAATTATATTGCCTCTGCTTTTTCAAACTATACTCTCTAGATTCTTCTCTAGAATTCTTTCCTTGCCTCTCTCTAGATTCTTTCCTGAATAATAACCTAAGATTATTCTCATTAACAAGAAAACTGCTATTCTAAAGCCATCCAGAACAGAGTTGTTCTTTTCCTGAAGACTGCCAAGATGGTAGTAATGAGTTAGCATTTCTGAACATTTACCATGCCAAGCACCTACTCCCCACCTCAAGCGGACTATCCCATTTAATCCTCACAGCAGCACTACAAGGCAGATAGCACTATCATGCCTATTTCCCATCCTCTATCGCTATGAGGAACAGACCTCGTCCAACGCATGTGGTGTCACATCTGCAGTGAGGGGCTGCCCTGGAAGATCTCTGAGCATCCTTCCAACTGACCTATCCGTGACATACGCCATCCACGAGATGCGCAGGCACAGCCCCAGCCACTTCTTCCCTGGGCCTGCACTATCACTGCTGTGCCCTTTGGCTCAAAGCCTCTATATTCCACACCCCCAACATCTTTCCTGTCCCTCTGGACCATGAGGCTGCTGAGGCCACTTTGATACTTTTTAAAGTCAACATGCTCTTCTGTAAAAACTGCTAGGGCAAGGTTCTAGCTGCCTCCCTGCCTCTCAAGGACCCTCAGGAGCTGCTGTGGCTCCCCCATACTAGGGGAAATTCCTAGACTAGGCAGAATCCTATCTAGAACAGACCAAGGCCTCAGCATGCTGCAAGGACTCCCCGGCACCCTGCAGACTGAGCTGCACATGTGTGGGGCCATGAGGATGTGACAACCTGACCTTATCTCTCTGAGGCAGTCTCTCCTCCCCTCCTTTCTGCCCCGGCCTACCATCTGGAAGGCAGGTCATATCCAGCTCTGGTATGCACAATGCCATCCCAAGCCTTTCACGGCCATTAACTAACTTCCTTGGGCCTCAATTTCCATACCTAGAAAATGGAGAGAAGCAAAGTGCCTACCTCACAGGACCATTTTAAGGATTAAGTGAAATACTGTGTGTAAGACACTTAGCACAGTGCTGGGCATGCAGTCAACACCCCACACGGCCCTGCACTGAGAGCTGCTTATACTGCCCGTCTTTAATAGTGAATCATCTTTCCCGTGGCTCTCAGCATCCCCAAGAGCTGATCCTTTTTTCCTTTCTCAGAGGGATTAGCTAGAATCTTTTCATTCTAAAGCCTGCACTGCTTGGCATTGACCCAGTTCTGGTCCCCACCCCAAGCCCCAGCCCTCACAACCTGGTCACAAGATGGAGCCTTAAGTCAATCCAACAATCATGCTGAGCCCCCTGTGCAAGGCACAGCTTTCCTCCTGTGCCCCCAGCTCCCACCCAGACTTCAGCCTCCTCACCCTCCAGCCCTGACCTGCAGGCACAGCCCAGGCCTGCAAACTCGGCCAGCGCTGGGGAGATCTGACTCTCCAGGTTAGTACAAGGACCAGGACACAAATAAGAAGCTTGAGGCCTTTTTATTGACAATTCTCCATATATACAGAGATCCTTTTAGGTCCTCTCGGTGTTTTTTTAGGTCCTCTCCAGTGTAAATAAGCACGGGGTACTTCACTCACGTCTCTGAACAAGACAAAGGCACTGGGGGATGGGGGTATACCAAGGCCCATGTGGTTCTCCAGGGATGTGTACACCCCTGGCCTGGAGCAGGCCCCTGGCTGTCCAGCCCTCACTAGACTGGTTGGCCTGGCCCCAAAGCTGACCTTGGATGGTCCCTGTCTCCCCAGCCTGCCTCCTTAGGGGTCTGGGTCCCAGGCAGCCCATGACTCCAGAGAAGCATCCTAGAGTAGAAGCCGCCACCCATCCTCCTCATCCCATTCCTTGTGCCACACATTCCCAGGAACCAAGCAATAAATAAATACTTCAAAAAGGCAGAGCAGCTCCAGGAGAAGGAAAGAATGCCTGAGCTCACTCATGGCTTAGGGAGAGACACTGAGCCCCTCAGAGTCCAGAAGTAAAAATGAAGTTGTTGGAAAGAGGATGGGAACCCCAAGTGGCCTTATCTCAAAACTGAGACTGTCCTGCTGGGGAACAGCCCTGGAATGTAGGACCTAGCCAGCAATATCCTTCATTTCCCAGGACCCCAAGGGTCAAGGACTTCAGGACCTCTGCTCTGCTCTCTTGGTCTCACACTCCATGAGATGAGGGGCTGAGAAGGGAAATGTAGCTCTGGGTCAAGAAGGTGCACGAGGCTCTGAGCAGGGAGGAGCTGAAGAGATCTGAATGCCCAGCATCTACCCAGAGTTGCTGAGGACACAGGCTGGTATGTGGCTGACAGTTTGCAAGTCAAGGTCTCCATAAGGTGGGGCTGAGGTCCTCTGAGCTGCTGGGATCATTTGCCCTCCTTAATACCGAAGGACTCTGCCAGGACCTCCTAAACATGTCCTCCTCTGGGGGAACTTGGGAACCTCAACCCTGTTTCCAGAAGCACTTTTGGTCTTGTCAGCCCTGCCACATCCTTTGATAGGAAAATGAGATCCTGATGCCTGGAGGGACATTCAAACAGCAGAGTTGCAGCATGGCATCCCCAAACCTTTCTGCTGGCACTCAAAGACCAAGGGCTTGGCCCAGCACCCAGCAAGAGAAAAAAATCTCTTTTCCCAATCTCTGATCTCGGTCTCCTGGAATTCCCTGATGTGGAGAAATGTCCTGATCCTCAGAAATCCCAGTTGAGACTAAGCCTGGCTAACTCTGCCCTCTAGCTTGTATTTCCTTACCAGCCCAGGGTAGAGCAAGGTAAACATGCCAGGCCTTCCAGGGGTTCCTCTCCTCTCTGCAATTTGAGGGCAGCCATTACCAGCCATCTGCAGGAGTGGGGAACGGCTCTAGGATTCCACTGGAGACAGTGAGGGCAGAGAAGGAAAGCCTAGCTAGCATCTGGGCCACATTTGCCCAGCACACACCTCATGGGGCTAGGGGTTAGGGGGAGTGGGTCTACTGCTGGCCCCAGGGACTGGTGCCTGCTTGGACCCTGGCCCCTCTTCTCACTTGCTCAGGGTCTGGTTACATGAAGCACACACAAACACAGTCTCTCTCTGGGCTTCAGGGGCTGAAAAGGAGGAAGAACATGGTGAGATGCTTCCTCTTGCCCTCTGGCTCATGGCCCCAACTACCAGAACCACCTCCCCATCCCCAGAAGCCCCACAGAGACTGCCCACTGCCCAGCCCACATCGTCACTGACCCAGCTCACTAGCCTGCCCTCAAAGATCTCTCTATCCCTGGAACTGAGGGCCTTGGGAGTGACTGTACCAACAGCAGGCCCCTCCCAGGTGTTGCAGGAGGTAGAATTTATTCTGGCACCAACAAAGCACCTTTAAAAATGTTTTCAAAGTAAAATATCAAAAGAAAATTTTCCAAAATGTTTTAACAGTGGTTATCCCTGAGTGTTAAGATTACGGGATTATTTTCTCTTCCTCCTTCTTCTGTACAGTAATTTCCAAATCTTCCAGAGTAAGCATATGTTACTTGCATGCCCAGTGGGGAAAAAAAAAAACCTTGATTTATCATTATATCACCAAGCAGTACGTATGCACCCATTTTTTACAATATGCACGTGCATTTACCCTATGTGCAAATAGTGTTCTTCCTTTATGTTATCTGTGTTGTTTGTGAGTATGTACAGCTTTTAAAAAGGAAGTTTTTTTGTTGCTGTTGTTAAAAGTATTAACAAGGTAACAAGAAGTATAAAATTAAGGACTCTGGTTTCCTCTGGGGAAGATGGGAATGATGCTGGGGAGCTCCATGGTGTTGCTAGTGCTCCATTTTTTAACTTCAGTGAGGGCGTCACAGGTATTCACTAATGCTTTATAATTCAGATATACTATATATATATATATATATATATTATTTGGCATGCTCAAATATTTCAGTTTTTTGTTAAAGGGCAAAGGAGGAGATGTTACTACAAACCAGACTTGGATCCAATTTCATTTGACCTCTTACTGACCCCTAGCTCCTATCCCACAACCCCAGCACCCCTCAGAGGAGGCGGGAACCAGCCAAGCCCTCCCACTGCCCTGACCACCACCGCCTACACCACTCACCTGTGGCCCCCATAGAGGACTTGGGCACCTTGAAGGAGCAGCACCGAGAGCAGAAGCTGTTTCCACAGTTACTGCAGCTCCGCTGCAGACAAAAGCCAAGGTCAGTATCAGATGCATCCCCCACCCCTGGGCACCTGGAGCCCCCAGTGCCCCCCTTCTTTCCACCAGCCAATCCCACCCAAGAGATTTGGGTCCACTGTGAGGTACCCAATACACCATCCCATGGGAAGGCAGATGAAAGTGTGAGTACAGGGGCAGGGAAGACCCATTCATTTGAGCAAAGCTCAGACGCCAGGCCCAATGTGCCCCAATGACTCCCCACCTCTCCCCTGTATCTTGGCCCAAATCCTCAGCAAACACACCCTGGAGAGACTTACCCTCTTCTTCAGCACTGAGAAGGTGGCCGAGCAGCCTGTACAGTTCCCTGAGAAACAGAGGCAGCAGCTCAGCCTTGACCCAGCCTGGCCTCTCACCTGCTCCTGGCTCTTCTAAATGGGGACACTTAGGACACAGACCAGCCCAGACTCCCTGGCTGGGAGCAGTGAACAAGGGAGCAAAGTCCAGATCCAGAGACAGGGAGAGGGATTCAAACTGAGGAGGAAAAACTGCTGGCTGCTGGGCATCAATGTCTCTAGATTACAACAGTTGACAGTCCCTGCACCCTCCCAGCTTTAGAGGCCCCACCCACAGGTCCAGCCAGAATCAGAGTACCCAGCAGAATTCACTCCTTGGAAATCATATCAAGCTGGCAGGGACCTGACAACAGGCATCCCTCAGAGAAGGCGGCTCCAATGACCTCAAATGAAACCTGCCTAATAGGTCCCTTTCAAAGTATTGCCTTACAAATACTCTACCCACACATAAAGACAGAAATGCCCCATAAAACCCCAACTCCTGCTGTCATCTGATGATCAGGAGAGAAGCTCGGAACCAGGCACCTTCCAAGAAGAGTACTCTGAATGGTGGGTGGGATGGGGCAAACAACCAGACATACGACAAGATGACAAAGTTTCAGACAATGGCAGAGAAGTCAGTGCAGCTTGGCAAATGGCTGGGAGGAGGTAGGAGGGGTGAAGAAGAGATGAAGGATGGGGAAAGAGGAGACTGATTGCTCTTTTGAGGCTACATCAAGGCAGGCAGGCCTAACAGAAGCTGTGCTCACCGCCCACCCACGCTCGCAGGAAAACTGAAGACGGAAAAGGCAGACTGCAACAAGTATACAGTCTGATGGAGGAGGTGAGTGAGAACTGAAAGGATGGAAGCAAACTGAAATCGGAGGCGAGGGAAAAGGCCACACTGGGCCCTTGTGACTTCAGTCGGCTCCAGAACCAAAAGCAAACCCTGAAAAAGACAAAGAAGGTTCCAAGGGATGCCCCCAAAATTACTGTGGTTCAGTGCAGAAATCTCTGTGCAGGCAGGAGGCGCTGAGTCAGGGAGGAAAGGCAGGGGTCCACAGGAGGAATGAGTGCTGCCAAAAGGGGACCAGACAGCCCAGCCAAGGGCTGTGGGCCCAGAAGGAAGATGAGCTGGGTCCTGGGAAAACTCGAGAAGAGATAAGGCTACTGGAGGACATTTCCAGAACTTGGGGCCCAAAGGCCTCCTGTGATCCGACTAGAGCAAATCAGCTTCAGGGAGCTGTCAGACCTGTCCAGCCAGGCACAGAGCACCAGGCCTCACCTTCACACAAAGGCCCAAAGCTATATTGACAGCTACATGTGGTCCCTTCCTCTGTCCAGCCAGAATCCCTTTGTTTGCAGCTCTTGCCAAGGAACACTCCCTGTGTTCAAGGGAAGAAGGGCCCTGGCTAAAACAAGGAGAAACCTAAGGCCAAGGTGCTTAAGGTAGATGCCCCTGCTGTCAGTCGGCTCATGGCCCCCGCAGAGGAGAGAAGAGCACAGTGGGTGCTACTGGTGGTGTCAAAGCAGGGAATAGGCTGCCCTAAGACTGTGTCCCCCAGACAGAATTTGGGCAAGGCAGTCTGCCTCTGCTTCTCCTAGGGGCATGGGACAAGGGAGAGAAGCTGCTCAAAGACTGACACTCTGGCCCATGTCAATTCCTCTCAACTAAATAGAGTGCCAGGGCCAAGCACCCCAAGGCAGCCACGTAGTCTAATAAAACAACCACGTACCAATGAACAGGTCTGGGGCCAGGGAGGGTTCCGCGTGCTGACAACAGCTCCACCAATAACATGGAGCAGGAGAGCACCCCTGTTCCCTCCCAACATCCATAACTCTTCATGCCCCCATTTTTGGCAAAGATCCTGATTCACCATGTGATGATGCCATGGGGCGGTTAAGGGCAGGAGCAGCCTAGGCCCACATGGGGCCTGCCAGGGAAATGGTCAGGAAGCCTCCAGGACAGAGAGAAGCCCTTTCCCCCAGGACTCTCCCACTTGGAGACCACAGAGAAGCTCCTGAGAAGCCTGTCCTCATCCCTTCCATGTGTCCCCTTCATCCACCAGCAGCCAGAATGGAATGGCCCCAAAGCAGCTTACCTCACCCTAGCATGAGGGAGCCAGACCCAGGAGCTGAGGGGCTACCCCTGCCTCACAGCCAGGAGCTTGAGGACATCTCAAGGAGGGGTGGCAGGCAGTTGTGAAAGAGGAGGGGCTAAGAGGGGCTTAGGAAAAACCTCTGCCATCCTCGCGGGAGCCTGAAAGGCCTCTGCCTGTCCTGACAGGGATTACCTGAACCAAAAGCCAAGTACAGAAAAAGGACAGACACAAAACCAGGGGCCTTCAGACACCAGAGCAAAGGAGGAGGATGAGTTAGAAAGAACACAGGAGCCAGATCAGACCACCTGGATTTGAGTCACAGTTCAGCCATATACTAGCTGAGGACCTAGGCAAATCACTCTTCTCACCCCAGGTTTACTCCCCTGCCCAAAGGGAATATCTAAGGGCCCTTCCTTGAAAGCATAAATACAAACAAATCAATTGCCAGAGCAAGAGGATTAATTTCTTGTGGTGTCACCTGGGACATCTGGAACCCAGCAGCTTCTAAGCCCGTAAGAACCATGTGTTCCTGTCACGCCTGCCATCAGGACTAAATGACAGGGTATATGCGAAAGTGCTCTGAAGTGAGAGTGTGCCCAGAAGTCAGCAATGGTCTCAAATGAAACAAAGGGACCTTCAATGACAGGGAGACATTCATGCAGCAGAAAGAAAGAGCATGTCCAGGACCTCTAATCCTGCGAAAACCACAGGCCTGTTGCTGCAGGGGCAGGAGGGCAGGCTCCTGATGCCTTAGGTCAATTCCTCAAAGATAAATCCCAGGGGCCTCTCTCAGGGCACAAACCCTACACCTCACTCACAACAGTACATACAGTACAGCCGCCCCAGCCTCCTCCCCGTCGACTGACCCCCGGCAGAAGCAAGGCTCTTCTTCAGGACCAGAGTGACTCCCAAGTCACCTACTCTCTAGGCTTCAGCCATGACTTGTCTGCTCAGCTCCTCTGCTCCCAATCTGAGCCAGGTTTCCAACCTCTGCAAACAGTCATGTCTACCCTTCTCCAAAGCTGCCTTGTTCAACCCACCCTCACTCCCCCTGCCAGTAAAATAAGGACTGGCCATCTGTGAGCTTGGCTGATTGGGGCTCTATCAGGCTAGAAAAAGATACTGCTTGCTTCCAGTTGCTTCCACCTGGAAAGGAAAGATCCAGAAAGACTCCCAGGCACCTGCCAGAGTCTCTCATATCAACAGCACCCTTATTAACCCTTACTACAGAGCAGCTAGCACCATGCTAGCACTTAATAAACATTATCTCATTTGAGACCTGTACTAACCCTGCAAGGTAGGATGATCATTATCCCCCTCTAACAAAGGGAAAACTGAAGGCACAGACAAGCTCAGTAACATGCTCAAGGACACCCAGCAGAGCTGGAATTGACACGAGAAAAACAGACCCCAGACTCTGCTCTCAGCCACTATGCTGCATGGCCTTCTGAGGTCCTGCCTGTTTCAGAATTATACTTCTCTGCAGTCCTGGAGTGGCATTTCCAGTAATAAGTTTCTCTTCTTCCCACAAGCTAATGTTCAGTAAGGACAGAAGAACAAGAAAGAAGCCATGTTCACTCCCTCAACAGGCCTGCTATGCATCTGCTACCTTCCCAGCGTCCCAGGGACACAGCTTTTGTCACAAACCAGAATGCACAATTCCAAGCCTTGGGCCCAAGGCTGTTGTGGCCCCAGTCCCACCCCTGCTCCTCCCTGGTCATACCGAAGTTGTTGGTAGGGTACCGCTTGCGGAGACGCTCCGTGAGCCGTGACACCTTGCTGCGCAGCACCTCGTTCTTGCTCAGGAACCCATTGTCCTGCAGGGCCAGCTCATCCTCTGCTGGGCACGGGGCACCCTCATCATCCTCCTGTGGGAACAGCTCCTTCCAGTCCTGCCCGCCTTGAGGCAGGGCCCCAGGACCTGTGCACAGAGGCACCCCAGCCTGGCAGACCCCACGAGGCAGCCCCTGCCCACTTTACCAAGGATCTTACTTACCAGCACCACCAAGTGGGTCTCCTGCCTCCCAAGGAGCGGGGGAGAAGAGAACAGAGAGAGATTGCAAGAAGAAGGAAGCTGCTGGGAGGAGGACCCCCAAGCAAAAGGAACAAAGCAGCACTACTCTGAGCTCTGTCTGAGCATGTCCTAAAGGGTAACACTAACAGAGGCCCCCATAAAAGGACCCCAACATCAAAGGAGCCTGAGAGAAGCTGCATACTACTATTTTCCAAACTGGGTGAAATTGATGAAGTGGGTCATTATTTTAATAGAACAAAACAGAAAATGTATTTTCTTTCGATGTATTTCCTTACAGTGTATTTTTCAGGAAACTTTTGATTCAGTTAAGTTTACTTATTGTACAGACATAAGTGCTCCCAACTGAGTCAGGTTTCCAACCCCTGACTGGGTCAAGATGTAAACTATGCCTTACTGTGGGTTATGAACAAAATGTTTGAAAGCCCCCGCTGTATGTACTCCCTACCACCACCATGAAAATTCAGTCTACAATCATGTATTAAAGTCTCAGAGAAACCTTCTAGCAACTGAAAATGTAAATGCCTACATGGATGAGGCTGACATAAGAATGAGGTGGGCTAGGTGTAAATCAAAGGCCTGGTAAAAACTCACAAGACCCCCATTTCTTATATCTCAATTTCCCACTTTATAAAGAAACATAGAGAGGTATCATTTTCTATCATAAGAAAAACAGTAGAGCAAATGTAACAATAAATAGCAACTGCCACTAGACTCAGTGAGCGGGGATGATGGGGAGTGGTGGGGCTACGTGACTTTTCTAAAGGGGACAGTCACTCTTCAGCTACACTGATCACTACAGAATCAAGGCTACCAGAGCTTCTGATTTTTCAGAGAAACTGAAAATCCAGGGTTTTCACTGAAATCTCCATTTTTAAATTGACTCAGAATTTTTTTTTAATGTGTGTGTGCCATATAAAACACTTCTACAAATTACCAATTTGAACCACCGTCTTAGAATCAGGAAGACTGGTAACTTTCTCTGACCTAGCACTTGGCCGTGTAGCCACTCTCTCCAGCCCCCTTCCCTTCCCCCAAAAGCGACATCTTTCAGACTTCTTGCTGCCTAAGAGAAGTCAGAGACGTAGGGAACTACCCTCGTGGAAATGTGCCTTCCCTACATCAAAGGAACCAAGCACACAGCCTCCAGCCAAAGTGGTGAATGATCCACCTCCCCAGGCAGGGCGCCTCCAGAGCTCCCAAAGCCACCCCACCCTGGGAACCCCAGACAGACAACCAAATCAGTGATAGGACGGGCGGAAGTTCCGTGAGCCTTTCACCCAGTGAGTTTGAGCTCAGGGCAAGTTCTGTCTTCTCATTTGGATAGATGAGAATTTTAAAAATCCACACTTAGGATTTAAGAAGCCACACAGCTCCAGGACCACCCAACTTCTGACCCGGACAGTGGAAAGTGCTGGGAAAGGCCACCCACCTCAATGGCATCTTTAAACTCCTCATCGGGCTCAGCCTCCTCGGCCTCCTCAACACTGCCTGGTGTGAGGTCCTGGGAAGAGAGGTTATTACTGAAGGAGAGGGAGGCAGCCCTGCCCCCTCAGGTTGAAGTCCCCTCCCTTAAGCCAGCACCCAGTTTTCCCAAAACATCTGTTTCTACCCCTGAGGAAATGGCACAACTGCCAGAAAAAAGGATGTCATGAGAAAGAAAACTCACTGACTAGCGAGGACAGGCAGAAGGGACCAAGGCCATGAACAGACCTACGCGGGCTGTGCAGCACAACAGTTGAGAGCATGGGCTCTAGAACCATAGGGCCTAGTCTGAGTCTTGGGCCCACCACCCTTAGGCAACCACTCTGTACCTCTCTCTGCCTGCTCCTCTGCAAATGAGAACCATCTCACGCTCAGAAATAACCTACACCTCATGGGGTTAGTACCTGGAAAGTACTTGGAACAGCAGAGGAAGCACTCAATGAAGCACAGAGTAGCTATCATCATTACTGCTATTAAGAACTTCAGAGAAGGTGAGGCCTAGGAAGCAGCAGGAACTACAGAGGCCAGCCCAGGAATTCTGTGGTATGCACACACTGGTACTGGGAAGGCCCTGCCACCTGCCCGAAGCAGCCTCTCACCTCTGTGGGCGTGGGCGTGGGCTCAGGTGTGTAGTCCGGCAGGGCACCTTTGCCCCCAGCATCTGGTGGTGGTAGGCTCTCGAAGGTACACTGTTCCTGCTTGGGGTTCATCCGCTGCTGCAGAGATGCCCTGTATTCAGACACCACTACCCAGGGTGCAGAGAGTGGGGTGGGAGGCAGAAACAGGATGGAGTAAGTGGCACTTTCTGCAGCTGACTGGCCTTTTCTTCTAGCACCCCCTTCTCTGCTGTAGGAAAGAGTTGCCCTCCTAACTCTGAACAAATCACCTAACCTAAACCTCATAAACAAAACAGAGATACCACAACCCACCCCATGAGATTATTATAGAGAAATTAAATGTAGTAAGTACTCAATAAATTATGGCTTCTGTAATTAATTACCCAACCACAGGGAAGAAAACAAATATAGCAAATCACCCAAACATATTTACAGGCCTGGGCTTCTGTGACTCAGGGCCTCTCCAGACTGCCTCACTGCTTTAGAGGCCAGACAGCAGATGGGTACTAGGGGATCACACAGAGATGTGACAGCAACTCCAGGTGGCTGCATCCTGGGAGGTGGGCAGCAGCACAAGGAAAACATCCTTCCTTCACCTCGCAGAAGCCACCATACCATGTAAGCAGTGATTCATCTGCCTTGGGAAGGGAGAGGATCCCCTACAGTAGCAGCCTGCCCTGTATGCCACCTAACTCCTCAGGCTGCGGAGTCCAGGAGAGCCCTCCAAGGGATGACCCTAGGGTGGTACTGCCCCCTTGTGGAAAGCACAGCAAACAGATGACCAGCTGTAGAGAGAGAAACAGGGAAGCCTAACCCAACCTTCAGAGCCAGCTGGATCCATCTCTGCCAGGCTCTCCAGGGCTTACCTCGGAAGAACTCCACATTCCCCAGAAAGAGCGTGCTGTTTAAAAGGGCAAGGACCCAGCACAACGGCAGCAGATACAGCATGCAAACCATGCCCAGAAGAGCCCCATAGAACCTGGATCGACAGAGAAGAACCACAGGATCAGAAATTCCTAAGATCAGAAGGAAACCAATTTGGAGCACAACCAAATAGGGGCCCAGACAAGAAATAGCTCGGAACACAGTTAATACACTGCTAAGATCTCCTTAAGTGGAAAATAAAGCAAGGAGGAAGGATTTACACCTACCAACAAGTCACTGGTTGCTAACAACGGACACTGGTGAGGCTGCAGCAGAGCCTGAGGCTGGGGCCACGTGACCCGGCTCAACGCTCGTCACTCCTCAGGCTCTGGACTCTGGGTAAGACAGCCCTGGATTTGATTCCCTTTCTGCCACTTCTCGCTGTGTGACCTTAGGTAAGTCCCTTGGTTCTCTGAGCATCACTTTCTCCACATGTAAAATGGGGGTTAACACCATGCCTCCCTCACAGGGTTACTATGCAGACTGAGGTAATACACCAAAGTGGTGAGCACAGTGCCTGGCAGGGGGAAGACTACATAAAAAGTAGCTGTCATTGTTATTCACATATAAAGAGCTTCAGACACACTCATTCTACTTGATCCAGTAGTTCCATCCTTGAATTTATTTTAAGGAAAAAAATTTCAAGAGATTAAAGCTAAACCCATAACAATGTTCACTACAGGGTTAGTAATAAAAAGTAGAAATTGACTAAATGGATAATGGAATGGTCCCATAAATTATAGTATATTCACTCTATATTAATGTGGTATTACAAGTAATTCCAAAAGCTATGGGGCAACAAAGAAAACCATTCGTGATATAATGGTAAGAAAAGAGTAAAAAAAGGAAATCTTACATACACTATGAAGCTATACATTTATAGAGTAGATGCACGTGACAAACTCTAGAAGGCAGTCTAAACATGAGGTAAGCTGCTACATCAGGGTGGGAGATTATATACTGAGCTACATATCTATTATTAAAATATTTTTACCACACCTAAAAGAAGTATCTAAACAAAAGCAATGCATTTGAGCCCACAAACCTATGTGTAAGTCTGCACACAAGAGCCCTGGAGGCTCTCATTCCTGGAGCCAGGGGGCAAGGGCCCTCTCAAAGCAGCTGGCTTTGCTGGGGCCGAGTCCCCCATTCCTCCAGGGTAGTGGCAGCGGCGGCACTCACTGTGAAGACACGGAGGGGTTCTCCCAGCGCAGCACACGGTAGGTGGCCTCGCAGGTGCAGCACAGGCGGCTCAGAAAGGCCTCCAACTGGATCAAGCTGCAGACACAGGGGGCCTCTGTGAGCCCTGCCTGCCTGCCTGCCCATGGGGCCTGACAGCCTTCTGGGGCAGCAGAGCCTAGAACTTCAACA
Source organism: Manis pentadactyla (assembly GCF_030020395.1). Classification (NCBI taxonomy): domain Eukaryota; kingdom Metazoa; phylum Chordata; class Mammalia; order Pholidota; family Manidae; genus Manis; species Manis pentadactyla. The sequence goes on along the minus strand of NC_080026.1, from coordinate 108,592,805 downwards.
GGCATCGCTGGCCAGAGACAGCCAGTCTCTTCAAACCCAAGGAGTCGTCAGCAAGCTTGGGAGACAATTCATATATACTTCAGTCCCCTTTTTGGAACCCCTAACGGAGGTGGAAACAGGAAAAAAGTTCCTGCTTTGGTCTCTTCCTAGCTGCTGATGTTGGGGCAGCTACTTAACTTTTTCAGGGCAACAGTTTCCTCATCCATGAGGAGCATGGTACCCCCTCACAAATATACTGGGACTGTGAGCATAAATGGCAGGGTACAGATCAACGTGTCTCCACCCGGGTGTAAGGCAGATAAACTGGGAGAGTTTTATTAATGGATACACCCTCAGGAGCAATGAGCACATACTGCACCCAGATCTTGGCTTCTGAAGGGCTCCTTGGAGAAATGGCTGATTCTAGACCTAGAGCAGGGAAAGTATAAGATGAATTTGACTATCCTATTGTACCATTAGGATGCATTCAGACATGATGGGGCCATTCTGAAAGAACACAGGGGCCGGTTCAAAAGAGCCTACTGGCCAAATCTAGGACACTCTGAGATTCAAATAATAATGACAGTAATGGATTATAACCCATTGAATAAAATTTTAAAATCTTAAATTCATATTGATAATAAGAAAAAGCTCTTTCTTACAGTAGAATGCCAGCTAATAATGACAACTGGAAAACTACTTTTGCAACCATCACAGGAATAAACTGACAAAGGTAATACCCATAAATGATCACTTACAGTACAGAAACCTTAACCAAGGGACCAGAGTTAGTATCTCTCTTAATGAGGCAGACATTATGTACCTCCTGACATGATACAGTGACAATGACAAAATATTGTCATATCCCTGCCAAAAATGCATCATCTGAATCTAATCAAAGGAACCCGACAACCCCAAATTGAGGGAAATTCTACCAAATAATAAGCTTCTTCTATTTAAAAATGACAAGTTCATGAGAAACAAAGACGGAGGGACTACTCCAGGTTACAGAAAGACATAAAAGACATTAAAAGACAAAAACTAACTGTAATGTATGATTCTGGATTGGATCCTGGATCAGGGAAAATTTATATAAAAGACCTCATTAGTACAACTGGTAAAATGTGATTATGAACCAACCATATATTAGGTAACAATACCAATGTTAATGTTATCAATGAAAAATTTCCTAACTTTGAATACAGGACTGAGGATATATAAGACAATGTCCTTGTCCTTAGGAAATACCTGCTGAAATATTTGGGGTAAACAGGCATGACGTTTGCAACTTACTTTCAAATGGTTCAGAATGAAAAAAATAATGTGTCTGTGTAGAGAGACAGATGAAGCTAATGTAGCATAATGTTAATAATAACTGTTCTATCTGGGTAAAGGGCATATGGGGGTTCTCTGTATTATTCTTGAAACTCTTAAGTTTAGTCATTTCAAAGCAAAAAGTTATTTTTTTTTTTAAACACAGATACCCAGACAACATGGATGGACTTACAGGGTATTATGCTAAGTGAAGTAAATCAGATACAGAAAGACAAAAACTGTGATTTCACTTATATGTGGAATCTAAAACCCAAACAAAGCAGACACAGAGAACATACTGGAGGTTGCCATAGAGGAGGGAGAGAGAGGGATGGGTGAAATTGATAAAGGGGAAAATAATTAGGGAGAATGTTTGGTATCTTGACCTAGGTGATAGTTACATGAGTGTACACTCATGTCAAAATTCATCACACTGTACACTAAGATTTGTGCATTTTATTATATGTACCTCAATAAAAAATACACACAACACACATACACAGATACCAAGGCCCCAGTCCAGAAAACTCACTCTGCATGTCTGGGGTGGAGCCCAGGCCTCTGTTTATAAATTTTTTTTGAAGCTTCGTAGATGCTACAGTTCATGTTATTCAACACTTGAAGACTTTTAGGTGCTTCCTCAGAAGTACCAACATTTAGGAGGTTTCTCCATGGTGTAGTGACAACAACTGATATTTACTGAACACCACCTGGGTACCAAACACCCATTTAATCTTCACAACCACCTATGAGGTAAGCCTTATATCATTATCCCATTTAACAGATGAAGAACATGAGGCACAGGAAGGCTGAGCAACTAGCCTAATGCTACACAGCAAGTACATGAAAGAGCTGGAATCTGAACCCAGGCAGTGGCTTATGCGTGCCCATGCTTAAATAACTGTCTCCAGTGGAAAGAACACAGGCTGTGAAATCAGCTAGGTCTGGATTCTCACCCAACCATGGAAGCCTTTTTCGTCATCCATAAATGAAGTCATAGTAGCTACCTGCCAGAACTGTTAAAAAGATGAAAGGAAGTAACATTTGTGGTTTGCCTAACACACTGCCTGGCAGGCAGCAAGCACTCAGCTGTCCCCCACGTCCTTGGCCACTTCCATACTCACAAGCTCTTCACCTCGGCCACGGCCTCGGGGCGAGACAGGCGAACTTTCTGCAGGTCTTCCTGCCTCACGCTGTGGTACTTCCTCCGCATCAGCTCAGACTCAGGCAGCTGAGTCCGGCAAACCTCCTCAAGGTAACCCAGGACGGCAGGCACGGAAATCACCAGAGCGCCCACTGAGTACCAGGCACCTAAGGAATCCATAACACTGCAGGTAAACAGGTAGCGAGGCCCAGGGACCCCTGCGCACCCGGATGTGCGCTCCACCACCTCCTCCAGGGCTGAGAGGCCTTCCCTGATCACCTCAGATGAAGCAGTATCTCCCCCCACACTCTCCAGCCCTTAACGCAGCTTTATTTTTTCTCAGAAATTTCCACCCATGACAGACTGTAGGTATCGTTGTTTCCTACACGAACATAGGCTCTGAAGGGATGGAACTTTGTCCTTTTGGTCACTGAAAAAGCCGCAGACCCATTTTTTAAAAATATTTAAATATCTATGCTAGTACATCATAGATGGCTCACTCCCAGAGGGGGCTGCTGGGCGCTCCCAGTGACTGACAGTCTGACTTCTGGGCCACTGGGCAGACTGGAAGCCTTTCCTTCAGCTTTTAGGATACCACAGACCACTGTGGATTGAAAAATTGTGAGGCTGAGAGAAAATCCAAAGGAACTTCCCCCATGCAACATGATGCCCACAAGCACTAGACACAGAGTAAATGCTTGTTAAATACCTGTCACACAAACTGATTTATTTTAGAGATACATTCAGAAAAATCTAACAGCCTGAGTTTCAGTCAGGCAAAGTCCTACCAAGAAATAGAAGATGAGGTCTTAATGAATTGGATTTATTTTCAACCCAGTGAATCTGTATCTCCAGAGAAAACAACAGAGACATGTGAGAAATACAAGTTCAAAAGAAGAATGAATACATGAACAAAGGACCAGCTCCTCAAAACATTGTGTCCCAGACCCTTCACTCATTTCCCCTGAGAGGTTTGGGCTTTGCTGCAGCCACATGCCAGTTCCAACTAGGGAAAGAGCTGGGCCACGGCATACCTTTTCATAAAAAGCCCCTGGGACACATCACCAGCTGGGACCCCTACTGGAGCGCCCAGCAGCCCCCTCCAGAAGTGAGCCACCTACGGTGTACTAGCATAGATTATTTTAATATTCAAAAAAATGGGTCTGCGGCTTTTTCAGTGACCAGAAGGACAAAGTTCCATCCCTTCAGAGCCTATGTTCGTGTAGGAGACAATGATACTTGTCCACACACCTACCTCAAAGGCTTCCAGCACAGACCCTTCATTGACGGTGATGGCCCAGTAGCCCCTGCCAAGCTCACTTGCTGGTCCAGAGAAAATCAACAGAGGAGGCAAAAATCCCTTACCAGTTTATCTCGCCAGTACCGTCACCCCATGTTGGGCCCCTAAATAACCCCAGAATCAGAAACCAAAATGGAAAAAATCGATGTATCAACACAGTCAAGAAGGAAACAATAGGAAGAACTGTAGCGTATTGGCTGCTTACTGTGTCAGGCACTATGCCTAGTGTTATGCACTGGTATCTCACTCCTTACAACCACCCATGGAGGAAAGCACTATTATTATCCTCCCTTTAGAAATGAGGAAAATTAGGCTTTAACAGAAAGGTTAAAGAACTTGCTTGAGGTCACACCAGTGGCCCAGCCAGGATTCTAGCCCAGAGTGTCTCTCTCCAGAACCAGTTTCTGACATCAAGCAGACACTTAGAGGCCAATTCCTAGGAAAGACAAGTGGCTGCTTCTCAGAATTTCTTCCCACATTCACAAAAAAAACCCTGGACCCTGGAAGCCATTCTTACCCTCATTCAAAGTGAGGAACAAGACGTTGAGGCCCAGGCAGGTCAGCAAGGAACACAAAGGCATCTGCCACCTACAACACAGAGAGTCCTTGTCACTAAACACAGCAGCTCTCCCAGCTGGGAAGAGGAAACGCATCAGCATGTGTGAATCACTAAAACCAGGAGCAAGAGGGGGGCTGGAGCTCAAGATGTCAAGGAGAGATGAAAAGTGGGCTCTCACTTAGACAAGCAACCAGGAGAGGAGTTAAGGTCACACATTAAGCCCTACAGGGTGAGAACAGGGAAAAGGTATCCTCTCAGAACTAGAAGATCCGTAGAACGTTGTCCCAGATGGGAAAGAATTTATAATATAGCTATTAAGAAATCCATTTAATGCTGTTTAACCTGTGTTGGTACGGTTCTATTCTCTTTAGGAGGTAAAAATAACAAACATTCTTTAAAATTTTCCTTTACTTTTTTTTTTACAATTTCATAACATATATTTGCTGTGCAAGAGTCACCTAATAAGGAAATCAAGAGAACAAAATGTGAAGGATTTCTTTGACCCCATTTGTGAGTTTCTCTTATTTCCAAAATTTTGAGAATTTAAGATATATTAATTCAAAAGGAGAAAAAATAAAGATTTTAATATATTACCAATGAAGCTGAAACCAGGGTACAGTATTCTCTCAGCAAACATGCCTTAAGTGAACTGGAACAGACGAAAGTGCTCAGAGCACCCCCAAAGCAGGAAGACAGACCAGAGACTAGGGTTGCTGAGGACAAGCTAATGCTACTGGCTTAGTCCCTGATAAACAACATTTCATAGGGAAAAAAGAGCACAGGCATAATAATGAAGCCACTGTCACCTATATTCTAAAAAGCAGTGTCTGTGTATATAAAGCCAGCCATCAAAGGAGAGTCAAACAGAAAAATAAACAGCTAACTTGCTGGCAAGCCAAGTATTCAGAGCTTCAGAGTAGTTTGTTTTGCTCTAATTGGGGTATTTCACACTTACTAAATGAGGTTAACTAATTTATGAGCTGTTTTTATTTTTTAATAAAAGTATGAGTAAGGGAATGAAATGACCGCTTTCTCTTAAAATTCAACACACTCCCATTGTACCACCCTTATTAGGCCTCAGAATAAGCAAATTAAAAGTCAGGACTAAAGTCAATCCCATCTCAGAAATAAAAACAGCACATGGCTACCCAAGTCACTCTCATTTTAAAGCCTCTCCTGCTTTAGCTGACATCTTTACTGATACTTTGTTCATGCTGACCCACCTTCTGGAGTGATCCCAGAAGAGAGAAGTCTTTTAAAAATCGAACGCAGCTCTAGGCTTCAGCCCTAATAGACAAAGCTCAAGATTAGGTTCCCTCTTCAAAGTCAAATCTTTACTACGAAAAGAACAATCAAAAGCATAAACTAATCTGACAGCCATTTTCACAGACCAGTGCTCCGTCTCCCAGTGGCACAGAGACCACAAGCTCCTGGGGACTCTTTAGGCCCAATGCTGCTTCTCCTCCATCCTGCTTTAATCAATCCCATCACATCCTCAGAATTCTAATTTCATAAAATGGAAAACCCTAACACATTAGTGCCAAGCAACCCTAGTAGATCAGGGGTGGAAAAGGATATATTTAACTTCTGTGCTTTGCCAAATACTTTGTGATGGGTATGTATAAACACACAAACACATACATGCACCTGCATGCACGCACAGTAGAAAACACCAGCTTACCCCCTCCCCTAAGGAAGACCGAAGTTCATTTCAGCTAGTTGGTCATAGTAGAATTATAAAACGAGCCCCTCCTCGTCTTCCCTATCTCTTGTGCCAAGAATACAGTGATCTAACAGTAGAGAACATTGCTCTGGAATACTGACTAGCTCATCTCTAGGGGAAAATGCCAAAAATTCAAGAAGTTCTGGGGTGCACAAGAAAAATTTAGGGCCTTGTTCAGAGAATTAAAAAAAAAAATCTCCCATTATTTCCAGACTGAGTAAGAATGAATACTCAATGGCACCCTTGGAGGTTAACCCAGCTCTACTCACCCTGCCTCCTACTTGTCTCTCTCAGGCATCTTAAGGGGTTGAAGGTCTTTATAAGAATCTGATGAAAACTAGAAGCTTCTCCCGAGAAGTACACACATGTGCACGTACACAATTCTACATATAGTTTCAGGAGATTCAGTGACTCCTAAAGCCCCACTCACAGGCTCCAGGTTCAGAATGTCTACTTTTTAAGACAACCAGGTTTTATGACTTCCAACACTAGGAACACATGACCTTTGCCAAAAAAAAAAAAGTTCTAACTTGAATCTAATCCAACCTTTAAATCTAATTTCCAGTTTGCACCATGAGGAAGCAGCCAGACAAATCTAAGTAGGAGATCCTAACCTAACTGGGTGACAGGCAGCTCAGTCTCTTTGGCAAGCCCATGTCATGAAGAGACAGTTTTAGACTGAAAAAGACTTAAGGGACATAATAATCTCAGAATGCACAATCCTGGATTAGAATCTGATTTTGCCAAAATAAATGTTGGGACAACTGAGGAAATCTGAATATGAACTGGGTATAGGATAATACAAAGGAATTGTGAATTTTGTTAGGTATAATTTTACTTTGATTATGAAAAAGTCATTATTATTTAGAAACAAACTGAAGTATTTAGGGAGTGGAATGGTATATATCTATAATTTAAAATACTTTAACATAAGAAATAAAATGAGCTGAAAAGAGAAAAAGGAAATTATGGAAGATGAAAATCAAAGCAAAATAGAAACAAAAAATTCTGAAACCCGATAATTCTTAACAGATTAGTGAAAATGGTACTTGTTTATTCATAGATGTCTGCATTTCTTTAACTTATGTTTAAAGTTATCTTAGTTTTAATATTAATTACACTAACACAGAGAGAAGAAATACAAAAAGCTGCACTAAGAGTTAGAAGGCCCAATACACAAGGCTAGCTAGCAGTCCTGAGATATGAGCTTATTGAGCCACAAAGCAGCAGCCTTGGTGAAAAGCCAGATGGTTTCCAGTGCCTGCCTGTCCTGGGCTGGACCTGGAATGAGCCCAGGAGCCCAAAAGACCTCCCAGAACTGCTCCTCACTAGGAGAGAAATGACAGCCCAGCTACTGCATAATGGCCAGCACAACAAGATAGCAGGAAGGCAGAAAGCCCAGCGAATCAGAGCAATTCTAAAAAGTCTGTACCTGAGCAAGTACCGGATACCATCACCTGCATCCTTCAGAGGTTCCAGGTAGACCTCCAGCCTCTTGTAGGACAGAACCAAGTTGAAAAGATCAAACGCTGGGGACTTGGCAGGGGCAGGTGGAGACTCTGGGAGAGCCTCAGGCATCACACCGGGGCTCACCTCTGGCCCACTCCCTTCACGCTCTGAAGTCTGCATCCTGTAACCATAATTTCTGACATTTGCATTGTGCTTCCAATCCCCAATGTACTTCTACTTGCATTATTTCCTTGGTGCCTACAATAAAGCTGTGAGGCAGGCAGGGCTGCCACTGGAATGCCCACATCACAGAAGAAACAAGTTCAGCAAGATGAACTGAATTACCCAGATATAAAATCCTGCTCTTCTGAATCTCCATCTAATGTTTTTTTCCCCAGAGACCCACCAAGAGTATAAACCATAAAGACCAAGCACATATGGTTGCTGGAGAGAGACAGCCTGAAGTCTCAAGAAAAACGATGACCTGGAATATTTTTCTCCCATTCCTTTACCTGATTAATTCCTACTCATCCTTAAGATATCAGCTTAAACATCACTTCCTTGCTCTGCCAGATCTTTGCCAACAACCCCGTCTGGACTGGGAAACCCTCCCCAATGATATCAAAGGACCATGTACTCACCCTAACAGCATTTATCACACCAAGGTAAAATTTCCTGCTTTCCTGTGGGGCTGCTTCTCTTAACTCTGAGCTCCACCAGGTCAAAGACTATGCCTTCCCATTCCCCACTATCTCTGCACAAAGTAGGTGCATAATAAATGCTTGATGAATGGATGAATGAATGAACTGCCCATCCTCTAGGATTCCCATACCTTCTCCTGTCCTGCCCATCTTCTAACCCTTCCTTCTCCTTTCCTGGCCCATCCCTGTTCATTACCCTCCCTTTTCCCTTCCTTGAACCCCACGGGGTACATAACGCCCCATTTCCATCTCCCCTCTCCGAGGATAGCCACAGGGATCCTCAACGTCTTTCCTAATTTCAAAGTCCTACCCCAAATGCTAAGCAGAAAACGGGAGGGCAGAACCTCAGCGCAGGGCAACAGAATCCAGTCTGTTATGGGCTGCGACTTGATGGGGGTGGGGGTGGGGAAATTTAACTAAGAGGCCTACGGGAACACGACATCCCCGCGGACAGAGGTAGGACGAAAAGACCCAGGACAGGCGCACGGAAAAAGCCCACGAGAGGGTGAAGCGGCACAGCGCCAGCAGGGGCCTGGACCACCACCTCAGCATCCCAGGGTGCCTGATGAGACCCGGTGACCCAGACCGGGGAAGGCCACGCCCAAGGTCGCAGGTCCAGCAGGTGGAGGCCCCCGCAGCGTTCCGGCACCGAACTCCGCACACTGGGCGGAGACACGAGGCTGGGTGGAAGGGGAGTGACACCTCACCTACGCGACAGCTGAGCTGGTGGGGGAGGGGCGGGGACGACCAGAGGGCACTGGTAGGGCCACTGGGCCCTGAAACGTTTCCTCAGAACCGCCCCACCCCGACGACGCGCCTCTTCCCAGGGTCGCTCTAGAGTAGCAGGTCTAAGAACCTCCTCGGCGTCCCGCCGCCGCCGCCGCTTCCGGGACGCGAACTGCTCTGCGGCAGCGTGCCCGTGACGTCACCGAGCTCGCCCCGCCTCCAGAGTTTAGCTCCTCCCGCTCTAGCACAGGTGAGCGCCTCGTCAGCACTGCGTCTGCGTGCCCAGCTGCTTCAATCCTAACCTTGAGCCACTGAGATTCGCAAAATTCTGCATAGTCTTTCGGGAGTACGCGCTTGGGGACCCTGCACCTCGAGGTTCGCGCCTCCCTCTGAAGGATTCCGGCAGGGAACAGTTGGAGAAAGACTAAACTGAAGAGTTTACGAGTGCATCCTATCCACACCCCCAAATTTGGCATTTAACTGCCCCCCTCGAAACCGTGTAGCCAAGTAAAAGGCAAAAAACTTATTATATGCCGGATGCCTAGCGGAGAATGCAATTCCTTTCAGTGTTTTTGAGTAGCTACTGTGTACAAGGTGCTATGCAAGCCTTTCCCAAGTCCATCCTCTTCCCAGGGTTAATCGTGCATCCGATGGTTTTGTATTAATAATATCAGCGCTTTCTTACTGAAGGTTTACCAGGCATCAGGCACTGGAATAAGCTCTCTCTAGCCATTAATCTTACCTGGACCCTATCAGCTTTACCGCCATTTCACAGATGAGGAATCTGAAACATGTTAAGGATCAATGTCACTCAGCTAATATGTAACTGGGAACTGGGATTTGAACTTCATGTGTCATCTGACCCTGGTGCCCCCAACCGCATCACTACCCGCCTTAGTCTGCATTTACTAGGCTCATCCCCTGCCATTCCCTTAAATGAGCCTCTTAACTAAGGCCAGCTGAACCCCTTTATTGCTTGTGCATTGCTTTGCTTGTGCTGTAATCTTGGGGAGGAATGCCCTTCCCCCACTCTTACTTGGATCCAAATCCAAACCATTCATCCAAGTAGGAGTCAAATATCTGAACCCCTTCCCTGATTGCCCCAAGTGGAAGTGACTGCTTCCCTCCCTCCAAACAGCAAGAGTGTAGAAAGATCTCAATTCCTCACACACCACTAAGCTACATTCAGAAATCCCCCTGCTTCTTAGAGGAATGGGCCTTACTTTGTGGCTGGGCCAGGCTTGTGTGCTGGACTCTGCCTCTCTTCCTTTAGGATGAATCTAGGGTAAGTATAGAAAGATTTTTTTTCTCTGTCTGAACTACCTGAAATTCCACCGTGAGTCATTTACTCCAAAGGTAAATTTCAGTTTCTTTGCAATTCCTCCTCCCTAGGTTAGCCTGGACCACTGCCCTCAGGCTGGCTGTGGCTACTGGTATTATTGATTCTTTCTTCTGGTCAATATAGAATTGGGAGTTATTATTCAGTAACTCCTAGACATTTTGCAGGGAGAACATTAAAGAATACAAGAAGGCTCTAAAGACCAGAAAGGGACAACAGTCACGGCCAATATCAATGAACAAAGGCGTCTCCTGGTAATTAGAGATTGGTCAACTCAACTCTACATTTGGAGTCTAACTCTAAATTTAATAATCAAGTTCTCCTAGTTCCTTTTTTCCCTTCTCCAACATTCTGAGTCTTCATTCTTTGCCTCAAATCCTAATGCCACTGATTTTTCCCCCTGGATAGTGGATAGGAGAAAGAGACTAAGGGAGAAGATAAAAGAGGATAGCTAACTTGACCCTTTTCAGAGGTTAGTCTCTGCATCTATAAGCAAGGGTGTGTATGGCCCACATAGTTGACTCATAATCTTCCCTGTGACCCTTGGAGTAATACTAGGGGGAAATACTGGGTAGAAAAAGCTAGAAAATAGAGTGGGAGGAGAAGGGAATGTCTAAGCACACTACCTCCACCAGAGGGCTCCATCGCCCACTCTTACACACACCTTGGGATTCAGAGGAGGATCTAAACCGAATGCTGGCTGTCGTCTCTCAATGCCACCATTTCCACAGTATGATAGATCTTTTCATTCTTCTACCTGTATTAGTTTCCATCCTTCTAGATGTATTAGTTACCTCTTTGCGTAACAAATTATTTCAAAACTTATTGACTGAATAATAAATATGTATTATCTCACTTTGCCTTTAGGATGATTTTGGTCAAATCTTGAGCAGCTTGGTGGGCAGTTTGGACTCAGGGATTTCATGAGGTTGCAGTCAGATGTTGGCCAGGGCTGCGGTCATCCAAAGGCTTGACAGGGCCTGAGGACTGGCTTCCTTAGTGGCTTCTCACACAGCAGACAAGCTGACGTTGACATTCTGAATGCTGACCGACTGAAAGGAGGTTTGAGTTTCTCTCCACTTCACTCTAGAAGGCATCTTGAGTGTCCTCAGGACATGGCAGCTGACTTTCTCCGGAGCAAGAGATCCAAAAGGGAGCCACAAAATATTCTATGATATATCCTCAGAAGTCACATACCGATCTTAGCAATGTCCTATTGCTTTTATCTGTTAGACCTATTCAATGTCCCAATGTGTAATGGAGCGTGACTACAGGAGATGAGACTAATTGGGGTCATCTTGGAGGCGGCTACTATGTGCTGCTTTGTCTGCTTAGAATATCCTTCCTCCTCCATTCTAACCTCCTCCCACTCATCTTTTAACAACCAGCTTTAATGTCAAGTCCTTTGTGAACCTTCTCCAAATAATTACTTACTTCATCTTCTGGCTTTATATAGAACTCTGATCATCTCTATTAAGTGCCTATCACCTTGCATTTCAATCTATCTCTTAAATGTGACTATTTCCCCCAATGTTCTTGAGGCCAGGGAGACTGAAACTTAGCACCCTTGGCAGCCCCAGTTTTTGCCAAGCATAGTGCCTTGGCTTAGTAAGAACTCAGTGAAAGCTTGTTTTAAAATAAATGGATAAAACAAAAAAATGGTGAGGATGTAGAAAGATGAACCCTTGTGTACTGTTGGTGGGAATATAGATGATGCCGCCTAGTATGGAAAACAATATGGCAGTTCCCCCAAAAAATCAAATATAAACTTCCCATATGATTCATCAATCCCACTTCTAGATATACCCAAAGGAACTGAAAGCAGGGTCTTGAAGAGATAGTTGTGCACCCATGTTCATAGCAGCATTATTCACAGTAGCCACAAGCTGGAAGCAACCCAAATGTCCGTTAATGGATGAATGGATAAACAAAATGTGGTATATACATTCAATGGACTATTATTAAACCTTAAAAGGAAGAAAATTCTGACACATGCTACAACAGGAATGAACCTTGAGGAACTTAGTGAAATCAACCAGTCACAAAAAGACAGATACTGTATGAGTCCACTTATATGAGGTGCCTGAAATAGCCAAAGTCATAGAAACAAAGGGTAAAATAATGGTTGCCAGGGAATGGAGGGAGGAGAGAATGGGGTGTTATTATTAAATGAATATAGAGTTTCAGTTTTGCAAGATGAGAAGAGTTCTGGAGATGGTTTGCACAACAATGTGACATACTTAATACCCCTGAACTGTGCACTTAAAAATGATTAAGATGGTAACTTTTAGGTTATGTGTATTTTTTGCCACGATTAAAAAATTTTTAATGAAAGGATTACAGATAAAGTGTGATATAACCATTCAGTGGAATATTATTCACCATGAAAAAGAGGGAAGTCTTGATACATAATACAGTAAGGATGGACTTTGAAAACATTATGCTATATGAAGGAAGTGAGACACAAAAGCCCACATATTATATGATTCCATTTATATGAAATGTCCGGGAAAGACAAACCTATAAATATAGAAAATAGACTAGTGGTTGCCAGGGACTTGGTAGGGGGAAGGAATTGGGAGTAACTGCTAACAGGGTGTCTTTTTGGAATGATGGAAATGTTCTGGAATTAGATAGTGGTGATGGTTGCACAACTTTGTGGACAAACTAAAACCACTGAACTGTACTCTTTCAAAAAAACTAAAAATTTTTATGTTATTTTGTGTTATATGAATTATGTTTCAGTTAAAAAGTAAGTGAATAAATGAAAGAAATATTTGACTGGTATGTATTTTCAGATTCTCTTTAGTATCTGGATCTTCTCTAGTATTTAAACTTAATACTTAAGTATGTTTTTGGATTAAGTTTACCATCATTGCTCTGAAAAATGTTCAATAAATACATCTTTATGTTCTTGTACCTGGCAAAGAAGTACTCATGAGTAATGAGTTTTCCAGCTGTGAGACAGTGAGTTATTGGATAAATACAGCAAGGAAATGAATGTCTGCAGTTACATTCTTACTCAATAGCTCTTGGCAGCCATAAAAACAACCATTCATCAGACACAGGCACAAAAAGTCTCACAGAGCAAGGCAATGAAAACCTCAGCAATAAAACCTTGTGGCCTCCTATGAAAGAGACAGTTAACTGTCTACCAAAAAGTCTTGTTCCTCCTTTCATGGTATAGCGTTGTGGCTGGGCAGCAGATGCTCAAATAGGAACTGCATTTCACAGCCCCTTGCGTATAGGTCAGGTCATGTGACTCCCCAAAGGAAGTTAGGGGAAGCGATGAGTGTCACTTGTAAACCAAGGCATTAAAGTGAGAAAACTGCTCCCTCCTCTCTTCTCCCGAATGCCAGCTCAATGCCAAGGTGGAAGGAGCCTGAGGCCTTGAGTCATTACATAGTGGAAAGGCTCCTACTGACCTGGAGTATCCACAATGGACAATTGTGTGAGGAAGAAATAGATTTGTATGTGAACAGCAAATAGATTTTTTTTTTCATCTTAAGCTATTGGAATGTTGGGGTGTATTTGTTATAGCAGCTAATCATCAAAATTCATTCATTCCACCAAAGGACTATTTATTATTTGCCTTTCATGGGAATATAGGTATGAATAGCACAGAATTCTTCCTCAAAAAAGTTCTAGCTTTGAAATGAAGAGTTAATGGGAGAAGCAACTCGAATAAATATGCCACCAGTGGAAGGGCAGTAGGTGACCCACCAAAGAATCTGAATAGACCAGTTACCATTAAATAAATTTAAAAAATTAACAAACATTCTAAAAGGCACAGATTATTTTGTAGACAAAGTTTATTGAACCCATCAATAAAATGATGTAGTTAAACTATCCCAGAGAGCAGAACAGGATAGAAAGCTTCCCAATTTATTATATGAGTCCAGATATATCATCCCTGATACAAATCCCAGGCAATAGCATGTACACACACACACTCACATACACCAAACAAATTTCATCTGTAATATAGCCCATTTAAAATAATAAAAAGAATATACCTACCGCACAACTAAGCCCTTTCACTGCTAGCTATTTATCCAAGAGAAAAAAAGGAATATGCCCACACAAAGATTTGTGCATAAGTGTTCATTACAGCTTAATTTGCAATAACTAAAACCTTGAAACAGCTCAAATGTCCATCAACAGGTGAATGGATAAATGAATTCTAGTATATTCATACAATGGAATGATATCCAGTGATAAAAATGAATAAACTATTACCACAACATAATGAATGAATCTCAAAATAATTGCATAAAACAAGCCAGAGACTCCCCCTACCCCCAGAAAAAGAAAAAGGCCGTAAGGTACTTTCCACTTACATAAATTAATCTGTAGTCACAGAAAGCGATCAATGGTCGTCTGGAGTGGGGGAGGTAGGAAGAGATTACGAAGGGGCACAAGGAAGCTTTGGGGCATTATGCATATATTCACTGTTTTAACTGTGGGGATGACTTCAGAGTGTACACATATGTCAGAACATATCAAAGTGTATGTTTAAACTGTGTGCAATTTAATGTACCTCAAGTATATCCTTATAAATCTGTTTGGTTTTTTTTTTTAAAGAAATATCTAGGCAACCGCTTCACCTCTCTGAGCATGATCTATAAAATGGAGGTGTTATCTACACTGTTTAGTATTCATATGAGGATGGGATGAAATAATGCAAAAATATTTTGTGCATTGCAAATATAAGAGTATAGGGACATCATGTAATCTTTATTATTAATGCCATCATCAAGAATGTCGTTATTATCATCACTATCACAGTCACCTTGGTCTTCTGGCACTCTGCATTAGGATCTCTGAAGTCGTTCATCAGTTTAACTTAGAAGGAAAAAGTAAACCCAGCAAGTTCACTAGTTCCTAGGGATGGCTGGGAGAAGGCAACATGCTGGTAAACACAACAGTCTTCCAGGAAAGTGAGGAAAAGACATGTTGTGAAATGCCCAGATATGAAACAGCTGGGGAGGCCAGCCCTCTTGCTGTTATTGGAAATGCCCCCTGTGCCTGGACAAATTTTGATTTGAATGCAGTCATAGAAGATCCAGCAATCACGATGAGGGGACTGTGAGCAAACTCCTAGTGACACTTGAGAACGCACAGTCAGTTCATCTCTCTCCAGATAGACTGGAACCCAAGGAAATGAGAGGTGAACAGTGAGTCTGAGTCCTCCTTCCAGGCTGAAAGGAGGCAGAAGGGGAACTGCTGGGGGCACAGAGGGTCTGAGGACTGCAAAAAGGAATAAAAAGGAGGGCAAAGAACACCCTCGGATTTGGGAGAGAAGGAAAAGGTTCTGACCTTCAGGCAGGTAAACAATAATTTTAACACTGTTGTGTCATCTTTTCAAGAATGCTCAACTCAAGTCTGGACACAAGAAAGAACAGCAGAAGGATTAATCCATGACTGATGAGACTGCCGTTCCTTGGATGGGGAGAGAGCCAGGGTGCAGTGGGGAAAAAGGGACTAGATATTTATGAGCACTTACTGTAGCCGAGGCATGGTATTTTACAAACATTAACATGAAGTCCTCCCAACAATATTACATGGCGGGGAGCTGAACTGCTCTGAAGAATTGCCAGGCCCTCTGTTCCATGTGCAGCATAAGCCCTTCAACAACCCCGTGAGGGAGGTACTAGTATTATCGCCATTTAGTAATTGATGGAGCTGAGACACAAAGAGCTTTGTAAATTGTCTAAGACCAGACAACTCATAAGACATTGGGCTCCCCTCTGACGTCCCAGGCTGAGCTCACCTAAAAATTAGAGCCGTGCAAACGGCCTGGGAAACATAGAAGGAGACACACCAAGTACACGAGTAAATTTTGACAGGCAGAGGTTTCAATATCCAAGTTCTGGGTCAGGCCAGGTGGCCAAACCTCTGGTGTGGGGCATAGAGGGAGGAGGACTGGGTGGAGAAGCACTCTCACACATCCTTCTTAATCCAGCACATAGACGTCTCCAGGGCAGGACAGGGACCTCAGCAGAGTAGCTGATTAAACCTGAAGGTAACTATCTAACTTCATAGTAAACTGGGAAGAGAGAAGTTAATGTAATTCAGATTTTTAACAGTGTAACTTTTTTTACAGTCTTTCTCTCCTCCCTTTGCTCAAAATATAACTATGACAAAACCCAGCAGAGCTCTGGGTGAGGGCTTTGGATGGCTGGGAGAAACAGTTCGGCTGCTGGGAAATCTGAAGCAGCGTGGCGCTGCAGCACAGCCCTGAGTTTGAATCTTGTTTCTGTCCCTTCATCCAGTGCCCTGGGGAAATCAGTTTACCCTCTGAGCCTGTCTCCACATCTGTTAAATGAGGGTCTTTAATACTTCACGGGCTTGTGAGGATAAGAGGATTACATAAGGTGTCCTCTGTCATGTTCTCAGCTCTTTGCAGAACTTCATTAAGTCAGCTCCGTTTTCTCCCCTCCTCCCAGATTTGCCTCACAAGTGCATTACCACTGGGTGGTCAGCGCACCCCCTTCAAGACTCCTGGAGATGGTAGCAAGGAGAACCTGCATTCTCCCCAAGGAAATGCAGGTTTGAAGCCACAGAAGAGCTGCCTCTGGGAATTTGCCCTTACCTGAGTACTGGGGCAGGAACACAACAGCCTTGGTACATATATCCAAAAAGCCACCCAGTTCAGAAGGAATGAGGTCATGGAACAGGGAGGGCGAAAGGGCTTTCAGATTAGGAACCTGGGATTTCCCCAGGCTGATGACGGGCTGTGGAGGCTGGGCGCACAGCATCCTGCTGGCTCTGCCCAGGTGCTCTCCTTGGGTTCTGACCACCTTCCCAGCATCCCTCTCCTTTGCTTTACGGAGCCCAGAGAGTCTCAGGCCCCCCTCACCTCTTTCCAACTTGCCCCAACTAACCCTAATCCCCAGCATTCCTCATCCCAAAACTGGCTGTGAAGTGGGACACAGCTACCCCAGTGCTCACGCCCCTCCTTGCTACTCTTGGCAGTGCAAGGTAGAAAGAGCTCCGACCTGGGTGAGTCACTTCCCCTCATAAGCTTCTATTTCCTCATTTGGTAAAAAAGGACCCACCCCCGTCTTTTGAGGGTTTTATTAAGGTCTCAATAGGAAGTAGCCAAGGGAGTAACAAAGTTAACCAATGTGAGAAACTTATAAAGATTCCAGAAAGCCCACAACATTTTTCAGTCCCTGACTATTTATATGAACATTTAGAAAGGGTTAGAACTATTTATTATATTTATCGAACATATAGTAAAGGTTAGAGCTACATTATTAATTTTAAAGAGCAAGTTGTAGAAGAATCTGAATTATTTATGTATATGTGTGTGTGGAGGTCCATCCATGTATGTCTGATTAGTTATAAAAATGAAGGAGTTTATAGTTAATGGTTTATCTCTAGGGCATGAGATTAGGATGACTGAAAGACTTCTTTTTGTAAACTTCTATACAGTTTAATATTTTTAATGGGTATACATTGCTGTTATATTTAAATGGATTATATTGATATTTTATTTTACAAATAACTACTGTGATAAACAAAATGATAAAAACATAAATAGTGCTAACCAGACCTTTCTTATATTCCTGCCCTTTCCTTTCATCTCTGAAAATGTAGGTTTATTAACTCTTCTTTTCTCGTCATTTACCACCCCACCCACAATCCTAGAAAATCAATAGCCATAAATGAGCAAATCCCTCAGATTCCCCACTCATATGGGCTCAGTTATGTCCCTGAGGAGCAGTGTCTTCAAAGTGCCCTCAGCATTAAACAGGAAGTGTCAGATTAGACCGCTCCTGAACACCTGGGCTCCAGGAGGGAAAACTAAACTCCACTTCAGCTTCGGAGTTTACCAGGGGACCACAAGGGTTTAGCAACCAGTTGCCAAGGGGAGTGAGAGAACAGCTACCTCCCAGTTCCAGGCCTACCACTGCCCACCTGTGTGACCATGCACAAGGCCCTTTGCCTCTCTGGGACTCTATTTCCTCTACTGAATGGGAGTGACAATGCCAACCTCTAAGATTGTGGACAAGATCAATAAGGTAATGCAAGTAGAAGCACATTTTCAATTGCAAAATTCTCCACCCAGCTAAAGTAGACCAGAGGGCTTACCAGACTTTACATAAAGGAAGGCCTTTTTCTTTTATGTGAAATTCACAAATATACACAAGAGGGAAGGGGAGTAAGGGAGGGTCCTCTGTGTGTTCCTCCCCTGGAAACCCAAACATGAAGAGGAGGGCATGTGTGAGTGAGTGAGTGTGTGTGTGTGTGTTACGTTGGGAAGAGTGCTTTGGAAGAAAGTGGGTGTGGAGCACACACAGCATCATATACTTGCCTGGAGCTGTTCTAAGTGGGTTTTGAGATCTGCAGGTAGCTGCAGACTTCAGGCCCAGGGCACAGGACAGAGAAGCCCGCAACGAAGCCTGTTAACTCTGCCCTCCTGCCCTCTCCAGGGCACCTCAGTCAGCAGGCTGTGACTGGAATGAGGGGGAACATAGACGCCGGGTAGGGCGGGCGGGGAGGGTGTCCAGAATGCAACACCAGAGCAGGCACAGTGCTCTGTGGGAAAGAACCAGAGCCTAGGTTCCAGGAGACCCCACTCTGCCCCTCCTCAGCTCTGTGACATTAGGCAAGTTGCCACTCTACCCTGGGGTTCATTTCCGCTTCTGGAAAATGGAGTGGGACTAGAACAGGACCCCTCTAGCTCCCTGACCAGTCATTCTGTACCTACCCATCGGCAATAGAGTTTCCCCAAACAGAGGGCCCATTGAGAACAGGATCGGAGCTTCTGGAATTCCTGCCAGGCTCCATCAGGGACAGACACAGGCAGTGTTGGTTCCTGTGTCCTACCCTAACTGTACTGGAAACCTGTGAAGAAATCTTCCTTTCCCTCCAAGAAGGAAAGCTAAAGCCAGCGAGGGAGAGAGGAGGCAAACAGGCCAATGTGGCATAAGAAGATAGAAGGAGGCTGGGGATACCTACCTGGCACAGCGGGTAACTACAGGGCACCAGGAGAGAAGACACAGAGACAGTAAGATCAGACAAACCAAACTTTATTCAGAAAAGAGTATCAGTAATCACCACTAAACTATTAAATGAGGCACTTTGGTCCCCACTCCCTATCAGCCCTCACGCCTCCCACACCCACCCTCTCTTTGGCCTTTGTAGAACACTGAAAAAATCTTTTCCTGGGTTTACAAGTTGTCCCAGACTTTTGGGCTGGGAACAGCCCACAGTGGTCTCAGGTTGGACTGAGTCCAAGAGGCAGGCCAATGAGACTGCCTCCAGTATCCAGAAGTTCTAGGCCAGGTCAAGTGGCCATTCCTATGGCTCAGGACCTCAATGGGGGTGGGGGTGGATGTAGGGGTTCCCTTACAAGTCCTTCTCACAGCTGGAGAAGCAGCTGGAGGCCAAGCGGAAAAGCCAGTGAGCTCTAGAATGTTTTAGGCACATATGGATGGATAAGGTACCATGAAGGCCCAGGAGGTCTCTGCTCCTGAGGAAGGTCACCTGACCACAGACCAAGCACCAAGAGCTGGGCTGGATCTGAGCTCAGGATGTAGCTTAGATGGTGTTCTAAAAAAAGAAAAGGAAGAAAAGCTGGTGCTAAAACCCACCATTTAGGGCACAGTGTCACACAGCTCAGTTCCAGGTGTCTGGAACCTTCACCCATCTTGGATCTTCCATTGGACGGTGTTGAAGGGAAGCTGCTGAGCAGAGGCTGGTCTCTCTCCCCACTCTGAAACCCTCTGCTGGCCCAGGCCAGAATGGTGTTGCCCGCCTAGGGAAACAGGCCCTAGGAGGGGTTGGCATGACCAGCTCTGGAAATCCCCATGGCCTCAGCAACATGGAAACCTGCAACAGAAGAACTAAAGTCACGGGGCTTCCAACTGCATCTCCAAGTATCCCAGCAAAGCCCACCCCAGGCTCTGGTTGGCACAGGCAGGGGAGCTGAGGGAACAGGCACCCCGCCTAGAATATGGCAGCCGGACCCCAGCCTAACTGAGACATTAAAGAGCTTCATGTTCTGGAATTTCCCAGAAGAGAGAAAACAACAACAAACAAACAAACAAAAAAAAAAAAAAACACAGTTTTAATGAATACAGAGTTTAAAATGAAAAAGTTTTGGAGATAGATGGTGGTAACATTTGCACAACAATGTGAACATACTTTAATGTCACTGAATGTAAACTTAAAAAATGGTTAAAATGGTCAATTTTATGTATATTTTACAACAATTTAAAAACATTTTTAAAATAATCATATTAACAGAATCTAACATGTGTTGACCCCACTATATATAGTACAGTGTGGTCCTGAACAGCCCAAACTGCGTGGGTTCAAATTCTAGATCCACTACTCAGCTCACTAGCTGGGAGACTTCTGGGCAAGTTCTTTAACTAGCTGTGACTCTTTTTCCTCATATGGAATATGAGAATATATAACACACCTCACTAGGGTTGTTGAGGGAACGAAATGAATATGTCTGAGGGCTGTGAGCAGTTCCAGGCACACAGTAGGGCTAGATAAATGCCCTAGCAGTGACTATGTAAAACCTACATAAGTACTCCACACCCCTCCCAGATCATCACAACTACAACAGAGAAACCAAACACCTCTCCACCTGAGCCTTAACAACATGTTCACAAAAACACATTCTGGCCTCTTATTCTAGCTTCTAATCCAGAGAGGGCTGAATTTTTTCCAAGAGCATTTAAATTCTTGCAAAGATTTAGCAAAAAAAGTTGACTTGTCACAACTCTTTGGACATTGTCATTATTATTGTCACCCCTCCAACTTGCTCTGAGTAATAACCCTTAAACTTTTAGAAAAGGAGGGGGCTTTTGTGTTTGTTATTCAAAGGTCTAAGACGCCTCCAAAAAACCAAGAAGCATCTTACCTTACAGAGGCTGGGCCAGCTGTTCACCCCAGGTTTAGGGGGTTTTCTCTGGTGAGTGACCACTCCTGCCAGCTGCTCACAGTCATGTCAGGATCTCTTACAGGTGACATGCTTTTTGACTGGGAAACCATCTGGATAACCTTTGCTTCATTTCCCAAACAGTGTAAAGGAATGTTCAAA
Source organism: Manis pentadactyla (assembly GCF_030020395.1). NCBI lineage: Eukaryota > Metazoa > Chordata > Mammalia > Pholidota > Manidae > Manis > Manis pentadactyla. The sequence goes on along the minus strand of NC_080026.1, from coordinate 108,571,503 downwards.
TCCACCAGTTCCCAAGTCTCCCACTGGCCCAGCGAGGACAGCTCTCTTCCCTCACAGGCCTTCCGTCTGCTAGACAAACGCCCTGGGAAAGGAGCAGCAGTCCAAATCTTCAGTCAGACCACAGCCAATCGGTTGGACCCCTTGGAGTGAATGCAAGCAGGAACAGCACAGGGCTGCTTAGAACCTTAAGGTGGGTAAAACTGGTCCAGGTCCAGAGGCAGTAAATTAACACTGTACACTAAATTACTTGGGCTTCTTTTACACTGGGCTTTCGCAAAGTCTGTGATATGTTAATGAACATCGTGAAACTCCAGGGGTAGATAGCACCTTTGACCAACCCATGTGGTTGTGAAACCCCCAGGGTAGCTCCCGAGCCAGGATTCCCGGGAACACCCACTGCTTTAATGTGAACAGCACTGGACTGGGAGTCTGCACACGGAGTTCTAATCTTATTATGGCTGTTCCCAAGAGCAAGGAGTGGGACTCACGCTAACCTAACATTCCTTGACAGGCGTGTGGGATCCCCAATGCCAAAAGCTGCTGGGAGGCGGGGGTGGGGCAGAGAAGCCTGTGGGACGAAGGCTAGGAAGCTGAGGCCAGGGAAGCTAGTGTGCGTTTGGGCCTGGCCTCCACGAACCGCGAGGCCAAAGGCGGAGCTGGCTGGGGCGAGAGAAGGCTCTGAAGGTGCAATAGTACACCTACTTCTGCCCATCCTCACCTTTGCAGGTGGGCCCCACCCACGACATCAAAGCACCGAGGGACGGGCGGGGAAGGGCTGCGCAAGATGCCCGCACAATCCCAAACTAAAACGACACTCGTTGCTCATCCCGGGACCAGTGGAGGACTGTCCCCAGCTCCGCTGGCGACTGCACGCCGCCTTCTGCAGCACTTGCGGCTGGAAGAGGGGCCAAGCAAAAGGGGGGCCCTTGCGACTGCGGGGAGGGGAGAGAGCGGCAGTGGCGCAGCCATTAGAGTGGCTGCGATATGGGCACCTCCCCGGATCTACGCGGCGCCTGTCCACGTCTCGCCCTCAGCAGGGAAGGGAAGGAGGAACCCCGAAGTTCGCAGCAGAGCTGTCAGTCCCAGAGTGTGCGTCCGCTCCTCGGATGTAGCCTTGCTGGTCCCTGGAGGCTGCGCATGTCGCGCAGCTGACTGGACTCAGGGCGGCGGCGCTGCCGTCGGGCGGGAACTGCGTGACAAGGGTGCCTGGGCGTAGGAGGCGGCGGGGACGCAAGGCAGGGGGTGGGTGCCACGGCACACGGGCGCGGGGCGGCGGCGGGAGGACTGGGGCGCTGTCCTACGCAGGGTCCCCGCCCCGCGCGCGCGCGGCGGCCTCACGCCACCTCCTGTTCACCCTGGTAGCGACGGCAGCAGCCGTAGAGCGCCGAGAGCAGGTAGAGGCCGAGGCACAGGCCGCCGCAGACGGCAGCCGCCAGGAAGGCGTGGTAGGCGCAGGACATCTGGTAATCCTTCAGGTTGCAGTAGCTGTGCCTCTGCGTCTGGTCGATCATGATGCCCGTCGCGGCGCCGTACAGCGCGGCCGCCAGCAGGTCGTGCGCCACGTTGACCACGAGCCAGCGCGAGCCCAGCACGGGCACCAGCTCGTGCTTGCCCAGCAGCGTGAGGAAGTAGAGGCCCAGAGTCAGCAGCCAGAAGAGCACGGACACGAAGAGCGCGAAGTGCACGGGGCCCTGGTACCTGCTGGTGGCGATGGTGACCCAGAACGCGGCGCCGGCCACCAGCTGCAGCAGCCGCAGCACGCCCAGCGGGCCGCGCAGGAAGGCCCGCTGCAGGCGCACCGCACCGCGGGCCGCGCGCGCCTGGGGCGGCGGCTGGCGCGGGGGCGGCGGGAGCATGGCCCCCGGGCGCGCGGGCTGCGGCGGCGGCGCCCCGAGCAGCGGAATGGCGGCGCTTTGTTCGCGGGGGCGGCCCGGCCGACGTGCCCGCCGCGGCCTCCTCGCTGGCTCCTAGTCGTCCTCGCTTCCTCTCCCCTTCTCCCCACCCTTCCTCCCCTCCTCCTCCTCCCAGCCCTCTACTTTCTCTCTCCTTCTCTCCACCCCTTCTACCCGCCCTTTCCCTTCCCCTCCCGGGTCTCCACCCCCACTCGCTCCTCCCGGCTTCCTGCCATCCCCTTTTCGGTCTTGTTCATACCCTGGCCCCCCTTTCCGGCAGGCGCCAGACTCCCAGCTCGGATTCCTTCCTCCCCAGGGCAGGGTGGAGAGCATCCGCACCCCCCAGCCAACCGCGGGCCTCCCGCTCTGTCCTGCTGGGCGAAGTTTGCCACATCTGGGGCCACCCTGCCTGCCCTGCCTCCCCGGCCCCCGTCCAAGCTTCCTGTGGAAAGCTGCCTTCTGGAGCGTTCTCCCAGCCTCTAACTGGGCTCTTTCTCGGGTCCTGGCGGCCACCCCAGCTTCCTGGCCCTTGGCGCTGGAGGCAAACGGTGATGGTCTTGAACTCATATCCATTCTTACCTGGACATCAGGAATATTCTGCTTGTGTCCATCTCAGACTTGTCCAAAGTGGGGCTCTCAGACTTTGTCTCAGCCATCTGAGTCCTTGCACTAAGAGAAAGGAACTATCACCCACCAGGGGCCCCACATGCCACAAAGTCTTGTCAGTCCATTCCGTATATGCTACCCAACATGGCCAGACACAAACCCCCCTCTAAGAGACAGCAAAGTTCTAGTGCTTAGCAAAATGGCCTGTAATGGAGACTAAATGATGCTTTACATTGAGCTTTACATGTATTCTCATTTAAGCCTCAAAATAACCTGAGATATATTTCTGTATAGTTTCTTCATTTTACTGAGGCAGGGAAAGGATGCCTTAAAGGGGTTAAGACCAGGAAGCTGGTAATTATAGCTGGTCTCTCTCCTCTCCCCTTCTGATCCAACTTTTGCGCACTGTGGCATATTTCTAAAACACAGACCTGCTTATTTATTGTACTACTTCCCCTGACCACAGGATAGGGTTCTCTCTCTTCTATGGACATACTTCACAAACTGGCCCCAACTGACTTCCAGTTTCTTGGTTTTCCACTTCCTTTCCTTACCCATGCTCCCACACAGCATGCCAACCCCACCGAAACTCTTACGTTCCCTAAAATAAGCTCAAAATGCCCTTTATTCCCAGCCCCCACTTGGCTGGTAAACTCCTATTTATTCTTCAATGCCCAATTTAAATGCTCCTCTCTTTTATCCAACTTCCCAGGCTGTTGATTACTGGCTCTTCTAGGCCCCCACTAGGAGCATCCCTCTGCAGTCATTTTGAGTCTGCTTACATTATAACCACTGCTTACCACCTCTTCACATCTCTGCCTGGCACACAGGAGACTCAGTATATATTAATGGAGTGAATGGCTAAGTAGATGCAGAAACAGCCATGGAACTGAGAGGAACTTCTTACCCTTGGGACCGCGCATGCATCAGACCCCCAGCTGATCCTGCCTTGCAGAATTGGTCCCTTATCTCCTGGTCATGGGATGAGTCCACTGGCCCCAGGTCTGGCTATGCAGGTCCCTCTTCCTGCAGCCTGGCTTCCCTTCAGGGAGAAAAGCTATGTGATTTCTCAAGCAGCAGCTAATGCATTTCGCTGCCAACACAGCTCTGTCTGCAGGTACCTGGGGAAGAGCTGAATGCGTATCTTAAATGAACCAATGGTGATACACAACACACATAAGACAGCATGGTGTCAAGGCTCAGGGTACAGGCCCTGAGGCAGACTACCTGACTTTGCACCACTGCCTCACCATGTCCTAGTGCCGGGACCTGGTGGAGGGGGGCAGGGAGGGATACTTAACCTCTTTGTGCCTCAGTTTTCTCATCTGTGAAATCCTTTCATTTACCCATGAAGTGCTGGGCATTATTGCAGAGGCTAGGGTTACATAATATATATGTGATTATATTACTTGATTGCTTATTACACACTAGGTGCTATGATGAGCACTTTATATTCACTGTTCTATCTAATCCTTGTCAACTGTAAAATAACTGCTGTTAGCTCTGATTCAATGATGGGGAAACCAGGGCTCAGACGGTAAGGGAAGCTGACCATGTTCGCAGAGGTGACGGGTGACAGTTTAAACAGGAGCCCAGGTGTGGCTGACTCCAGGTCCACATTCAAAGTGCTTTTAAATACTCTCCCATATTTTATTCTCAGCTACTCTTATGCAGCTGTCCTCTTAGGTGGCTTGTCCAAAGAAAACAACTTTACTAGTTGTTACTAGGGTGGTGAGTGTGAATGTGGGGACTAACACCTCGGTCTTCTGACCCCAACTTCGGGGCTTTTCCCTCAGCATCCCTTAGCAATCCTTGGACATCCTCAGGGTGCCAGTCTTGAGCAGGGCTGGAGCTAGGATGGGCAGGCCCTGAGGGGCTGAAACTGGGTGCTGGCCTGATGACTGTGTTATGCCACACAAACTATGTGGCTGCAGGAGTCGGGGGCTGCCTATCTGAATAAACACTGAAAGGGAGAGAACAGAATGCTTCCAACGTCTAAAAAAAGGCATCTGGAGATTTGAGGGTGGGGCGCCACCTGGTGGGCCCAAGGTTTCAGCCTCTGGAGCTAAATCTTGCTCCTTACAAGGAAGCCAAGGCAGTGGCTTTGGGGAGTTATTTTTAGCCTCTGGAATCCTGAAGACATTCCAAGGGGCGGTCGAGCAGACTTTCTGCAAAAGCAAAACCGTGCAGAAAGATCTTGAGTCCTACAACTCAACAAATATGGTATCAAATAAATATGCAAACAATCTGGGTGGGGAATTCAGGAATGAGGACCAACTCCTGCTCTGCCCTCGACCTGTTTGCACCCTTCTGGTAGGGAAGGGACAGTTGTGGACACAAAAGGTGAGAATTATAAGGAAAATACAAAGGGAAAGGAGAGAGTATGTGCGATGGGAAGACTGGGGCAAGCTTCAAGAAAGAGTTATTTGTGTCATTTGAGAATGGATATAATTTTGACAAGCAGAGATGGGGGATAGGACTTGGTGGGTGAAGCAGACCACCATGGGTCCTGAGCAGCTCTGAATGTTGCCATTGGATATGCTTAGAATGCAAGGCCATGATTGCCCTGAGTGGCAACACAGAGAGTTGTCCCAGTTTTACAGAGATAGTCAGCAGGTAGGGGCCAGGCAAAACCACAAAAGCAGGTGTGGTTGTTATACGCTTCAAGATCTGCTCTTAGGGAGCTTGTGTATGCTGTTCCCATTTCTCAGCCTATAGCAGGGAAATAGAGGAAGGCCCCAGGAAAGAGGGGTTTGTTCCCCCAACTCTCCACCCCATCCACAGTTGGAGCTTAGTGGAGCCCAAGGGTTGGGCTGGAGCCGAGTTCCCATCAGATGATGGCTCTGTGCTGAGTGCATTTCTTCTTAGCCCTTGTAGCAACCTTGAAAGATAGGTAATTCATTATCTCCACTTGACAGTTGAGGAGAATGAAATCCAGATTAAACTAGGAACTAAATTTAGATATCCAGACTCCTATAAACACTACAGCTGCCTTAGAGTTCCTGAATCTACTTTAACCATAAGCTTTTCCCTTAGGTCCAGTGTCACAAAAGACTCATTACAAGACATTACCCTCTCAAACCTCATCAAAAGACATTACAAAGCAAACATGGTGCCCCCTCCACTACCACTTGGGGCTTGAACCTTCTGTTATCACTGAGAACTCTTAAGGATGTGGTGAATCATGGAGATTTTCCCCAACAATGGTTTTTCTCTCTGCTGCTGAGAAATCCCCCCTTAACCCAATAGGGAAACACAGCAAAGAGATCAGAGGTCACAAAAGCCACTAGAGATCTAAGGGGACCTTGCCCTGACCCATCAGGAAGATGTCAGAATAGCCAAAAGCATGGCATTCAGGGGTCAAGAGAAGCAACAAGAATCTTCAGTGGAGTTGCAATGCTTTGGGAGGCTGCCTCCCTTGTGTAGCCTTCTCCCCTAATCCACAGCCTAGAGATATAGATGTTATATTTGTACTATAAGGCCTTGCCCCTGCCTCTCCTACTCTACCTCTGACCCAAGCTGGGCCTATCGGATTCCCTCTCCTGGAATTTGGCTGAATGGTCATTCCTGATTGGAGCCAGTTCTGGGTAATCAAAGCTAGTGTATGAAGCAAATTTGGGGGAAATAGAAAACTCATTTGGCAGAGGAAGCTGGTCTGCGGAAACAGAGAGAGGGCAGTGATTAGGGTTCTCCAGAGAAACAGAATAGATAGATAGGTAGGTAGATTTATTACAAGAAATCAGCTTACGCAATTATGGAGGCTGATAAATCCCAAGATCTGCAGTTGGCAAACAAGACCCAGGAGAGCTGATGGTGTAGTTTAGTCTGAAGGCTGCAGGGTCAAGACCTAAGAAGAGTCAGTGTTTCAGTTTGAGTCTAAAGACAGGAAAACAATCAATGTCTCAGCTCCAACAGTCAGGCAAGAGTTCCTCCTTACTTGTGGGAGGGTCAGCCTTTTTGTTCCAGCTCAGCTTCAACTAATTGAATGAGGCCCACCCACATTAGGGAGGGCAAGTCTACCAACTCAGATGTTAATCTCATCCAAAAACACTCTCACAGACACACCCAGAATGTTTCACCCAATATATGGGTACCCCATAGCCCAGGGAATCTGGCGCCTAAAATTTAGCATCATAGGCGGCTCTGCAGACACGAGAGATGAGAGAGAACAACTGCCTATAACTTGCTCCAGGTTGTTCAGCCGGACTTCGTCTGTGAACTCACTGTTGCTTTACAGTAACCTCCGTGCTACATCTGCACTTGAGCTAACTTAAACAGATTCCTGTTTCTTACAACAGCACTGTCATGAAGCAAGTAGGATTCAGAACCCTGCAGTTGGACTCTGAATCCTAGTTGCACTCTGCAGTGGTTAAAAAAAGGGCTGCTAGCATAAGAAAACAAATTCCACCATTTGCAACAACATGGATGGAGCTAGAGGGTATTATGCTCAGTGAAATAAGCCAGGCGGAGAAAGACAAGTATCAAATCATTTCACTCATATGTGGAGTATAAGAACAAAGAAAAACTGAAGGAACAAAACAGCAGCAGAATCACAGAACCCAAGAATGGACTAACAGTTACCAAAGGGAAAGGGACTGGGGAGGATGGGTGGGAAGGGTGGGATAAGGGCAGGGAAAAAGAAAGGAGGCCTTAAGATTAGCATGTATAATGTGTGGGGGGGCACGGGGAGGGCTGTGCAACACAGAGAAGACAAGTAGTGATTCTACAGAATCTTACTATGCTGATGGACAGTGACTGTAATAGGGTGTGGAGGGGGACTTGGTGAAGGGGTAGCCTAGTAAACATAATGTTCTTCATGTAATTGTAGATTAATGATTAAAAAATTTTTAATAATAAAAAAAAAATATATATATATATATATATTTTTTTTTTAATAGGGCTGCTAGTTCTTTGACTCCCCTTCCCATCAGGAGGTCGGGTCTACCTCCTCTTCCCTTGAATCTGGGCAGGCTTGTGATTCAGTTGTAACTAACAGGACGGCAGAAACAACACTTACTTATGACTTCTAAATCCTGTCACAAAGGGCAATGCCATTTCTGCCTTGTTTGGTAGAACTTGCACTTGTAGCCTTGAGCCACCATTGTAGCCCTGAGCCACCATGGAACAGCTGGCTACTCTGAGGTCACCTGCTTCAAGTCACACTGAAGCACTCCAGTCCACAGTTTAGTGTTCAAGGTTCCCCAACCCAGGCACCAGACATGTAAGACATGAGCTTTCAAATGATTCCAACCCCAACTGTCAAGTCAACCTCAGCATTCAAGACCTCCAGCTAAAGCACTGACACTGTGGAGCAGAGACAAGCCACTCCCACTGTGTGCTGCATGAGTCCATGTGTGTCATTCATGATCTTTACTTTCTGTGTTTTATGATGTTTTGACAGCCTGGGGCCTTGGATCCAGGGAGGGACTGCCCTCCCAGGGTTAGCTAATTCCTAGAGACAGCCAATAGCTTGCCTGCAGCATGCTTTTGACATGCAAACCAACCAACTCTGAGCCCAGACTCCAAAACACCTCCTCTATTTTGGCTCTTGCACTCCAGAAGGAAGTATTCCTCTGCTCTAATCATTTCAGGGTCAGTTATCAGACAAATAGAAACAGTCCCTATGCCCCCTGAGTCAACTGGAATTATTCAAACTAGCCAATTATAAACCTGCCTAGCCTGCTTACTTTGCCTCACCAATTCTTTCCCACAAAAACTACAATAAAAGTTTATGCCCACATTTTTCTCTTGCTCCTTCTGCCTCCTAATTGACCCTGATGGTTCCCCATGTGGCCCTGTGTGGCATGGCATGTCCCATCTTCTTGGAAACTGTGAGTAACAAATTATTTTTGCAATAGCAGTCATTTCCTGATTTATTGGCCTCACTATTCCTGAATAAAAGCAAAATCCCAAGTACATTTAAAAATATTCTGATGGTTGTTTTATGCCACTAAGTTTTGTGGTGGCTTGTTATGCAGCTATAGTAACTGGAACACAGATGACAGCCCACAAGTGTCTTAACCTCAGCTTCTTCATTGGTCTAATGATATTACAGCAATAGCACTATCTCAGAGGGCTGCTGCAGGGTTAAATAAGTGTAAAGTGCTTAGAGCTCAGTATGTGTTAGCTTTATATCAATATCATTGTCTAAAAGAGCTTTGATACATGGCTCGGTGGTTTTTCAATGTATCACTGGATTGCAAGACAAAAACTTGCTGCACTTGATGTTCTTCATCCTTCACCACACTGCCAGTCTGACCATTCTCTACTCTAGCAGCCAGAGTCCAATCAGGAGACAGCAACCACAGAATAATTTGAACAGAGAAACTTCAATGAAGGAATTATTTACTACAATGGGGGTTGCAATGCTGAGGGACTGGCGAACAAGAAGTTAAAGAGATGTCTAAAGAATACCAGAAAAGAAGATGCAAGGAGCAGACACTACTGCAGAACCCCCAAGCTGAGTTCTGTTCTCCTCCCTCCCACCAGAGCTGAGGTCCAGACCTCATTAGAGAGGTCATGGCTGTGGCTCAATGAATGGCAAAGAAGTCACTAAGGTGCTGCACTTGTAGAACTTGCTGGAAATCAACCATCTAGGATGCTGGGAAAAATCATTCACAGAAAGCTACGCATGCACCTCAAAGCTTATTGCAAAGCCACCCGAGGGAGTGCTAAGGGAAGCTGCTAACCTCTGCGTGTTGCTGGCTGCCATGTGCTATAAGACCCAGGCGCTGAAGAAGCTGCCCACATGGCAGGAGCCCCCACCACTGCAGGACCTGATGCCTGAGAAGCCCCACGTGCTGCAGCCATGAACCCTAGAGAAACCTCAAAAGCTGCAGGAGCCTGGTGAGAGGACACACCAGAACCAAGGAGAGAAACCTCTTCCTTCTGCAGTATCTTGCCAGCCCCCACTACTGACCAAGCCGAGCATTGTGTCAGCTGGAAGGAGAAATAGTTATGGGATTCTGCTCCATTATCACAGAGATAATTGGCACAGTCCACCACTTTGGAGACTCAGTTTCCATATTCAGCCTTCTGTATATGTGTAGACTTCCATACAACAATGAAACTACTCCACATTTTCACCTAGTGAGATACAGCTCTCTTTCTTACAAGTGAAAAGGTTATTACCATCTCTCCAAAATGAGGAGTACACAGTCCCAACAGTCTATATTAAATACTTCTCAGATTTTGTCATAGTCCCACAGAATATACTGTTACCTAAGGTCTAAACTGTAATATTAACTTCCAACAAATTACATACAAACTTACACATAAAATGAAAATGGAAGGAGAAAAATAAAATGGTTAGTATGCACAAAAATGCCATATATGCATAATAGAAAGTAAATATGCAAAACTACCACTGTCCTTGTTTTTATAATTGGCCACAAGGATGTTAAGTAGCCGTTGATGAATTTCTAATTGTGTCATTTCTTCTACATTTATTAGTTGGCATTCTACTATAAGGAAGGCTATTCTCCTCTTTATGTATTATTTGTTTATATTACTGTGGATTTATGTACTTTTACTCATTGGGTTATAATCTGTTACTATCATATTTTATTTTGATGATATGCATTTGCTAATCGGAGTCTTTATAAACTAATTTCTAGTTCTTTTGACTTCCCTATCATTTTTGAGTACTTCCTTATTTCCTGGCACAATATATTCTAGAATCATCTTGAACTTTCTCAACCCCAGTGGTCAAAGCAATCATTTCTCCAAGGAGCTGTGATTCCTTTTGTAGAGAATGGTACTGAGAAATCAAAATGTGGTTGCTAAATGTGTTTATCCCTATTGGAGTGTCTTTGCTTCTAGGTCCCCTCAGTAGATACAGCTGGGAAATGTGTTTGTGTGTATACATGAACACATACACATATAAACATATGCACACATTCATATCTACATTAATTTCTACATCTACTTATGTAAATATTTAAAAACATGAGTTCATACTTGCTGTGGACTCAATGGTTCCCCCCAAATTCACATGTTGAAGCTCTAACCTCCAATGTGACTGTATTTGGAGTTAGGAAGTAATTAAAGTTAAATGAGAGTGTGTAAGATGGGAGCCCTGATCTGGTAGGATTAGTGTCCTTACAAGAAGAGACACCAGAGAGCTAACTTTCTTTCTCCAGCATGTGAGGACACAGTGAACAGGTGGCCATCTGCAAGTCAGGAAGAGAGCTCTCACTAGAAACCTAATCAGTTGGCACCTTGATCATGGATTTCCAGCCTCCAGAACTGTGAGAAAATTCATTTCTCCTGTATAAACCACCCAATTTATGGTATTTTGTTATGGCAGTCCAAGCTGACCAATATATACTGACCTTTAATTCTAATAGACATGGTGTATTTTTCTATAATGTGACATTTGCCTGTAGGACTTTGCTATTTTGGGCCTATTGTAAGTTCAGAGAAGAGGGTTGTAGTAAGCTGTCTTATATAATGTCTAAAAGAAGGGTGCTTTTAAAAAAGTTTAGAATGATCAAGATAATTTATTAAGAAAAACAGAGTTGACTAAGAGTCACACTGATGATTTTCAGCTGAGTATGAAAGTTCTCTTTCCAGAACAGGACAGATACCAATAAGAAACCTAGGGGAACAAGTCTCATCACTACTGGGGGACCATTGTAACTGTCCAGCTATTTGAATTAACTCCTGCAGGATAGAAAAGGAAGAAGTCAAATGCTGGTTTAGCAACTGTAACAAGGTTCTATTAAGCACTGTGCCTACAACAGCTCGCTTCATCCTCAGAGCAGTGCTGAGAGGTAGGTATGATTATTTCCATTTTCTAGATGAGAAAATAGAGAAGCAGAGAAGTTAAGTCATTTGTCTAAGGTTGAACAGCTAGAACCTTTTTCCTAGACTCTACTCTGCTAAAAACTAGTACCTTACTGGAGTTCCTATTGGAGCCTGAGGCAAAAGGAAAAATGTGCACCCCTATATGCACTCACGAAATGGCCTTCCAAATCTTGAGTCAAATGGAAAAAGTGGATAAAAACCCTACAGTCAAAGAACATGACCATATACAAAGCCCTATGCTGCCCAATCTATTCACACTATTGTCAACCCTCATAAAGCCGAGACGCAATGGTGACCCACTTGGGAACTGTGACTGATTGGAAATGACTGTTCCTGTTACAAAATGACACAGGGTCATAAACAACAGCCTGTCTTTTAAATCTTGTTCACCATGGATGTTTCACATTAATTTTGATTTTTAGAACTATTACATTAAAATATTTACCTTAATTACTGAGTTTTTGGTGCCCCCTTAAGTATTACTCCTTACCTTGAGTATGCCTCATTTGCCTTCCCTTAATCTGATGCCTGGTAAAACCAAGCCTTGGTCTAAATTACACCAGGGCTCCATTCCCTAGAGTTGACCTTCTCTAAACAGGACCTTGAGGGGCATGGATCCCAGACACATTCTGTAGATCCCAGATTTCCCATTCCTGCATAGCCCACACAACTGCGGAAGTGACCTGCCTTCTCATTAGAAATACTGAATCATAAAGCTATAATAGAAGCGGTTCGATTGTGTGGTAGGCACGCGGTCACATGCCTGCAAAAATGTTTGGAGATACCACATATTCTCCACCCAGCCTTAGTCACATCTGACCCAGAAGCCACAAGTTCCCAATTCCTACAGTGGTATGTTCATCTGAGCTCATGGCATCAGATTTCCTAGGCTGTCCGCGCTCTGATATGCCAAGAGTTCAACCTTCCTACTGCTGAGAATGGGGTAAAGAGAGTCTGTGGTTCAGAAGCCCAGCTTCTGAAGGTTAAGGAGTCTCCTCCTTAGCCAAACTGCTGGCTGAAAGGCTTTGCACCAGTTATTGGAGATGAACACTGGTGATTTCTTTGTTCTTTTCGATATTTCTGCAAGACTTTAGGAAAAGCAAAGAGAAACCACTGTTAAAATGTTTTTAACTACAGCAAAGCACTTGCTGGTGTTTCTACGCAAGACAGAGGAACTGGAGACCAAGGGATGAGGAAGAACAGCTCCCAAACATCCCTTCCACCTTTAAAAAGGGATCCACAAATCCTGGTTCGCTAGCTCTTATACTTTCCCCTCAGAACTTACAGAAGAGAATCAAACTTAAATAACTACAAAGGTCAACTTTGAAGTGAAAAAGAAGTTTGGGGGACCTAGCTACTTATTCCCAGGCACCCTTCCTGACTACTTCTGAACCAGGGCACAAACAGCCCCTCATCTTCCAAGGAAGTTAACAGGCCATTTATCAAGTGCTTATTGGAACCCTGCATCCACCTCTCTCCAATCCACGTTTCAAGCTGCAGCCAAATGACCTTCTAAACCACAAACTTGTAATGAGAATGAAATGTGCTAATATTTGTAAAGTGCTGACTGGCATTACAGGCACAAAGTATGTGCTTTATTCCCCTCAGAAAAATCAAATGGAATCACTGCCTGCCTCCTCTTGACTTCTGTTTACCCGCCACTCTTCCCCTTGCTAGTCTTACTCCAGGCCTCTTCATCAACTTCTCCTTTATACCAGTTTAAATGTTATTTCCTCACCTTCTAGGACCTCCCGGAAGTGGTTTGGCTCCTCTATTTACCCTCTTAGTGCCAAATGTTTATCATAATTGTAATCACAATTGTAAGTTTTAAGCTTTTTATTATCTGTCTCCCCTACTAGGCTGTAAACTCCTCCAGGGCAAGCAAGGACTTACAGGTTGCTCCTACTTACTGCTAGTCAAGGAACTTGACAGGGTGGGTCCCTAATGGGTCACTCTCCTGAATGAATAAAACCTTTGAAAAACTCTCACTTAGACAACTAGCCCAAGGTTGCACAGCTGATCCGAGATTCGAACCCCCGACATTAAGGTCTGATCACCGCACCGCACCGACAGTCCCTTCCTCCCCTTCAAAGCTACAGCCAGAAGCCAAGTGGTCTAGGAGGTGAGTTTAAGGTGCTGCAGTTCTATTCGCAGAGGGCCACAAGCGGCAAGGAACTCGGCGCCGCGCGCACTTGGCTTCGGGCCCGGGAGAGGGGCACTCGTCACGTGTACCTTGCAGGGCCTGCGGCCGCCGCACCCACAAACAGGAATGCGGCCCCGCCCGGCTCCCACGCCAGCAAAGCCTCGCTCTCCCTGGGGACTGACGTCAATGAAAGAGGGGCCTCCGGGAGCTGCCGCGGGAGGGCGTAGGTGGGGGGGTGGAGCCCAGATGGGCACGCCCCTCGGCGCTGCTCCGCCGCTGATTGGGCCCGGGGAATCCTAGCCCTCGGGCTTCGGGGCGGGCGGAGCGGAGGGGCGGGGCCTACGCACGCCCCTCGCCCCTCTGCAGCCGCAGATTGGCCCACGGAGTCTCGGCGTTGGGTTTGGAAGACTTGCTCCGAGCTGACGCCCAGGCTCGGCGGGGGATTGGCTGCTCCAGGGCTGGGGAGTTCTTTCTCCGGGGAGCCGCGGCTGTGGCAGAGGTGGCTCTCCTCGCGCAGCCAGGTACGTAGGTCGGCAGTCCGGCTCGCGTTGCGGTGGGAGCAGGCGGGCGGGCCATCAGTACCAGCGTGCCGCTGGGACCCGAACCCCCAGATCCACTGAGGGCTTGTCGTAGTACGAAGCGGTCACATCTGAGCTCCGGGAGCCGACCTGTGCTGGTATGTCGCCGTGTGACCTCTACCAGGATCCCCCGCCCAAGCTGTCCTGTGTGTGAAGGCCGCCCGGTCTTTGTGAACACCGACGCGGCAAGAAGCCCAAAGCTGCGCCCGCCTTTCGTTGGGGTGGGCGTATCTTAGCTTGCCCCATCCGGATTTGAGGTCTGCCGGCGCTGCCCTTTAGCGTGGTGAGTAACCGCTCTAAGTCCGCGGGGTCGTGGAGTGCGGAGGGCACAGAGATTAGTTTGGAAGACCTGACTTTTGATCCCTGCGCCTTCCAAAACCCGCAGAAGCAAGATAACTGACTCCAGGAGGTTTCAGAGCCTCCTGGGTCCGTCCTTCCCCTGAAGACCTCGTCAGCCATCTGGCAGGAACAAAACAGTGGTTGAGAGCGTGGGCACTGAGGTCAGACTACCTGGGTTCATATGCCAGCCTTGTCACCTACCACCTGTGTGACTTCAGGCAGGTTACTTACTTAACATTTCTGAGCCCGCTTTCTCATGTGTAAGATGGTGTAACTACAGTGCCTCCTCCTAGGGTGTTGGGGGGATTAGAGATTGCCCGTCTCAAAGTGCTGTTCTGCACTTGACAAGAGCAAGCTGCCTCAGTGGCAGCAGCTATGCTTTAAAAGTCCATGGATGAATCCATCTCCCTTTACCCTCTTCTCCCAAGAGTGAAGATCCCTTTTGAGGGAGTTCCATGACAGTGGTGAAGATGAAAATGACAATGATTCTATAGTCCCTGGTGGTTAGATAGTCTTTCCCTTAACATCATTCATTCATGATGAAATGTACTGGGATGCGTGCTTTTATCTCCCTTGACCCCTTAAGGGTTATTTATTCTCACAATTTTGATGATAAGCAAACTGAGGTAGGGAAAAACTGAGGCTTGCCAAGGTCACCCAGTTGTCTGTTCTTGAACTCTTGAAGAGTTATTCCTAGACCTAGTAGGAGTTTATTTCCAGGTCATATCTGAGATTTGGAGGCCAACGTATGTCCACTTCTTTAAGGCACACCTGGCTGAGAGTAGGCTCTGCCAGGTGGGAGGCCCACATTGGACTGGGCCTCTCACTTGAGGAGTCACAGATTTTGGCTGCTGTCCAGTCATAGGCCTGTGCAAGGAAGCAGGCCAGGGTCACAGTTGTTGATTTGGGCCTTGGGCCAGAGCCTCCAATTCATTTTCTAAGATGCCCTTAGTCTCTGACTGCAGATTACTATTATCTCCATGATTATCTGAAGGAGGTGAGCTGAGTGTGGAACCAGTTGCCCCCAGCTCACACTGTATTCCGCCTCTCGTGGTTACTTGCGCCTTTCTGAAACCATGGTGAGAATAGCTGTCTAAACTGAGCTTCACCTATTACAAAGAATGCTAAATTGTGCACCATATTTATATACTGAGAATTCACTGTGCGATGAGTCATGTTTTAAATACTTTGTTAGAGCTCTACAGTTCATTTATTGCCTGTTTTAAAAGAAGTTGAACTCTGTCATTCTCAACATGTGATGTTTACTTTGGGGGGATTCATTTTAAAGCTAGTTTGTATCAAACTGAAATATTTTGCAGTAGTCCTTACTCATTTGCTCACAGACCCACACTTATTTTCTTTTTATGTCAACTCTGAAATGAAAGATCCATCTGTAATCTTTTAATAGTCCCATGGTTTCATTTTCCAATTTTAGAATCATTGTTCAGATATACACCAACTTACCCAGGAAATTCATGGGGAAAGTAACACATGGAATGAGACAGGAAGAGCCTCTCCTGATGATAAAAGTGTCCTGATTCAGTTTTCCCAAAGTTTACATCTAATCCTACATGAAAGCCACTGATTCTTGTTCCCAGCCTCTCTCTGCAGTCTGAATCCCAGAGTGGGAGGCATAGCCAAGAGTGAGGGGCCTCAAAATCTGGAGGTACCAAGGGTCCCCCCACTGAAATTCATGGAGGGTGTGGTTGAAGCTGGAGCCTCAGACTCTTCCAGATGGTTTCTCCTGGTGCATTTGGAACTAAATCAGCATTTGGAAGCTAAAGGCTGGAGGCAGGGGCTTGCAGGGCCCTGCAACCCTGGCAGAAGAGGCTGGGGCTAGCTAGGAAATCAGGCCCGGGGCTATTTCCTCCCTGAGGCAGCTGCTACTACTTGATCCCTTTGCCCTTCTCTCTGAAGGGTGGGTGAGATTGCCTGAGTCTGAAAGAAGGGACAGAACCCCTTTTCCCACCACCCAGACCAGCCTAGGAGGGTGCACCTGGCGTGGCCATAGCCAGCCTAGGTCACTAGAGTACTTTAGAGCGGTGAGCCGTCTGTCTTCTACCAGACCTTCACCCACAGCTCACAGCAGCAAAACAGCATCTGGCCTCCTGGGAAGACTGAAGAGGGCAGAAAGGAGAGCTACTGGTTGGGGAGTTTCCTGGCTCCTAATTAGCTAGACCTGTCCACACATGTTCCTAGGCGCTGGCAGACAAGCAAACTCTTCTCTGCTTTCGTACAGGCCTCACCACATCATGGAATCACTGACTCACAACACTGGCACACACCCTCAAAGACCATAGCATCAACCTGTTCATCTTACAGATGTGAGAGGGAAACAAGAGGCCCACAGAGGCCCTATGAAGTGCCTAAGGCCTCTCAGCGAGAGTGGCAGAACTAGGACCGGAACCCAGTCCTCTGACCCACTAGCCAGCGCTCTGTGAACAGGGCTGGGTTGCAGTTCCAGATTTCTTTTGTGGAAGCTGGGGCTCTTCCTCTTCAGAGTGCCAAGGCTTCCAGGCTGGGGCAGCCTGTCACCTAGTAAACAGCCCTGACGCTGGTGACAAGATTAAAATAAATTCTATAACCTCTGCTCACGTATGGAGTATTCATTGTTCTTCTCTTTCTACTGTCCAGTTCCCCTTTGTGAATTAGGTAAGGATAGTGAGACACTTCTTGCAGAAATGGGAAGAAATGTGCTTTGAGTGGCTTACTGTGAAGGCAGGTCAGTGGTTTTAAAGCACAGGCTGTGGTCATCTGGATTCTGGCCTTGGCTTGTTTATATCTGTATCTCAGCTTCCATTTGCTCCTCTCTGAATGGGGATGAGATTAAACAGTGTCTGATTCTTACAATTGTTTTTGAGGATGAAATGATATACATATTGCCCAGTACTGAATAAATGTCCCAGAGTTAGCTTTTACTTCTCTTTATCAGCCTGAAAGTGTTACTTGGTAACTGTTTTCTGGTCACAGTGTATTTATATCATCCAGCTTTGGGGAGGGTTAATTACCACATACACTAGGTTTTGACTGGATTCTCCTAACACTGTCTAAGGAGAGGCAGATGTTAAGATTTCCTGCTTCCAGATAAAAAGCAAAATGTTTATGCAGTTAATTTATCTGTCTTCTGAGTTTTTAGTTATTAAATCTTTTGAAAAGAGTCGGTTGTTTTAAAGGAAGTATTTAACAAGGAAGTATTTAAACAAGGCCCAGAACTTGGGGCCGGGTGAGTGTGGAAATTGCTGGAATAAGGAGCATGGCTATTGAGTGAGGTAGGAAAGGCCAGGGCATGGGAGGGACAGATACATTTAAGGAGTCTGATGGCTCCAGCTCTCAAGAGAACAGAAGGCAGGTCAGAGTAACTGCTCTAAGTGGGCTGAGGAGAGGTACTGCTTTTATTTATATGGTTCTGTTTGCATTTTTTATAATAAGAATAAATAAAGAATAAATAAAAAATTCATATCCTAACTTTATTGTCCCCCTTTTTAAACTGGCTGACAGGTATCTCCGTTTCTAGCTGTGGAATGAGTTCTGACCTTGCCGCCAGTCCTTCCCTGGTTGGCTGCAGCCCTGAGGGGTGCAGGGAGCACAGGCAGGCCCTCAGCTGGCTCAGGCCAGACTGCATAGAGGAAAAGGTGGGCCTACATCACACCCCTGAGCCAAGTACCAAAAGAGGGGCGTTTGATTTAGCTTTTTGGGTTCCTGATACCACACCAGACTCATTTAATCCTTAACAACAGTCCTGAGAAGTGGTTATTAGCTCCATTTTACAGGTAAGCAAACAGGCTCAGGCAGGTTGAATAATTTGCCTAAGGTCACAGCTAGGAAGGCAGCAGTGCTGGGAATCAAACCCAGTTCTGTGTAATGCCAAAGTCCTTGGTCGTCTTTGTCTCGTCTGCTTTCCAATCCCATAGCCTTTTCAGGTTGTACTGAAGACAAGGAAAAGATGGGTGAGTCTCTTATGCCCTAATTATTCCAAGTGAACTATTTAGAATTGAGAGAGATAATTTAAATTTTCTGAATGGGGGGGAACACTGATAGGAGCGTAACTCTTCCACACTTCCTTATGGATTTCAGCCTCTGCCCATGATAGTGCCCTAATCCTGTAGCTTCTGCTGCCTCTTTCTCTGTGCTCCTTTGGATTGTAGTTAGATCTGAAATGTCTATTTCATACTGCGTTCATCCCCAGGTCTTCAAAGTAGAAGGGATGACTCCTATCAGTTTTATAGATGGAAAAGGAGGATAGAATATCAAGCATTGTTAATGCTTTGTATCTTTACTCAGTCCTCACAGCAGCTCAATGAAGTAGGTATTAGTATAGCTGGTAAGTCTACACAGGAAGCAGCTGAGGCATGGAGATCACCCAGCCAATAAGTGGTGGAGGCTAGAAGTAGGATTCCAACTTGGGTAGTCCAACTCCACAACCCCTCGTACTTCTCTGCTACATAGCTTGGACCTTAGCATAGAGACATCTGGATTTTGCTTCTCAGTTTCCTCCTCTATGAAATGAGAAAGAGCAAAGTACCTACCTCTTGTTGTTGGGCTCACATCTCGGCTGCTGCTGACATCATCATTAGGATCCAGGTGTTCTGGGGTCTGCATGGACTTCGGAGCCAGACAGACCTAGGTTCTACTTCTGGCTCTGCACTTAACATAGGACTTTGTGACTACAGGAAAGTAATTTCAACTCTCTGCATTGTGCTTATTCATCTATAAAGTGGGGATAAACAGTTCTTAACCTTACAGGCTGCTGGGGCTCTTTAGTGAGATAATACATGTGTCAGAAACATAAGCACTTTATAATAAAGTTTGGCTATCATTATTTCACCAAGGTGCCCTGGGAAATTAAGAGTGATTTTAAGTTAAGACTTACTCCACTCTGGCTTTTGAAGAATGGGAACAGCAGAAGCCTTTGCACTGGTCAGGACCCCCATGTTTGGGAAGGGTCTGATGAGCTGATTGTCTCTTCATTCTCTCACTCCTCAGAGCACCCAGGATGGGCACCCCAGCCTCTGTGGTGAGCGAGCCGTCCCCCTGGCAGGCCCCAGCTGAAGCCCGGAGCCGCAAGCAGGCCTTAGCCAACATCTTCCAGGACGCTGAGCTACTGCAGATCCAGGGCCTGTTTCAGCACAGTGGGGACCAGATGGCTGAGGAACGGGCACAGATCATCTGGGAGTGTGCAGGGGACCACCGTGTGGCAGAGGCCTTAAGGAGGCTGCGTAGGAAGAGGCCTCCACGGCAGAAACCCCTGGGCCACTCACTACACCACTGCAGCCGCCGCAGGTGGGTCCCTGAGGACAGAAGGGAAGCGCTAATGACACCCATTCTACTATTTCCTGGCTGTGTGACCTGGAGCTACTGACTTGGCCTCCTTGTAAAGTACCTACCATTGGGGTTGTAGGGTCTACACAGTGCCTACCATGTGGTTGGCACTTAAGAGATTGTTGTACTACTGGAGTCATAAACGATCCTGAGAACTCCCAGGGGAAGGGATGCCTGGGTCCTAGCAGTGCCACCTCATTCTCACCTTCCCACTTCTTTCCCACCTCCAGGTGGGAGGGACTGTTGTTTGAGAGGCGGGGGGAAATTGTTTTACCAGTTGTAAAACAGGTTAACATTCAAAAGTAAGCCTGGTTAAAATCTTGGCTATGGGGTTACAGAGAATATAGCATAGGGAAGTTCTACATGGGTATCAAATGTTCAAAAACTGTTGAGAAACTAAACTTTCCCTGGTCATCCACCTCCTAGCTTAGTTCACTGACAGGCCAGGACAGCAAGCCCCAGGAGAGCAAGCAGAACCACACGGCTAAACCAACTGCTACAAGTTACACCCTGGGCTTCACTCCTCTAGCTGCTGTCTCTGGGGCCCACAATCAGAATTAGACTTGAACAGGCCTTCCGAGGTCATCAGATCTGGAGGTAGCAAATCACTTTATTTTTTTATTGCTCATATTAACGCCAACTGATTAGTAATCCCTACTTAAAAGACCTTGCTAAGGACACTTGGTTCCTCTAGTCTCGTGTCCTGACTGATTAATGGTGTCTGCCGCTGAGTACAGGATGAGGGTGCTGAACAACTGATGAGTGTCACACACACTGATCTAGTTCAGTTCTCATTAGAGAAATCTGTAAGCTTTGCCTAGTCATGTAGCTCTCAGGAGGGTTCCTGGTCTCATTTTGCCCCAAAGTTGTTTTAAAAGTTCACCATGACCGAAATCTCTTTAGTCCCCATTCTGTCCTCTCTTTTGATGTTGGCCTATCACACATTTGTTCCCTGCAGAATCCACGAGCACTGCTCTCCACTGGCTGACCCACAGAGCATTGTCACAGAGACGGCTTCCAGGGATCAGTATCTGAACTCTAGGAGGACAAGTGCCAGGATCCGCCGGAACTGGAGAAAGCCAGGTCCTACAAGTTATCTGCATCAAATCAGACACTGATCCAAGGAAAGGGCTGGGAACAGCAGTATCTTACCCAGGAATCATAAGGACTTTTGCCAAAGGGCTGAGGGAAGTGAAGCGGGCAGAGAGCCTTGAGGCAGGCAGCCCCATCTGGGTAAATTAAAGACCGCTGCCACGGGCCTACTCCTTTGAGAACAGGACTGGAGGTGTCCACTGCGTGCTGTTATGTGGGACCCATTCCTCACCACACTGAGGAGAAACAGTGACCATTTCTGCCTCAGCCCTTCCCCATCTAACACTAAACCTGGGCTGCATGATATTCCCCAAGTGATGGGCACTCAGACAGAGCATCTGACCACTCCTGCAACTAACCCTCCTGCTACTACTGTGACCTGTGGTCGAGCAGTGTGTCCCACACCCCTGTCAGGCCAGCACAAGCAGCCTGTGGTTTGAGTGGCAAAATAAAAATATTTGCCTCAGTAACTGTATGAGTCTGTCACAGAAGGGGAGGCTCTTGAAATGGATATCCTGGAGCCAGGGAGTGAGGGGCTGGGCTTATTGCAGGGAAGGGGGCTCTCAGGAAAGAGAAAATAGGGCTGGCCTTCTCTGCTTTCTCACCATCCCCCTCCCCAGCCCCTGCGCTGAAGTTTCCTCTTCCAGAGGCTGTCAGACTGGGAGATGGAAGCATCTCTGCAGGCAGTCCTGATCCACAGCAGAAGGGAGGGGGCTTCCGGCCCCTGGCCAGCTCTAGAAGGAAAGCTATTTATGGTCAGCCCGGCATAGTGGTTGGTGAGCCTGCAGTCAAGTGGTGGGTGCCAGCTCCTCAAATGGCTCCTTTCTCCCCATGGGCCAACCATCCCAAGGTGGATCAACAGATAGCTCAATCATTCTGGAGCCCCCTGCATTATCTGGGCTTTCTTAAAAACTTGTGAGACTTTTTTACTTCTATTTTGGCTTTGCCTCATAAGAAGCATACTATGTGGTCATTAGCATTTGGCTCCTCTCCCCACCCAACCTATCTGCTTGATTATCCATCACTAAACAGTGCCAGGGTTGTGTGCCTCAGTGGGCAGTGACGCACACTCACAGAGCAGGGCTGCCCTCTCATGGCCAAGAAGAGAAGCTGAGAAGCCGGTCCACATTTCTTGGCCCAACCCTTCGGGGCTAGGTGATTTAGTTATTCAGAATTTTTTGACTTTTAGGAAGTAGTGCAAACATTGCATAATCCCTCATTAGGGAACATCTCTT
Organism: Manis pentadactyla; assembly: GCF_030020395.1. NCBI lineage: Eukaryota > Metazoa > Chordata > Mammalia > Pholidota > Manidae > Manis > Manis pentadactyla. Next base: position 108,549,491 of record NC_080026.1, on the reverse strand, counting down.
AATAAAACATTAATATCTCTGCAATAAATATTCACACTAAAGGGCATGTGAAGATTGAAATAGCTTCATGTTAGTGTAGGTTCAGGGCAGTTTTGGTATCAAATGAACTTGGGTTTTCAGAGCATTGGGCTTTGGAAATAAGAACCTGTATGGAGCCATACAGATAGGGCTCAGCACCTTCAGGGAAATACAGGGTTCTCTGTCCTCAAAATTGCATTCTATCTTGTCTTCCTTTCCCCAAAGAAAATTAGACAAAAATGGTCAGAACTGGACTTGTTATTCATACATTTGCATTGATTTCAATACATTACTTACAATTTCTACAGTATATTAGAAGAATAATACCGAGGCAGCAGCTGTCTTGTGGCCTGGCCTCTGTGCCCTGACACCAGAGCACAGGGCCTCTATGTGGGCCATCCCATGACCACCACCCAGAAGCCAGTCCTGGCATTCTGGGCCCCTGGCTCTCCACAAGTCCATGTTCAAGGCAACTGAGTACAGGCTTCAAGGAGAATGGAGACAGGCCAGGAAAGGATGCCCCACCCTCTTTTGTCTGCCAGCACTGGGACCAGATCCCTCTTCCATTGGACCCAATTTCCTTATCACAGAACTGGCCTGGATGAGGGCAATATGCAGATCTGCTGGGCTGGGTGAAGCAACCAGGCTCCTTCAGACCACTTAGGCTCTCTTGACACCCAGGTGGGAAGCTTTACTAACACATTTGTGTAAAGATGTCTTTGGGGAACTAAAACCTGGGTCTTCTGGCCTCTGGGAGCCCTGATGCTCCTGCAGTCTAGGAGCAGGCATTCTTGCAAACATGATCCCAAAGGCCAGAGTCCAAGTTGGCTAAATGGGATTGTCAGGGCTGCAGCCTGCAGGGAGCCACACCTTTGTCCACAGGACATGCATATCCAGATCCCAGAGGCTCTCCCTGTCAGCTAGGTGGAAGCCCAGAACACACAGGTTCCTGGAGGCTGGAATGGAAGGGGACCAGCCTGGCCTAGCTAATGAGAAGACTGTACATCTTTGCTCTGCCTCCTGGATGGTGGGAGATGGGCAAGAAGTACTCAGTCCCTTTCTTTGGTTGTTTTTCAAACCTTTAGGATAGTTTCTTTCCAATGCTGATTGACCAATCGCAGGGTACCAGAAAACTGGAATGTCCAGTAGCATAGAGCTGCCCCTTAGCCACAGATGGCATCTTTTACTTCCTTTTGAGACCACTCTTTGCTTTGGTGTAGAAAGGGCTCAGACACCTGGCAAGGGGTACAGCTGAGGGAAAAGAGACATGGAAGCAGGAAGATACACAGCTGTGCAGGCACTGGGGGACATTGTAAAGGCCTCTCTACTTTGGGCCCTGCTTTTCTCAAGAAGGCATGGAAAAACTGGCCTGGAACAAGTCAGGGAGCAAAGGGAAGATGCCAATTAGGAGGCAGAATACAAGCGCTGTTACCTCCACCAAGCAACAGTGGTTGCATAAAAACAAGTCCAAGGATCTAGTATCCTTCCCTCTTATGAACTGAGACCTGACCCAGAACCATTTCAAAACCCTCTCCAGACCTCCTAAGTCAGAAAGAGTTGAGGAAAAAATATCTAAAGCAATGGGAACACATTAGAGGACTAGTCCAGTTTATGGGAGAGTCCTCTGGCTAGGGCCAAGGACTCAGGAAGCAAGACTGGGCTAAGTCTACGGCTCCCAACATACTATTAGGTTATGTGGGCCACTTCCACATGCTGGGGAGTCAACTTCCTTCCTTCGGCCTTTGCCTGAGTGATGGGCAAGCCAAAGGTCTAGACTAGAGAGGGTGGGTCCTTTGCAGTAGAACTTACCTACATGGTCATATGCAGGACTGCTGGGATTTCTACAGCAAACTATCCCCATTAGGAAAATTGTGTTTAAAGACTTTCAGCCTACTGCACTGGTAGGGGGAGAAGGGAAAAAAGACTTGGCAAAATCACAAAGAAAAGGTGTAGCTTCTGTCTGTCCCAGCACTGGGAGTCACCCAGCTGGTCCACAGGAGTAAGGAACTGTGAGGCACCTGCACGGTTGGGCCCATGCAAATTTAGGCCTGGATCAGAGGTTTCTGACATGAGAGGATCTGAGATTCTGCCTGGTTTTTACTAACATTTAAATTTGTATTTGTTTGTTTTTTTCTGATGCAGAATATAATGAGGAATTACAATAGAGCAGGGTGTTAGGGAAGGAAGGGAATTCCCCAGCCTGCCCTCAGGAGATGACAGGGAGATGCTCCTTCCCGGGCACTGGAGTACTTGCATGGAGCGCCAGCCCTCCCCAGAGCTCAGAAAGGCCCAAGAGTGCACACTGTCCCTCTGATTGTGCTTCTCCCTGTGCTTGGGAAAGCCCTGACAGGGTGGGGTGAGCAGAGGAGGAGGGCTCTTAGGGGCACTGCTCTCCTCTGGCTTCTCTGGCTTTTCCTGCAACCTGCTCCCCAGGCTTCCTCCCAGCCCAAGTCTCAGGCAATGTCTTTGTTTCCCTCTTGGGCTACCACCATGAAAAGAAGGGCTTCCGACTCTGAAAGCTCTGTGTGTAGGACTCGCTAGCAGATCGTTGGTGGGAACGGGCCGTCTCGACAATCACAGGTGGCATCTGGACAAGGTGCAGGGGACTCTTGTTGTCTTTCAGGGCCTGAGTCAGATTTAAGATCTGCAGGGGGGAAAATGAGATCAGTGAGGGAAAGGCCTAGGCATCCTGGTTGCTTCTGAAGGGAGACTAGCAGATAGAGTACTCCTATAAATCATTCAAAAAATAAACAACACAGTAATGAAAAATTATACAAATAGGGTATTTACAAAAGTAGAAATGTAAATGGGAATATACAGAAAATGGAAACCTCTCTAGTTGTTTTAAAAATTATAAAACACCTACTATTTTTTGCCCTTCCTGTGAGTAAAGATACAGAAGACTCAGAGTTGAACAGAGTTCAAAGACATGGCTGTGGAACTGGAGTACGGGACAGTTTTTAAGAAAGGCAAGTGGATAAGAAAGGCTTAAAAGTGAAGAGACCCTATGATTTAGCAATTGCATTTTTAAGAGCTAAGGAAATAATCACAGATATGCACAAACACTTAGTTTCAACCAATACAGTGCAGTATCGTTTACAGCAGTGAAAATGATAAAACTGCCCGAGTATGGGACCAGTAAATCTTTTAAGGGATAAGAAACAAGCAATGAAAAAAATTGGCATAGAAAGCTGATCACAATGTCATTAGATGGAAAAGAAAAGTAATCAGTATTATAATGTAGCCCCTCCCTTATTTTCTAAAATTCTATCTTCCCATTCAACTCTCTGAAGAGAAAAACATCGGGAAGTTGGCAGTGACTGTCTTTGAATTAAGGAATTATAAGTGATTTTTATTTACTGTTGTTTATCCTTATTTTCTGATTTTCCTGCAAAAACTATGTATTAAAAAAGCCTAATATTTCAGTTGGATTCACCCTCTAAGTCTGTCTCATCATCTTTTTTTTAAATAAAATTTTTACTTTGGAATAATTTTAGATTTACAGAAAAGCTGCAAAGATAGTACAAAGAGTTCCTGTACACCATTTACCCAGTTTCTCCTAATTTTAACATCTTACATAACCATGGTACATTTACCAAAACTAGAGAATTAGCATTGGAACATTACCATTACCCAAACTCCAGACTTACAGCAGATTCCATTAGCTTTTCCAGTACTGTTCCTTCTCTATTTCGGATCCCATCCGGATACCACATTGTATTTTAGCTCCTTACCAACTTTTGTCTGTATTTACAGATATTTCACATGTGGGTCCATGGGAACACATTATCTCCCCCTTGTTAAAATTAGAATTCCCACCATTTATCTTCTCTGGTGGGACAATACAAAACTTGAAGCTAACCTACGACAGCCTTCTTTAAACCAACAGATGAAGATTTTCACGTCCTGTCTTCAGACACACAGGAGAGTAAGCTAGGCTGCACCCTCAGATCACACTAACACACACAGCCCTGAAGCCACAAATATCCTGGGCCCACAAATGCTGCTAATGACACAGAGATTCACCTGGAACAGAGGTCAGAAGTCAGAAACAGACCCTCCCAGTAGGGAGTTCCCTTTTCACTTAATTGTTCTGGTACTTGTCAGCACCTTACACTGCTTCAAAGACTCTTGGGCACAAGTTCAGGACAGAGAATGAAAAAGGAGGTTCAAGTGGAATTGGAGTGGGTTGTGCAGGAGATCATCCACCTTAAGAGAAACAGGGTTTGAAACCTGTGCTGGCTGGATCTTCTGTGCTTCCTTGGGTTCTCTGGGTTAGAAGATACCTCTTACGTGTGCTGCAGTATTTGTGGTAAAATGTCAAATTGTAGACGCTTACTTTCAAAAGATTTGGCAAAGAAAAAAAACTAGGGAGAGAGACAAATTATATAGATGTATTAAAGAGAGAAATTATACAGATAGATATTATTTAGATAGTAATATCTAAATATAGAAATATGAGATAAAGGTAGTAACTAAATATAGAAATATGAGATAAAGCAAATCTGGCTAACTAAATGTAACCACTGGTGAATCTAGGAGAAGATCCCACTCTTTCAACTCTACTAAGGTTTGAAACTTTATCATACTAAAAATTTGAAGAAAATTTTACAGCAGGCACATAATGCTAAGAATAAATAATGTGAGGGGCGGAAGATGGCGGCGTGAGTAGAGCAGCGGAAATCTCCTCCCAAAACAACATATATCTATGAAAATATAACAAAGACAACCCTTCCTAGAATAAAGACCAGAGGACACAGGACAATATCCAGACCACATCCACACCTGAGAGAACCCAGCGCCTCGCGAAGGGGGTAAGATACAAGCCCCGGCCCCGCGGGAGCCGAGCGCCCCTCCCCCCAGCTCCCAGCGGGAGAAGATCAGGCAGAGCGGGAGGGAGACGGAGCCCAGGACTGCCGAACACCCAGCCCCAGCCATCTGGGCCAGAGTGCAGGGCGCTTGATACTAGGAAAACAGGGCAGCAAGAACAGTGAGCAGGCACTGGAGGCTGGGCGACAGAGGACATAAGAAAAGCGTGCGACCATTTTTTTTTTTTGCTTTTTTGCTGTTTTCTTTTGGCGAGCACTTTTTGGAAGTCTTAAAGGGATAGGGAGCCCAATACTAGGGAAACACGGCAGAAAGACCGGTGAACAGAGGCCTGAGGCTGGCACCGGAGAATAAAGAAAAACGAACGACCACCCCTTTTCTTTTTTTTTTAATTAAAAATTTTTTTTTTCTTTTCTTTTTTTTTTTTTTTGGTGGTCGTTGTTTTGTATTGGCGGGTGCTTTTTGGAACTCTTAAAGGGGCAGGGTGGGTCACTTAATCCAGAGGTAGGGAATCCGGGATCTCTGGGCACCCTAACCCCTGGGCTGCAGGGAGCAGGGAGGCCCCTTACGGAGATAAATAGCCTCCCAGCAGCTCCTGCTCCAACGCGACTCCACCATTTTGGAGTAGCTGCCCGAGCTAGGCCACGCCCACAGCAACAGCGGAGATTAACTCCATAGCTGCCGGGCAGGAAGCAGAAACCCTGTCTGCACGCAGCTGCGCAGCACAAGCCACTAGAGGTCGCTGTTCTCCCAGGAGAGGATGGCCACAAACCAACAAGAAAGGAAGTCCTTCCAGCCGTCACTCGTCCCAGTTCTGCAGACTATTCCTATCACCATGAAAAGGCAAAGCTACAGGCAGACAAAGATCACAGAGACAACACCAGAGAAGGAGACAGACCTAACCAGTCTTCCTGAAAAAGAATTCAAAATAAGAATCATAAACATGCTGACAGAGATGCAGAGAAATACGCAAGAGAAATGGGATGAAGTCCGGAAGGAGATCACAGATGCCAGAAAGGAGATCGCAGAAATGAAAAAAACTCTGGAAGGGTTTATAAGCAGAATGGATAGAATGCAAGAGGCCATTGATGGAATTGAAATCAGAGAACAGGAACGCATAGAAGCTGACATAGAGAGAGACAAAAGGATCTCCAGGAATGAAACAATATTAAGAGAACTGTGTGACCAATCCAAAAGGAACAATATCCGTATTATAGGGGTCCCAGAAGAAGAAGAGAGAGGAAAAGAGATGGAAAGTATCTTAGAAGAAATAATTGCTGAAAACTTCCCCACACTGGGGGAGGAAGTAATCGAACAGACCACGGAAATACACAGAACCCCCAACAGAAAGGATCCAAGAAGGACAACACCAAGACACATAATAATTAAAATGGCAAAGATCAAGGACAAGGAAAGAGTGTTAAAGGCAGCTAGAGAGAAAAAGGTCACCTATAAAGGGAAACCCATCAGGCTAACGTCAGATTTCTCAACAGAAACTCTACAGGCCAGAGGAGAATGGCATGCTATATTTAATACAATGAAACAGAAGGGCCTTGAACCAAGGATACTGTACCCAGCACGACTATCATTCAAATATGACGGTGGGATTAAACAATTCCCAGACAAACAAAAGCTGAGGGAATTTGCTTTCCACAAACCACCACTACAGAACATCTTACAGGGACTGCTCTAGATGGGAGCACTCCTAGAAAGAGCACAGCACAAAACACCCAACATATGAAGAATCGAGGAGGAGGAACAAGAAGGGAGAGAAGAAAAGAATCTCCAGACAGTGTATATAACAGCTCAATAAGCGAGCTAAGTTAGGCAGTAAGATACTAAAGAGGCTAACCTTGAACCTTTGGTAACCACGAATTTAAAGCCTGCAATGGCAATAAGTACATATCTTTCAATAGTCACCCTAAATGTTAATGGGTTGAATGCACCAATCAAAAGACACAGAGTAACAGAATGGATAAAAAAGCAAGACCCATCTATATGCTGCTTACAAGAAACTCACCACAAACCCAAAGACATGTACAGACTAAAAGTCAAGGGATGGAAAAACATATTTCAAGCAAACAACAGTGAGAAGAAAGCAGGGGTTGCAGTACTAATATCAGACAAAATAGACTTCAAAACAAAGAAAGTAACAAGAGATAAAGAAGGACACTACATAATGATAAAGGGCTCAGTCAAACAAGAGGATATAACCATTCTAAATATATATGCACCCAACACAGGAGCACCAGCATATGTGAAACAAATACTAACAGAACTAAAGGGGGTTATAGACTGCAATGCATTCATTCTAGGAGACTTCAACACACCACTCACCCCAAAGGATAGATCCACTGGGCAGAAAATAAGTAAGGACACGGAAGCACTGAACAACACAGTAGAGCAGATGGACCTAATAGACATCTATAGAACTCTACATCCAAAAGCAGCGGGATATACATTCTTCTCAAATGCACATGGAACATTCTCCAGAATAGACCACATACTAGGCCACAAAAAGAGCCTCAGAAAATTCCAAAAGATTGAAATCCTACCAACCAACTTTTCAGACCACAAAGGCATAAAACTAGAAATAAACTGTACAAAGAAAGCAAAGAGGCTCACAAACACATGGAGGCTTAACAACACGCTCCTAAATAATCAATGGATCAATGACCAAATCAAAATGGAGATCCAGCAATATATGGAAACAAATGACAACAACAACACTAAGCCCCAACTTCTGTGGGACGCAGCAAAAGCAGTCTTAAGAGGAAAGTATATAGCAATCCAAGCATATTTAAAAAAGGAAGAGCAATCCCAAATGAATGGTCTAATGTCACAATTATCGAAATTGGAAAAAGAAGAACAGATGAGGCCTAAGGTCAGCAGAAGGAGGGACATAATAAGGATCAGAGAAGAAATAAATAAAATTGAGAAGAATAAAACAATAGCAAAAATCAATGAAACCAAGAGCTGGTTCTTTGAGAAAATAAACAAAATAGATAAGCCTCTAGCCAGACTTATTAAGAAGAAAAGAGAGTCAACACAAATCAACAGTATCAGAAACGAGAAAGGAAAAATCACGACGGACCCCACGGAAATGCAAAGAATTATTGGAGAATACTATGAAAACCTATATGCTAACAAGCTGGGAAACCTAGGAGAAATGGACAACTTCCTAGAAAAATATAACCTTCCAAGATTGACCCAGGAAGAAACAGAAAATCTAAACAGACCAATTACCAGCAACGAAATTGAAGCGGTAATCAAAAAACTACCAAAGAACAAAACCCCCGGGCCAGATGGATTTACCTCGGAATTTTATCAGACATACAGGGAAGACATAATACCCATTCTCCTTAAAGTTTTCCAAAAAATAGAGGAGGAGGGGATACTCCCAAACTCATTCTATGAAGCTAACATCACCCTAATACCAAAACCAGGCAAAGACCCCACCAAAAAAGAAAACTACAGACCAATATCCCTGCTGAACGTAGATGCAAAAATACTCAACAAAGTATTAGCAAACCGAATTCAAAAATACATCAAAAGGATCATACACCATGACCAAGTGGGATTCATTCCAGGGATGCAAGGATGGTACAACATTCGAAAGTCCATCAACATCATCCACCACATCAACAAAAAGAAAGACAAAAACCACATGATCATCTCCATAGATGCTGAAAAAGCATTTGACAAAGTTCAACATCCATTCATGTTAAAAACTCTCAGCAAAATGGGAATAGAGGGCAAGTACCTCAACATAATAAAGGCCATCTATGATAAACCCACAGCCAACATTATATTGAACAGCAAGAAGCTGAAAGCATTTCCTCTGAGATCGGGAACTAGACAGGGATGCCCACTCTCTCCACTGTTATTTAACATAGTACTGGAGGTCCTAGCCACGGCAATCAGACAAAATAAAGAAATACAAGGAATCCAGATTGGTAAAGAAGAAGTTAAACTGTCACTATTTGCAGATGACATGATACTGTACATAAAAAACCCTAAAGACTCCACCCCAAAACTACTAGAACTGATATCGGAATACAGCAAAGTTGCAGGATACAAAATCAACACACAGAAATCTGTGGCTTTCCTATATACTAACAATGAACCAACAGAAAGAGAAATCAGGAAAACAACTCCATTCACAATTGCATCAAAAAAAATAAAATACCTAGGAATAAACCTAACCAAAGAAGTTAAAGACTTATACTCTGAAAACTACAAGTCACTCTTAAGAGAAATTAAAGGGGACACTAACAGATGGAAACTCATCCCATGCTCGTGGCTAGGAAGAATTAATATCGTCAAAATGGCCATCCTGCCCAAAGCAATATACAGATTTGATGCAATCCCTATGAAACTACCAGCAACATTCTTCAATGAACTGGAACAAATAATTCAAAAATTCATATGGAAACACCAAAGACCCCGAATAGCCAAAGCAATCCTGAGAAAGAAGAATAAAGTAGGGGGGATCTCACTCCCCAACTTCAAGCTCTACTATAAAGCCATAGTAATCAAGACAATTTGGTACTGGCACAAGAGCAGAGCCACAGACCAATGGAACAGACTAGAGAATCCAGACATTAACCCAGACATATATGGTCAATTAATATTTGATAAAGGAGCCATGGACATACAATGGCGAAATGACAGTCTCTTCAACAGGTGGTGCTGGCAAAACTGGACAGCTACATGTAGGAGAATGAAACTGGACCATTGTCTAACCCCATATACAAAAGTAAACTCAAAATGGATCAAAGACCTGAATGTAAGCCATGAAACCATTAAACTCTTGGAAGAAAACATAGGCACAAACCTCTTAGACATAAACATGAGTGACCTCTTCTTGAACATATCTCCCCGGGCAAGGAAAACAACAGCAAAAATGAGTAAGTGGGACTATATTAAGCTGAAAAGCTTCTGTACAGCAAAAGACACCATCAATAGAACAAGAAGGATCCCTACAGTATGGGAGAATATATTTGAAAAAGACACATCCGGTAAAGGCTTGACGTCCAGAATATATAAGGAGCTCACACACCTCAACAAACAAAAACCAAATAACCCAATTAAAAAATGGGCAGAGGAACTGAACAGACAGTTCTCCAAAAAAGAAATACAGATGGCCAACAGACACATGAAAAGATGCTCCACATCGCTAATTATCAGAGAAATGCAAATTAAAACTACAATGAGGTATCACCTCACACCAGTAAGGATGGCTGCCATCCAAAAGACAAACAACAACAAATGTTGGCGAGGCTGTGGAGAAAGGGGAACCCTCCTACACTGCTGGTGGGAATGTAAGTTAGTTCAACCATTGTGGAAAGCAGTATGGAGGTACATCAAAATGCTCAAAACAGACTTACCATTTGACCCAGGAATTGCACTCCTAGGAATTTACCCTAAGAACGCAGCAATCAAGTTTGAGAAAGACAGATGCACCCCTATGTTTATTGCAGCACTATTTACAATAGCCAAGAATTGGAAGCAACCTAAGTGTCCATCAGTAGATGACTGGATAAAGAAGATGTGGTACATATACACAATGGAATACTACTCAGCCATAAGAAAAGGGCAAATCCAATCATTTGCAGCAACATGGATGGAGCTGGAGGGTATTATGCTCAGTGAAACAAGCCAAGCGGAGAAAGAGAAATACCAAATGATTTCACTTATCTGTGGAATATAAGAACAAAGGAAAAACTGAAGGAACAAAACAGCAGCAGAATCACAGAACTCAAGAATGGACTAACAGGTACCAAAGGGAAAGGGACTGGGGAGGATGGGTGGGTAGGGAGGGATAAGGGGGGGAGAAGTAGGGGGGTATTAAGATTAACATGCATGGGGGGGTAGGAGAAAAGGGAGGGCTGTACAACACAGAGAAGGCAAGTAGTGATTCTACAACATTTTGCTATGCTGATGGACAATGACTGTAAAGGGGTTTATAGGGGAGACCTGGTATAGGGGAGAGTCTAGTAAGCATAATATTCGTCATGTAAGTGTAGATTAGTGATACCAAAAACAAAGAAAAAAAAAAAAGGGCAGTTCCTGTGTGGTAACCTCCAACGAGTTCTACACAAGGGTATAAAGGGCATATAAAAGTGTAGGCAAAGGGTCCGTTTGTGTTTATACAGAGGATCAAAGTCTAATTGGGCTACCCCGAAAATGAACTAAGATACGATATGAAAAAGAACTTCCAACATCTGCACTCTCTGGAAGACTCATGCCAGAAGATGATCATCAAAAAACCCCAACAAAGATCCACGCACTGCTACAGCTGTAGATGCACTCATCCCACCCATTCCTGGACTTGCCATGGGAATGAGGAAGGAGATATCTAAGCTGGCCTGTGCATACAGTAAAACAACAGATTTGACTGGATCTATACTGTTGGAACTCAACCAAGAATTTGGAGAAGTACAAATTGTAGCGCTCCAAAGTCTTACAACTACAGACTATTTACTGTTAAAAGAACATATGGCATGTGAACAGTCCCCAGGAATGGGTTGTTTTAATTTGTCTGATTTCTCTCAGACTGTTCAAGTTCAGTTGGACAATATCCACCATGTCATAGATAAGTTTTCACAAATGCCTAAGGTGCCTAACTGGTTTACTTGGTTTCACTGGAGATGGCTGGTAATTACAGATATGCTTTGGTTATGTAACTATACTCCTATTATGTTAATGTGTGCGCAATTTAAGTAGTAGCTTAAAACCTATTCATGCTGAAGTACTCTACAAGAAGATATGCCAAAGAAATCATCAATCTTCCCATGTTTTCTTCCGCCTGCTACTTCTATAGCTTTTCTTCTTCCTTCCTAATTACAACCCTTAAATAGAATTCGTGCCTCGTATCAAATTTACCGAGTATCATAATTCTTCCAAGTGGTAAAGATACCTCAAGACAAATGCTGGGCATAGAAGCCACAGGGCATAAATATGCAAAGATGTAAAAAGCTAACCTTTTCAAACAATAAGGCTTCCCTCTCACTTACCAACTTCACATTTCCCTGTATGGCCCCGGAAGATGACTGGTTAGCCAGAGACGGGTAAGATTCCTCAAGGGAGGAACAACCTAAGACAGGCACAGTCGCAGGGGGGCCATCAGGTGAGAAATTGGGGATCAACAGAGGTGAGGCTTAGAACCTCACCCCCCCTGTTCTGAGAGAAATCTTCTGCATACGTGGATGTTTTATTGCCCTGGTCTAGCTTGGATTAACACATAGTCTACAGGCACACACCTGATCATCTACATTTGCTCTCTTACAACACTAAACTATGTTTTCTACCTTTATCTTGTATCTACCTACCACTTCAGCATTTTATTAAAAATAATAATAATAAAGAGAGAAATGTGGTATCCACATATAAATCAAGTATAAAAACCAAATGAGTATTCATATTTGAACTGACTGTTTAGAGTTCATAATGCATGAGCAAAACTGAAAGTTTCTGTGATGACTGCCCTTGTACTGTTCACTATGTAACTTATTCATTATGTAAGAATTTGTTCTCCATGTAAGAACTTGTTTGTTATGCCTCAGAAGATTGGAGACTGACGAAAATTAGGCTTGGGGTGGATTAATGATTGTGCATTGAGCATTGACTCCCCTATACAGAATTTTATTGTCGTTAACAACCATTTGATCAATAAATGTGAGAGATGCCCTCACAAAAAAAAAAAAAAAAGGACAGACTTCCAATGGTAAAATAAATAAGTAACCAGGATGTAATGTATAGCATAAGGAATATAGTCAAGATATTGTAACAGCTTGGTAGGGTGATAGCTGGAACCTCGAATTATGTATATAAATGTTCTACCACTGTGTTGTACACTTGAAACTAATGTAATGTAATACTGTGCGTCAACTACCCTTCAATAAAAAATAATTATTTAAAAAAAAAAAAAAAAAAAGAATAAATAATGTCTTTAAAAATGTTATTTAAAGGGGCTTTCCCTCAGACCCTGCATTCTGCATCTACTTCCTGGTTAGAATAATAAATAATAAATAACCACCCACCTCCCTCTCTCCAGGGTTTCTTCACCCTTACCCTTCAGCTCATGGCTTCCACATAGCCCACCTATGATTATGTTTCAGGTAGGGAGAAGGTTATGGCCTCATTCCCCTGTGGTACATCAGATTTCTGTAAGGCAGAGGCTCATTTTGCTCCAACATGTAACTGGTAAGCAAGTGGTATACTGGTCACCTACAGGCTGGGAGGCACTGGATGTTCACGGAATCTTATGGTGTTCAGAGGAAAGTGCACTAGGTTGTAAGTTGCCAAAAGGCCCTCAAAGAACACTAAGAGCAGCAGAGGGAGAGAAAGACAAAACTGAACTCTCCCAACCACCCTCCTTTTCCTTTTGCCACTTTAGATAATGGCCTACATAGTTATAATGAAAGGAGGATTGCTATGGTGTTGGCAAGAGACTGATTTGGGAAGGGGTTAGAGAAGATAACACAATAGGGACAGAGACACAGCCTACAGAGGCTTGAGAAGTTTGTTCCTTTGTGCTGAGTTCCAATCATGTGGCTTTTAAGATTTTCAGAATATCTGCTAACCTGATTAGGCCCTGACATTTTTTTGGGAAATGTAAGAAGACTACATTACTGGTATTCAGGCAGCTATAATAACTGCAGTTCTTAAAACCTCTGCTCATCCCTCTTGCAGGGAAACATGGGTGCAGTAAGCCCAAATGTTGATGTCACCAGAAGCCTTTAGCTAAATTGCAGGAAGACATAAATGTGTAACTATGACTGAGAGACATTTCTGTCCTTTAAAGAAGTGAGAACCTAACTTTTATGTATATAAAATCATACTCAAAACAGCTAATATATATTGAGTACTTCAACACACCAAACATTATACTCCAAATGATTTACCTCATAATAACCCTATGATGTAGGTGTTATTAATCCTATGTTACAAATGGAGACTGAAAGGAGGAGAGATTAAGGAAGTTGTCCAAGATCTCACAGCTAGTAAATGGCAGAACCAACAACCAAACTCAGGCACTCTGCCCACATTTTATACCCTAACTGCTAGGCCATCCCAGCTGTCTTTAAGACTTCAAAGTGATAAGCAGAATGTCAATGACCTACAAGTTTAAAAACAATTTTTCAAGCATATTCTTTACTATGCTTTGGAAGATCAATGCCCTGGGGGTTTTCTCAGCTCTCTTTTAAGGTGAATTGGAAAGAGAAGAAATAACATAACTTGTAACTAGAACAACAACACAAATTGTAACCAAAATCTGAGTGCTTAGTATGTGCCAGGCATTGCTTTCACTGAACACTTGATAGGCATTTTCTCATGAAATCCTCCAGCTAACACTACAAAGTATTATTACTGTCCTTTTTCTACACAAGGAAGCTGAGGCTCTTACCCAAGGCTACAGACCTTATAAATGGTGAAGCAATGACTCCAGAGCCTAGCTCTTAACTACCAAGGCATATGGCCTGTCTTGAGCAACATGAGGGCAGGGACTGCTAGGTCAGTTTACCAATGAACTATCCAGTGGCACACAGTTAAGCACCTAGTAAGTGCTTCACCAAACACTGAATATTGTGGAAGATGTGGAAGATTTGGAAGGGCTAGCATTTTCTCCCATGTGATAGGGCAGAGTCACAAACATGCATGGCATTGACTAAAAAGGGTGTAAAATACAAGTTTTACACATTTACTCAACATGAGCATATAACCCTCCCAAAGAGATCCCTGGATGACACCAGGAGGAAGCCCCAGGCTTACCTGTCCCCGCATGACAGCAATCTGCTTATGGAACTGGCCCCTGTCAAAACCAGGATCTTTCTGTAAAAGAAGGGCAGAAGGAGATAGAATCGGCCTGAGTCCCTCAGAAGCCATTTTCCTCCTCAATTAGAAATGTTCTAAGGACAACCTACCTGAGGCTTATAAGGCTTAGTGAAGTTAACTACCACCCCAAGAACTCCCTCCTTCACAGATGGGGATACAGAGAACAAGAAAATATCTTGCCCTGAGTCTCATTATTAACTACAGAACTCCAGGCTCTCATGCTCCCTGTGAAAATGAGCTCGGCAGATACACCACAGCCACACGACACAAAGGATACACACAAGTGTGATTCGTCAGAGCTGCCAATGTGTTTTCAAACCAACCCAAAAGAGATCTTGCTGTGCACATGTGGGAATCTTGCTTTTCAATGGCTAATACAAATCAGAAGGGTGCTAGCCATTTAGTCATTCTCTCTTGGACCAATTAGAAAAACTATTAGAAACTCTTTCTTCTATATGGTTATAAGGCTCAGGTTCCCAGAGCTAACCTTGAAGAGCTCATATAGGTCTTCCTCCAAGTCCTTGACAAAGTTAGGGTCCGATATCTTTGGAAGAATCAGTTCTTTGATCTCCTGAGAGAATGGGACTTTTGCCTGGGGCAACCAGGCCCAGTAAAAGGGATCTGAAAAGAAGAAAAACCAAAGGCACAGCTAGTATTGATACAGTCCTTGCTCATCTATGTCCTCCACCTCTCAGAGCACTGCAAAAGGCAGAACACCCCTCTTACTGGACGAACAAGAGAAAAGAAAGAGTTACGAGGGCTATTAACTGCAAAGGTTACACAGTAAGTAGTGGAACTAGGATTCAGACCGAGGTCTGCTTAATCCCAGTGCCTGTGCTCTTCCCCAGACATTACATGACCTTCCAAGATTCAAGCCCATTTAGAAGCACGTACATGCCACTGAGACACTGAAGTGCTCCTTCTGAAAAGATAGATTAGTACTGCAAAGGGGCTAGTGAACCCTATTTATATATCTCTCTCTCTTTCCAAAAGTTTCTCAGTTATAACAGGGCAGGTGCTGGCTTCCAGGGTGTCAACTTACATGTAGAGACACAAACAGAATAAATTATGGTAAGACAAGTCCTTAGAAAGAATAAGAAAAATGCTAAGCATAAAGATAAGAAAACTCAACTCTACACTTCTAATGGGAATAATGTAAGATAAAAATTATAATAATTGCTTGCATTATGGAGTAGCTGCCATGTACCAGCCATTGTACTAAAGTGCATGAGGTGCATTATTTCATTAATTCCTAGAACAATCCTGAGATAGAGATATTATTATCTTCATGGAACAGATTAGAAAACAGACTGAGCAAGAAAAAGAGCCAGACCACAGTGGTCTTGAGACTTACATGCCCTCCAGGAGTCAGGATGCTTCAAGGGGAAAGCCAGCCCGTTGTCTATGGCAGCCACCCTGATAACAGGCTCCTTTACCACCACCCAGTCTGTGTCCTGAAGAGCAAGGAAAGACTAAATACTTAGGATGCCATCTGACTCAGGCCCTTTAAAGTAGCAGCAAAGCATCCCATCTCAACTCCTTTAGGATTGATCCTTATTCAACCTCTGAACTAGTTTCTACATTGTTACTTGAATTTCGTACACTTATGGCACCTCTGACTTGGCTAATTCAAGGTTCTCAGAGTCCCTTTTCTTGTCTTAGAACAGGTGCACTTCCTTAGTGGCGTTGGCACAGTCCTTGGTCGACGAAAGGCAATGATAACAACAAAAGCTAACTATAAGCCATTCCTTCTAGGAAAAGGCAATGAGACTTCTTGAAAATAAGAAAAAAAGAAAGACCCTTTTGTGTGGACTTTTACCCCAGATGCCACTTCACTGGTGGTGACCACACTTTCTTGACAATCTTCCATCAATCATGGAAGATAACAGCTGACTGCTCTTGCATAAGGGTGTCTGTTTCCCTGCTTCAATGATACATAAAAAAGAAACGGACAAGAGTTGAATGCAAAAGAGTGGGGCAGGTTATCCATGAGAGCCCATGTCAGACACTCCCATGACTGTCTATGTGGCCCCATGCTTCAGGTTCACTAGGACCATCACAGGAACAGGGAATGTGGGTCCAGAATACTTGCTTTAGAATCCCCTGGGATACCTTATTAAAAGTGTGGCATCCTGAGCATTAGCCCAGACCTATTAAAGGAAAGTCTTGAAGAATATGTATAAGCTCTTCAGGTAATTCTGATGTACAAAATTTGAGAGCTACTATTAGAGAGGGAAGTAAAATGCTGTGAGGATGTGTTAGCTAATCTTATTGTGTGTAACCTTATGTGATAAACATTCTGCAATATATAAATGCATCAAATCATCACATTGTACATCTTAAATTTGCATAATGTTATATGTCTACTGTATCTGAATAAAACTGGGGAAAAAAAAGAATAAAAGCCACCTCACTCTCCTTCTCTAGTTAGCCTTTCCACTAATTTTTTAAAATACACAAACTAAGCAGGCCCAGAGAAGTATGGTGGAGGATAAAAGCAGTGAGAGAATAAAGAAAGCTACAGAAAGCAGCTTTTTCTAAAATGATGTTGTGTAGAATTGTGATCTGTTGTGAAAAAACTGTTCCATGGTCAAGAAAGTTTGGAAATCACTGGACCAAACAAAATTAAACAGGTTCATTTAATGCACTATTTCTCAGACCTTTACTATGCTACTATGTAGTATGAATCTCCAGGAAATGCATAAAACATATAATAGGTTCCAAACTTATCTGAACTTTTCTTCATTCTATCCCTATTAACATCATTCAATAGGATATTCCTTTAAAAACAAATTGAGAAAAGCTCTACCAAATATTAACCTTTCAATTTTAAACACATGTGCTATCCTGATTCTTCTGAACTTACAGGATCTGAATATCTAACCATTATGTGCTTCCATATTATGCATATATTCCACCTCATCCTCTTCTTCAAGATATAGATTGACCTCTTACCCGAGAGCTAGAACTATCCATTGGACAGTCATATTTAATCAGCCAGTTGTCATTGCCTCGATCTGTGAACAGAAACATGAAGTTAGTAAAAAAAAACTAGAATGACTTTCATTTTCAATAATGATAGAATAGATAGTTTGGACCAATCATTCTACTGAGAATGACTATAAAACATGAATAAAATATTCTTAAATATCTTGAAGGCATTGGAGTTTTAATAAGACCATTGAGAGTTAAAGTGTCAAGACTGGGAGAGTAAGGAAATCCAGAGAGGAGAGTTCAGCATTTATTGCTACTTTTATTCTCTAGCACCTGTTGATTTGGGAAGAGGTGACTAAGAGGCTGAGAGATGTAACCGTGTTCTAATATCCTTGTGGAGCTAGGGAGACAAATTTGTAGCCTGTTGACTGATAAGGGGAAGGAGGCCCTTGTAAATCACCCATGCTTTGGGTTGAAACCTGAAGGACTACACCTTGGATGTGAGCAGTTTCCCCACAATACCTGAAAGTAAAGTCATCCTGGATTGCTGATGCCCCTAGCTGCTTGCCACAAGCAAACCCCTTCTTCCAGACAGGATCTATGTCAGCATCCTAGTCCTTCAACTATTTGTACAATTTCTGACAATCAAAAATAACCAGGTATATGAGGAGACATGATGACATGAATAAAAACAAAGAAAATTAAAACAAATCTATAGGAGCTCCAAACAATGAAGATACGGACTCTAAAATGTTCAAGATAAAATCCTTAATATGTTTAAGAAGATAAAAGTCAAGATTAAAAAATATCAGCAGAAAACAGGAATCTATAAATAAGAATCAAACAGAAATTCAAGGACTTAAAAATACAGTTGCCAGAGTTAAGAACACAACAGATGCTCTGAAAGATAAGTCACAAGAAAACAGCAGAATGAAGCACTCTGGAAAAAAGATGTATATGTGAACACATACTAATAACACATTATTGGAGTCCTAGGAGCAGAGAGAAAAATGGGCAGGTGTAATATTTAGAGGTAACAGCTGAGGATTTTCCAAAAGTGACTAAAGATCTCATACTAGAGATTCAAGGAAGCCTGTTCTTATCAAAGAAAGAAAACTATACCAAGGTATATCACAGTAAAACATTTGAAAACCAACTACAGGGAAAATCTTAAAAGGAACTAGAGAAAAAGACAGATTACCTTCAAAGAGGCAAGAATAATATGAATAATAACTGACTTCTCCACAGAAACCATGGGAACAAGAAGACAACAGAATTTTTTTAACTGCTGAAAGAAAATAACTGCCAATCCCAAATTCTATACCCAGCAAAAAAAGCCTTCAAAAAATGAGGGTGAAATAACATTTTCAGACAAACAAAAAAGTAAAAAATTCATCACTAGCAGATGAGTATTAACTATTCTCCAAGTCCAAGGAAAATTAACTCAAATAAAAGCTTAGAATGCAAGAAGAAATAGAGACCAATAAAATGGGTAAGTATGTTAGTAAATCTAGACAAATATTGTTAGTTTTCTTTGGTGTGACAATAGTATATATATATATTTTTAAAGAGTTATCTTTTAGAGACACATACTAAAATAATTATGAATAACATCATATCTTGGATTTGCTTTAAAATAATACAAGATGCAGATAAATGAAAGTGTGAATAGGACAGGATTTATCATGGATTGATGGTTGCTGAGACTGGAACAACTGGTTCAAACAGTTCATTATTCTGATTGTGTTTGTTCAAATGTCCCTATTAAAACTTATTTACAATAATAATGATGATAATATTGTCTTATAGTTTTATATAAATGTGTTTTTATGTATACACATACACACAATATATATACCTATATGATTAAAATACATGACAAAAGTATAAGTATGGAGATGGGTAAACAGATCTAAGGATTTTTGCATTGTCTAAGATCTTTGCATTGTCCAAGAAAAAAGTGCCAATTAATACTAGATTTTGGGAAACCAAGGATTCAGTGGTAATCTTTAGGGTAACCACCAAAAGAAACAACAAAAAATATATACAACTTACAAGCTAAAAGAGGGGGGAAATTAAATAATTATAAAATAGTTTAAAAGAAAGCAAGAAAGGTGAGAAAAAAATCATAGAAGATTCAGAAAACAGAAACAAGTAATAAAATGGCAGTAAAAATTCAATTATATCTATACATACATTATAAATTAATGAACTAAATGCTCAAATTTAACAGTTGTCTCACTGGGTAAATAAACTGACAAAGTCTTCGCTAGACAGACTAAGAAAGAAAAGAATAATCAAGTTACTAAATCAGAAATGAAAGTAGGGACATTTCTATGGATTTCACAGAATAAAAAGGATTATATTATTGCAGAATACTACAAGCAATTAGGCCAGCAAACTGGATAACCTACATGATATGGACAAATTTCAAGAAACACAAAACCTACCAAGATTAAACCATGAAGAAACAGAAGAAAATAGAAAACCACAAAGAAATATACCTATAACTAGTAAGGAGATTCAAGCAATAATCCAAAAATCTCTTGACAAATAACATCCCTGAACCTGATGGCTTGACTAGTGAATTCCACCAAACACTTAAAACATAACTAACACCAATCCTCCTCAAACTTTTCAAAGAAACTGAAGAGGGGATACTCCATAATTCATTCTATGATGTCGGCATTACCTTGATACTAAAGCCAGACAAAGACATTGTAAGAAAATGACAGACCAATACCCTTTATGAATAGTGATGAAAAAATCCTCCACAAAATGCCAGTAAGCTGAATTCAGCAGCATATTAAAGGATTATACACCATGACTAAGTGGTATTTATTGCTGGAACACAAGGATGGTTCAACATATGAAAATCAATCAATGTAATATATCACATTTACAGAATAAAGAAGAAAAACACATAATCATCTCAATTGATGCTGAAAAATCATCTGACAAAATTCAACATCATTTCATGATAAAAACATTCAACAAACTGGGAGTAGAAGGAAACTACCTCAACATAATAAAAGTCATATGTGAAAATCCCACAGCAAATGTCACACTCAATGGTGAAAGACCAAAATATTGTCTTCTATCATCTAGAATAAGGCAAGGATGCTTGCTTTCACCATTTCTATTCAACAAGTATAGGAAGACAAGAGCAACTATGCAAGAAAAATAAATAAAAGGTAACCAAACTGGAAAGGAAGAGGTAAAATGATCTCTTCTCACAGATGAGATGATCTTATATGCAGAAAACCCTAAAATTTTCACAAAAAAAAACCCTGAATAAATAAACTCACCAAAGTATCAGAATACAAAGTCAACCCACAAAAGTCAGATGTACTTTTGTTCACTAACAATGAACAATTCAAAAACGAAATTAAGAAAGCAATTCCATTTCTAATAGCATCAAAAACAAAAAGAATATGTAAGTACTAATTTAATCAGGAAGGTGAAAAGACGATACAATGAAAACTACAATGCTGAAATTTCAAAAGATGTAAATAAATGGAAAGATACCCCATGTTAGTATTTGGAGGAATTAATATTGTTAGGATAGCCATACTAGAGATTTAATGCAATTTTTATCAAAATCCCAAAGATGTTTTTCACAGGAAAAAAAAAAAAACCTACCCTAAAATTCATATGGAACTTCCAGGGACCCTAACAGCCAAAACCATCCAGAAAAAGAAGAATAAAGCTGGAAGGAATTCACATTTCCTCCAAAACTTTCAAACATATTACAGAACTACCACTAAAAACTTACTATAAAGGTAGAGTAACCAAAAAAGTGTGTTACAGACATGCAGACCAATGGAACAGAATAGGAAGTCTAGAAATAAATCTTCACATATCTGATGAAATGATTTTTGATAAGGGTGGCAAGACTATTTACTAGGAAAAGAATCTTTTTAACAAATGGTGCTGGGAAAACTGGATATCCACATAAAAAGAATGAAGTTGGATCTTTACCTAACACCATATAAAAAATTAACTCAAAATGGATCCATGATCTAAACCTAAAACCTAAAACTATAAAATTTTAAGATGAAAACATAGGGCAAAAGTTTCATGACAATAGATTTTGCAATGATTTCTTAGATATGACATCAAAGGCACAGACAGCAAAAGGAAAATAGATAAATCGGACTTCATGAAAATTTTAAAAATTAATTCATCAGAAAACACTATCACCAGAATAAAAAGGCAGCCAACAGAATGGGACGAAATATTTGCAAAACATACCTGATAAGGGATTAATATCCAGAATATATAAAGAACTTCTACAACTCAACAACAATAAAACAAACAACCCAATTCAAAGATGGGCAAAGGACTTGAACAGACATTTTCTCTAAAAGTATACAAATGGCCAAAAAGCACATGAAAAGATGTTCAACATCCTTAATCACTAGGAAAATGCAACTCAAAACTACAATGAGATACTGCCTCATGCCTATTAGGATGGTTATTACTATTAAAAAAAAAACCCAACAAACAGAAAATAACAAGTGGTGGTGAGGATATGGAGAAATTGGAACTCCTGTGCACTACCGATGATAATGCAAAATGGAAGAGCTGCTGTGGAGAACAATACAACAGTTCCTTCAAAAATTAAACACAGAATCAACATATGACCCAGCAACTTCTCTTCTGGGTATATACTTAGAAGAATTAAAAGCAGTATGTCCTAAAGATATTTATACACCTATGTTCACAGCACCATTACTCACAATAGCTAAAATGCAGAAGCAACCAGCATCCAATGACAGATGAATAGATAAAATGTGGCATGTACATGCAATGGAATATTACTTAGCCTTAAAAAGAAAGGAAAACTAGCAAAAGGTTCAACATGAATGAACCTTGAGGACGTCATGCAAAATGACAAATACTGTATAAGTCCACTTATATGAGGTAAAGACAAACTATCCTGTGATAGGCCTTGCTACTATGAATGTAGGAATTTTTGATCCCTAGTTGTCCTGTTGCTTTGGAAGAGCCAAAGTGTCTTCTGTCTGAGACCAGGAAAGAGGCTAAGGTAAAATGTAAATACTGGCTCCAGGCCTCACCCACCACCTCAGATAATCACACGATATGCCTAGACAAAGTTTGTCTTGCTAAAGTGTTCTCGAGACTCTCCCCAAATGTGGATAACCCTTCTGACTAAAGAAAAGTCATCCTGATACCAAGCTCTGCAAGCTTCCAGGCCTCCTCCCGTGCCTCACTGCAGTCTGGCAGAGGCCATGGGACCACCCATAGCTGCTCACCAGTGTTGCGGATGATGTAATCCAGCACCACCAACCTCTCAAACTGGAGCAGTAGTTGCCGGTTAGTGTTTTCAGCGAGAGGTTCTGCTTCAAAACGCCGTAGCCAGTAGTCTGCATCTTTGTAGGATTCCACAAAGAGCTGGAATGAACCAACCTACAACCAAAAAGGAGGAATAAAGGTATTTCCCTACAGCCCAAGTCCAAAGACACCACAAGTAAGCCAGATACCCACTAAGGCCCTGTGGAATTTATATATCAGAAGATTGTGGTATCTGGTGAAGTGATTTCCCATCCAAACTCAAGAAACCCATCTAAATGGTCCAGAGAAGTAACATGAGAAAGTTATGTTATTTATTCTCTGGAAAATTACTCTCTAAACTCTAGGCCCTTGACAGAAATGAGGAACACAGGGGAACTCAGGGCAGGCTATTCATGTGTCCATATGCGAGTCTATAGGCACCCTGCTTCACCACTTGAATGGTTTATACCACTATAATATATTGCCTATAAGCCACACAGGTAGTCTATACCTTTGGCGGTAGCCCGATGCGGTTAAACCGCTGCCCAACTTTTGGCACTTTCTCTAGCGCAAGCCGCTTGCCCCTGGACTTCACGCGATCAATGGCACTATAGTTGAAGGTCTCACTGGCCAGGTATACTACCTACAGTGGAAAAAGAAGAGATACTTAGGTTAAAGTCAAGTATAAGGAACTATACCACTATGGTAGAGAATAGCTAGGTGCTCACCAGTACCATTCCACTTCCAAGGCACACAGAAAGAATGCATTTCTCAGCCTTTCTAGTCAGTAGGATAGAAATGAAGGGCTCTGAGATGGCAAAGCCACATCATGGAAGGATCCTAGATCCCTTACCAACTACATGGAGTAACAAAACATCTAGATCCTAACTGGCATGGATCTATGATGTGAGCAAAAAATAAACTCCTACTGTTTTAAGCCACTGTGACTGAGGGGTTGTCACAGCAGCTAGCAGGAATTACCTGACTAACATAGCCACCCCTGGGTTAGGAAAGGATGGCCCAATGCCTATTTTCTCTGCAGATAAAAATGAATTTTTCTATCAATTTACTCTATACCCTTTAATTTCCTTTTGAAGTTTGTACTACATGTAAATTATTCACATTCAAAAGATAAACATTAAAATAGGTTGTAATTTTTAGTGGATTGCTATATTTATGCATGTTCCTGCAGACTATTTCTGGACTATTACACAAGAAACTAGCAAGAGTAGCTGCCTCTGAGGGAAGAAACTGAGTGACTGGAAAACGGGTGGGAGAGAGGCCGAATTACTCTTCTCTATTTATTCTATTGTGCCTTCTGATTTTTTGCACTAGATGCATGCACTGCCTATTCAAAAAAGCATTTTTCAATGGCCACCAATATTATACCTTACTGTCAAATTGTGGTGATATCACTGTAATCTGTACGTACATCCATTATCACACCTACCATATTTTCTTATGATTATCCATTTGTATATCTAAATTCTCTCTTAAGACTAATGAATTCTGGGGAGGAAGAGAACATCGTATTTACATTAGCATCCCCAGTATCTAACACAGTGCCTGGCACATGCTTATTAAATATTTAGTAAATGCATGAAAGAATGAGTTATAACCTTCTTTCAGAGACAGCAACAAGTGAGTTTTAAAATATAAATACCTAAAATCAAATTTATAAGGAAATTCTTTCTTCTCCTAAGCCTTGCAAAATTCATTACAAATAACTAATCATTCTGCCTATGAACCTTACAGATAAAGAGAGGCAAAATAATTCCCTCCCTCCCATCCATCCACCCATCCACCCAGTGCTAATGAAGTACCTAAACTGCATGTGCAAGACACTATGTCAAAACCTCTGCTGAGGAAACTCTGACACAGGAATAAAGGGAAAAAAAGGCTTTCCTAACACTGTCTTGCCAATTTCCACAGGGAAAGCTCTGGCTCTCTTAAGCCATAAACCATCCTTTTCCCATCAGACTTATTTTTGATCACTCTTTGTAACAAACCATTTTCCCTACAGCGAAAGAAACTATCACAACCTGAAACCTCACAGAGACAGCTATTGATTGAGAATTAGAGTCTTACTATTTGAAGCCCCATTGCAACCTTGAGCCCTGTTGCCACAGTGACAGATGCTCTGATCAACTGGATAGAATCCTGTCACAAGGGTGTTAGAGGAGGCAAGGAGGGGAGAGACTTCCTCTTACTATTCTTCAGCAGCTGTATGTTAAGCTCGCAAAGTTCTGTCTCATCTCAGTCTCATGGAAGAGAGTGTTTTTGTTGTTGCTGACTTTCTGTTGCAAAAGCTCCTCAAGCCTTATTAAGGTTCTCTACCAGGGAAAAAGGAAGACCAGAGCTGGGGAAGAAAGAGATTGTGGGTGGGTGGGTGGGGACATTAATGATTAGAACACTCATAAAAATACCATAGCCTAAAACATATGGTGTTTACATTGTGCCAGGCACTGGGCTAGGTGCTTTATGTAGATTATATTATGTAATCTAATAGCCTACAATATAGGGACTATTTATATCCGTATTTTATTTTTACAGTGAGGAAACTGAGCAGACAGAGGGTATGGGGGTGGCTTAAGTGACTTGCCCAAGGGTCACCCAATAAAAAGCTGTGGAACCAGAACTTGCATTCTAATTCTTAGGCACTGTACTCCAGAAGCACAGACAGAGCAAGCAGGCCTTGGGCCAGGGGCAGGCTGCTATTCACCTGGAAAGGAAATTACAGAGTGATGAGCAAGGAGTATTTGTACAAGTTCCTAATATCTAGGAGGGGCCTAGCAGGAGGATTTCAGGTTAGGCAGGAGATCTTAGGAGCATTAATTATCATATCAGATGTTCAAAGTATGCGGTTCAACGATGCAAAGAGAAAACTAAAGCATAAAGGGAAGGAGTGAGCAGCACGAGGCCAGGCAGTGAATTTGACGTCAGATGGGAGTTACAAGGGATTAAAGACGGTGGTGTGAGAGGTGAGACAGAGACCTCCTCCTAAAACCACATATAATATGAAAATATAATTAATACAACTAATGCTGAAAGACCAACAGAAAAGACGGCTGCACCAGACTGCATACACCTGGAGAGAGGAGCAGACCTCACAGAACAGGGTAATGTACCAAAGCTGGGACCTGGCGGGACTCAAGCCCTTTCCCCACCCCAGCTCACCTGCAGGAGGAAGAGAAACAGAGCGGGGAGGGTGTGGAGGCCTAGGACTGCTGAACACCTAGCCCTGGAGATCTGCTCTGGGAGCATGAACCTACATTGCATGGTGCTCTAGTGATTAGTGGGGTTGGAAAGCTAAGACAGGAGGAATATCTGGAGAGGTGGAGATTCCAGCTGCTTGTGGAAAACAGGAATTCATATCCATCCGATCTGGGCGGGCAGCCAGAGACTTCCTAACAATGAGATGGCTGATAATGGGGCAAGGATTGCACAGATCTTACTGCTCAGGAGAAAGGAGAGGTAGACAAAATTGTCTGGGTGCACTCTGCCCAGCAGGTTGGGAACTTAATCTTCAGGCACTCCATCCCCCTGGCTGGCTACACAGCTCCAAGCCCCTCCGCCCCCCGCGCCCCCGGGGGGAATACACAGACTATGACTTCCTCCTGGCTAGCCTGTACCTGGCTTGCAAACCGGCAGCCCCTGCCCTGGCATCAGGCCAGCCAGAGGGAAGCCCCACCTATGGCAGCTACAAACACAAAGCATAGAGGCTTACACCTGTGTGTATGGCCCACTGGTTCTGGCAGTGGAGACAGGCATAGCAGCCGGGAAGCAGGAAACAGCTCTTTCCCCCCCCTACGGACCAATACCACTTCCCTGTGACCCCCTACATTGCTCCAGGGGCTGAGCAGCTCCTGAGAATAGAGCTTCTAGGCACTAGAGGGCGCCACATACAAATATGAAACGTCAAAGGAACCTGGTTCAAAGCAAAATCTCACCACCAGAGAATGGACCGAGTGAGACTGAATACATCTTCCTGAAAGAGACTTCAAAATAAAAATCATAAACTTACTCATGGAGGTAAAGAAAAATATTCAAGAACTCAGGAACGAATTTAGGATGGAGATCCAATCATTGAAGAGCACAATGGAGGATATTAAAAGCAGATTAGATACGGTGGAGGAGACAATAAATGAAATAGAAACTAGGGAAGAGGAATAGAAGCAGCTGAGGCACAGAGAGAAAAAAGGATACAAAGTGTCTTTGAGGAAGTAATTGCTGAAAACTTCCCCAATCTGGGAAGGAGATAGTCTCTCAGGCCATGAAGGTGCACAGAACTCCCAATACAAGGGACCCAAGAAGGACAACACCAAGACATATAATATTAAAATGGCAAAGATCAAGGATAAGGACAGACTATTAAAAGCATCCAGAGAGAGAAATAAGATCACATACAAAGAAAAACCCATCAGGCTATCATCAGACTTCTCAAAAGAAACCTTACAGGCCAGAAGGAAGTGGCATGATATATTTAATGCAATGAAGCAGAAGGGCCTTGAACCAAGAACACTTTATCTGGCAAGATTATCATTTAAATTTGAAGGAGGGATTAAACAATTTGCAGATGAGCAAAAGCTGAGAGAATTTAGCTCCCACAAACTTTCTCTACAGTGTATTTTGAAGGGACTGCTATAGATGGAAGTGTTCCTAAGGTTAAATAGTTGTCACCAGGGGTAATAAAAAGGGATAGACAAAGTGTACAGAATATGATACCTAATATATAAAGAATGGAGGAGGAAAAAAAGGAAGGGAAAAAAAAAAGAACCTTTAGATTGTATTTGTATTTGTAATAGCATACTAAGTGAGTTAATTTAGACTCTTAGATAGTAAGGAAGTTACCCCTGAACCTTTGGTAACCATAAATCTCAAGCCTGCAATGGCATTAAGTACATACCTATCGATAATCACCCTAAATGTAAGTGGACTGAATGCACCAATCAAAAGACATAGAGTCACTGAATGGATAAAAAAACAAGACCCAACTATATGCTGCCTACAATTAAAATTTGTTTTAAACCCAAAGACATACACGGACTAAAAGTGAAAGGATGGAAAAAGATATTTCATGCAACTAATAGGGAGACTAAAGCAGGTGTTACAGTCATTGTATCAGACAAAATATACTTCAAAACAAAGAAAGTCACAAGAGACAAAGAAGGACATAACATAATGATAAAGGGGTCAATCCAACAAGAGGATATAACCATTATAAATATCTATGCACCCAACACAGGAGCACCTATATATGTGAAACAAATACTAACAGAATTAAAAGGGGAAATAGAATGCAATGCATTCATTCTAGGAGACTTCAACACTCCATTCACTCCAAAGGACAGATCCACTGGACAGAAAATTAGTAAGGAGACAGAGGCATTGAACCACATATTAGAACAGATGGACCTAACAGACATCTACAGAACTCTCCACCCAAAAGCAGCAGGATACACATTCTTTTCAAGTGCACATGGAACATTTTCCTGAATAGACCACATACTAGGCCACAAAAGGAGCCTCAGTAAACTAAAAAAGACAAATTGTACCAACCAACTTCTCAGTTCACAATGGTCTAAAACTAGAAATAAATTGTACAAAGGAAACAAAAAGGCTCACAAACACATGGATGCTTAACAACATGCTCCTAAATAATCAATGGATCAATGACCAAATAAAAACAGAGATCAAGCAACATATTGAGACAAACAATAACTCAGTAACACAAAATCTGTGGGATGCAGCAAAGGCAGTGCTAAGAGGGAAGTATATTGCAATACAGGCCTACCTCAGGAAAGAAGAACAATTTCATATGAACAGTCTAAACTCAAAATTAACGAAACTAGAAAAAGAAGAACAAATGAGGCCCAAAGTCAATAGAAGGAGGGACATAATAAAGATTAGAGCATAAATAAATAAAATTGAGAAGAATAAAACAATAGAAAGAATCAATGAAAGCAGGAGCTGGTTCTTCGAGAAAATAAACAAAATAGAAAAACCTCTAGCCAGACTTATCAAGAAAAAAAGGGAGTCTACACACATAAGCAAAATCAGAAATGAGAAAGGAAAAATCACTATGGACACCAGAGAAATACAAAGAATTATTAGAGAATGCTATGAAAAATTATGTGCTAACAAATTGGATAACCTAGAAGAAATGGACAACTTTCTAGAAAAATACAACCTTCCAAGGCTGACCCAGAAAGAAACAGAAAATCTGAACAGACCAACTACTTGCAAAGAAATTGAACTGGTAATCAAAAAACTACCTAAGAACAAAACACCTGGACCAGATGGCTTCACCACTGAATTTTTTCAAACATTTAGTGAAGATCTAATACCCATCCTCCTTTAAGTTTTCCAAAAAGTAGAAGAGGAAGGAATACTTCCAAACTCATTCTACGAGGCCAGAATCACTCTAATACCAAAACCAAGCAAAGACACCACAAAAGAGAAAATTACAGACCAATATCCCTGATGAACATAGATGCAAAAATACTCAACAAAATAATAGCAAACCAAATTCAAAAATACATCAAAAAGATCATCCATCACGATCAAGTAGGACTTATTTCAGGGATGCAAGGATGGTACAATATTAGAAAATCCATCAACATCATCCACCACATAAATAAAAAGAAGGACAAAAACCACATGATCATCTCCATTTGCTGAAAAAGCATTTGACAAAATTCAACATCCATTCATGATAAAAACTCTCAACAAAATGGGTATAGAGGGCAAGTACCTCAACATAATAAAGGCCATATATGACAAACCCACAGCCAACATCATACTTAACAGTGAAAAGCTGAAAGCCTTTCCTTTAAGATCGGAAACAAGACAAGGATGCCCACTCTCTCCACTTTTATTCAACATAGTTCTGGAGGTTCTCATCATGGCAACCAGACAACACAAAGAAATAAAAGGCATCCAGACTGGTAAAGAAGAAGTTAAACTGTCACACTGTTTGCAGATGACATGATATTGTACATAAAAAACCCTAAAGAGTCCACTCCAAAACTACTAGATCTAATATCTGAATTTAGCAACATTGCAGGATACAAAATTAATACACAGAAATCTGTTGCACTCCTATACACTAATGATCAACTAACACTAACGATGAACTATCAGGAAAACAATTCCATTCACAATTGCATCAAAAAGAATAAAATACCTAGGAATAAACCTAACCAAGGAAGTGAAAGACCTATTCTCTGAAAGCTACAAGACACTCATGAGAGAAATTAAAGGAGATACCAATAAATGGAAACACATCCTGTGCTCATGGATAGGAAGAATTAATATTGTCAAAATGGCCATCCTGCCTAAAGCAATCTACAGATTCAATGCAATCCCTATCAAAATACCAACAGCATTCTTTAACAAACTAGACAAAAAGTTCTAAAATTCGTATGGAACCATAAAAGACCCCGAATAGCCAAAGCAATCCTGAGAAGGAAGAATAAAGCTGGGAGGATTACGCTCTCTGACTTCAAACTCTACTACAAAGCCACAGTGATCAAGACAATTTGGTATTGGCACAAGAACAGACCCATAGACCAATGGAACAGACTAGAGAGCCCCAGTATAAACCCAAGTATATATGGTCAATTACTATATGATAAAGGAGCCATGGACATACAATTGGGAAATGACAGCCTCTTCAACAACTGGTGTTGGCAAAACTGGACAGCTACATACAAGAGAATGAAACTGATCATTGGCTAATCCCATAAACAAATGTAAACTCAAAATGCATCTAAGACCTGAATGTAAGTCATGAAACCATAAAACTCTTAGAAAATGACATAGGCAAAAATCTGAATATAAACATGAGCAACTTTTTTCTGAATGCATCTCCTCAAGCAAGAGAAACAAAAGCAAAAATGAACACGAGACTACATCTAACTTAAAAGCTTCTGTACAGCAAAGGACACTATCAGCAGAACAAAAAGGCATCCTACAGTATGGTAGAATATATTTGTAAGTGACATAGCTGACAAGGGGTTAACATCCAAAATATATAAAGAACTCACACACCTCAACACCCCAAAAGCAAATAACCCAATTAAAAAATGGGCGGAGCATATGAACAGACACTTCTCCAAAGAAGAAATCCAGATGGCCAACAGGCACATGAAAACATGCTCCACATCACTAATTATCAGGGAAATGCAAATTAAAACTACAATTTTCACACCAGTTAGGATGGCCACCATCCAAAAGACAAACAACAACAAATGCTGACGAGGATGTGGAGAAAGGGGAGCCTTCCTACACTGCTGGTGGGAATGTAAGCTAATTCAACCATTGTGGAAAGCAGTATGGATGTTCCTCAAAAAACTAAAAATAGAAATACAAGTTGACCTGGGAATTCCATTCCTAGGAATTTACCCAAAGAACATAATTTCTCAGATTCAAAAAGACATAGGCACCCCTATGTTTATTTCAGCACTATTTACAATAGCTAAGATAAGGAAACAACCTAAGTGTCCATCAGTAGATGAATAGATAAAGAAGATGTGGTATATATACACAATGGAATATTATTCAGCCATAAGAAAGAAAGAAATCCTACAATTTGCAACAACGTGGATGGAGATAGAGGATATTATGCTCAGTGAACTAAGCCAGGTGGAGAAAGACAAGTGCCAAATGATTTACCTAATTTGTGGAATATAACAGGAAGCGAAACTGAAGGAAGAAAACAGCAGCAGACTCACAGACTCCAGAAGGGACTAGCTGTTACCAAAGTGGAGGCTTGGGGGAAGGTGGGTGGAGGGGGAGGGAGAAGAGGATTGAGGGGTATTATGATTGGCACATATGGTGGGGGATCCGGTGGAAGACAGTGTAGCACAGAGAAGGCAATAGTGACTGTGGCATCTTACTACAATGGGCAGTAACTGCAATAGGGAATGAGGGGACATAACAGGGGTGAATGTAGAAACCACATTGTTTTCTCTTTTTTCTTTTTTTTTTTTAACCATTGTTTTTTCATGTGAAACCGTCATAAGAGTGTGTATCAATAATATCTTACTAAAAAAAAATGGGAGCTACAAGCCTGGAACTATAATAAAACACTCTCTTCATAGACCTGAAGTTGGGGGACCTCTGGTATTGTCTCTCATGGCTTGATATTCATTCACTGATTCATCTGGTATTTACAGAATACTTGCTATAAGTACAGTACTTTGCTAGGCACTGAGAATGAGAGAAGAAAATTTCAAGAAATGATCCCTGACTTCTACAAATTTACAAACTAGTTGGCTTATTGTTTGGAGTATGGGGGCAAAGGCGCAGACATGGTCAAACATTCACAACAACCATATTTTCTTCTAAAATATCTTGGGAAACAGAAAAGAACAGGCTTGAAGGGAAGCTCCCATCTGCTGATCTGTCTCTTTGCCCACAGAGTCCATTAACTAACCTGCAAAGAAAACCATCTAAACCTGTCAAGAAAACTACAAGCTGAGATTTCTAATCTAGAGGTGTGGTCTTTATGAGGTCCGTGGATGGACTTCAACTGTCTATGAAACATCCCCTGCAATTAAATGTAAAACAATAACTACGAATATGTACACTTTTTCTGGAAAGATCTATAGCTTTCATCAGATTCTCAAAGAGGTTTAGAACTACAAACATGCTCCTGCAGCCTTAGGGCATCAGATTAGAGTTCCACCTTAAATTTACTAAACCTCAGGTAGCTACATACTAAATGGACTAAATGACACATACTAAATGATGTGTCCTCAAACGTTCATATGCTGACCAGCAGATCGTTTCCCTCATAATCCTTGGAAAGTTTCATGGAACACCCTGTGGTACAGAGGTTCTTAACCTGGCATCAATAAACTTACTGAAATTGAATGCATTCAATTCTGTATTTAAGCATATTTTGGAGGGAGGGGCAGAGGTATAGTCTAGACCTTTTGTTAGAACCTCAACTAAGTCTATAACACATATAAGGTGTGTGCAAATCTATTCTAAGTATGGATAGCCTGGATCTGGGACCCTGATTTTGTTATGTTCAGACAACTATCAGAATTCCATAGCAGAAAGATAGGTGGGAATTCCATGTCAGTTCCCTGTAGGGGTCCAGGCCACACCTTTACTCTAACCCTCAACCCTAGAGTCTTCCTTGCCAGACCTGCAATAAGTACTTAGCTGACATCAGCTAAACCATTCTAGACTGCATCTAAATCCTGGAATAGCTTGGAAATCTAAGACAGTGAGCTACAAAAGCAGCTAACTCTCTAACAAGTTACCGAAGACCCAGGAAGTCCATAAATGTACATCAGAGGGTTGGTGAACTTCCTAAAACTTTGTGTGCAAAAGTTTTATGTATATCCTTCTCAGGAAAGCTTTCATCAGATATCAGATCATGATAAGTCTAAATCTACTACTCCTCTACCCCCCACAATAAAGGCTGAGAACCCTAGACTCAGGGCATAAACAGTCCTCACTGGATCTACTGGTCCCACCAACATGGCCCAGGGAACTCTGGGCAGGCAGGAAGGCTCCCTGGAGACAGGTCACTGACCTTTGTACGGGGTACAATGTTGAGTTCCAGTTTTTGGTCCACCAAGCTGGCCCCCGCTTCTGAGAGATAGCCCTGGTTGAGGACAAGGCAGTCACGGCCAAAGCAGCAGGGACAGCACAGCTTCTGCAGCCACTTGGTCCACTTAGGATTAAGGTGTCCATATGGCTCTTCATTCTTGGGTTTGAAGACAGCAATGATCTTCTACACAGACAAAAGAAAAGGAAGATTTAAAGGCAAGTTGACTGAAGGAGCTAGCTCCCAGACCTGGTCAGCAGGAATCTAGAAAATGACAGGGCCCAGGTAGACAATCTCTCCTTACAGTCGGACACTGGTTTCTCCCCAGCTTATAAGGGGAACACACAGCTCAAGTGTGCAGTTAAGACCCACTGCCAAAGAGGGCTGGGGCCAAAGAAAGTGCCAAGTCTATATGGTGCAACAGATTTTAACACCATCAAACCCCAACTTCCAAGGTACATTCATATACTGTTTGTTGCCTGCTTTAGTTACGTAAAGACTTATAAAAGTATTGATTGAAAGGAAATTAACAAGGTATTATGGAATAAGGTTAAGAAAATTCCTCCCTGATTTCCTCTAAGAGCCTTACTATCCCACCCCCATGTATGTTAACAAAATCTTAAAATAAAGAGTTTAGTTAAGACAAACTTGGAAAGCAAAGGAAGAGAAAAATCACAGCAGGAAAAAGGGTCAGCTGTCTGGTTGGGATGGGGTTCTTTTAAGTAATTCTGATAGGCAAGAGACCGAATCATGATAGGCCACAAAGGTTAAAATCCATCATCTCCAGCAGACAGTAACTTAATTCTCAAAGGTCCCTGGAAATATGGGATGCTGCAGCATGTAAACACTGTGGCCTTTGCTCTTGAAGGGCTCTTCCCCAGGCCAGTCAGCCCTCTGAAGTTGTTTTACATCTATCTCATTCCCTCCAGTCCCAAAACTGGCACTTTCAAAGAAAGAAAAGTAAATATGCTAACTAAGTGATTCATGTTCATATCATATGACTTTCCCTCTCCCCTAACCCCACAGCCAACTCAAGCTAGTCAGGGTTATAAGACATTTTCCTGTGGGTGTCACTTCCTGAAAGACAAGTCACAGCAGAAAACACACACCCACTTGCCTGCTAAGTACTCGTATTAGGAATTGGCTAGGTGTTTGTCTCCAACAATAATTGGTCAATCTTGAAGCCAGTTCCTTCAAGAAGCTTTGCAAGGATTTGAGAGAGCAAGAGTAGTACAAAAGTTTCCTCCTCCCTCCAAAAGAATCCATTTATTCTTAGAGACGGACAAATGTACTTACTCACTGGAAAAAGTCAAATGCATGTATTCCTAACAAAAGTCTTCAGTCTTTCTTTTCCAAAGTGCTAACAAGAGGCCTAAGTTAGCAATCTTCTTCTCTATCTCTGTAGTTCTGGAACCCTAGGCTCTGAACCACACGGCAGCAGCAGCAAGGGGCTTGTCCCTCAGGGAATGACTGGTGAGTCCACTAACTCTCTGGAACCTGGGCGGTGAGGCCACAGGACAAGCTGAGGCTCGTCCCAGAATCCGACAGTTCAACTGAGGTCCAATGTGCCATTCAGCAAGCTGTTCCTCAGTAAAAGGGAGACAGGCACATTGTCTATTGGCGGGGGGGCGCTGAAAACTACCAGGGTTAAGGCTCAGATACTTCACTTAAAGAAAGTGGAACCTGAAGGCCTAGACTGCAGCCAAGCAGCATTTGCAGACTGACCTCTCAAACTTCTCAGTCTTCTTCCACCGTGAGGAGGGTCAGAAAGCATTCTGACACTAAAAGCATTAGTAATCATGGTTATCTCAGTATTACAAGGGTTTCATTAAACAATAACATCTAGACTGGACATATGGCAGAATGGTAGGGCAGGAAGGAAGAAGGAACAGAAGAATATTCAGAACGGAAGGGGAGCCTTTCAGGACAAAGTGTCGGCTCAATTCAATTCTTAACATTTGCTCAGTACCCAGCTTGTGTAAGACAGCGTGTGAGGTACACAAAGCAGCCTCTGGCCTAATTTCCAAAGCTAATGTTAACTTCACATAGTCAACTGTGTTACTGAATACTCTCCTAATTCACAGAAAACAAACTGTAAAACCACTCAAATTGGAAAGACACTCACCATTATTTGGTGAAAAGGAAAATAACTACTGCCTGCTTTTTCTCACCATTCTTCCTCAATATATTTTCAATTCTTTATTACCTTTGGGAGAAAGCTTCAGTTTGATACCAATAATTTTAGAACACCATTCCTTAACACCCACTTACTAACCCCTTTTTCACAAAGTGGGTGAGGAATGGCTTGCTTAAGTAGCTGCAGTCCATCATCTCAGAGATAAAAACAGAACTGCGCAAGGAAGTAAGAAGCCACTAACTGGCTGATGTCAGGACCACGACTAATTAGTGGACCCTGGAACTAAAGGGGTTCCTACATCTATCCAGCAGCCCCAAGGAAGAGGTTACTAGGCTATGCTAAAATCTAAGACCAGCTCAAGCACATCACTCTTATCGTACACTGAAATATAAAGAAATAACTTTAAATAAGTTTTTTTCTAAAGTTTGGTAAACATGAAGTAGAATGTCCTCAAACTTTTTGGTCTTGAGAATCCTTTAAACTCTTAAAAATTATTAAAAACCCCCAAAGCTTTTGTTTATGTGGGTAAGATTATTTGCTGTATTAGAAATTAAAATGGAAACATTAAGACTATTTATTAAATCACTTAATAAAAACAAACCTATTATATGTTAACATAAGTGACATGTTTTTATGAAAAATAACTATATTTTCAAAAATTCTTTTTTGTGAGAAGACTGACAATGATTCATCTTTGCAACTCTCTCTCATGTCTGGGTTAATAAGAGACAACTGTATTCTCACATCTTCCTTAATACTGTTTCAATATCACACAT
Organism: Manis pentadactyla; assembly: GCF_030020395.1. Lineage (NCBI taxonomy): Eukaryota > Metazoa > Chordata > Mammalia > Pholidota > Manidae > Manis > Manis pentadactyla. Next base: position 108,513,094 of record NC_080026.1, on the reverse strand, counting down.
AATGCAGCCTCTGGACATCTCTACTGTACATTCATAAGGAAATGAGAGTAAAAAAGCCAAATATAGTTTTAAAGTTATTATCAAAATTTTGATCTGTGAACTCCTTAAGGATTGCTAGTGGTCCTTGGGCCACACTCTGAGAACTGCTTCATTCTTTATTAGAGACTGGATGGAAAAAACACTCCTAGGCTTAGTTATTTAGGTGGAGAAGCCTTATTTACATGGTAAATCTTACAAAGGAGAGGGATGGGCTACTCCAAACAGATGAGTCCCTGAAAGAAGACGGGATTCAAATAGAATACAGTGACACTGACCCAACCTGCCTCATCCATTGCACCTTGCAGCCTGAGACAACTCCATAACAGCAGGTAGATGATATTTAAAAATCTCATGAACTATATCTATATATGATATACAAACTTGACTACCTCTTAACATTTTAGTTAAGAAAATTATGTTTGTCATTTGCTTATCAGTGTTCTCCACCAGGTGTGAGGACATCAGAATTTCTTGGAGAGCATAGGTGGTTGGAAGAAGCACATTCAGTATTATAACGTAACCTTGTATTTGAAAAGTGGAAAAAATACTGCACTGTTTTCATGACAAATGCTTGGTGGATAAAGTATTTTTAAAAGGTTAAAAATTACTGATATACAACCAAGTTTCTAGAACATGTGAGCAGTAGTTGTAAAATTTTGAAGCAAATGCCAATTAGCATTAGATCTAATGAATTACTATTCGCAGTGGTCATGAAAGCATCTTCCCCAAATTATACTATTTTTGCCTTATCCAGTGCCATGTATCCAAGAGAGCCTTACCCAGAGGCAGGCATATACCTTAAAACATTCTGAGCTTCCACTAAGCACCAGGAACTATGCCAGGGGCTCTCATGTACACTATCTCACTCTATCCTCTGAATAAACTAGTGAATCACACGCTATTCTATGATTCTTGGCAAAATGAACATTTAGTATTACTGGCCTCACAAAAAAGAATATGCTCAAAAAATATTTTTGTAGGTGATTAAACATGAGGCCTGAAGCTCAAGAATGTAAGTGAGGGTAATATGAGCACTCTACCCTGACTTCTGATCTCGCATTTTCCATCCTAATGTTCTAGGTCCCCACTGCTTGCCCTGAGGAAGAGACCATCCTAAGTTGGGAAATGAAATTAGGGCTGTTACCTTCAAGAACCTTTCAGGAAAAAGGGGCATTACGATTGGCACACATAATGTGGCAGGGCGGGTGGTGGGGGCACAGGGAAGGCAGTTATAGCACAAAGAAGACAAGTAGTGATTCTATAGCATCTTACTACGCTGATGGACAGTGACTGTAATGGGGTATGTGGTGGGGACTTGATAATGGGGGGAGTCTAGTAACCATAATGTTGCTCATGTAATTGTACATTAATGATACCAAAATAAAAAATAAAATAGGTAAAAAAAGAACCTTTCAAGGTGTTTAGCTCAAAAAGTAGCAGTGCCCCCCATCTCTGTTACCCTTTATGCCTTGGACACTGGACCCTTGATTTTTAGTTGGACAAAATTAAGGCTATAGTTCCCAGACACTACTGCAGTTAAGTTCTGGACAATAGGATGTAAGGAGAAAAGTCTGGTGCAACTTCTAGGAATTGTCTTAAAGGAAGGCATACTCTCCTTCTCCTTTCCTTCTTCCAACTGGCTGAAAAGCAGACAAGATGTTTAAAGTTTGAGCAGCCATCTCAGACCATGAAGTGGAAGCCACATGCTAGAGATGGCTGATCAGCTGGATAGAAGGGTGCGTATTCACAGTGCATCCCTGAAAAAATGAAATGCCATGCCAGCCCTGAGCGGCCCGTAGACTTTCGTAAGAGTTACCTGTCATTATTCAAGTCACTATTATTTTAAATTTTCTGCCATACATAGCCAACTTTAGTCCTAACCAACATGGTAGCTGAAAAGAGAAACCAGAAATTCATATGACTAATGAGCTCTTAGGCAGCAGAGCCTAGCAGAAACATGAACTCTGGAGCCAGTCTGCCTGGGTCTGAGTCCTACCTCCCAACTACTAGCTGTGAGAGCAACTTAGTTAAACTGTGCACCTCACTATTGTCATCTGCAGGGAAAATAATACCTACCTCGAAAGGTGTTAGGAGTATTAAATCATTATTTGTAAAGCACTTCAAATTGTACCTAATGAATAGTAAATGCTACCTAAGTATTTGTTAAGTAAAATAATAAACACATTTGGAGCAGAGCCAAAGATGACAAGACCAACTACAGTGAGCCTGTGGTCCCGTACAACACACCACAGCATTTAGGGAGCAGTCCTGCTCTGAACCACATTTTCCTCCATGGGAGCAGGATGGTTACATAATAAGTTTTGTGAGGGTATATGTGTTTTGACTTACCCTCTAAGAAAGGACTGTGGCCAAGCAATGTTAGAGTCTAGGATCCTGCAAATCACCAAGAAACATACCTCTAGAGTCAGAGCACCAGATCACTTCTCAGCTGACATGACACACTTCCAACAGAGCTGTGACAACGTCATGAAAGAAAAACAGAAACCTTCCTCCTGTTCTGTACCTATCAAAGATAATCTTAGCCCCCTCTTCTATCAACCAACAAGCTAAAAAAATAAAAAACATATTAAAAATCTTCAAAAATTGAAAAACCCACTCATATCTTAGATCTCATTCTGGTTCCCAAATAGAAAAGATAAAAGTATTTTGCTAACATTTAGACCTCAAGACCCACACCTTTCTTTTCTTCTGTAAGTGATGGCTGCCCTTTGTACTTTCAATTTAACTCACTGTTTGGAGTTGGAAGACTTGGAAAGACTTATAACTCTCAAAGCTTTCCCCAACTTAGTTAACTGAGTTGGTGACAGAATTGCTTTCAGGTTTTTATAATAATTCAGGAACAATGACATCCAAGAAAATAACATTCAATGAACCTAACCAACAGCTACAAGTCAAAGTCCATCCTGGCCACTTGGCACTCCTGTCAAAACAGCACACTACCCACCTAAAGAGTTCACACAGGAGAGATGCAGGGAAAATCTGAGGGAGTTTTGATGCCCAACATGTTAATAAGTATAACAATAATACATTTTTCTAATAAGCCATTCTGGCCCATCTGACAACTGTTGACAGGGAAGACTTAGTATTTTCTGACCCTCTGGTTGGATCTAGATAACTTAAATTCGTCTGCAGTTTCAAAAGAATAAAGGTCACCTCTCAGATGCCTTGGAAACTCCGTTCCCTAATCCCATCCCGTCCCCATCCCCCTTTATACACATGCAAGGGACAAAATAAAGGTCAGCTGACACTCTGCCTTAGCTAAAAAGCAAACTGCTGATAGTCTTGGGAGATAAATGAAAGTAAAAGGTACAGGCTGTCCCATGTTTTTTAAACTCCACATTATAATCTGAGAAACAATAAAAAGGGATTTGAACTATTTCCCAGAAGAGAGCAATAACCTGGTGAGTCCATCCTATCACCAATGTCTGCCATTAGGAGACCTGGAACAGTGGCAGGAGACAGCCCCACAATAAAGAAAGCTGGAACTGCACCTTCAGGGCCCCTGCTGAATCACCAGTCCTCCTCAACGAAGAGCAACAACAAACACTGGTTCGATGCAAAAGGAGAGAACGAGGCCAGGGCTCAAATCTGTAGTTCAATGGCCAAAGAGCAGTCTCTGTAGTTTAAAGCTAAGGAACCTACTAGAAAGAAGCATCTCACCGCGCGTCTCTGTTCAGAGGCCGATTGCCCCACCACTCAGATCGGCCCCTTGGGTTTATCTGGTCAATTTCCTCTTTTCATTTTCCGCTCACTCCTCCCCCACCAAATAAGTTCTGATTTATTTCTTCATTCCGCAGAGATTCTCCATCTCCAGTCCTCAGCGGCATTCCAAAATCCTGCCAAGGTACTCCGCACTGTGAAGTTTCTCCCTTTTGCAGCCTTTCAACCTCCCTTCTCCCTCTGGCTGTGCGAAGCCCCAAAATGCCCCGACAGGCCCACCTTCCCCGGAGCCTGCGGCCGCGGTCCCCACCCATCTCTCACCCCCTGAGGATCTTTGACGAAGTAGCTGCCGCTGGAGCCCTGGTAGATGCGCTCCGGGAAGATGCAGCGCTCGATAGCCAGCTCCGCCTGCCGCACCACTGCCTCGAACTCGGGGTCCTCCGGGAACTCGTTCCGCTCGCGGTGGGCCTGCGCGGCGTGCGCCGCCGCCGCGGCCTGGGCGGCCAGGGCCTGGGCCTGCGCCGCCACGGTTTGGGTCTGGCACTGGGCCGCCGCACCCCGGGCCCGATCCAGCAGTGGCTGTCGCTCCCGGTCGTGGCCCGGAGAGCCTGGCGGAGAGGGGGCCGGGCCGGCCGCCGCAGCCACTCGGACCGCGCCCCCCGGCACCTGCGGAAAGTGAACGACCGAGCCAGACGGGAAGGTGTAGTCCGGGGGTTGAGCCCGCTCAGGGGAAACTAGTGGGCTCGTCTCGTCCATCCCTCAGGCAACCGGCTCCTGGACCCGGTGAGCTCCACAAAGCTGCTTGCAGCCGGGACCAATCCGCGACACCCCCACCCCCGCCTGGCCAACCAGGTCGCGGTACCTCTTTAGCCCCGCCCCTACCTTGCCTGTTTACTTGGCGACGAATAAGCACGACCCCTGGCGCGCCAACGGTAGCCAATCAAAACCAGCGCCTACGCAATCTCTCGCCCTCCGCATTTTTCTCGTCACCTTCTATGAAGACTGCGCATGCTCCAGGAGCCAAACCAGGGTCAGACACGCCTTCTGTTCTAACCAGTTTAGCTCCGCCCTTAACTTCCAGCTCCTGGCAGGTCTCTGGGAGCTTTCGATAACGTAACCTACCGAGTGAGTCACTCGTTTGAGTGCGTACTGTGAACTATCTGTGAGACTAGAAAAATCTAATCTTCTTATTTGTATTCAATCATGCCCTTAGTCATTAAATATTCACTGAGCACCTACTGTGTTCTAAGTGCTAGAGAGACGAAAGTGAAGCAAAGAAACAAAAATCTCTGATCTACCTAAATAAAAAGTTTTTTTAAAGTCCCAGCCATCACGCAGCTTTCACAGTGCCTGGCCCAATGCTCATTGCTTTTTATTAAGTGCAATTTATTTTTATTTGTTAATTGAAGTAAGATATTGTTCCATTAGACTAAAAAGTTCCATGAGAGAGTCCGTGACTGTTTTATTCACCACTCTAAAACCTCAGTACTTAGACACAATGGATGCTCGGTACATTTTAATCAGTGGAAAAGAGAAGGAAGATACAGTCCCTGCCCTCAAGCTGAAAACACACAGTCCTCTGAGGCAGTAAAAGAAAAAGAGCCAACGAAAGCCGAAAAAACCGTAATAGGAGTTCAGCGATTTCGGGGTAGGCTAGAGAGTCAGCAAAAGCCAAGTGGGGTTTGTGCTCTGAGCTGTCTTAGAGGAAGAATGTAATTAGATCACTGGGGGCGGGGGTAGAAAAAGGGAATCAGAGATGTTTGAGTTTGAACCCCAGCTCCACACTTACTATTTTGTACAAGTTACTTAACTCTCCAAGCCTTTTGTCTCATCTATAAAATTGAAATAATCGTCCCTTCTTCAAGTGATCAAGTAAGAATCAGATAATGTATGTAAAGCACTTAGCATAGTGCTTAGTAAAAAAGCACTCAACAAAACGTAGCTTTATATAACTGGGGTGGTTTTCCGTTTTTAGTTTTGTGCTTAAAGCAACCAGCAAACTAGAGAATGGGTTTTCACAAAAGATGACCAGCCACATAGTAACCAATATTTCATAATCATTCTTTACTGAATCCAATTATTGCTACAGCTAACTATCAGTACTGAATTGAAAGAACAATTGTTTAATTGTATGTATGGGAGTGTCTTTAACTTTTTCTTTGCCAAATAAATCATCCTAGGCATAGGTCCAAACAGATGGTTCAATTTCCCCTTTAAGTTACAAGACATGTATTTCCCTTTCCAATAGAAACAACAAGTAATTAAGCAATATTTGCCTCTTATGTCCCAGGGGCCATAAGCCACAGAGATGATCTCTTAGTATTCATCTCATTTAGCCCCTAAACTTTATTATGGTCAAGAAAAGCTCCAAGGTTCAGAGTTCTCCCTTGAATTCTGAGTGTTTTCTCTGGAAAACACTCAGAATTTATTTATGTATCTACCTCTTAGAACTTGATTTTCCTTTTACTGAAAAGAGTGTCAATACATGCTAGCACTTTACCAAATGCTAAGCATATGCCGGATACTGTTTTAAGTGCATCATGTGGATTAAGTCACATATCCGGCATTAGAGCCCCTATGATGTTGGAAACTGAGTAGCTTGTCTATGGTCATGCAGTCAGTTACTATCATAGCTGGATTCAAATCCAGAAAAACTAGCTCCATGCTTTTAACACTATATCGCTTCTTATTACACATCTCTATGAACTGTGCCTCATATTTACCCCCCTTCTTTCCATCTTCACTGATACCACTTTAGCTTTGAGACTTAGCAATACTATGACAGTAGCTTCTGAGTTTGTTTCTCTTCTTTTAATCTCTCTCTGATCACCTGGTGGTATTATTCCCAGATTAATTTTCTTAAAACACTGGTTTCATTGTGTCACTGCTCTGATAAAGAAAATTCCATTTTTCTTCTGGTAAAATATACATAATATATATTATTTTAATCATTCATAAATATACGATTTGGTAGCATTAAATACATTCACAATATTACATAACTTTCACCACTATCTATACCCAAAACTTTTTCATCATCTCAACAAAAACCCTGTACCATTAAACAATAACTCCTCCTTCCCCTAACTGCTGGTAATCTCTGTTCTACTTCCAGTGTCTGTAAATTTGTCTCTTGAAGCTAAATTTTGCAAACCATATCTTCTCCCTAATTTTTCAGGCCTCTCCATAATTTGACCACAAATGTATTTAACCTTATTTCTTCATATTTTCTAATACACATTCTCCAATTTAATAAAACCTGTTTTCTTGACCCTCCATTCTCTCAACTACTTTAACTATATCTTTAGTCAATACCACACCGCTTAGCATGTTTAACCATTTAATGTTAGAGCTGGACTGAATTTCATAGATCTGCTAGTCCAATCTCATTTCACAGGCTACCGAACTTGACAGCCTTGTTTGAAGCCACACACGATTGGTGGCAGAAATGAGACTTGAACACAGAATTTAAAGCAATTTAAAACTACTGTGTATTGATTACTTGCAATGTCTCAGACACAATACTGAGCATTTTACATTGTATTCTCATACAAGTCCTGGGGACTCTTTTATCATTATTATGATAATTTTATGTTCTCGAGTTGAAGAAATCCCAATTCAGGGAAGAAATTTGCTTACTCTTTTCTTGTGCTCACCTTCTCTTCAGGTGAACGAACTTTTTCTTTTCCATATCTAGGCAGTAAGTCCCACGAGGGCAGTGACCATGTCTTTTCTAGCCTAATATCATGCTGCATTCACATTGTTTCGTAAATAGGCATATGGATAAACGGACGGGTTTACATGGCATTTGGCAGGATTTGCTCCAACCTAGGCACTATATTTTAAACACAAAGGATCTGATTAGTGACAACAATAACACAAATCCCTACAATTGATTCAAAAGTGTCCCGGTATCACAGTGCTGGCATGGGACTGACACTCAGTAAACTGCAGCTGTGGGTCTATCGCATTACAATTTACAAAGCTGCACCTTCAAAGCCAGATTTAGGCTCTGTCCTTAAACTCCGCGGAGGGGTCTAGAACTGTGGAGATCCGAGCAGGACGGAGCTGCTTGGGTTGGTGGTCACTCTTGCTTCTGGCGCAGGGCCCGTTTTGCTTTGCATAGGTCTGACATTTCGACTAGGCTGTCTCTGGGTACGCGAGACGTGACTTCTCCAACAGGGCTGCGGAGATGCGACCACGGGTTCACCCCCACCCTTCTATCGGTTATTTGGCGCACGACTCTGGAGCCGCTCTGCCCCGCACAAAGATGGAGCCGAGTCCCGGCTGGGCCAGTGGAGAGTGGCGGTGCTCCCGGTTGCCTAGGTAACAGCCAATAGGCAGCGGGAATTGTGCCGGGTGCGGCTGCCCGGTGACGGGGTCACATGGAGTCGGCACCGGCGGAGGTGGTGGGAGGGGAGGCAGGCGGCGGGGACGCGCCGGGCAGAGCGGAGGTCCGGGCCACCGGAGTCCTGCGTCGGGGCGTGACGGCCATCCCGGAAGGCGGAGCCCAGGTTGGCCGGCAGTGAGGATGGGAGGGTCCGCAGAGTGGTCAGCGAGGAAGGGGCTGAGGAGCCTTGCCGGAGATGACAGGGCCTGGGGAGCACGGCTCCACCCCGACCCGCGGACCGGAGGGCGGCTGTCGGTGGGGTCTGAAGCCGGGCCCCCAGTCTCCAGAGCTGGGGCGGAGGCACTCGGGTTAGCAAGCGGGGTGGGAGGGGACCGGGCCAGGTGCGGATGGCAGACCGGTGTGAGCGGAAGACCCGTCCCGGGCCGGAGAGCAGACCTGGGGCAGAGGGAAGGAGTGGGGCAGGCATGCTGGAACGCGGAGGGAGAAAGAATGGGGAGGTCGGCCAGGAAATGTTGCCTTGTTGCGGTCTAGGGCTTTGTTTGCTCTGGGCCCGCCTCTCACATTCCGGTGGAGGCTTGGGGAATGGGATGCCTCCATTCGTTTCTGGTGGCCTCCCTGCAGTCTAGCATCTCCAAACTAACTGGTATCATCTGATACCAGCTCGCAGCATCTGAGTAACGAGGCTGTACTAGTACGTGGCCCAGGCATTTTCCTTCCCCATGAAATAGAATAGTATCCTGGCAGTCCCCATCACCCCAAGTCGTCTTTTTTTTCTTCTTCTTTCTGGTGTCAGGATGTTCTCCCCAATTTCCTCAACCTAACTGACCCCCGGTCTTCCCAAGTAAGATCTTTAGTAGTGATGTATTTGTTTACTTTTCAAGTCGAAGGAAGACTTACAGTAAAAAGACTTACAGACATAATAAAAACAGTTATTTCAGCCATTTAAAACACTTTAAAAAGAGAGTTTGAGTTTTTGTTCTAGGTTTCTTACAAACCTAATGTTTGTTCACTGCTTTCTTCATAACCGAAAGAACTTTACTAAGATGTCATACCCTGGGGGGAGGGGCTCTTAAGAGGGACATGTGAAGGTATATGTGGGTAAAGGTGGCTGCCTTCAAACTGTATTCTTTTTTTTTTTTTTTTTAGATAATTATTTTTTATTGAAGGGTAGTTGACACACAGTATTACATTACATTAGTTTCAGGTGTACAACATAGTGATTCAACATTTATATACATGACAATTCTAAGTACCAGCTATCACCATACCAAGCTGTTACAATATCTTGACTATATTCCTTATGCTATACATTACATCCTGGTTACTTATTTATTTTACCATTGGAAGTGTGTACTTTTTTTTTTTTTTTTTTTTTGTGAGGGCCTCTCCCATATTTATTGATCAAATGGTTGTTAACAACAATAAAATTCTGTATAGGGGAGTCAATGCTCAACGCACAATCATTAATCCACCCCAAGCCTAATTTTCATCAGTCTCCAATCTTCTGAGGCATAACAAACAAGTTCTTACATGGAGAACAAATTCTTACATAGTGAATAAGTTACATAGTGAACAGTACAAGGGCAGTCATAACAGAAACTTTCGGTTTTGCTCATGCATTATGAACTATAAACAGTCAGTTCAAATATGAATACTCATTTGATTTTTATACTTGATTTATATGTGGATACCACATTTCTCTATTATTATTATTTTTAATAAAATGCTGAAGTGGTAGATAGATACAAGATAAAGGTAGAAAACATAGTTTAGTGTTGTAAGGGAGCAAATGTAGATGATCAGGTGTGTGCCTGTAGACTATGTGTTAATCCAAGCTAGACAAGGGCAATAAAACATCCACGTATGCAGAAGATTTCTCTCAGAACAGGGGGGGTGAGGTTCTAAGCCTCACCTCTGTTGATCCCCAATTTCTCACCTGATGACCCCCCTGCAACTGTGCCTGTCTTAGGTTGTTCCTCCCTTGAGGAATCTTACCCGTCTCTGGCTAACCAGTCATCTTCCAGGGCCATACAGGGAAATGTAAAGTTGGTAAGTGAGAGAGAAGCCTTATTGTTTGAGATGGTTAGCTTTTTATTTCTTTGCATATTTATGCCCTGTAGCTTCTATGCCCAGCATTTGTCTTGAGCAAACTGTATTCTTAAACTGAAAATCTTTTCCCCTTTAAATTAGTTTTTTTTTTAATCCTCTGAATTTGGGTACAGGTTTCTGTGAATGCATGAATATTTTTTAACAAGTTTGAGTTCTAAAATAAAAAAAAAGACAAACAGAATGGAAACAAAAGTTACCATTCCTGGAAATGTCTGGGTCAGGAGAAAATGAAAATAGCAGGGATATAGTCTATTGTGCAGACTAATAGTGTATTAGTTTATAGGGACAAAACAGTCATTCTCTTTTAGATAATGTCTGCATTGATCCATTGCAACCCATCTATCAAGAGAGGAGAAAGGGTGGGTAAATCTCTTTCAAAGCATGAATCTTGGTTTTGTGACTAGAATCCATATGTATAGCTAAAGCCTAAACTCCTAGGTCATCTGTTCTCTTGAAAAAGCTTTTTGAATAACCAATACAAACACTGATTTGCATCCTTATTAAAATATTGGGTTTTCAGTCTTCATCAGCACTGGCTGTCCTGTAGCACTGGCTAATTACAGAAGTCATAAATGAAAATCCTGACACAGTTCCAGGCAATGATAATCTCAGTTATTTGAACATAGACTCTACATGTGTTCCCTTTAATTTGCACTTCTGATTGTGTTCTTGGGAATGGACATCATTTTGACAACTGTTGAAGGGAGTTTGCTATATCTCCCTAGATCAAAAAGGGATGGAAATTTGTAGTATGTACTTTTGAAAACAAATTGGAAGAGGATGGTTGGCAGGGTAGGTGGAGAGATGACGTTTTGGTTACTATTGTTGTGTAACAAATTACCCCAAACCTAGCTACTTAGAACAACCATATGATGCTCACAGATTCTGTGAGTCAGGAATTTGGACAGGGATGACCTCTGTCTGCTCCATGATACCTCTGATGGGATCTGGATGCTGGGGGCAGGAATCTGAAGGCTCCTTTGCTCACATGTAGTGCCTAGGCTAGGATGATTCAAAGATGAGGACTGCCAACTGGAGCATCAACATATTTGGCTGGCTGTGTGGCTTGGCTTCCTCACAGCATCGTAGCTTCAGGGTAGTCAGACTTATAATGTAGTGGCTCAGGTCTCCAAGCACAAGCATACCATAAAACATACCATCACGTTTTATGATTTAACCTCAGAACACACTATTGCTTCCATCATGTTCTATTGGTTGAAGCAATCAAAAGCCTTCCCAGATTCAAAGGAGAGAGTTGGACTTGACCTTTTGATGAGGAAGTGGACATAGAAGAACATGTGAGACAGGAGATATGGTTGCAGATGTCTTTGAAAAATACAGTCTGTCACATTTGGTAATAAGATAATCTTTCAAACTGCCTTGGCTTCTTTGAAATATTTAGAGAATATTCCCCAAGAGCTAAGAACATACCTAAAGAGTACCTAGATTTACAGTTTGGGGGGCTGGCTAGTACTTTGTCCAAAGATAGTCCTCAGCCTGGAGAAACACTGTATTCAGGGACCTCCTACCGGCCTCTCTGAAACAAGGTGGGATGCCACTATGTGGAAGTTTCATGTAGCCTTGAGAAAAAGTCAGCAAGTACAAGAGGCTGCTGTGCCCTTAAATTGACTCTTCAAATTGTACTGCAATAACTCCTTCCAAAGTTTTGAATGAAGACAAATTAACTGCTGCGAAACATTTAAAGAAAATGCCCTCATCTTCTTCCTGTGTAAATAATTAATTTGTTTTTATGTTTTGGAATGTTGTTTAGTTACAAGATTTATTAGAAGATACAGCCCTTCAGCTTCTGGCTTCTTTGAAAGAATGAAATGCTCTGGATGTGCATAAGCTGACATTTTAGTACTTCGACTTCATTAGTTTGGAGAGGAGCTGAAGATGACCTCTAGTTATCAAAATGCCTATCTGAACTGGAGTTTTCATCTGCAGTTTTGGTGGAAAACTGTTTCTCTTCCTCTCATTAATGTTGTATCTGCAAGGGAGTCATGTTGACCTTCACCTCAGGAACACTCTGACACTGGGCTGACAAGAGGAGGCTTGTGATCCTGAATTGGATGCTGACCTAGTAGAACAGAACTGGCACACCAAGTGCCTGCATCAGTGATCTCTCTGAGAAAATAGCCCCGAGTGGTTCTGAGGGGCTTTAAGACAAGAAGAAACTGATCCATATGTCAGGATATCTTCTAAGTTAGAGACCCTGGACATAGGGTCTGTGTAACTGGAAAAGAGAAAATCCCTGGTGGACCTATGGGAATGACTCTCGGACATCACTGGAAGAGCTTCCACCAAGCTGGCCTGCAGTATGGGGTAGAAGTGAATGTTTCTCCATGTTTGAGTGAGAGCACAGGGACTATCAGAACTCATCTGCCCTCGTAGCTGGGATGAAACCAGAGCTTTGAGACACGGCCAGGGCCTAGAAGATGTGAGTGCTGCTCTGTTCAGGCCAGGCTGTTTTCACATCAGACCATTGCTGGGCTCGCACCATCTGTATCAAAAATCATTATGACTCAGGCCAAAATTAATATATCCCAGAGCGTGTTGATAAAGAACAGATGAATGACAACTGTAGTTTGCTTTTCCTCTTAGAAGTTACCCTCATTAGTAAAAGTTGCTGATTTTTTTTTTCAAACTGTTACTTGAATGATGTGGGGTAGCATTTTAATACTGAGATTTACATTACAGTAAGTGGATGTGTGAGTTTAGGTGTCTCTTTTTGAAGGAGGAAAAGAATATTTAATGGACAGGGCCAGGCAGTGTTCTAGGTAGTTTCATATATGTTATTTAATTTAATCCACATACCAATTCTATGAAGTAGGTATATAATCTCCATTTTAAAGAGGACGAGCCTGAGGTTTAGAGATGCTTAAGTAATTTACTCAAGGTCACAAAATGAACCAGGATCTGACCCCAGGTCTTTGTGCTCCCCGGGTCCACAGCACCACTATATTACACTGGGAGACAAGACAGGATAGGATAGGATAGTGTTTCGGAGAATGGGCCCCAGAGGCCAACTACCAGGGTTCTCTTTCTAACTTGTACGTGTTAGCTGGGTGACCTTAAGTTAATTTACTTAACCCTCGGTGCACCTCAGTTTTGTCATCTGAAAAGTGACAATAATAATACACACCTCATAAGGTTGTGAGAGATGAGATTGGATAATATATTTAAAAGACACTTAGGGTACACAATGAGTAGTCAATAAATGTTAGTTGCTAATCATCTTACTATGCTGATGGACAGTGACTGTAATGGGGTATGTGGTGGGGACTTGAGAATGGGGAGAATCTAGTAACCACAATGTTGCTCATCTAATTGTATATTAATGATACCAAAAAAAAAATGTTAGTAGCTATTATAAAGGTATTTCAAATAGCTTCTCTGGGATTAGTTCAGCTGATTATAGAGGGTTGTGTTAGCTGACCTAGAATATAAATAACACAGACCTGTCTACCACCACAATTGGGGAAAACAAACTTAATGTAGGTTTATTTCAGCTGAACTTTTAAAGCATCATTTTTGTATAAAATATGCCAGGTCCCTTTTTAACTTTTGAACCCACATCTTGATTTTCTGTAATGGAGACATCAGTACAACCCATAACATTGTGTGTGATTTGGGCTTCTCTGGGACTTGAAGTAAAAGGAAGCTAGCCATTGGCACCAGGTCCACAGAGATTTAAAAATCCACTACTCTTTTGTCCTCCAGGTCTGGCCCCAGCTCTCTGAAGAAGAGGTGCACTGGGCCTGTTGGAACTCAGTCACATCTGAGGGTCGGACTCTAGGTAAATTATTAGTAACAGGGGACCTTTCAATGGTGATTTATAGGTCAGAGAACTTTTCACACACAGTATATCCATTTATTGGAGTAGTAGTCCACAAACTTTCAAGTGTGTAAGAACCAATAGGCTTGCTAAAACTACAGACTCAAGCTCTAACTGTACAGAATTTGATTCAGTAGGTCTGGGTAACACTATATTGCTTAGATCTGGAAAAGAGAAGGGAATGAGTAAAAAGGCCTAGGGAATTAAAAAAACTAGGGATTGCATTTTTAAATATGCCATATGATTCTATTTGCCATATGATTCTATTTGTCTCTGTTTATATTTAATGATATTTTGAGTATCTTAACTGCCTTCTTATAGGAAATGCTTGAATAGAAGCATTCTTTTACTACTCATGTGAAGCCACACCTAGCCAATCTCCAAATGGTACTGGGTTGTTGGTTTTTTCCTGTGATGTATCTGTTATAGTCATTCCTTCTGATCCCATTACAATTCAGCTCTACCCTCTTATTCCCCCAGTTCAGGCCTTATGAGCTCATACTTGGCCTTGGTTAGATTTTGCTGAGCTAGTAACACCACACCCCAAAATGTCATGACTTAAAACAATAGCCATTGATTTAGTCCTTGATTCTGAAGGTCTCTGATTTGTGGCTGGGCTCAGAAGGGCAGCTTTTCTGGTCTTGCCTGAGCTCACCCATACATCTGTGGTTAGCTGGGACAGCTGCTCCAAGTGGCCTCTCATCACCTGGCAGCGTAGCCTGGGCTCACTCACAGTGGGGCAGGACAGGGCCAAGTGCAGCAGGAGCGCAACCCCAGTGTAGACGCTTTTTTAGACCTCTGCTACATAACCTTTTTCTAACGTTCCATTAGCCAAAGCAAGTCATAGAACTCACCCAGACCCAGTGGATGGAGGAATCAACTTACTGCCTGCCTCTTAATGCAAGATCTACCATGTCACATTGAAAGAGCATGAACAGAGGGAGAAAACTCTGTGCTCATTTTCACAGTCTACTGAATTATCCTGTCTCTTCCTTGCAAGATTTTCTGGCTGCAGGCTTTTGCTGTTCCAACCAATCCTGCTTCCTGCTGTCACATTCATTTTCCTTAAACACTTTTCATTTACATCCCTGTTCAAAAACACCCAGAGTCTTCCTCTTTTCCCCACCTTGCCAGCTATAAACTCTTCTGCCTAGCGTCAGAGGTCTCCTTAAACTAGCCTGACTCTAAAAGCAGAGCACATAATACAGGGAAAAAACAACCAGCAGCAATCAAGAGAGGCCTGGGCACTAGGTCCCGCTTGGTCACACTAGCTTTTAACTTCTCTGGGCTTCCTATTCTCCATCTATAAAATGAGGGAGTTTGGATTAAATCTGAGAGGTATTTTTTGGATTCAAGATTCAGGCTGAGTGTACCTACACCAATTTATTTCCATTTACTCCCTAAATAAACTTTCGACCCTATTAAGACCTAGTTTCTTATTTTCCTACTGGACATCCATGCTTGGGTTGCTCTTTGTGCTTTCATTCCCTGCGTTTTCTCAATCCAGAATTGCCCTTTGCTTTCTGTACTGTTTGCTTTAAATTCTGCCCGTCCCTTGTCTTTGTTAATCTCTGCCATTCAACTTGACACTTTATTATCTCTTACATTATTCAATATCTCAGTTGGTAGTCTTATTGACCAGCTTATAAACTCATTGAAACTGTATGTTAATACATCAACTCAGCACATCATAGGTGTCAAGCAAATATATGTAGATTAATCCTAAATTTCCATCCTAGAAATTTAGAAATTTGGAACTTGTTGATAACTTTTAAAACAAGGAGGATAAAACTGCTGGAGCAGAGATGGTGATGGTGGTGTGGGTGTTTTGAGGGTGAGTATTTTTGTTACATGGATCCAAACTGGTAGATACAGGGCTGATAGCCTGTAGAATGTATCTGTCAAATTGCTTTGCAGGCCTTTCCTCCAGCCATCTTATGACACTGGTTCTCCTCCTCTGCTTGTTTCCTGCAGCTTTTATCCTGTTCTTCTGTAACCTGTCACCATGACCCTGACAAAAGGTTCTTTCACCTACTCCAGTGGGGAGGAATACCGTGGCGAGTGGAAGGAGGGTGAGAGCACTCCCAGGGGGTATCCAGTAGACAACACTTCATTTGGCTGAAGGACAAATACATCAGGATACACAAGCCAACTTTAGAAGTCTTGATTTCTAGTCCAGGATTTAATATGAGTTAATATGCCTTTCCTTTATTCAATTTTCAGATTAAGTAAGGAATTAGAAAGTGCTATTGTTAATCCAGAGTCCAAAAGTGAGTTATATTTTTCTTCTTCTAAATTTAAAATGTTTCAACATCCTTTTATCCTTTAGTGGTATTAATTATTTGAGAATTGGCGTTATAAATGCTAGTGTACCCAGCAGAGTACAATGAATTATTTTAAGTGCCTGTAAATTAGGAAGTACAGAATTCATTGCAATGACTTGGTTTCAATGAATCTTAAGAAATTAAAGAAGATGTGGAAATTAGGGCAGACACTCAAGGGCAAATGACATTCATTGCCTTTAATTTCCTGTGACAGCTCATTACATTCGTAGGTATCTATTCATAGGAATGGTAAAATTCTGTATAGTCTGAGAAACATAGTTTGGCCACTTAAAAACCTCGTGGCTTCAGTCCTTGTAGGACCAGGAACAGCCCGGAGGAGACTTGACTTTCTACAGTTACATGTGCCAGTGAAAAGCAGTTCATGCTGTTTCCAGACATGTGCCTCCTTCTTTTCATGGTAGATCCCTGCAGCTGATGATTTCTTGAGAGGAGAAATTGTGCAGAGGGGATGTGACCTTGTCTCCATACATCCCTAGCCTTTTCTCCTCCTTCCCAAACACCTGCTGTCCCCTTTAATGTGGCCTTTTAGAGGAGAGGCTTCCTGAGGCTCTGCTGGGCAGTCTTTAACCACCAGAAGAACCCCCTTGTACTGTCTTTGAAGAACAGTATTGCTCTGCCAGCATCTTGCTGTTTTCTGGTCAGTTCTGGTAAGCACAGTCCAATTGATGTAATAAAGCTCAAATCCATGTCACCGGCCAAGCGATTAGGTTTGCCCAGTAGCTTCGTTGGGCTTGGGGGTACTTTTATTTTTCCTCAGAGAGACAGCAAGGTAAGTGTTGAGGGCTCTCGAGTCAGGCTGCCTTCTGTGTTCGCGTTCTTGCTCTACCACTTAGTAGTTCTGTGATCTTGAGTAAGTTATTTAGCTTCTAGCCTTGGTTTCCTCATCTGTTAAATGGGAATAATAATAATATTGTTCCTACCTCATAAGGTTCTTGGGAAGATTAAATAAGGTGATAAATAAAAGTGCCTAGTAGAATGCCGGGCACATAATAAAGGTACTAGGAATGTTAGCTAGTGTTATTTTTAAGTGCTCTTATCTTTCATACTTAGAGAGACTCCCTCCAAATCTGATGATTGTACTTAAGATGGGAAGGGGCCAGGAGCTAGGTTTTCCTGTACCTGACTCTGGGAAATAGTCCTCTGTTCTGCTGATGTCGCCGCTGCTCTTCTTTCCTTTGTGGGTGAGGTGACAGAAAGCAGGGGGTGTTAGACTCTGAGTCCGCCCCACCCAGACCTGACACCTGTCCTTCTCTTTGCTCAGGCCGCAGACATGGTTTTGGTCAACTGATGTTTGCAGACGGTGGCACCTACCTGGGTCATTTTGAGAATGGGCTCTTTAATGGCTTCGGGGTACTGACCTTCTCGGATGGGTCAAGGTGGGTACTGGATCTTTCCTGTCTCAGCCTTAAACTAACAAGTCTTTGATCTAAAAATGAGGGTAATAAATATCTGGTCACACCTGAACTTGTCCCAGTCCCTCTGAAAACAGGCAAGGAATAAGCCATGTTTTTACTGCTTACTTTATAAATAGATCTAAAATTTGAAATGGCAAGGTGCTGAGTGGCCTTCCACCACACTGCCATTCTCTTACATTACCTCCTTGAGATTAGGGCCTCATATCATACATGCTCACTGGTCCTTCTCTGCTGGATGGGAGTAGGGTGGGTGGCTGGATGGAGCTCTGAGGCAAATGGAATCAGCTTTGCTCTTTGGCACTAATAGATGACACATCTTAACTGCTTTACTCAGTCAGCCTCAGCAGCTCACTAACCCCCTGAAGGCTAACATCTTGTGTTTCTGCAGGTATGAGGGGGAGTTTGCCCAGGGAAAATTTAATGGTGTTGGAGTCTTCATTCGACATGACAACATGACCTTTGAGGGGGAATTTAAAAATGGCAGAGTAGATGGTTTTGGTAAGTTGAAGCCCAGCAGGATGGGTGACTTAGGCCAGCATTATATGAATGGAAGTACACCTCTTCAGCTTCAGTCCTTCTAAGGCTGTCCCCCCATCCTCAGGGATCATGCCCCAATGCCTACTCAGTGAATTTACCAACAGACTACTCTGGAATAGAGCTTGGAGTTTTTCTCTTCCTTGGCCTCTGCATATCAGGCTAATCTCTTGAGTCCTTGATGCGACTGTCACTCCCATATTTTCTCTGTCCCCCTCAAAGGCCTGCTGACTTTCCCTGACGGTTCTCATGGAATACCCCGCAATGAAGGTCTGTTTGAGAACAACAAGCTGCTGCGGCGTGAGAAGTGTTCCGTGGTCGTTCAGCGGGCTCAGAGCGCCTCCAAGTCAGCCAGAAATCTCACTGCGTGACGGGGCTTTTTGCGCCAGCTGACAAGTACTGGGTGAAGCAAATATCCCATTATTCTCTTGAGGTAAACAAACGAACCAGATGTGAGAGGCGCTGAGAATGACTGTGGAGCAGAAGCCTGGAGATGTGCCCCATCAGCTGCCAGTCAGGGATTCGATCGCAGGGAGGTGCTGAGGATTCCGGCCCTGGGCCGGGAGCAGTTGTTGCTGTTCAGTCTTTCCCCTTCCTGTGTGTTGGTACTCTGTTGCTGATGCCTCGGGTACCTGCTGCAGACCCGCTGCTGCCTTCTACTTCATTTTCTGCCAAGGGATGCAGAGTGTCGTCATTCGGCCTGTATTTGGGGCAGGTGATCCTTGCTCCTAATTAGGGCCAGGGCTTTGTGCTACCCTAGAGAAACAAGGAAAAAGGGGTGGTGTAGACAGTACAGCAGTCGTGTGAATGTCAAGGCCAGAGCTTTCCTGTACATTATCTCCTCATTCGCTGCTGGTTGGCGTCATGGCTCCAGGTCATCCACTTTGTCCAGTCAGACTTGTGTTTGTGTCTGTGTATTCCCCCTGTGAAGGATTCAACAAGAGTGCTATTTCCCTCTCCTTTGACTTTATAAGCTGCCTTCCTTACCTGAGTTCCAGCAGCCACTTTGTGCCCCATTTGTGCCTCTTTCCTTACTTAGACATGGGACAGGATTCCTTTTTGTGATAGTCAAGAAAGAAACAGATGTAAACAGTCATATTCTAAGTTACATTTATTACTTACTCCAGGGCAAAGGGCAGACATCTCTGGGCCACTTCAGGCCCTACCACAGAGTAATTCAGTCTTTAGGGATGGCTTGGGCTGACATGGCTCCTTCTCAGTGGACCAGTAGGTCAGGCCACCTCAACCCCTTGAGATTTGGGTAGAATTGAACCTATCGTAGGACTGCAGTGAACTGAAAGAGCATTTGGCTCCTTGCATGTGGCTCACCATAATCTTCTACCGTGAGCTTGGCCATCAGCCCTGGGGATCAGATCTTGACTTATAACATCACAGATGCATCCAGTTACCCTGTGACCCAGCACATCCCATCCCACCCCCAGCCTCTTGCCTCACACTGAATGTCTCCTTAACAGCAGACTGTGGTGGAAATTATAGCCGTGTGCCTCTATTTATTCTCTGAATTGTACTGTAGAAACAAGTGTTGATGAGGAATAAACAAATCACCAGAACTGCTTATCCTGAGTTTTCTTGATTTCCTTGCTCCATGTTCTCATGAATGTTAACCCGTTTGCTCTTTCTAAAAGCTAGTCACAGATGGGGCTTGGAACTGACACTGCACACCTTACTTCATAATATCTAATATTTGCAAGATAGGAGCTTTTTTTGCAACCAGAGAGCCTCAGGTTGCCCAGACTAGGAAGCAGCAGAGCTGGGTGGGATCTATACCCCAGTCTTTCTGATTCCCAAGCACTTCACACTGTGTTCTCTCACCCTGAGCACTCCCAAGTCCTGAGACCAGCTAGTGTCACACCTGTAGGGTTATCTCGGGCAAGTCATCTCCTGCCTGGGTTTCCCTTTCTCTGCAACAAGTCGAGTAATACTTCCCCGACTGAGCGAACACCTGACACTCACCTGCCCTCCTACCCCCTTCACATGCAGGATCTAATAAAGCTCTGAGAAGAGAGTACTATTATTATCCTCATATTAACAGATGAACTCAGGCAGTTCAGTAGCTTCCCAAGGTCCCACAGACACTAAGGGGCAGAGCTAAGACATGACGCAGCCCTATTTAAACCCAGAGGTTGAGCACTTCACCAGTACACTAGCCTCCAAAGCCCAAACTTTTTGTACCATCCCTAAACCTGATTCTCCTCTGAGCTCACATCCTCCAGAAGGTACCTGTGAGAAGAGCCCAGGTGCTAAGCCCCAAGCTTCAGGGCCATTCAGATGCCCAGTTTCAGCTGAAGATTGAGACCTTTTGTATTCTCTCCTAATCATGGACCTGTTTACCTTTCTTTTTAGTCAGAGTAATGAAAAAATATATCTCAGGCTTTCTGCTACTAGTCAGACATCACTGAAAAAGGTTAAAAATTTTTGAGAAATCAGCCTTTTTGATTAATGTACAAAGCATTTCCAAATATCCCAGTTGGACCTTTTGCCTCTCCCACTCAACACTTCAATAAACCTTGTCCTAGGCCGCCATTAATCTGATACCTATGTTTGCTCAGTGTTAGGGACTCTCTCAGAGCCGGGAGAATACAGATCTTGAGAGCTAAATTGCCTCTAAGGAGGTTCTTTGACATTTGGGCAGGAAGTCTAAGGGATCTGCATAGCAGTGGAGTGTCTGTACATAGCCACACTAGTTTAACTTATTAAATTTTATTGCAGTAACAAAGTAGTTATTTTTAACAATAAAAGCAGAGGGTCTATAGGAAAGAGGATGATCCTGTCTCGGGCCAAGCTGCCTTCCCTAATGTTTCAGACCTGGATTGGCTAGAATAGTCTCCCAGAATGTAACATTCATCCACCAGGTGTCGTTATTTACCCGTTCTTGAAGCCACTGGATGTCTCCTTGCACTCTTGTTTCAGGTCAAGGCTAGAGACAAGAATATGAGATGAATCAAAATGGATTTAGGGAAGGGTACTGTGGCTGGAATGCAGCTTGGGGACCTTCCAAAGACCAGTGACACTTCTGATCAGGTTTCCTAACCTACCACTTTCCTAGAAAGGAGTGGGGTTCTTAGGAATAGCCCTGGCTTCCCACTGCACTGTGCTAGACTTGAGTGTGTATCCCCAAGTCTGTGTAGTCTTCCCTTCAGTAAGATACACTGCCTTACTGTGCCCAGCTGCCCTTCTCTTCCCCACTGGCTTCTGGTTTCCAGGTCTTGGGGCCTGGGAAAGCACAGTAGAGAGGCAAGTAAGTAATTGCTTCTTCCCAGACAGCAGGTCTCTTGAAGACCCAGAGTATAGGATACAAATGTGAGACGTTATAGGGCTGTGAGAATCAGAAATGGGCACACACAGCAGTGCCTGGCAACAACAGGCCACCAGGAGGACTCAAGTAGGAAAAGGAGCCTTGAACCCTGTGCCCCCATACTCCTCTTCAGGCTGCAGGTGCAAGGCAGGAGGCTGAGATGGGCTTAGGCTGGGCACATCCCCACCTTTCCCTCAGAGCCAGCCATTGCTGGTGAAATCCATGCACAGCGCCTCCTCCTCTGTGGGGCTCAGATTCTGCAAGGGGGCACGGCAGGGGCCTCCGTAGTAGCCAAACCAGTCCATGGCTTTCTTCAGCCCTGGAATCCCAAAGCGCCGGGTCACCTGAGAACCAAGACCTGTCAGAATAGACTGAGGAATTCCTGCACACACATATCTGGGATGAAGAGATGGGTCACTTTCATAAAGTTAGGGTTCCCACCCTTCTCCCCTGGTAAAGTAACTACCAAATCTGTGATGCACAGGGTGAATGGAAATCCAGACTGAGAGCAGAAGGCAGGTCGGCAGTGGAAAACACAATGCCAAAACTTCAGATCAAGGAAGTTGCTTCCTCTGGTTTTAGGAGAAAAATCCCCCCCACTGGGGAGCAGAGTGGCATTCAGTTGTCAAGGTGGGATGGAAGGAGGTAGCAACGCTGTGGGGTCTGGGCACTAGAGCATCACTGGTCTGCAGCCCAGTTCCCCTGGAACCTGAGCCAGGGTACACCAGGCCTGGGGCCCAGGCAGGAAGGGGTAGGTTCTGTGAGAACCTCAGGCACAGCCTAGACCTCTATTGCCCCAGCAGCAGGGCTCCCACCCCACCCATAGCTCCTCCCAGACGGCAACTCTAAATTATTTTGCAAGGGAAAAACAATGCCTGGTTGTCCCAGGAAGTCTCACCGTGTAACTTTGTATCAGCACCTTATGCCTAAGCAAGTTCTCTTGTCTAAAAAGTGAATGGGCTGGAAGACATGATCTCTAAAATTTTTTTCCATTGTAATGGGGGACCTAAAGCTATTGTCAAAGTTTAAAATGAATGCATGGAGTTTTACAGAAAATGAAGCATCTTTACTTTTGGCATAGCAACTGGTTATTTCATGTTGATCAGAAGTGTTAGATGAATCTTAGACTACCTAAAAACTAGGAAAGTAATTATTACTTAATGAAGTTTTATTTCGAGAAAAGGTAAACCTTTAGTAGGATTTCATGAAGGGTAAAATAATAAAAGAGGCTCGTTTGGGGTAAAAAGGTTGAGAACCACGGATGAATGACTAATAACTATTTACTGCCAGAGGCCACTAGGCTTTAGCAAGCACGGAATTTTTTATTGGAATAGGTGGTAAGCCTCCCTTCTCCCAGGCCTGGCCTCAGCCATGATGTTTTAACAACCTGATATTTTCACCCAAAACCTGAGTAGCAAGGGAAAGACCTAGGAGAGAGCATGGAGACAACAAATACCTAGAGAAAAAAACGTCTTCCCACTACAGGTGTCTGAAGACCTCTGATTTGTGCCCTCCTCAGACCCTGAGAAAGGGTTGAACACTTTGGTGGTAAAGACCATGGAAAGTCCTAATTATAGCTGGTAGATGGGAAGGCAGAGGAAGGACATTATGTTCAAGCAGGGCAGGGCAATAGGGTGACATCAAACTGCTCTTGGGGTGGCTGATCCTACAGCCCAGGCAGCAGAAAGGTGTTCCAGGCACTCCTGAGTGTGTGCCCAGAGCTGGCAGGGGAGGAGGTGCAGAGGGAGAGTGCAACAGGACAGTATGCAGATGGCAAGAATGGCAGTGAACATCCTCTCCTCCCAAGGGGTAGTTCATGCTGCTTTTTTTGTAAAATGAGGTGATAACAACACCTGCTCCATGTCACAAGAATTGGAAGAGAAAGACACCACTCCAAGACCAGACCCCAAGAGTCCTGAATGCTCCTCCCCTAACTGTCCTGGTAGTACGCAGGTTCCAGGACCTTCTTGCAGGTGGATGGGAGTGGGAGAGCGGAGGCTCCACCCCAGTGGAATGTCCACTGTGTACAGGACAGCCTGTGCCCTGATGAGGCTCAGCTGAAGGCCCTCATTTCTGCAGTTCTTACATCCTATTTATAGAGCATCCTCTCCCATGAGAACTTCCACATCCAGGGAGGCTCATACTTGCCTCCTCGGCTGTCCTTTCTCTAAATATGAATCATTCTGCCCCTTTGAGGGAAAGATATAAGCTATGAGGGAAATCTGGAGCCACTCTCCACTTTACCCAAACAACACATTACCCAGTTCACTCTAGCACTGTTGCTTCTGATGCAAACCTTAAGGGGAGGCCAAAAAGCTCGGTTATCAGGATAAATAATACTTACTGTAATATTTTTAAAAAATCAAAATCAATGCAAAAGAATCATGATGAATAAAATGTCAGTGTTTTAAAAGAAGGGTCCAATAGGTCCATGTCCTGCCATATTGTAGTCTGAGGCAAAAGTGTGTCCCTCTATACATGTTTTGTGTATTTTCTAATGGTTAATTTTTTCTAGAAATAGATTTAGAAAAAAAACATCTGATGAGGTTGCTTCCATTCAAGCCAGGAAAATAAAATTATAATAGATTATTATCTTGGTATAGATAAAATATTTAAAACTAAAAGAATGCTGTAAGTTTTAACATACCTACTTTTTAATTTTTTCAAAAAAATTCTTAACTAATGTTCTGGTGGGGGGGATAATCATTTAGAAAACACTCCATTTCCACTTCTAAGAAGATGGGAATAGATGTACTTTTCCCTATTCCTCACAACTAGAAAACTTTGGACATTATACAAAAACAGACATAAGGAGATTCCAAAAGGTAGAATGAAGGAAGACCAGCTAGGGCCCCTGGGACCCAAGGAACAACAAGTGGTGAGTTCCCTGGTCCAGACTTGGAGCTGATGAAGCTGACAACTCTAAAATGCCAATGGGCACAGACAGTAAGATCCCCAACAAAAGCCTTTTCTTTGGCCAAGGACTGGGAAAGGGGCAGCTTAGCAAGACAGAAAACTTTTAGATAATAACCACTCTACTCCAGCAAACACCCCAGAAATAACTGTGGCCTCACCCCCAACCAAGCCACCAAAGGCTGAACTGGGAACCAGAACTTCTCCCCCAATTCCTGATGCAGGAGTAGAGTGTGCCCCGCCTCCAAGGGGTTGGTTTCAGAAGAGGCATAGTGAGGGAAGTCAGAACTTCCAGTGCAGACCACAGAGGGAAGAAACAAGGAGACATTCCCGCAAGGAGGCATTCCTGCCCCTTCTGGCCAGGGAGGTCTCAGTAGAGGCCTAGTGCAGAGCTGTAATTTAAAAAACACTCCCCAAAAAGAAATCTCCAGGCTCAGATGGTCTCACTGGAAAAATCTAAGAAATGTTCAAAGAAGATTTAACACCAATTCTACACAGTCTTTTTCAGAAAAGAGAAGAGGAGAGAATACTTCCCAATCACTTGAAACTATTGGTACCAGGATACCAAAATCAGACAAAGGGTAGTATCTAGAAAAAGGAAAACTATATACCAATATCACCCATGAGTATAGATAGAAAAATCTTTAACAAAATATTAGCAAATGGAATTCAGCAACATATAAAAAATTATATGCCATGTGCAAGTGGCGATTAGAATTAGGATCCCAGGTTTAATATGCAGGCCTGGTTCAGCATTAGAAAATTATTCATGTAATCTAACATATTAACAGAATCAAGAGGAAAAAATTCACATGATCATATCAATCAATGCAGAAAAGCATTTGACAAAAGTCAACACCCTCAGCAATACCACAGAGACTTGATTACTGTTGGCATATAATAAATCTTTCTATCAGGTAGACTATTTCCTCCCACTTTGTTCTTTTTTTCCCCCCGATAATTGTTTTAGCTATTCCAACTCCTTTGCTTTTCCATATAAATTTTAGAACAATCTTGTGTGGTTTTGCAGAGACAGACACATAGATCAATGGAAAGAATAGAGAACCTAGAAATAGACCTACACAAATACGCCCAACTGATTTTTGACAAAGGTGTAAAAGCCTTTCAATGAAAGAAAGATCAGCTCTTAACAACTGGTGCCGGAGCAAGTGGATATCCATAGGCACACACACACAAAAAGAACCTCTACCTAAGTCTCACATTTTACACAAAAATTAACTCAAAATGGGTCATGGACTTCTAAAATGTAAAACTATAAAACTTTTAGAGAAAAAACAAGAAAATCTTCACAATCTAGTGCTAGGCAAAGTGTTTTAGACTTGGTATCAAAAAGCATAAACATAAAAGAAAATATCAATAAATTAGATTTCATCAAACTTAAAAACTTTTTGTTCTGCAAAAACACCGTTAAAAGTATGACAAGACAACCCTAAGAATGCAGCAGCCCAGTTTGAAAAAGACAGATGCACCCCTACGTTTATCGCAGCACTATTTACAATAGCCAAGAAATGGAAGCAACCTAAGTGTCCATCAGTAGATGAATGGATAAAGAAGATGTGGTACATATACACAATGGAATATTATTCAGCCATAAGAAGAAAACAAATCCTACCATTTGCAACAACATGGATGGAGCTAGAGGGTATTATGCTCAGTGAAATAAGCCAGGCAGAGAAAGACAAGTACCAAATGATTTCACTCATATGTGGAGTATATGAACAAAGAAAAAAACTGAAGGAACGAAATAGCAGCAGACTCATAGAACCCAAGATTGGACTAACAGTTACCAAAGGGAAAGGGATTGTGGAGAATGGGTGGGAAGGGAGGGACAAGGGGGAAAAAGGGGCATTACGATTAGCAGACATAATGTAGAGGGAGCACGGGGAGAGCTGTACAACACAGGGAAGACAAGTAGTGACTCTATAGCATCTTAGTACACTGATGGACAGTGACTGTAATGGGGTATGTGGTGGGGACTTGATGATGGGGGGGAGTCTAGTAACCATAATGTTGCTCATGTAATTGTAGATCAATGATACCAAAATAAAATAAAATAAAAAATAAAAAATAACTCAAAAAAAAGTATGACAAGACAAGCTATGGACTGTAAGAATATATCTGCAAACCACATATCTGACAAAGGACTAGTATCTAGAAGATAAAAAGAACTTTCCAAACTCAACAGTAAAAAACAAACAATCCAGCTAGAAAGTGGGCAAGAGACATAAACAACTGTTTAATTTAAGAGGATATAGATAGAGCAAGTAAATAGATGAAAAGATGTTCAATAACATTAGCCACATTTGACCCAGTCATTTCACTCCTAGGAATTTACGCATAGAAAACAAAATCCCTGATTCGAAAAGACATATGCACCCCTATGTTTACTACTGCACTATTTATAATAGCCAAAATATGGAAGCAATCTAAATGTCTATCAACAGATGAATGGATAAAGAAAATGTGGTACATATACACAACGGAATATTATTCAGCCATAAAAAGAAAAGAAATCCTGCCATTTACAACATGGATGGGTCTAGAGGGTATTATGCTCAGTGAAATAAGTCAGGTGGAGAAAGACGAATACCAGGTGATTTCACTCATTTGTGGAGTATAAAAATAAAGTGAAACAGAACAAAAAAAAGCAGTAGACTCATAAATACCAAGAAGGGACTAGTGGTTACCAAAGGGGAAGCGTGGCTGGAGAGGGAGAAGGGGATTAAGGGGCACTATACTTCACAATCACAACATAGGTAGGTCATTGGGACAGCAGTACAGCATGGAGAATACAATTAATGACCCCATAATATCTTACTACATTGATAGACAGTGACTGTAATGGAGGGGATGAGGGCTTGATAATATGGGTGAATGCTGAACTACTGTTTTGTGTATGTGAAGCCATCATAAGATTGTATATCAATGATACTTTAATAAAAATATAGCCATTAGAGAAATGTAAATTAAAACCACAGTAAAGTGTCTCTACACACCTATCAGAATGGCTAAAATAAAAAATAGTCACAACACCTAATGCTGGTGAGGATGCAGAGAAATTGGGTCACTCATATATTTACATAGACACAAATGTAAAATGGTACAGCCACTCTGGAAAACAGTTTAGCAACTTAGAAAAGTAAATATGCAACCATCATATGACCCACCAACTGTGTATTTATCCCAGAAAAATGAAAACTTATGGTCACACAGAAACCTTTACATGAATGTTCATAGCAGTGTTAAATAGCCCCAAACTGGAAACAACCCAGCTGTCCTTCAACAGGTAAATGGTTAACTATGCTGTGGTTTAGCCATACCATGAAAGAATACTCATCAGTAAAAAGGAATGGACTATTGATACATGCAACAACCTAGTTGAATTTCCAGAGAATTATGCTGAGTGAAAAAAAAGCCAATCTCAAAAGGTTATATACTACATGATTCCATTTATATAACAGTCTCCAACTGGCAGCATTATAAAAATGGTGAACATTGGTAGCCAGGGGTTGGAAGGGGTGGGGGCAGGAGGTGAGTAGGTATGGCTATAAAAGCATAAATGAGGGATCCTTGTGGTGATAAAAATACTCTGCATCTTGACCATGTCACTGTCAGAATCCTGGTTGTCCTATAGTATTGTAAGATGTTACCACGAGGGAGAAACTGGGGAATGGGTATATGGATTCTCTCTGTATTATTTCTTACAATTTCATGTGAATCTACAATTATCTCAAAATAAAAATTTAAAAATATACATAAACACATGTCTACAGGGACACATATTTTTCTTTTTCCCTCAGACTCCAACGTGGCTGTGCAAAGCATTGCCTGCACTTGACAGGCCCCGCATCTTGGCCCTTCTCCTTCACTTGCCCAGCACAGCACTGAGATACAATGGTCTGACTCTGACTGCAGAATAGCTTGTTTGAAGGCAGAACTCTCATGGGAATCTGAGCTCTGAGTATCTCTGGCCTTCTAGTTCCTCTACTACTCCCAATTATTCTGTTGTTCAGAATCTGGCCCCTGATAAAGTTGCTACAAAGGCCCACGGCTCACTCTCTCTAGGCAACGTATCTGCAAGTAAGGTCCTAGGGTTATTGATATCATAACCACCCAGAATGTCTCGATGCATATTCCTGGGTCTAAAGGATTAGGATTTTAACTAGCTCCCTAAATGAATTCAAATGCACACTTAAATTTGAGAACCAATGGGCATCAATTTTGTCTGAAGTCAAGATTTTTCTGGGGAGGCGCAAGGAGTCCCCACACTGGGATGTTCTCTAAAAGGACTTTCTGCAAGGGAAGAGACTGGGGCCCCCTGTGCCTGCTCTGGCTCCTGCTCCTATGAAGACACAGTACCCACCCCCACTTCTTCCCTCATGCCCCTGCCCTTTTGGTGCCATCAGCTGGGAGCTCACCGCAGTGTTTGGCTCAATGAGGCGGTGCTGCAGCTTCTGGGCATCCTCCCATTGCCCTGTGAGGCAGAGTCGCTCCAGCTGGCACACCTGTGCCCCCAGGACATTGGCCAGAGCACACACGCCCCCAACAGCTCCTGCCCCAGAGTAAGGTGCAGAACATCAGTTAGAGCCTCTTCTCACAGAGAATTCCAAACCCTAGTTCCCAGCCCTCTTTATTCTGGGGAGATTGGATATGATTTCTACATCACCGGTTGGCCATGTCAAAGGCAAGCCTGAGTCCACCAAGCGCAGATTTCTAAGGCTGTCGCAGGCTGTGTTCTGCAGGCTGAGGGCCAGGGAAGAGAGACTGAAGACTGACTCAAGGACATGCCTTCCCTGCACCCCCAGCCCCTGAGAGTAAAACCCCGCTGCTGGTTGACACCTTCATGCTCCTCTGGTTTCAGCAGTCCTGGAAGGGAGTGGAGTGGACAGGAAGCCACTCTTCTGAAATCTCACTACCCCCAGTGAATTTAGCCTGGCACAGTGGTGGGGGTTGGAAAGAGCTCTGGACACAGGAGACCATGTATTTCTTCTTACTGGCTACATGAACTGGCACAATCATAGACCTCCTGATCCTCTTTGTTCTCATCTGGGCAATGAAAGTGGGCTGGCCGTGATCTCAGAAGGCCCTGCCACTTCTGCCAGCCTGTGAATGTGATTTTTAAGGCTAGTTAGGAGTGACCTTAAGGACAGTGGCCTCAAGACTAGAGAGCAGGAAATCTGTAATAAGCTAATATTGCTGCTGTTTACTGATTCCTCCCATGTGCTGGCCACCATGCAGACACAGGGCCAACCCTTTTGAATTCTCACAACACCTCCCTGCTTTACAGAGCAGAAACTTGGACCCAGAGAGGGTGAGTGCCTTGCTCAGCAGTAGTCAGTGACTAAATGGCAGGGCTGAGATCCCAGCTCAGACTCCCTGACCTCCAGACCCTGTGTTCTTACAATCTACCCTACTCTCGGGAATGAGGCGTACATGGGTCCCCTTCTGATTCTTCCCCTGCAATTTAAAGATAGTGACATGGCAGAGGAAAGATGTGCAAGGACCTAGACAACAAGCCAGAGTCTGTGGAGACCAGAGAAGATAGGAACCATCACTGCCCCCTGGAGCAAGTGCAATTTTCCAGCATTTTCCCTGCAGCGTGGGAAAGTAACCCAGTCTATCTACCTGCTGGGGATCCAGCTGAAGGGAGCAGAAACTCCCCATCCTCTCTTCTCCAGGGTGCAAATCCAACCTTAACCCAAAGACCTTGACCCAGAACAGACAAAAACAGTTGGTCTAATTAGGTGGCATTCCTAGGACCCTGGACTGGAACAGAATCTGATCAGGCAGCTGAAGATTCTTGGCTTAACCCTATGGGTCTGACCATTCATTTTGGCCTGGGACCAGGAGAGGGGAAAACGGACTCCCAGACTAGAGGGGAGGGCCCCAAGGCCTCTGCCCTTACAGAATGATTTACAAGGTGAGATTAGAGAAGCTAAATCTGTTACCTAAACAGAGAGCTCAGGACTTGGAAACTGCAGGCATCCCAACTACAGGCCAGAGACGGTTCATGGCTACCCTCCTCAGCCCAGAAAAGTTCATCCACAAGCACCCAGTATTCAAATAAGCAAGCAGCATACTGGACTTCTGAGGTTTTTCAAGTAGGCAGGATGGCCAAGTCCCTCTGCAGAGCAAGCCCCAGCCCCCACGGTCTCTCCCAACAGACCCCAGCTGCCTGGGTGTATCTGGGTCACCCATCATAGTGTGAGAGCAGAGGGAGGCCTTACCCACGGCATAGCTGGCCAGCAGGAAGCCAGCCGATCCAGCCAACACCTGGAAATCCTGCCTCTTGGTCTTGTGAACAATCAGCGCAATCCTGGTCACCTGCAGCAGCAAACTGGGCATGAGAGCTGGACCCAGACTCAGTGCTGGCCTAGAGAGGACTGGGCAAGTGCGGGAGAATGAAACCCAGGCCCCGAGAGATGCCCTGAAACTTAGAAAAAGCCCCAGGAAGTCCACATGACCGAAAGAATGCAAGCAGGCCTCTAGGACGGAAGCAGACCCCAGAGCTGCCCTGAGGTGGTAGCAAAAGAGAAGGGGCACCCAGCCAGGAGCTGCTGCCGCTCACATCACCACCGCTGTCCTTGATGCCCACGATATTTGGGTGCTGGGAAAGCGTGACTACTGCATCCACAGGCAGGTCCAGCCCAGTGTTGGCTGGGACACTGTACAACGCCACAGGAATTGGGGAAAGGTCAGCAACCTGAGGGGTGCAAAGGAGGGGGAGAGGGCAGCTGCCACATGCCCAAGCAGCCTGAGGCTCTGCCCAACACCAACAGGTCTGGGCCTGGTCACTGCAGGGCTACCTGGACAAGCCCACCTGCTGGACTAGAGGTCACAGAGCTCCATACCCTGTTGTAAGTAGTAATAATGGGCACTCTTCAGTGGGCCCTTTCTATGTGTCAGGCCAAGTTCTAAGTCCCTTATGTTTTGATCCAATTTAGTTCTCCAAACAAATGCATGGGGAAGATACCATTATTCCTCCCATTTGAGAGGGGAGGAAACAGCGGCACAGTGTGATTATGTTAGTTGCCCAGTGTTGCACAGCTGGGACGTGGTGGCAATCCCTCCCCTTTCCCATAGCTGCCTTTCATGGGAAGCAGGATCACCACTCTTGTCTCTGCTCCCAGTTTGTCTTGTCTCCTCTCCCTAGGCAGGGTCTCCGCCTCATGCATCCTCCCCTTGGTGGCCAGCCTAAAAACCCATGCCCACCTGTCACACTCACCTTGGTGTAGTGGTGAATAAGGGCGCTGCTGCTCATGCGGCCCCGATAGTAGCATGGGGTCACCACCAAGGCAATGTCGGCCCCGACCTGGGCCATGCTCACGGTCATCTCCACTGTGGCTTGAGTGGCTGCAGGAGGAAAGAGGGAGTCTTCCCTACAGGCCACAGAAGGCGAGAGAAAGAGGAAGAAGGGCTGGGCTAGGACCCTGGGGCAAGCAAGGGGTGCTCAAGAGACAGAACAAATAGACTGAACCCAGCCCAGAGCCAAGGAGCCTGGCCCCCATACCCAGCCTCCCACAGGCCCAGGGCTTTATGGTCTCACACTCGCAGCCAGAGCCAGCTAACAGGAGCTTGTCCTTCGGTAAAGCCTGGCACACACGGCTCACCACCTCCAGGCGTTCGCTGCTGGTCAAGAAGGGGAACTCACCATTGGAGCCCTGGACCACAAAGCCTGCGAGAGAGGCCCCATCACAGCCATGGACATCTTCCCAACCAGAACTTTTTACCCAGTTGCAATGGCAGTGTTCACACCATTCTTCATTTTAATGAAATGTTTTAGTCATACCCAAAAGAGTAGATCATCATATAATCTACATGCATGTACCCATGACAAACCTGCCCTGATCACCTTCTCCTTCCTCTTCTTACTGTCCTGACTCAGGCCTTTATTGTTTCCATCCATGTCTTTCTATCCTTAAGACATACATGTGGACCCATAAACAAGGTGTAATATGGTTTTTGTCATTGTAAACTTTTTAGAAATGGAATCAAAGTTATATAACCTTCTGCAGTTTGCTTTTATTGTTCAAGCTTATGCTTTGAGCTTTGCCCGTTGTGGTACATGTAGCTGTGATCATTCATTTTAATTACTATGTAACATTCTATTGTGAGGTTAGATCATCATTTATTTTTCTCTCTCTGAGGACACTTAGAATGTTTCCTTCTTTACTTTGCTATTACAAACAATGCTAAAACATTTTCTGTA
Source organism: Manis pentadactyla (assembly GCF_030020395.1). Taxonomy (NCBI): domain Eukaryota; kingdom Metazoa; phylum Chordata; class Mammalia; order Pholidota; family Manidae; genus Manis; species Manis pentadactyla. Next base: position 108,480,323 of record NC_080026.1, on the reverse strand, counting down.
AAGTTTTCTGTGCCCACAGCCAAGAGTTTCTCTCCCGTTTACTTAGGTGTATAATCTCTGAGTCACATGTATGTGCATTTTCACATGCCAATTAGCTAATTTTCACTAATTAGCCAGTCCATGCCCCATCAGCACATAGAAGAGTCTGATAGTGCTCATCCATGACAACACTTGGTATTATCAGAAAGAAATTTTGCCAGTTTTCTGGGAGAAAAGTGACATTTCATTATTTTATTTTAATTTTCCTGTTTTACAATCATTTGAGAGGTTTCTAACAATACCAGTTAAAGGTGTCAACCCTTTTATGCCCATAAGAGACCAGTAGAATTGATATTCTTCCACTGAATCTGACGGGAATGTTAGGAAACTATTTTCTTCTCAGCATTTTTCACTTAACTTTCTTTCCTCTTCTTTTCTTTCTCCTCTCTATTCCATTCCAAAAATATTTTCCTTATTTTGCTGACAAATACAGCACAGAATACAAGATTACTGATAAACAGAAGACTGTTTAGGAGAAAGTAAAGAAAGCTAGGAGAGATACTGACACATAAATCCCCTGCCATACAGTTGTGAAAGATGGGCCATAAATTTGACTTGAAGCTTCCCGACAGTCAAAGCTAAAAGGGAAATGTGGTCAGCTGACAGATATGCAGAACTCAAGATAAAAGCAAAGCAGCTGCCCTGAAGAAACAGTTTCCTGGCACTGGAACCAAGAGAGATTGTTCCCGTGAGTCATCCTTAAGGGGACACAGTGTGATGTAGAGTCAACTTTACACCACAAACCTTTGTTCATTAGATTCCACTGAGTGATTGCCAAATAGCTCACTGGGTATTAGCGTTTTTCCCCATGTTTTGCCTTGGTAACATTGCAGGGAACATCTGTAGGCAAATAACTTTTGGCTTCTGTTAGATTGCCTGCTCCTCAGGTCAGCTCCTCCATGTCAGGTTAGCAGCCTCTTGTCTTGCTGTGCAGGGCCCCTGTGTTTTGCCAGTGTGCCATCTCCATATGCGGAGCTGCCAACTGGGAGCAGGCTCCAGCCCAGCCACGACTCGACCAGCACCCTCAGAGTTAGACATCAGGCTTTCACTACTTCTTCTATGTGAATGCCAGAGACATCTCCCTTCCCAACCCTGCTGCTGCCTTCCCTTGAAGGGGGCTGGGCGGGTTCTTGCTGTGGCCACCCCTTCAGCCATGGTCATCCACTCCCAAGTCCCCTTTTATTCTGGTGGTCAGTTCCTGGCCTACAGCCGGTCTTGCACCCTGTCAGGGCTGAAGCAGGACTCTAGGCTGAAGACTCCTGGAAGCCTCTCGCTTGTCTCATTTAAGGGAGCATCTGACCCAGGCCTGACTCCCCAGAAGGAAAAAATCCAGGCTAGGGAAGTGGGGGTGTGATGAAGTCAGATGGACCCAAATCACCTCTGCCTATTGAGCAAGTCACAGCACATCTCTGAGTCTCCATTTCCTTTTCTATGGGATGACAATAGAATCATTTCAGTCCTACTTACACTTGTAAAACACTCCTATAGGGCTGTTTTAAAGGCTCAAATAAGAAAATGTACATGAAAGCACTTTGAAATCTGTGAACTGATTGTCACAAGGATCCCCCTCCTTCTCCTTGGCTAGAGGTCCAGTCTAGGCCCACATGCCTTCCCTGGTGTAGAGAGGGAAGTAGAGAGGTAAAGGCCCGGGGCCTGGATGGGCCAGGAGTGAGGGGAGTGAGTGGTGAGGGATGGAGAAGCGTGGAACAGTGTTACAGGGTCAGATGCATAGGGTCTGAACTCAGAGGAGCCTGGGCTCAACTCTCAGAGTGGCCCCTCATCAGCTAGGAGATCTTGAGCAAATGGCTTAAAACCCCAGCTTCCTCAAGTGAAAAATGGGTATAATATTAGTACCCTCCTGAAATGGTGGTAATGAAGCTTAACTGAGATATTATTTGTAAAGTGCTTAGAACAGAACCTGGCACTCAGTAACTGTTAGCTGTAATTATTAATGAGTCTAGAGTAGGTGCTCAAGCCTTAAATCAGGAAGGTGACAGCCTTCAATTTGAGGTGGAAGACGATGGCTGGTGTGGAAGGGGAGGTTGCCCTCAGGGATTTCACAGTCCTCCTCCAGATTTATGACAAAAAACTCATTTCAGAAGCTACTTTTTGCCCCCATGGTTATGCTGGCTGCTCTGGGGAGCCAGAGTGGCATGGGAAGAGGAGTGTGTTGGGGGTTGGGGATGCACAAGCAACATGGGGACTTAGTGTGGCCAAAAGGAATCACAGTCTCCCTTACTGTTATGCCCCTTGTTCCATCATCATTGCCACCTCCTCTGAGAAGTCTTCCTGGGATCCCTCCGAAGCCTTCAATCTCCCCCACCCCCACCTGTGGGATTAGGCAAAATTTCTCAAACTGGTCACTGCCATAAAATGAAGAAATTGGATTGTATGGTCTCTTAAATCCTCCTGGGCTCTAAGCTTCTGAGTCACTTTTCTGGCTTTTCTTCCTACCTTTGGTCTATCTCTAAATGTTCCCCTCCAGCCAAACTGACAGTCAAGGTCCCCCAGATACACTGCCACCTTCCTGCCTCTACCGCTATGCTTTTACTCTTCCCATCTGCTGGGAACATCCTCTCTAGTTGCAACTCCTCAAATGCTGTGAGGTCCACAAAACTGTTTCTCAATTCTCCTCCCCTTTGCACGCCATAGCATTTTGTTCTCCTTGCATAGCCTTTGTCCTACTTTGCCTAGAATCATCAAGATCAGGTTTGGTCCCCCTCAGTGTGGCCTCCATGACATTTAGTACACTGCCTGTATTGTTATGTATTGACAGTTTGTTATATAACAGAAAAATTGTCCCAAACTTGAACTAGGGCAGAACTTTTTTGTGTGATGTCATTCATAACCTCCCATGGGAAAGAAATGGGCATTCCTGATAAAACGCTTAAGCAATTTCCTGACGAGCTTTAGCAGAATTTAGCACTGATCTGGGAAGCCACCCTCCAGCTGACTCTCAGACAAGAGTCCAGTGCTGTTAACTACTCTTCCTTGTATCTAGCTGAACAATGATTTAACCCATTCTCTTGGGTTAAAATATTCTTATCAAGAGTATATATTTGAGTTGGCTGCTTAGAAGCCATTCTCCTTACAGCACAACTGTAGTACCCTGACATGACTCATAACTAAACTGTCTGGAAACTTTTTTAACTTTTAATTTTGAGCTACTTTTAAATTTATAGAAAAGTTGTAAAAAGAGTACAGGAGATTTCCATACATTTCTCACCCTTCCCCCACCAATAATAATGTCTTACCTAACTATAGTACAATTATCAGAACCAGAGAATTAACATTGGTACAATTAACTAAAGACTTTATCTGAACTTTGCCAGTTTGAAACTTTCTTAGATTCCAAAGTCATAATTAGCTAATCTGAAATTTGATACAATAAGCTTGTAATAAAAGATTTAAGGTCTTCCATATACATGCATGCATTTTGTGCATTTTAACAATCACTTTCAGAAGCTAAACATTGCCCATCTTGATTTTTGTCTAATTTAGCAGCTTTCAACATTTTCCAGTGTGACTGAGCCCATTTTTTCCAATTAAGATTTTTATTAGGAAGTATTTTGACACATGTATATATCAACATTTCTATAAAGTCACTTATTAATAATGTCAAAAATATGTAAATACTCTCAATTATGCTTCATAAGATCAATTGGCAACCTTTAGGGGATTTACAGATTTATCCAACCTGTGCAATGATTCTGGTCACTTTCTCCCTGGAGTTGAAGCCCGCAGGCTGGGAACCACTGGTAAATCCATAATAGATGCAAATGCTAAGAAACTTCTATGTAAAGGAGTCACTGGAGGTAAGAGAGCACTGCATAGCTGACTTCTCAAGTTTCATGGGGGAGATGGTTGCCTCTCTTTAACTGCCTAACTGGGGGTCACCCCTTGCCCCAGAAATGATTTCTTGGGATGCAGGAAGAGTAGTCAGGGAGAGTCCCAGGTTTACAGGAAGGCCCAGAAAGTGTCAGGACATGTGAGAAGAGGACAGGACAAGTATGTGCGAGGTAGACCCATCTGAGGACAGTGGGCTTCAGACTGGAATGCAGCAGAGGGCAGAATGAGGGGTGTGGGCTTTGGAGTTAGGCAAAGCTGGACCCTGACTCCAGCGACATCCCTTAGTGTCTAGGCCATCTCAGGCAAATTACATCTCTGAGCCTCAGGTACCTTATCTGCAAAATGGAGGTAATATAATACCTTCCTCATGGAGATGTGCTGTAACACTGAACACAGAGCATGGCATGTACTAAAAACTCAAGAGGGAGCTCTGGTAGTACTAATAATCCTACTAGGTAGTAGTACTAGCAGTAGTGGTTACCCCAGCAGCAGTAAATAAACAAGCAGAGAGAGTATATAGCACAACAGCTCTGAAGGCAGGTGGCACACAGAGGGCCCCGGGCAGCAGATGGGCAGGAAGAGAGAACTGCAGCAGGGGACACCACACGATCTCAGAAGCAGTAAACAGGGTGAGAATGGCACCAAGAGGATAGGTGGCCAGTGTCTCGCCCTGCTTACTTACTCACTTCTGAAAGCTGTTTCTCCCCATTCCTTCCAACACCTGGCCATTTCTTCCTTTCCTGGCAACAGCAGGGTGGTGAGTATTGAGCCCTGGACATACCCATCCCCAGAAATCAAGACCCAGGGAAGCCCACTGATGGAGTCTTACACCAACCCAGGGAGAAGGCCCCAGGCCAAGGCCCATGGAGGGGCTGTGAGAGAAGAGGCCTCTCCCCTCGTCCCTGCCCAGGCCTGAGGCTGGCCACACAGCTCCCAGACACAGATGGAAGGTATGCCAGGCTTTATTGGCTCGGTTGCAGGCACTCAGCCGTCCCTGGGATCTGCCTTGTCTGCTCTTGGCTGGTCTGTAGGAGCTTGTGAGTGAGTTTCAGCTGCTTTGCTTTCTCCCAGCTCTCCTTCCACCAATGGCCATCTCCTGTGGCAGACTCCACTCAGAGAGTCAGAAGGGCCCAGGACCCCTGTGGGGCCTGAGGAAGAAGGGATTTGGGCAGCTCACCCTGGGCCTCATAGGTTGCCCCAAAGAGAGAAAACAAGCCTACAATTGTGTGCCAGTCCTGCTGGGGGAAGGGGCATCTCGTATGTAGTTACTTGGCTTCAAAGGGGTGGTAGGGCTGATGGCTGTGGCTGGGAAGGCTGTGGCTCTGATGGCTTGGGTGGCTTGGATAACCCTGATGGCTTTGGTGCCCGTGGCCAGGGAAGTTGTGTGTGTAGTGCACACCAGCTATAGTGGTTTCCCGCTGGCTGAGGAAATTCCCTTTCAGCTTCATCTCCACCTCCTCCAGGACCTTCAGCTCCTCCTGGTTGATGTCCTTGGACTCCAGGTGGCCTGAGTTCTGGTAAGCTGTGGCATACTGCAACATGGAGTTAGCCAGATGCTGTCCCTTAGTGTCAATCTCCTTGGCACAGGCAGCCACAGCGGCCCACGTGGCCTCATCTGTGGATGAGGCTCTTCCAGACTCCTTGTGGGTCTCTTTGGGCCCTGAGGACCCAGACATCCTCTGCTTGCTAGTGAAGGGCTCCCGGCGAAAAGCTGTGCCTCCTTCTTGCTTCATGGCGAAGGTCTCCCCGTGAACTGTGCTGCCAGCCTGCCCTCTGCCACTCTCAGTTGGGGCAACGATAGCACTGCTGCCAGCAGCGCTGATGTTGCTGCAGGCGGCCAGTTTCTCCTCAGAAAGGCAGCTGAAGTAAGATTTGATCCAGTCCTCATTCTTTGTTCCGTGGCATTCTGATGACTCGTGTTCACCTTGTGCAGACTCAGGGAGCGTCTTCCTTCTCCTCTTCCTCTGAATCCACAGCAGGAGGCCTCCACCTCCAAGTAACAGGGCAGTCGCCAGCACCACCTTGCATGACGGCTGCTGGATGAGCTCCAAGAAGGTCTCCAGGACCCTACGCTGGGCAGGCCGAGCTAAGTGCACACTGGGAGTGGGAGAGCCGGGATGGTATGGCTCATGCTTGAAGGGGCAGTCTCCCCAAAGGTGTCTGGCAGGCAGGCCCCATCTCCTGCTGCACCTCCCTAGGATGCCCCTCCCGCCTCAGCAATAAACCCTATTGTGAGGAAGGTGGTTGGGGGGCGGGGTGCAGAGAGGCCGCAGCATCTCTCACATCAAGCCTGGCAGGCATTGCCTAAGGCCCAGATCCCGCCCAGACAGCTGTCCCCAAGGCTGGTGGAAGGGCAACTTCCCCAGTTCTGAGTCCATTCTGCCTTCTGTTTGTGACCCATGCTGCAACTCAGTCTTTGGTTTATCTCCCTCCCCATCCGGTGGTCTCCAGGGTGTAGAGGCTGCTGGGTCAGGCTAGACACCGCTGAAGGACCTCCCTCGGCTGGGCTGGCATCTACTCCTGCTGCCTGAGGCTGGTGTCTCCTTCCACCCTAAGGCCCACCCTCACTGCCCGCTTAGCTCATCTCATTCCCACTGCAGGTCCCAGTCCCATTATGGAGCAGGGTCCAGAAAGAAAAGGGGCCCAGGAAGGAGCTCATTCTAGAATAAAGGGAGATCACAACTGGGGGATACAAACAGTGGGCTGAGAAGGCAGGACAGATAGGACAGGAAGCTTCACCAGGTTCCAGATTCTGGGGTTACTCCAGAAAGGGGGCTGCTCCCTCTTGCCTTAGTGATACATCTTCAAACCCAGAAATTGCCCACACTCCCACCCCACGCCCAGGTTGGGCACAGTTCCGGTTGCAGGCAGGTGGGCCACCTGGCCAGGCTCTCCAAAGGCAGAGACAACTGAGAACCTGGCCCACAGTCCCAAGTTATATCCAGGGCCTCTCGGGGTAGAAACAGGCCTGAGCCACTCTATTTGGTTTCCTCAGAGGCATCGAATGCATTTTTAAAAATGAAGAAATGCTAAAATAGGGTTGCAAAAACTGTGATATTTTTAACAAAATACTTTAACAAAGTAATGGCTTTAATACCCACAAAAATATTATATCTTACCACAAGAAACCATGGTCTAGTCTACATTCAAAGGGAGTAAGACACAAGCTTAAGGTTTTATGGGGACTGTCATCTCCCCTGTCCCACTGGATAGCTCTGTGGTCATCTACAACCTCATCTGAAAATAACAGTTCAAAGTTCATCTTTGAGGTTGTTTGTGGGAGTGAGGTCAGGGCGAAATGTCCCCTCTGCAACAGCTCCACCCTCCAGTCTCTAGTTTCAACTTTTATTTTAAAAGAACACTCTTTATTCAAATTCTGCCCTGGACTGTTGGGCTGAAACCCTACTGCAGAAGACAGGATAGCACAAGAGAAACATTGATTTTAGAGCTGAAGTTGCTCAACACTCCCTTCCTGGCTTTCTGGCTGAGTCCCAGGAGCAGTGACAAGGTCCTGTGTCTGTGTTCACCGTGCCAGGGCTTCATGGTTGAGCTCCTTGGGAGGAACGTGTTGAGCCTGCTGCTCAGTTCCCATTCTAAAATGAGGAAACTGGATTAGAGAAATTCAGCAGCTCTCCAAGGTCACTGGAATTGGCAGAACCAGGATTCTTACTCAGGTCTTCTAAGTGCAGATGCCAGGCTCCTTCTACACAGCCCACTGCCTCCCTGGTGTGTGGGTAAGACAGAGATAAGGTGGGAGCAGGAGCCTGCGTGGGGTTGTGTGGGCACGGGAGGTCCACAGCCTGCCAAATCCACCCTAGCCCGTGCTCCCAGGCACCCCCACACCCTCTGCAGGAGTGAGTGGGTGGGAGGGAAGGATGGGTCCGGAGAAGAGCCTGGGGTTTCTGTGGATGCTCTGGGTGGCAGGCGGATACAGGATGCAAGGACCACTTCCCATGCCTTGCACTAGGCTGTCCTGGAACCTGGAAGGTGAAGCAGAATCTTCCCTCCTCTTAGTGATTCAAGGAGCTTCTCACTTTGCCTCAAGAGACCTAGGCCTCAGCCCAGACCTACAGGCCCCAGTGACATGAGCCACAGCAGAAATTTACTTAGAGTTGGTGCCACTGCTTAACATGGGCTTCCAATGGAGCATTCAGTGTCCCCTCGGGAAGGGTCACAACACCTCAGCACTGAGAGATGAATGGGGTCTTAGGCCAGAAGTCACTGTCACAAAGCAGCTTTGTCCATGGAGTTAGTCATACTGTCTTTATAACAAGTGTCATCATTGGATCAACACCTTCTAGGGTGTATCACTCTTTACAATTTACAGCACGCTTCCTCTTGCATTCTCTGATTTTTCTCCCAGTGAGCCTATGATACAGACATTTTTACTCCATTTGTCAGACAGGGAGACTGAGGTTGAGAGAGATTATGTCACAGCTAAGTCAGTGGCAGAGCTATGATTGAAATCGAGCCCACCTTCCTTACTGCTCCATGTACCCCCTTGGTCAGAACCACTCCTTTCCCAAAGTTGGTGCTAACTGGACTCTGTTAGAATATTCTGGTCTAGAGACTCAGCAGTCAGTACAGCAGAGCGAAACAGAGCGTGGCTGTGTAGCCAGACCCAGGTTCAAATCCCAGCCCAGCCATGTATTAGCTGAGTGACCTTGGGCCAGTGAGTGTGTCACCCTGAGCCCCAGCTTCTCATCTGGGAAATGGGACTAGTGAGGGCTCCCTCAGGGAACTGTCGTGGTTATGGACGAGATGGGCAGGGCAGGATGGGAATTTACCACGTCCACCTTCATACCTTGTGCCTGTGGTTCTGTTGCATGAAGTGTCACAAATATGTTGTATGTTGAGGTCTGTGACCTCAGCAAGGGGAAGCCTCATGTATACAGGGGTAAATGAGTCAGAGGATCCAGGACAGGAATTCATCTGTCAGCGGAGGCTTCGCCCAGTGGAGAGTGTGCAAACAAGGCTTTGAGGGAGATGAGCCTGGCACTGTGCCCCACGTGACACCCCCAGGTGCCCTCACATCTGCAGAATGCCTGGTTGACAAGGACTTTCACACCCATTATTTAGTTTGATCCCTGCAATAATGCTGGGCTAAGAAGGCACTTGAGCAGCTTACAATAGGGGACAGTCAAGGTCACAAGCCATCAGGGAGCTTCCCACCTGTCTCCTGATGGCAGACCAATGCCCCCTGTTCTTTTTCCATAATAAAATGACTCCCGGGGCACCTGGCTGTCCCTGAGCAGTTGCCCAGAGGCTGTGCATCCTCCTCTGGTCCTGGCTGAGGAGACCAGGGTCACTCACATCTCCCCTGAGTCCCACAGCAGACAGGCCCCACTTACCTCGGAAGGGGAAGGTGCCCAGTTTGTGCAGATTCTCCTCCAGTTTCTCATAGTCCACCTCTGCGGTGGCAGTGAAGGGGGTGGTCACAGGGGGATAGATGCCTGCAATGTCCACCTTCCTCCCCTCCCCTGAGGCCCAGCCCCTCATGTTTCTGGACAAGCCCCTGCTCAGCCCCTGCCTTACAGATGACCAGACCTGGGGGCCCAGCATCTCTGCAGGAGGCCCAAGGCCCAGCTGGTCTCTGCCCACAAGGGAAGCTGAGTTTGGACTCCTTTCTACCCCCTGTTAATGATCAATGTGTCTAGTTAAAAATTTGCTGCTACCTGACTTGTTAGCACTGGGGAGGCCTGGGCTGGGTGCCCCCAGGGTCAAATGCTAGGCCTATAGGCCCTAGGGGGTCCTCCTCCCCACAGGGAGCAGCTTTAGAAATGCCACAATCCAGTGTCCCTCCGGCCAGCCAGAGGTCTGGTTCCTGGCATTATCACACTAAAGAGTATCTCCAGTGGGGGGCCTGGGCCCTCCTCTCTCAGTTCCCAGCCCCAAAGCCCCCCACTGTCTTGTGTCTGGGAGCTCCCAGGCTGTACCCGATTGGCTGAGCTGGCCCTGCCCTGTGGGAGGTACAGCTTGGCTGGGTGGGAAGCTGAGGTCACCGCCCCTCAGCTGCCCGTCCCTGCTGCCTGGCTCCTCCCATGACAAGCCTATGCTGGCTACACACAGCCCTACAGGACAGCAGTCCCCAGGACGGGAGCCCAGGACGAGTGCATCAAGAAGCTGATCTATGCTGCGTCTTTGGGGAGGTGGGGTGGCACAGGGAAGAATCAAAGAGAAGAGATTTTGGTAGGAAAAGCAGCCGGGCTAGCTCAGGGGGCCAAAGGGCTCCAAGAGACCCTTCTCCTCAAGCTCACCCTTGCTCTCAGCCTTCCTTTTTTCCTAAGTATTTCAGACACATGTAGAAGCAAACACCACAAATAGTAAAAACAACTTTTTTATTTTGGAAGCTGGTGGGTGCTCCCAGGTCATACGCAGAGGAAGGGTGGGTGTTCAGCTCTGGCATCCATTCTTATGACCCTCTGGCTGCACTCAGGGACAGGAAGGGTGCCTGCTGGCCTGGGGCAGGTGTTTACTGGGCTGGCACGAGCTGGGGGGTCTCCTGCCCACTCTCAGTAGGCCCCTCCAGCCCATTTTGCTCTGCCCCTGGCTCGGGATGCTCCAGAGCATGGCGAGTATCAGCTTGCCACAGCTGCACCAGGTCCGTAGGGGTCTTTCCTGCCTGGGGGAGCCAGGAGGAGATCTGGTCACTGTTCAGAAGTCTGTACCAGGAGATGCCCTCATCTATATCACCATCTAACTGGCGATGTTGTAGGTGGCTGGCTGGTTACTACTGGCATCTAATGAATAAAGGCCAGGGACGCTGCTAGCAATCCCACAACGCACAGGATAGTCCCCACAACAAAGGATTATCCAGTCCCAAATGTCAAAAATGCCAAGGTTGAGAACCCCTCATCTCCAGCCTCCCCATATCTTCCTGACTTTCCCACTGTCCCCTTAGCCTTTCTTGAGTCGGGGGACTCTCCTGGTCCCCCCTTTTTTTTGTGATTGCTCTGAGACTCAAAGAAAAACTTGGACCAGGAGACATAGGATCCTTAGGGAGCATGAGGACCATCAGGAGCCAGCACGGTGCTGTCTTAGGAATGGTCGTGCCAGCCAAGTGCTTAGGGCCTGTCCAGCTCTGTTCCTCCCTGGTTTGGGCCTCCCTGGATGTGGACATCAGGATCTTCCCTGGTCTACCTGGAGGCCCTTGGGAAGTTCTCTTACCACCCCTCCTGGTTGTTCCTCTGCACTCACACTCTGGGCAGAGTTGGGAAGGTGGGTGGGCCCCCAGAGAGAGAGACCCTTCACTGTGGGAGGGCTCCAAGGGCAGGCTGGGTCTTGCTGAGTTCCATATTCCCTCCGAATGACCAGCACAGGGCCTGGCCAGCAGTATACACTGACTACTGATTCATGGAAGGAATGAGCTTACCAGATTCTTGGTCATCATGTCGGCTCCATGCAGGAGCAGCAGTTTGATGATTTTGTAGCGGTTGAGCCTGACGGCATCATGCAGGGCACTGTCTCCTTCCTACAGTCAGTGTGACAATCAGTATGGCCCATGGGGGCATGTGGGAGCCCTCAGGCTGTTTGTACCCCTATGGGTGGAGCTGGGCAGGAGGGAACCTGGACACTTACTCTGTCTTTTGCATTGATTTCCAGGCCCAGGGATAGAAAGTGCTCCACAATCTCCACATGCCCTGTTCGGACTGCCACGTGCAGGGGGGTGCTCAGCAGCTGGGTGGGGAGGAAGGTGGAACTGAAGAGACTTGGACTCTGGTACCTCTGGGAGGGGAGCTGTCCTAACTCCAGCCTAATCTTTCCCCCAAGTCCTAGTGCCAAGTCCTGCACCCTGGAGGGGCAGAAATGCTACAATTTCCCACCATCCTATCCAATGGTCTAACTCTGAAGCATGCCACCTCCCCTGGGAAGCCCACTATTCCTATCTCACCCAGCTGCAAGCAACTGCTCACTCCTTTGTCCTTCTTCTAATAATTATAATAGATGCCATTTATTGAGAGATGATTATGTGATAAACGTGGCAAAAGCTTACAAAACATCATCCTTATGTTGAATAAATAATTTACATACATTTTCTCATTTAATTTATGTAAGAATTCTTCAAAATGTTTTACAGATAAGCACCAGAGACACTTATTCAAGATTACACAACAAAGAAATGGATGAATAGCAAAATGGTGGGCGAATAAATAAATGAATGGATGAATGGATAGACAGATGGATAAAGGATGATGAAGGATTCCATGGATGAACAAATCCTGTATCTTTTGGATGGTCCCAACGTCCCCAAGATGGTAAATCTCTTCTCCTCACCTCTCCTCTGTTCTTCCTGCTCCCACCCCCAGACAGTGGCCCCCAAGGGCCTGCAGCTGATGGCAAGAACCCCTCCCTGGGCTCTGCAATCACTCCAGAAACCAGACTAGTTCACTACCTCACTGCCTTCTTGGGTTTTTCTGCCCTCTGCCTTCTGACCCCCCATTTCACCCCACAGCCACCCCAATATCCGTGAGCATTATTGCACCTTATCCCTCATGTTGGTGTCTGCTCCTCGACTTTGCAGGAGCTTCACCGCCTCCAAGTGGCCCCCACGGCAGGCCCAATGCATGGCTGTGCAGTCCAGCTAGAATGGGAGGAAGAATGGGGCCTAAATGCAGAGCTTCAGGGAAGAAAGTGCCCTGGGGGAAAGGACCCCAGTTGAGAGATACACAGGGAAAGGGTTTGGGGAAGGGGCAGGGGCACTTCTGTGCCTGGGCAATGGACCAGGCAGATCAGAATCCTGGCAGCCCATCTAGTACAAGCCAGATTCACAGGGGAAGCTAGGGGAGGAGATAGGCCTGCACAAGGTCACATAGGGTGGGGCTGACCCTGAGGCAGCCTGTTTGTGTCCCAGGTTGGCACAGGTTTGCAAGGAGAGGGAGTTTGTTAGTGCTGGACCCACCTCCTACTTCCCACCCAATACCTGCCCTCTTGCTCACCCGATCCTGGAAGTCCACAGTAGCCCCCTTCTCCAGAAGCTTCTCCAGGATCTCCACGTGGCCCTCTAGGGAAGCTCGATGCAGTGCTGTCCGGCGGAACTATCCCCAGAGAGACCGTCAGGGCCTGACCTCTGGCCCTAGCCTGGGCCTATCTCCCACCCAAGCTGAGACCTTACCCCTACTTGATTCTGAGCCCTGTGCTGGGTCCCCATATCTTCCATGTTCTGCCAGGAACCTCATGCTCTATCCAGACTAGGCCTGGAGTCCTCTTATGCCCTGGGGACCCTGATCTTCTCACTGCTCCCCAAGCACATTAAGCCAGCCCTGGTTCCGCCTGCCAGGAATATCCACTTTGCCCCTACTTCCTGCGAGTGCTTGATAAAGTCTTGCTACTCCTTCAAGATGCAGCTCAAGTGCCATCGTGTTCTTGAAACCTCTAGGCCAGCGCTGTCCTGGGAGGCCCAGAAAACCCTCCACTTGGAGAGTGTTCAAGGGCAGGTCAAGTCTTACTAGACTTTACTTCCCCTGAATGCCCAGCCCAGGGCCAGAACAGGTAGGTGCACACTGATTACTGATCCAAGGAAGGAATGGACTTCATCCTTTCCCACTGCAGTCAGCTTTCTTGCTTTAGTCTCTTGAAACCCATAGGCCATTGCGCATATCTTTCCATTTCTAATGATCTAGTTATACATCAGTCTCCCCACCACTCTCAACTGTTGCTTTTTTCTTTTTTATTTTCTTTTGCTCTCAGCACCTCCTAGTGTAGGGCTCAGAGGCAGGAGGTGCTGGGATAGACCCTGGAGTCTAAGGAATGGAAAGGACATAATGCCAATAGCAATGAAGGTTAGTGGGGTGGTCATTAATTTGCTTAATCCCAGGATATGAGTGTGAGAGAGTACCCACCTAGCGTGAAGGAGGCAGTATCAGGGAAAACAAAAGAAGTATGATGGGTGACAGAAACACTGTGAAAAGAGTGATGACTGCACAATTTTGTAAATGTCATTAACACCCACTGAACTGTACACTTAAAATGGCTAAAATGGCATATTTCGTGTTATATATATTTTACCACAATAAAATAATTCTAAAAGGAAGTATATTATACAATGTGGCCAAAAATAATATTCTATCATGAGCTTTCTAGTTTTTTCATTCATTCATAAATATTTATCAAGGCACTGATATTTCATTTGATATCCTTAACATGCTCTGAGGTAAGTAGGCCACTTTACAGAGGAGGAAACTGAGGCATGGACAGGTGACAGGCCTAGCTTCAGGTCACAGAGCTAGGGAGTGGTTGAGAGGGGGTTTGAGTCCCAACTCCTGGACTTGGGGTCTTTTTTATTCCATCCCTCTTTCTTCTCTAAAAAGCCATATGGTATTTGTTACTCTGGAAGTGGTTTAAGTTGAAAACTGTCATCAAGTTGAAAAGGGTCTAAGGACATAGATAAATTCCTGTGTGAGAAAAAGCACATTCAAAATCTGGGGGCATCTCTGAAAAGGAGGTGGGCACATGTCTGGGTAGGAAGCTCACCTGATCACATGTGTCAGGGGAGCCACCGTCTGTCAGGAACTTCTCAATGATCTTCATGTTCCCCTCCACCGCTGCTTTCAGAAATGTCTCCCCATCCACAGGGCCAGTCTGGAGAGCACGCGTACAGCCATGGGGGGCTGTCCCACAGTGACCTGAGGCCCTCCCAGCTCCCCTGCCAACACAGGTGTCCTCCCTAGCACCCTTACGATCTCCTCGGGCTCCGGAGGTGGCTCCTGCAGGGCGGCCTGGGCTTCCCGCTTCTTCTGCTTGCGTTTCTTCCGCAGCTTGATGAGGTTCTGGATCCCGCCCACATCAATGATCTCCCTCCTGAGGTCGAGGGATGTCTTGCGTACACGCTCTTGGCCCTGCGTAGGGATGGCCCATCAACACCCAGGCTAGGGACTTGGGGACCCCTGAGTAAACTGGAGGGGGAGGGTAGGGAGAGCTTCTCAAGAAGGAATCCAGGTTCAGCTCTCCTGCCCAGGACTAGAAGCAGCAGATGAGACTGGGACACTGATGGCTTAGACCAGGGAAAGGGGAAACTTGAGGGGGCTGCCTAGAAGGTGCCAAGCTTCTAGGCTTCATGTAGGGTTGGGGGTTGGATGAGGGAATCTCAGAGGCATTTCCTAGCCCAGGCCACCAGGACTGGGAATGAATGAATCCTCAGCTTTCCATGCAATTTCACTGGCTTGGTACAGTCATAAAAGTAGTACATGATTAATATTAAAAATAAAAGTAATCCAGAAGCATAAAAGATATGAAAAGAAGGCCCTGCTCTCCCTCCAGTTACTTCTGTTATGGCTTGGTTTGATGCCCTATCAGACTGGGGTCCTGTGCAGTCATCCTCTACATGATGCTCTGGAAACTGGTTTTCTCTTACCAGCCTGGAGCTCTCCGCTGTCCGCACACATAGCCTCCCTCAGCCCTTTAATGCCTGCACGGCACCCTGCTGCACAGCTACTCCATCGCCCGTCACTCTGGGGCTTCCAAAATGAATTCCCTGGGGTCTTGTACACATGCAGATTCTCATTCATCAGGTGTGGGGCGGGGTCAGGATTCTGCATTGCTGACAGGATCCCAAGGGGTGCTGGGGTGCTGGTTCAGAGACCACACTTGGAGGGGCAAAGCCGTCCTCTGAGCACAAGGGCTGGGTTCTCCTCACACTTACCTTAACCTTTTGTAAGGTTGTACTCGGAACCCCATGGTGCTTCTCATCCTCTAACACCAGATTGTCCATGGGCAGCTTCTGGTGGATCCCTCGGAGTTTCTGATAAGCCAAGGAGAGGATGTGCTCCAGGGCCTGCCTGCAGCACCTGGGGAGGCAGGTAGCCTCTCCCCCAGGCAATCCAGGCACCACCTACTTTCTCCTGTGGGACCTCAGCCCTTCCTCAGCCTCACTCCTGACTGGTCCTGGAGGGCCCTAGGCCAGAGCAGGGCTCCCCACAGTTCCCCACCTCAACCCTCAGCCCCACTCTAGCTCAAACACCCGCTCAGCAACCACTGACCCCCGCAAAACAAGATTAAGAGCTCCTGGAGTGAGTTTTCATGAAATTAAATGTATTCACTTTTTTAAGCTCCAAGATGATGATGATTTTTACTTTTTTGGCATTAAAAATTCACTTTGATGAAATAATTGTATTAAGAGATGAAAGTTACTTTTTAAATGGGCTTACTTGGCAATGCAAACATTTGGCAACTTTACGTTAGATACCAACTTTTAATTTTTCTTCAGATTTTATTGATAAAATCCTGGAACATGGAAATTGTTCTCAGGGAATCTGAGGAATGGGGGCCCCAGCTCCCCAGCTTTCATCTTGGAATGCCTCTAAATATTACCTATTCTCATTGTAATAACTCTGGTGAAACTCTTCCCTAGCGCCCTATTTGCAGGCTTGACCTGCCTGGACTACTTCTTCACGGTCTCCTTCTCTCTTCTAAAGGAAACCACTCTTTGTGAGCTGCTGGCGCCTGTCTCTGTGTGCCTGGAACATTCGTCCAGGCTGGAGGGTGCCGAGTCCAGATGGCAGCTGGGGAGGAATGACCACCCTCACGGAGCTCTCAGCTGCCTTTCTCATTTCTCTCTCTGAGCTCTGGTGTTGTGCTCTTCAAGGGTCGTGTTGAGGTCTGATTTCCTGTTGTCCGAAGGCTTCTCCCTTCCATGTCAGGCTTACATGGCTTGGGGTCTCTTCAGTGCTGGCCTCACCTGAAACACTGCTTCTTCTTCCAGGGATAAGGGGTGACCTGCGGCTGCAGCTACTACTGCACATGGTCTCCTCCTGGAACATCCTGAGGGTGGGCTTGGCTCTTAATTATCTTGGTCTCCCCAGCACCTATAACGGGGCCTAGCACATAGTAGGTGCTCAGAAAATGTTGGGAGAATGGAAAAGAATGAGTGAATGGGTTATGGCAGGTGGGCTCAGCATCTCTGCTCACCCAGTCCTCAGTGATAACCTGACCTAGTGAGCACCCAACAACAGAGGCCCAGCCCCTGGGCTGGCCTGCAGGGCTCTCCTTTCCCTTCCATGTCAAGGAGGAGGCACAAGCTGGACAGAGGCTCTCCTCTGAGAAACCTGCTGGGCTGGGGTATGGTGGGCACACCTGGGGACTCTAATGCTCACCCACACCTTGCCCAGACTCTATAGTCTGTTTCCTCAGATTTGTCTTTGCGGGCTGGCATATAGTAGGTGCTCAATAGATGATTATTTAATTAGATGCTAGCTGGTGAAACACAATGAAACAAAACTCACACCTTACATCATAGACTGTTGTACAGGTTAAATGAGAGAAGGTCTACACAATGCTCAGCACAGTGCTTGGTACAGAGGAGGCCCTGGCTGGGGAGGCTGGCTCTATGGGCCCCTGGTTTCCTGACAGCCCTGCTGCTATATTTGTTGGATGAATGAATGGATGAGGACTGTTGTGTTCCCTTGCTGAAGGTCTCTGTGTCCAGTGGCAAGGCTCCAGAAATGGCACAGCAGCATGACTCACCTGCCTGGCGTTGCCCAGCCCACGTGCACATGCCCTTGGAGGAGAAACAGCATTCCTGGAGATCCAGGGATGCCCTGGCCAGCACTCAGCAGACTCAGGCCAAGCTCTTCCCTGGCAAACCTGCCCTCCCTTCCTTAGCCCTCAACTTTGCTTCCTTTTTCCTTACCCCCATTCAGTCACTCTTCCTTTTTTGAATGGCGTCTACCTCTAAACTGATTTATCTCCTTTCTCCCACTCCTGTTAGAGCCAGTCTTCCCCCCCATTCCCCAACAAATCCTTCTCTGGGCTGCCTTCCTAAAATAGGTCAGATGGCATCACTCTCTCTCATGCCACATTTAGTGGCTCCCCATTGCCGACAGCATATTTTTCATGTGGCCCTCTCTGGCTTATGCCCTGCCTCTCCTCCCAGCCTTCTACAACAGACTCCCAATCATGTTTTTCATTCACCCAAAGCTTAGCACCCATCGTTTCCTTGGCCTGGAATACTCTTCCCTCCCGATCTCTACTCACCATCCTTGAACGCCCAGCTCAAATGCCATGCTGCCCACAGAGAAGTCCTTGAGGGCCCACCCACCCACCCACCCTTTAAGCTCCTTCACTTTGGATTTAACACCTCTATTTCATCACTTCTTTACTCTGCCTTGTTTCTTGGTTGATGGCACCTAACAAATGGTTGAAATAAATGTGGTATTGGTAAAAAGGAGGCAGGAGCTGGCCTTAACTGATCCTCATCCCTCACAGCACCTGGCACTTGGCAGAGCAGATCATAGGTCAAGTATTAGTTTAAATAAAAGGAAGAGTAGGACAAGTCTGCGCCCCTCCTACCTCTTCATCCCAGAAGAAATGCAATTAACCAGAGCCCCAAGTTCCAAAGGCATCCACAAGTGTGAAGGGCATTCCTGGGAAAATCCACACTTCCTCCCCAGCTTCCCTTCCCTGTGCTACCAGTCATCATTCTTCTTCAGGGCCAAGCCCTGGAGTTGCTCCTGCCCCAGCCTCTCCCTCAGCAGCTGGGGCATCTCAGGGTTCCCCACTTCCACATCCCCACCAGTGCCCCAGCTGTCCTGCTCTGTGCTGCCTGGCAGCCCAGGTAGGTGGGCAGTGTCTCAGGGAGCACAGCTTGGCTTGCCCACAAAACTGTCTCAGTTCTTGGGGCTGAAGCCTCAGTCTCCCACTGCCAGTAACCCCTCTTCCAGGGGTACGCTGGGGCTGGCATGGAGCCAGATGGGCCCTTGGGGACACCTGTTCTCTTGCCTACCACAGGGGTGGCAGCCAGGCTCTTCCTTCCCTTGACAGCAGAGTTGGGTCTCCTCAGAACCCGCTTGGGCCCCCATACCTCATTCTCCTCCTCCTGTGCCAGCCGCTGCTCGATAAGCTCTGTGGCCCTCTGCACTGCCTCGGAGCCTGCCATGGTGCTGTCTGTAACCTGCCTCTGTAGGCCACAAGGCCACGGGGGATTTATAGGCCAGGACACCCACTCCCGCCCTACTGGGCGCTTTTGTCATGAGCTCACTGGCCCAATTCTCCACCTGCCTCCCCCACCTGTCACCTTCACCCCGGGCAGCCCCAGGGAGTGGGGGAGGCAGGGATAGTTGCCCCCTGGCCCTCAGCCTAATGGACCTGGAGTGCCCAGCACCTCAAGAGCAGGGCCTGCAGGAAGGAGCCGGCCCAGACTCTGTCCTGAGTGCTTTGGGCCCAGCTGGGCCTTAGCCAGGGCAGCTGGGCTTCACCAAGGATCAGCTGGCTGCCCCTACCCTGATGGCAGTGCCACCTGCTGGACGCTTGGAAACTGCCCAGCCAGAGACAAATGTGGGGCCTCATACAGGTCTGCGCTCTACACTGTCCTGAGAAGAGGCCCTGCTTGCTCTGGGGTGGGGCAGATTCTGCCTTGTCTGGGCTGGAGTGCCAGAGTGCAGGGACGGTAGGGGCAGTTACCTCCCCCTGCCCGGAGCTTCTGCAGGCCTTTCCCTCTCTGGGTCCCACAGTGCCCCCTAGCGAGGCGTTATAGCGTTTGGCTACATGTCCACTAGCCCCTGACAAACATCAGTCTGTCTGTCTCAGGGGCCTCTGCAGGACTTAGATGGTCTTACTTCAAGAGGGGTCTCAGGAAGCCACCGGAAGGGCCAGTGTACAGTGCCAAGCCCAGCTGATGAGGACACTAGCTCCTCCTGATCATCCTTTCCTCCCAGTTTCCCTATCAGGCCACTCTGACAAGGGGGCCAGCCATGCTCACTGAGAAAAAAAAATACTCCCAACTGGAGAAAAAGCAGACTTGAACTTGCTCAGTTCCATACCTGGAACAGAGGGAGTGAGCCTGAGGTCTCCATGACTTAGGTTCAGCCTGCCAGTGAACCATAAGCGCCACAGCTCTGCAGTACTGTAATGCCCACATGGCCTGCCCTCAGGTAAACCACCTTATCTAAGAGCCCCTCTGCTTACATGCACACTTTCCTCTAAGGAAACAGAGGAACCAGCTCCTTTTTCTCTCTGGTTCCCTTGCCAGCAAGCTGACACATGCTCATAATCTAAATGTGTCAGAGGTTTTGCTTTAACATCACCAGAGAGGCAGCGTGTCCAGGACTTCTACACATTCCTCAGTCCTGAGGGCCCGGCTCAGGGGCTGGGGCGGCAAGCCAGCACTCTCCTGCTGCAGAAGCAGACTGCCAGGTAACTAACGTCCCTTCCCGAGATGCCGCCTATGCTTTCAAGCACAGCCACAGCTGTTACCTTTATCCTCCCAGCAACTGGAGGAAGAAGTAGGGCAGGCAGCATCACCACCACTTGGAGGGTAAGCCAAGTGGGTTCATAGGTTGAGTGGCTGTTCCTCAGGACCTACACACACTAGCAGTTCAAGACTCCCTCCACTATACTCTGTGCTGCACCCAGAGCAGCTGGGGAGGCCTTACACCCACTTATTCCCACACCAGAACTGAGGCCTGGGCTCCACAGATCTGTAGGAGGATCCAGAGCCAAAGCCAGGCAAGAGAGAAGGAAGGAGCAAAAGGCTTTATTGATAAATATGCAGATACGTTTGTACACAGGGATCTGCTATGGGGCCATGACCAGGCTGCAGACCCCTGCTGCTTGGGTTACAGCCCAGAGATGGCCCCGTGCAGACACCTGCCACAACAGCCCAGCCATCCAGCCACCTGCCTCATCTCTGCCAATTGTGCTGGGGGCAGGGAGAGGCAGAGGCCGGCCTCAGGCTCCCCACCCTGAGGGCTCACGAGCAGTCCCCTCTCCTCCGAGGGACTGGCCCTGTGCCCAAGGCAGAGTCAGGGGGTGGAGGCAGGGATGGGAACAGCAGCTGCTTCAGACCCTGAGCAGAAAACCAGAGTGAGCACACCCAGCAGCACCAGATGACAGATCTGGGCTCCGGGGCCTCTGGGCTGCCCTCGTGGCTCCAGCCTGCTGACGGAGAGAGGCAGGGTGGAGGCTCCAGTGCGCCTTTACTCTGACGAAGCTGGCAAGGCCGGTGTGTGGCAGCATTGCTTCCTGGGTGCCAGGGACTGGTGGCCCCTGGTGCCCCTAGGAGGCAGGGTCCCTTCACAGTTCGCCCAGCAGCCATAGGGCGGGGAGGAGGCACCCCTGAAGAAAATAACAGCATTTGAAGGCAGCAGCAGGGTGGGGGACCTAGTGCTCCAGCTGGAGGCCTCCCAGCCCCAAGAGGCCCTCCCTGGCCTTTCCTCCCAGGAGTCCACGGGCTCATCAGTCCTGGGGTGGTGGGGGCTGGTTGATGATGACCTGGATGACAAAATCTTTCTGGATCTTGGTTTCCTGGAGCCGAGTGCGGTCTGTGAGCAGCTTCCCAGAGAAGAACCATCGCTGCCAGGACGGCTCGATGCCCTCCTGGGAGTGCAGCTGCCTCTTAAGCTGCCCCACTGTGTCAGGCAGGCTGGCGTCGAGCCTCACGTCCCTGCCTGTGGACAGGCGCACCTTCAGGGGGAACTCCCGGCGCATGCTGGGCGTCGGCTCAGGAGGCTCCAGGCTCTCCTCCTCAGTGTGCTCCAGCAGCAGGTTCACGGGTGGAGACAGGCAGTAGATGGGCAGCTGGTAGCGATTGCCCAGCTCATCATAGCATTCACAGAGGGTCCCTGTGGGAAGGACAGGGCAGTCTGAGTTGGCCTGTGGACCCACTGTTAAGGACTGAATTGTGCCACCCCCTAAAATAATTTGTTGAAGCCCTAACCTCCAATGTCACTGTATTTGAAATAGGGGCCCACCTGGGAGTAATTAAAGTTAAATGAGGTTGTGGGGATGGGGCCCTGATACAACAGGATTAGTGTCCTTAAAAGAACAAACACCAGAGAGCTCTCTCCCTACCATGTGAGACATAGAGAGCAGGCAGCCATCTACAAGCCAAGAAGACAGTGCCCACCAAAAATCTAATTAGCTGGCACTTTAATCTTGGGCTTCCCAGCCTCCAGAACTATGAGAATAAATTTATGTTGTTTAATAAGCCATCTGATCTATGGTATTTGTTATAGCAGCCCAAACAGCAGACTAATACTTGGGTCAGGGCCACTTCACAGTCCCTAAATGCACCCTACAGTCATGTCTCCCTGGGACAGCTGGGAGGAGCTCAAGATAGAATCAGGAAGACCTAGGCTGGCATTCTGGCTCCACTAGGTAGTAGCTTGTTCAACCCCTGCAAAGCCCCTAGCTTTCCATTTGTTCTTTCAACAACCCTTTCCTGAGCATATGTGCTGGGTGCTGGGGTTACAAGTGTGCATGGAACAACACAGGTCTTGCTCTTCACGGCTTATACCCTAGTGGGCCTCAATTTCCTTATTTGCAAGCTTTTGCATGTAGCAATATATTTACTGTGCCTCGAGCATTTACTAAGTGCTGAGATTGGACTAAATGATGTTATATGTATCCTGTTGAATCCTAATAGCCATCCTATGATGTAGGTACCACCGCTTTACAGTTGTAAGTCACTGAGGCTTTAAATTCAAGAAGCTTCTTGCTCAAGGTCACACAGGCAGGAAACAGACACTTGTGTTAAAACCCAGGTCTGTGACTCTGGAGTTCCACTGTTATCCTCTCCTTCACATGGCCCCATAAGGCTGTGATGATCCTAAATGAAATAATGCAGTAGAAGCTTCTAGCTCAGTGCCCAGCACATAGTAAACCCAACAGAAGGTTGGTACCTCAGATGTTCTGGGATGCCAAAGCACCTTGAGTAAGTCTTCAATTTGCTCTCATTGCACAGCTGTGAGGTTTGCTGATGCCTTTCCACCTCCTCATTAGGCAAGCAGGGACTATGTCTCGTTTTTCTTTGTGTCCCCACTCCTGATCCATCATGCTTGGTAAGGGTTGTTTGAATGAACAAGTGAATAGCCACACATGCACACCATCCCCACACCAGCTTGGATAGAAACTCCTGATGCCACTGGCTCTCCTCCACCCTGAATAGTGCCAATGGTCCCCTTGCTCCAGTGGGAGAAAGCCCTGGCCTGCCTGCTCACCATGAGGCAGGGTGATGCTGGCTCCGTCTAGGATGGCCTGAGCCAGCTCATGGTCGTTGGCCTCCGCTGCATAGGCGGCAGCCTTGAGGGCGTCCCAGATCTCCTTGCGGCCCTCAAAGGCGGGTGCTGTGTCCCAGAACTCATCCCGTTTGCTCCGCAGCTGCCCGTCAGTCATGGGGTAGTCGCTCTTCCACTTCAGACGCTCCTTCCTCAGGGGCTCATTGCGTCCTGGGCAGGGCAAAAGGGTGAGGCTCAGCATCTCTAAAGCCAGGGCTGCAGCCCACCCTCCCCCAGCCTCCTGTACCCCAAACCCTGGCTGCAGTGACTCTGAAGTACTTAAATTTCCAGGCCCTTTCTTGGATTCACGGGACAGTTTGGACACTGCACACACCTAATCTGCACATATAAACTAGTTTTGTCAGCGAAGTATACACTGTCTTCGGGTTACTGATGCTGTTAAGTTTTATTATTATTTGATCCTCAAAACACAACAGACAGGGAATCTAAGAGCGTTTGTCACTGGCGTAAGGTGACACAGGTACCAACTTAATGCAAGACTTTCTGACTCCCAAGGCCACCCTCTGCTCACTGTCCGTACCATGCTACCACTGGGGGTAAAAATTACTCAAGGATTCCACCATTCAGAAATAAACACTGTTGGCACCTAGATATATTTCCTTTTCCCCACTTTTCTCAATATAGTTGAGTTCCTATTATTAAATTTAGTTCTTATATTCCTTAATACAGAAAGGATTAAAAAAATTTTCATGCCAATATACTTTATTTTACACTTTCATTATTATCAATATATATTTCCATGATTTAAAATGATAAACAATTGTAACCCATGTTAATGTTCCACCATATAGTTACAAAGAGTATTTTTTTAGAAAACCATAACCAACCAGCCAAAAAAATTCCTACAGCATCTGAAGAAGAAAACAATTCTGTTAAATGTCATTTTTCTTGTTACCTAGCCCCAAGTAACCTCCAAGACAGCTCCAGACCACGGTCAAGATTGAGGGCAAAGGCATCTTTCAAAGGCTTAGGAGGCTAAGTTACCTCAAAGCTTAAGGCAGAATGATCCCCAGGAATGAGGACTAAGTGCTCAGCTCCCACTGTAGCTCAGATCCAACAGGTGAGAGGTGTAATTAAAGCTGGCAGACTGCCACCAGAAGCCCCTCTGACTGGGGCATGAGACAGGGGTCCTCAGGGGAAGAGAATGACATTCGCTGCCTACCCATTGTGCGAAAGAACATCATCCAAGCATTGCATTTACATACATCATCCTTGCAGTAGCCTTAGGTGCTATGTGTTATTATCACTATTTCACAGATGATGGGACAGAGAGACTAAATGACTTGCCTAAAGCCACTCAGTAAGTGACAGAGTGAAGGTTCCACCTCAAGTGAGACTAAGTCCACAAATGGCCTCCTGTGGGTTTGCCACTACCTCTGCAGGCTGAAAACTCTTTTAAAGCCAGACGTTCTACCCTTCAATTAAAAAAATAAAATAAATAAATAAATAAATAAAAAAGCCAGACGTTCAACTTAAAGTGCCCCTGGGCAGAAGAAAGAAATGCAAATCCTCCTTGTAGGAAAACAACTTCAAACCAGGCCTCAAAGAATTCCCAAAAGAAAGTTCCAAGGAAAATAAACAATAAGTTCATAGTTTTTTTATTTTTTTTAAAAATCACAGCATAGGAGGAAACTAGACAATATGAACCACAGCCAGCAAAAACAGCAGACAGGAGAATCAGACTCACAAAGTCTGGGATTTATCAGACACAGATTATGAAATACCAAGTTTGAGAAATGAAAGCCTTAAAAATGTGAACAGGGAAAAAGAGATTATAAAGAATGACCAAGCAGAAATCAAAAGAACCATATAGGACTTAATGAAAAACAGAATAATTAAAATTCATCTTGTCTAACATTTTAAATCAGAATTTCCAGGAATAGGAAAATGGGGATGAAGCATTATTCAGAGATCATAAAGATACCCATTTCCTTCTAAACTGATTTATAAATGTAATGCAATTGCAATAAAATTCCTAACTCGAAGGTTTGTTGTTGTTTTTTGTTTTTTCCATGGAACTTGGTAAGCTGATTTTAAAGTTCATAAAAAGAACACAGATACTCTTAGAGAAGAATAAGGTGGAGGAAGTTGCACTACCATTATCACCACTAATTATGAAGCTGTAGTGAGTGCAGTACTGGAACGAGGACAGACAAATGGGCCAATGGAAGAGAATGAAGAGCCCAGACCCCGACCCAGGCATATACAGAAATGAATTTAAAATGAGAAGGAGCATTGCAGATGGTGTGTGTGTGTGTGTGTGTGTGTGTGTACATATAACAGACAAGAAATAATAAATATATCTTCTCTCTGCCCCAGTTCCTGCTAGTATTGGTCTTTGAGCCAGTCCCTGATACAGAGACCCTAGAACCCTTGTAATTTCCTGAGTGGGAGGGATGTCTGATACAGAGCTCCTAAATCTCTTGGAATTGCCTGGGTGACACAAGTGTCTTTTGTTCTAATGAGGGGACTCTTGGTGGGCTCCTGAACAGTGGCTGGCCACCAGAAAGACCAAGCCATGATAAGCTTGAAACTTTCAGTTCTGCCTCCCATTCTCTGAAGTGGGGAGAGGAGCTGTAAATTGAGTTAATAATTGATCAAGCCTACGTGATGAAGCCTCCACAAAAATCCAGAAGTGTGGGGTTTGGAGAGCTTCCAGGTTGGTGAATACATCCACATGCCAGGAGTCTGGCACACCCCAAGTCTGGGGACAGAAGCTCCCACACCCTTCCAGACCTCACCCTATGTATCTCTTTATCTGGCTGTTCACTTGTTTCCTTTAAAATATCCTTTGTAATAAATTGGCAATAGTAAGTAAACTGTTTTCCTGATTCTGGAGCTGATCTAGCAAATTATCAAACCCGTGGAGGGGGTCATGGGAACTTCTGATCTGTAGCTAAGTTGGACAGAAGTCATGGGTAGCCTGAGGAACTACTGCTACTTTGCAGTTGTCATCTGAAGTGGGGAGCAGTCTTGAAGGATTGAGCCTTTAACCAGTGGGATCCGTGCTAACTCCTGTTAGTATCAGAATTGAACAGAACTGTAGGAGACCTGTTGGTGTCCACAGAGAATTGAAGAATTGCTTGGTGTGGGGAAAACACCCACACAACTGGTGTCAGAAGTATCCTTTGTGAGCAGTGGGGGAGAAACACAGGAGATTCTTCTTTATAATGGATTACCGATAAATGGCATTGGGACTAGAGGTTCTCCCTGTAGGAAAACATGAAACAGAATGCCACAAAAATCAAAACCAGATCACTCACAGGCTTATGTGGGAAAGACAGAAAGGAGGCATTGGAGAAACAGAAAATCACAGTTCTGTTGGCATATTTTTTGTGGAAGCTGGGCCCAGAGGTGTTTTTGCCTAGAACAAAGCAGTAGCCCCCTTCACGATTTGACTCCTTTCTTGGGTCCTTTAGCATTGATGACTCCCTACCAAGTGCTCTGATCCATCCAGATTGATAGCTGCGCAGTGACACCCTCGGGGACCTCCAGGGTGGAGACTTCTGCTTCTCCACTCAGTGACCTAGTTGGTCTTTGGGGCTTTTCAAGTTCTTGAGCTGATTTCTATTGTTTCTTCCTCTTTGGCAGATGTCACTTCTTACTGGTCTCCATCTACCTGCTGCTCCTACAGGGGGAGGTCATGTCCAGTTAACAGGCTTCTGACAGTTAGCTGAGGGTTCAGGAAACTTGTCAGCACTGACGAAATCGAGAGCATCCGGTTCTGAGAAAGAGGCTCCCTAAAGAAGAAAGTAACTCAACTTTGGGACGTCTGCTGTTCCAGCTCAATGACCTCCCCACCTCCACCCCACAAACAGCCAGGTTTTGGGCAGGTTCCTGATAAATGAGGTTGCTGGACTATTGACACTAAGGTGAAACCATGTATAACTCTAAAATAAACATAGCCCTGCAGTCACCTTTCAAAGTCATCACCTCAGGAGGCCACGCATACCTGAGGATGCTGTGCTTGCATGCCTCACCTTCAGAGTCCCCTCCCCTCCCCATAGCCGCACACTTTGCTGTCATAGACAAGATTCTCACCCATGGATGGACACAGTGCAAGTGAGCCTCAACAAGTATTAACAGCATCTGGAGTCACCCAGGATACAAGAGTTTAGAAATTCCTCACCCTGTACGCTGATCCTTTCAGGCTGAAAATACTAGAAAATATTAGAATGGGGCAGTGGTGGGGTCTGGAAAGAGGAGGGTTGGTGTAAGAAAGGAGCAGCACTAGGCCAACTGTTGCCTTCTCAGCCGTCATGCCACCTCGCAGCCAGCAGGGGGCAGCCGCAGCACCTCTGGGCCAGGTGAGGGCTCCCTTCATCAGTGAGTCCAATACAGCATAGCGCTATCCAGCAAGGTTCTCCAGACCCAAGGTAGGCATGTACTAAGAGACATGCCAGAATGTCTGGATCCCTACACAATGATGCTTATAATATTAGGCACAGATATAGACAAAAACAGAAAAGGAAGCTTTTAATTCAAACACAAAAACAAACTGATGAATATTTTAAATTTACTTTAAAAAAAAACCGGTGTTTTATAGTTGTTGAGCCCCAAATATTGGGCAGTGAAAAGGGTGTGAACACTCTCATATGCTATACAAATTGGTACCAACTTTCTGGAGGGCATTTGGTATGGTACTAAAAAACTTAAAAATGTGCATCTCTTTGGCTCAGCTGTTTGGTTTCTAAGAATATTCTAAGAAAATCATCACAAGGGTGTGGTGAAGGTTTATCTACAAAGCTGTTTAACTTAGCACAGTTTTAAACAGGGGAAAGCCTGAAGCGAACTAAATGCACTCCACCAAGAGAAAGGCTAACTAAAGTCTGTGCATTTGTGGCAGCCCCACGCATTCATACTTGGTAGGGTGACAGGATGCTGAGTAGTAACATGACCAATGTCCACAATACTCTGAGAAAAGGTCACAGAACATTAAGTGCTCTGTGCTCCTGCTTCTGTTTCTACAAAAGTATGCAAAACGATATACATTAAAAAGACTGGAAGGATTTACAGCAAAATGCTGCAGTTACCAGTGATTTTTTTTTTTGCTTATATTTTCCAAGTTTTCTACAAGAAGCATTTATAACTTAGTAGCAAGAATAATACAATGAAAGCTGTTAACAAGCAAAAAGGTTACATAAAGTTCCAGGGATCAGCCATGGCAAATTAGGAAGAGTTTGACAAGCGGGGTGAGGGAGACTGAAGGTGGAAAGTCCAAGGCCCACAGTCTCTAGGATTTCAGTTGCTGGAAGCTCTGGGTGACTCTGTCCAGGGCCAGGGCAGGCACAAGAGCAATTAGGGACTTCTATTATGTCTCCACCTGTCCTAGATAAGCTCGAGGTCAAATACAGAGTAACAGAAATGGTCCTCCTTAATGAAGCTAACAACAGAGAATTTTTAAAAACAACAAAAGATCATTCTGCAGTCAAGGCACACACCTGCATGAAGAGGTACAAAACACCCACAAAAATTGTGGGTTTCTGTGATTATGGTGGGCAGAGAATAGCAAAAGACACTGTGACAGAGAAGAGAATGGCTGTTGCTGAGTACAGAGGCAAAAGCTGGGTCTGGAAGGGTTGTCTGCAGCCCCTCTGTGTCACAGTCTCCAAGGTGCTGGTTAAGAAGGCAGAGTCCTACAGGGCCGTCAGACCCTCTGACTCAGAGTCACAGGGGCTGAGCTGGGTACCGATGGAAGAACTACAATTGTAAACAGCAAAACAGAAGTGGAAATGGCACGCTCATCCATGCCTTGATATTAGTTAGTTCAACGGCTCACCTCCAAAGGTGCTGTTGAGAGCAGATTTGGAGAGGAAAGAGGGAAGACAGCAAGAAGGCACAGTGTTTGGGTCGGGGAGGATAATGATGGTGGATGGTGTGGTTTGGCCTCAATAATAAATGATGTCTGGCAATGCTACCCCAGGGAAGGGCCCTGAAAGAAGAGTGGGGGAAAAAACACTAAAGACCCTTTCCAATGCCTAGAGATGGTGTGCACCTATGAGCGTGCATGCATGAGTGTGTGCACTCTCGCCACCTGATTCATCCTGCTTAATTCAGAATGACTACACTAAAGGGGTAGTTCTCAAGAACCCATGAAAGGACAACAGGCCCTGGCTGCTTCTCTCTGAATATCCCAGGGCCTCACAGTGTGCCTGGCCCAATGCAAGTTCTCAGCAAGTGTCTGTTGCATTGAAAACAGAACTACAGTGAGCAGGGTGGGGAGCATGGTAGAGGAATTACAGCTGAAGGCAGCAGTGGGCAGGCAGAGGGACGAGGAGGAAGGTCTGCATGAGGAAGAAGTCAGACAGTCCCTCCACTTCTTGACTCCAGACCCCACGAGATCCTTAGTGTGGCTCTGGGGACTGCTACAACTGAGCCACTGGGATGTGACACCAAGACTGAGGCTAGCCAAGGGAAGCAGAGATTTCCCAGGACAGTCGGTCCACCCAAGCCAGGAGACAGCCCTATTTATACCTGCAGCAATCCCCAAGCCCTATTTCCACACTCGGTTACCAAGCTCCATCCTCAAGCCTCTACTCCAGGGATGGGGCCAACACTGTGCTCCCCAGAAGTACTGATTATGTGACAAGACTGGGCTCACTCTGGCTGGTGTGAGATGAGGCTCCAGACAGGAGAAGGCAGGGACAGGTATCTCCCCATCCCAACAGCCTGGGCTGCAAGGGTCCCCTGGCCAGGATGCAGCCTCCAGTCTCTCTTCTTCCCCTGCCACCCTGGTAGTCACAGCTGGGAAGCAGGGGGCTGGAGAGATGTGGCAGGATAAGAGGTAGGATAGCAGCAAGTCCCAGAAGATTGGCCAGGCTGGGGAGGGTGCAGCTAGGGGAAGCGGAGCCCAGGTAATCCCTTCAGGAAGCACGGTATTTATAGTTAGACTTAGCTGAGGATGACCCTCAGAGCCTGGGTAACCTTCAAAGGGAAAGTGCTGGCCCAGCTCTGCTCAGCAGGGACCTCCCCTGCCTGGGCCCTTCTTCCCCATTCACTCCCTCTGCCCAGGGAGGGCAAACAGTGGAGCCAGTTGCTAAGTGACAAGCCAGGCTTCCTAAACTCTGTCCCCTCCTGGGGCATGTCTGATGAATCCTGGGCAGAGCTGAAGGAATCAAGGCTCCTCTGGGAGCCTTGCACTCGGCTCTGTGGTGGCACCCAGCCCAGGGCAACTGCAGTTCTCTGCAATGATCTTGTTTGTCCTCCTGAGACTGGGACCACCTCCAGTTCATCCTTGGGATCCCAGGACAGGCCCGGAGTTTGGCAGGCAGCAGGTCTCAATAACGGTCTGCCCAATGAGTGAGTGAATAAAGTGAGCAGGCAATTTAGGAAAAGTGGGAGTAGCTGGAGAGGGGAGAGCAAGATCAGAGATGGGGGAGCAGGTGGAGCTGCCTGGAAGAAATCCCTGTAAGGAAGAGAGAGGGTGGCAGGATGGGAGTCCAGGAGTGACACCAGTCCCAAGGTGTACAGTGAGGAAACCCGCTGGAGGATGAAGGGCTGGATGTCAGAAACCATGTCCAGTGAGGCCCTGGACCCTTCTTGGCAACTAGAGAGATGTGGCAACTAGTGTAGCCAAGAAAAACAAACCTACTAGAGGCCCCCTGCTTAGGGGGCTGTGGACAAGGGGGCACACAAAACTGCAGAGACAGTGCATGCTTTCCCCGCGTTGCATACAACAGACATATTTGTTGGGGTGTGCTCACAGAGGGGGACCTTTGGTCTGCACTCTGCTCTGTGGGAGCCCAGGGGCCTCTGGCTGTATGTGGTCAGGCAGAGTGAAAGGTGACATCCCAGGGCTGGGCACTGACCCAAGCTGACTTCCCCCATAATCCCCCCCATTTCCTGATGGAAAACTGGCCTATTTGATCTCAGCTACAAACCCCCAAATCCTCAGGGTCTACTCTGGGATCTAACCTGCCATACAACGAATAGCTCCTATTCTGAGGCTGGCTGGGAGAGAACACTTTACTTCCCAAGTACAGTGAAAACAACAGGTGTTTAAGAAATTACTGTACTTCTTGTTTTAAGAGCAAATTAATTACAAAAACAATACAGCCAGTTCCTTTCTTGTAATGAATATGTTCCCCATCTTCGTCACATACTGGTGTTTGCTCCCAGATACAACAAAGTTCTGGCCTTCATGTGAACAGTTCCAGTGTTAGTAGCTCTAGAGGGAACTTGAGCACATGTGTTTTCTGGCAACCTAGATTACAGATGAGTATGAGTTAAGAGACACATTCGCACAGCCTGTCTCTCCAGTCTGGCTGCTCACTTACACATGGGCTTCAGGGACACATGGAGTTGCAGGGTGGGGGGCGGGCAGTCTGCTTCAGCTACTGACCACCTGTGTGCACGCAGGCAGGCACCTCACCATTCTAAGCCTCAGCGTTCCCATCTGTACCATAACGAGGACGTAACCCCCACCTCGTGGAACTGTTAGGAGTACAGAGAAGACAGTAGCTACTGTGATTAGTAACCACACCGTCAATAATAGTTTTTCCAATTATGCAATTAAAAAGAATTAAAGAACACCTTTTTTCCCCCATAAGTTGCTGTGATTCTGAAAACTGAAAAGTGCTACTGTAGTGAGTTCTTGGTCTCCACCTCACAGTGCAGGAGGGCGTAGACGTTAAGTGAGGTTAAGTGCGGCAGGGACAAGTGGGCTCATTGGATGCCTGCCTCCCTGCTGTAGCTGCACAGCACAGGCTCAGCACTTCTCCTGGGGCAGAAGAGGGAGGATGGCAGCTAATAAATAAAACAGGAACTCCAGAGTCTGCTAGCAAGGTCCCCTGGAGTACAGCAGAACCTGGGGGCTAGGCCCCTGCATTTTACAGATGAGAAAACTGAGGCTCTGAGAGGTGATGTGACCTGTCTCAAACCCCACAGCCCAAGTGGATTGAATGTGAGTGTGTGTGAGTGTGTGGTGGGGGTGGGAGGTAAATTCTATCAAACCATTCACTGCCAGTGAAAGCTAAACTGTAACTAGAATATCAAAATGTCAAGAGTTTGACCCAGATGAATACACCAAGGGGGAAAACAGCAAGCAGAACACACATCAGGAGAAGAGCGGAGGGGTCTTGAGTCTGCCTGACCTTTCAGCTCCCCCGTGGGAAGAACAAAATCAACAAGCTGGGTCCTCCCAGGACACCTGGGCCTGACTGTGCCCAGGTCTCCTGCAGGCTTGATAGAAACACAGCCTGAGACTCCAATTCCACATAGCTGGGTGGGACTCAGTGATGGAGAGCAACTTCCCACCCCATGTGACATTCCTGCTGGGGCAATTCAGCCTCTGTGTGCATTTCCAGAGATGAGGCACTCACTCTGCCTTGCTTTTTCTGGAAGGATCAAATGGTTAGAAAAATGATAGTCTTATAGTCCCCCTTCACTAAGTACTAATTATGTAGTGGGCAGTAGAACAGAGTAACATAGAGGCTGAAGGACCAGACACTGGAGTCAGACAGACTTGTGTTTGAATATCAGCTCCATCATAAATTAGCTACGCGACCTTGGGTAAATGTCTTAGGCTTTCTAGTCTCCTCTTCCGGAAAGTAGGGAGGAGTAAGAGCCCACTTCTTAGGTAGGTTGGGGGATTGGAGATATATATTAATTAATTGAATCGAGATTATATATAATAAATCCACTAAACTAACACCTCAGGTGTGGTCTCCCTAGCACTAAGCCTCACCAGGTTCTTGCTTCCTCAATCTGAAGATACACACACACGCACACACACACGCACGTGCGCATGTGCCATATCTGCTACAGAGGTAGGCACTTATTGCTGTCATTGAAACTGTTTATGCCACTGTCATTATTAACATTACTTTGATCTGGAAGCCATTAGCTCTGCTCTCCGGAATAACACAAAACAGGTCACAACCTGTTTCACGGGGTTGACATTTTGCTCTTCTCCAGACTGAAGAGCCCTATTTCCTCCTGTTTCTCCAGATTCTTTACCATCCCACTCTCCTTCCTCTCAGTGACCTAACTCACCTAACAGCCTGGGTGAGAACCTAAGCACCTCTTGCTTCCTCTGAGCACTGACCCCTCAGTCTCCACAGCAAACACAGCAGCAAGTATGCCCAGAACCACTGGGGCTGAAGCCAGAAAAGACCCCATAATCCTCACCCTGGCTGTGCTCTACCTTCTCTCAATCGTAGTGTTCATTTACAGTCCACACCCCATAAGCTGGCCCTAAAGTTACTGTCTTTCTTTCAGGTCTGTGTCTTAGGTGGGGCAAACTTGGAGTCAAGACACCTGGGTCGTTTTCCTATGACCCAGGGCTTAGCACTTAACCTCTCCAAGGACACCTGCCAAATGCAAATGCTGCTCTTCTGTGAACTTCAGGGGCACTGAAATACTTCGGGGAGTTTCTGTGAGAAGTGTCTTGATCAAGGGTGAGGTGCACATAGAGGCCTGACATCCCTGAGCTCTGGAACCCCTTCTTTTTAAGGCTCACCCACTTTGTCATGTTGCACAGCTCAGGACCCACAACATTCAGTTTGTGGATCAACAGAAAGCTTCTCATTTGAGCACGTTCATTCTCCTCCAAAGCCAGGCACAAGCCTTGCATGCAGCTGTACCTGACTCATTCTTTCCCCTTCCTCCTCTACAGCCTGTGAATCTCCAGCCCTGTCAGGCCAGCCCCCTCACGGTTTCCTACTAAGCATGGCCTGGTCCTGACCTCCATTCATCAGGATGAGGACAGAAGCCCTCTTCCCACTGTGGCCCACACATACCTCTCTCCTGACCCTGTGATGCGTGAACATCCCTCACCAGCCGAGTCACATGCTGCCTCCCAAGTGTGTTCCCTGCACACTGTGCTTTCCCTGCAACTTGACTATCAACTCCTGGCGGGCAAGCTCCCAAGAGGCAGTATTGTGTGGTGTATCGAAAACATGGTTGCCTGGGACCCACCCCCAGGAATTCTTATTTCATTGCTCTGGGGTATCTGAGCTTCAGAGGGGTTTAAAAGCTCTCCAGGTGATTCTGATATGTGACCAGGACTGAAAAGCACTGATCTGGAACTAGGCTGCCTAGCCTGGCTGGCTGTTTCAACTGTTTAATTAGGCCTTCAAGAGGTCCTGGCAAGGGGGTGTTCAGGGAGAACCCCATGCCTGCCTGAGGCTGACCATCTGGACCGTCTTTTCAAGGCTCGCAGCCAGACTGGTCATAAGGCAAAAAGCAGACAGCTGAGGGGAGCTGGGGCCTGGGGAAACCCAGCTGCACTGTCAGGAGGTTATGGGCTAAGCCCCTCTTCATGGAAAGGAGAGGGTAAATCAAAATAAGAGGCCAAGAGCAGGGGCTTAGACAGCTGTGGACTAGCTCTCTTACTCATTTTACTAACAAGGCCCTTCCCCTCCCTACTCTTCCCATCCCAAGGCCTGCTTGTGCGTGCCAAAATGGCCAGCACACACATACCCTCTTCTGTAGGAACATAAAACTCTTCCTCCAGGGCTGAGCCACAGACTTCTGGATGGAAAAATAACAGCTCCAAAACAAGGGGGACAGTGGGAGAGCAGAGAGAGGGAGGTCCCTATTTCCTAAGAAAACCCCCCACCCCCTCCACAGCTGCTCTGGGCAAGAAGGGAAAAACCTGACTCATCCATTCTATGTGACTCATAGGCCAACAAAACTTACTTGCCAGACTGGCAGGGAGAGGAGCCTGCTGCTCCCACCACAATCGGAGGACTGTGGGCAGGTAAAGCCCATCCCTCCATCCCTGCCTATCACCAGCTGTCAGGCCTGGGTGGCTGACCTGACAGGAGTGCCTTGCTCAGCCTGGCCCCCTGATAGCCACACCCTCTCCTGGCTGGTTCAGTGACTACTAGTGAGAGGTGGGGCTGGGATCTGGGAGAGAACTCAGAAGGTTTGGAACACAGAGATGTGGCTTCGGAATCAAAGAGAAGCTGGGTCTGACTCTCAGCTCCACACCTCACATGTGTGACCCCAGAGAGCTAAGCCTTTGGACCTCAATTTCCATATCCATAAAATGGGAGCAACAAGTCTTGAAGGACTTTTGTGAGGATTAAACAAGATACTGTGTATAATCTCCTACTACTGTGTAAGGCATGAAGTAGGAGCTCAAAAATGGTAGTGATTATCACTACTTGTATAAGTACTAAAGCCAGGGCTATAAACAGACTTTTTTTTTTTAACATCATTTCACTTAATTCTTACATCCCTGTATGGCAATTATTATCACTCTCCTTTTATAGATGAAGACACGGAGGTTCAGAAACCCTGGGGAGTGGCAGGAATCCAGGAGTGGTTTCAGATCCCCTTACGCCCAGCCCAGGGCTTGTCCCAGACCCTATCCTACATGGGTGTGCATCCTTCATAGCTGGGAGCAGTTGGAAGAACACCTTGACTGGGTGACCTGCTGCCCCCGACCCCACCCCCAACACAGTTGACAGGCACAGAACAAGCTCGGCCTCCAGCCCTGGAGGGAAGGCATAGCTGGCAACACTCTACGGCCAGTCCTGCATGCAATACAGCGTTGCTGCCAGTCCCGCCCTGCCTCCCGCTCAGCCTGGCTTGACTCTCCCCCATGTGATGCCTCCGGAAATTCACTTGCTGATGCCCCTGCATGTGTCAGCCTCCATGACAGGCTGTGAGCTCCTCAAGGCAGCACCTGGTCTCGTTAGTGCTGGCATCTGAATGCCCAGCTCCTAGCCTGAAGCAGGATAAGCAGTACAGTCAGGCTGTCAGAAGCTCAGATTCCAGGCCTGAGATGCAACCCTGGCTCTGCTCTGTCCCTTGCCTGCATGATTTGGGCACGTTATTTAACCTCTGAAAACCTTAGTTTCCTCATCTGGAAAATAGCTATAGCAACAGTCACTACCATCAAGGGTATGTTGAGAACTACAGTAATAACCATGACATTACAATCACAGCTAACATGTATTAAGTTCTTACCATGTGCCAGACACTGTTCAAAGCCTTTTTACTAACTGCTTAATCCAAAGGTCACACAGCTAAGTGGCAAGCTGGCTCTGAACCTTCCCCCCCAAAGATACTACTTCTCATGAGTGTCAAGAGCCTGGTAGATAGTAAGTGCTCAGTACATAAGAGCTAGTCCAAGGGGTGCATAGGCAACATTTATAAGACAAATTAATGAATGACCCTCTTTTGTTCTAATTTCACTCAATGCACAAGCAATTATTACTGAGTTTTATTCTGTGTACAGCCTTGCTGAGTTATTTGAAGTTCCTGTGAAATACAAAAAAATACAAAAAGAAAATATTTAAAACAACCCCCAACAATCAAAGCCTCCTCACCCTTACAGGAGAGTAAGAAGGCCCAGACTGTGGGGGCCCAGACTGCGGGAGGCCCCTCTCGCCTCCCCACAGGAGGTTCCAGATGGGAGGTGCCAGCCCCTCAGGAAGAGACGCAGAGGAAATGGCCAAAGGTGCTGGCTGTGCCTGCCCTCCAGGGTGCAGCTGGGGTGGCTGTGTGGAAAGGCCTCAACCGCCCAGGCACCTCATCTGGAACTGTTTATTTTAGCAATGTCTGAACAGTGTAGACGGGGAGGCAGGGACTGAGCAGCCTCTAGGAGCCGGCCCTGGCGAAAGAAGGGCAGGGAGGGCCCCCCAGTCCTCCCACACACAGCACATCCCCACCCTCCAGCCAGGCCACAAGGCCAGGCTCCCAAACAAAACAAGGAGAGGGGCTCCTCAGTCAGCCCCAGGGGAGCTGTTTCCTAAGCAGTAAAACCCTTGTTTCAAAGAAAATAGCAAATGGCTTTCACAGACGTCCACTTATCATGTGCAGGAGGTAAAGTGGATCTGTTGTAGCTACATGCCCTCCCCTCCCAGACAGGCCTGAGAAAACCCAGGCTCCGGAGGCACAAGTGAGCTTCTGCTCCTGCCGGCGCTGCCCACCTGGGCCTCGCAGGGACAGGCCCCCTTCACCTCCAAGGCGGCTCCCAACTCTGCTAGTAAGGAGGTACACCTCAGTCCCCGTGACCTGGGGCAGGTCTTTTCCCTGCTGCCCCTCAGCTGGGCCGCCATCTGTAAAATGGTGGGGGAGGGGCAGACTGAAGGATCCAGGGCCCTTTCTAGTGCTAAGACTCAAGCTGTATCCACCTTGTGGGGCTCATGAGGGGCACAGAGAAGCTCAGGCAAGCTCCTCACCCTCCAAAAATTCACGGCCCCTGGACAAAACCACCCGTGTGACAATGAGCACACATGTACGGAAGAGCTACAAGAGTCTGTGCAAAAAAGTGCTGTGAGACCAGGAGGAGACTTTCAAAAGCCTATGGGGATCCTGTTAAAGTCTCAGTCTCTCCCATAGTCATCTGCCAGTGCCAGGCACTGTGGATACCCGGATGAGCATGACAAGACCCCAGCCAGACAATCTACTATCTTGTCTGGGCTGGGGCTGAATCACACAAATGATGCTGATCCTTTCTGGATACATTATGTTCATGCTCACGATTTTGAAAATACATAATTTAGGAAACCCCTATAATATGCTCTCCTGTGTCACATTAAAAGAATAAATGCATAATAAAAAATGATACATGCAAATTCCATTCAAAAAGAACCCCCACACACAAGCAGGCAGACTGCCACACACTAGTGCAGAGGTACGTGAAATGTGTATTGGGAGCCCACACTTTGACCAACCAGGCCTTGTTTATTCATCTCTAAATGAACAAATGCTAGATCATCTCTAAAGCAGCTTCCAGCTCCAACCCTGGACTCTGACGAGGACTGTGGAAATAAGCACGCTCCAGCTAGCTGAGGGGGCAGGCTGGAGGTCAGTCTCACCCTCATCTCTGGGCTTCAGACTTCTATCTCCCCGCCCCACATGCAGTGACCTGCCCCACTTGGACCTTTGCTATTGCTACAGGAAAAGGCAGCTTCAAGCTCTGGGCCTCGGTTTCCCCCTAGATAACAGTGGTTGGGGGCAGGTGAGACATTCCTGATGGAGGATCCGGATGAGAGAGGACCAGTCAGTCACATGCACAGCCTCCAAGCTCTCTGGAGATCAGCCTCTGCTCCCTATCCTGGCTCTGATGCTGACGGGCTTGGCCTGGGAGCAGCCCTGCTGGCCCACACCCAAGTTCACAGGACCCTGCCCCCCACCCTCAAGGTAACCCAATTCTTCCGAGTCAAATGGCAGCTGGAGGTGGGGCTAGGGAGCCCAAGGCGGGAGAGGGCAATGATTACGGGCTTGCGGGTGCTGAGGCCCAGGCAAAGGGTCACAGCCCAGGTTCATTTCAACACAATTCCTGAGCATCAACGGTGTTCAGGATCCTCCCAGGCACTCAAGGGGCCTGAGAAAATGAGGATGACATTTTTAATTGCCTTAGCTGTATCTCAAGGTTTAAAGAGAGAGGCCTTCCCTGCCAACCTAACTAAAGTGGGCTCCCTCACTTGATTCTGACCCCTTTTCTCTTAAGCAGTGTCTATTCCAATTCTGCAGTGGTTTATTTACTCATTTTTCTGTTGTTTCCCCACTAGAATGTTTGCCATTCAAAGGCAGGGCCCTGGTCTCGTCTTCACAGAGGCACGGAGCACCTTATACAGGGTAGGTTCTATATAAGGTGAATGAATGGATGAATAATCAATGAATGAGTGATTACACCACCAGACAAGCAGAAAGTGGCAAAAGAGAGATTCAGAAGAGATTCAAAGGAGGGAATGAGCGTATCTGTGAGGCTTCATGGGGGAGGAATAACACTGTGTGGCGTTGAAGGAGGGTGAGAGAGAAGGAGTCCCAGGTTGAAGGTACAGATGCAGCAAAGGCCTGGGTCCAGGCCAGGATAACAAGTGTGGGTCAACAAGGCAGGCTGAGGCCAGATGAGTCTGCCTGGGCCCTGATGGGTGCCCTGCTCCCTGGCCCCCTGTCCTCCTAGTGAACACTGGCCCTCACTCTTTCCTGACAAAGTCAGGACTGCAGAAAGGAACATAAATCTGCAGCGTGGTGAGCAGGGGTCATTTCTGGATCAAACTCTACATGTGGCACCCTCAGGGCTGCCCTGCTTTCTTCTACTTTCCTCAGACCCCACTGACCAGCTCTGGTTCTAAACATCTGTGCCGCCACTGAGGGACAGTAGGGCAACTCTCAACCTTGTTGAGTCAAAGATCTTTTGTTACCTTTCCCCTTCCCAGCTGAGTCTCAAAAGAATTTCTCTCCAAATACACTTACATTTTAATTTTTAAAAAGGAAATGTTAAGACCTATCTGTCGATTAAAGCCCCTGATCAGTATATGAAACTAGTGGTTTGCACTGAGCTGATAAAATGCCAACTCCAAAAATGCTTTGGTCAATCTGGATGGTTATGACATCTCTGTGATTCAGTTTCTTGAGGCCAGGAGATGGGGCAGGAACAGAGGAGGTGAGAGAGATGGCCAGAGGGAAGAAGAAAGGGTGGAAAAAACCAGAGGTCCACAAGCTCCAGAGCCAGGTGAGCCTTCCCTATTGCCCACACCATCCTCCTCTTCAAGGCAGGAGGAGCCTGGGGCTCAAGGAGTTGTTTGGCTGGAGGAGGTGGGATGTTTACAGTCACTATCATTGCCAATCAAGGCTCTCAACACAGGGCATCAGATGCTGACTTGGTGCAACTGGGAGGGTGGGGAGCGGTGTCAGAAGTCTGTGAGCTGGACATTATGTCTGTTCTGGGCAGAGGTCTAGGGCTGGGGTCAGACAAGAGACCTTGGAAGCTGTATGCTTCCCAGGAAAACAGGCAGCTTTCCAAATGAGCCCAAGTTTATACAGTGTTAGCATCTGCCAGGAAAAAAATCTGGGGAATACATACAAGTCTTTTCACTGGTGAGGTAGGGAGATGGGCTGTTTACTTTCTAGGACATATATTTGCATGTACAGTATTTTCACTAGAAGTATCTTTGCCATAGATGTCTTTGCTACAAGCACTTTGCCATATAACTAACTGGCCATGAGGCAATTTTACTGTAAAAGAGAAAATAAAAGGGAGAGATTAAAAAGGACATAATGAAATGTAGAAGAATTAATAAAATGGCTATAAGGCAATTTTCCTGTAAAAGATAAAAGCATGAAAAAAGAGGGACACTCATATTTCTCAATTTAATACATTTAAAGTGTGTATTAATTCATGCCAATACTGTGCAAATAACTGATTATATTTTGTGGGTTATACCTAAGCATTTGTCTTTGAAGTCTTCCATTCACAGTATTATAAGTTTTTGTTGAATTGTGTCCTTTTTCAGCATTGCACTTCTTCTTTTATCACTAAAATTTCTCCCTTTATTAAAAGAGGTGTCAGTTTCCAAATCCTAGGATGCATGTTTGTAACTGAGCTTCGTATTGCTGTGTGAAAGCCTTCTACACTGTTGTTTGTTCTTGGCATCTGGTCACATGGTCATTGACAGACATCCCAAAGTTCTATGAGAAATGTGGAAGAGGTGCTAATGCTGTAATGCATTTTTAACTGAGCCTTATTATCACTGTAATTGATATGTCATCATTTTCTAGTGTAGTATAGTATGCAAGCTGGCTTTATACTCTCTTACTATACATTTCCAGTAAGTTTTATCACTGTATTTTCTATCAAGTCAATATACACAATTATCTTCCACTATTTTAAGACGACCACATCTTCTCTTACTGTGTAGTCCATTATGAGGGCTAGCTAAGATTTATATAACATAA
This sequence comes from Manis pentadactyla, assembly GCF_030020395.1. Lineage (NCBI taxonomy): Eukaryota > Metazoa > Chordata > Mammalia > Pholidota > Manidae > Manis > Manis pentadactyla. The sequence continues at coordinate 108,439,788 of NC_080026.1, read as the reverse complement.
GAATGGGAGCTTTGCCAATAAAGAAATAAAACCAAACTGTCGAGCAGTTACTTTATCTTTTATCGCAAAATTGCCAATTAGTTATATGGTGAAAATGCTTGCCGCAAAGATGATTACAGTGAAAATACTCAGAATATTGACTTCTAAAAAAGATAGGGATTCTATGAGTATATGTGTGTGTGTGTTCCTTAAGCTTTTGTTTCAATGCAGTTTGATAGAAAACTGTATGAGCCTTATAGGGAAAGGACTTTTGTGTGTCTTCTACTCACAAGGCACCTCTAAGGAAAGACTTTCAAGCTGTCCTGGATCCAATATAGCTCCCATTTAAGCCACTTGGCTTTAGCTGCACCTCAAGGAAGCTATAAGGGCAGGGCTGGGCCTTACCCATCTCAGGAGCCCCAGGCTTCAGGCCAGTGCCTGGCACATAACAGGTGCTCAATAAAGGCTACTGTATGGATCTCCTGTGGGGTAGGTGAGTGCTTAGATCTCTTAGGAAGTGATGAGGGTAAGAACAAGAAAGTGGCAACAGAAGGGACATATCAAAAGACAGAGAGCAGCTGACCTCCTGGTGGAGAGGTCCTGAGGCCTCCATCTCGGGGGAAGGCAAAAGGCCGAGTGGCCAGGAAAGGTCACAGCCGGCCCTGCCTGCAAGGCTTCCCAGAGTAGAAGGCTGCGGTGCCTGGCCCATCTGGGGCAACTGGGCCATGGCCCACATCAAACTGCCCTCCGTAAGACCAGTCTGATGAGGGCTTAAGATCTGTGTCCAGCAAGAGCTGAGTCAGACTTGGGGGAGGGGGGCATGAGGGGGGCAGGGCAGACAGGTCAGGCCTCCTTCCCTCAGGTGTGCTCCACCAGCCAGAGGCCAGGCAGACACAGCCTCCTCTGCTCCCCCACCACCACACCCCCTCAGCGCTTAGGAGAAAGGCAGACACCCAAGGTGCTGAAACCCAGGGAAAAGCAAAGCCCCGGAAGGCTCCTCTGCAGACGGGGTGCAGCAGGTAGCTGTGTGCTAGGAGAAGACCGCCTGTTTTGCCCCAAGCCTCCTCCCCACCACGGATCCATGAAGACAGGATCTAGCAGTGGGTGGGGAGGCAGAGGCGGCATACCCAGAGTAGCAGGAAGTATCTGTTTTCAGCACAGCCATCGAAGGGACAGGGAGGGAGCCCTGCATGCTTGGCTCCCAGCTGCTCAAAAAGCATCTTCTGTTTTAACTCAGCTGGAGGTCAAGAACTGCTGAGGCTGACAGCCCTGTGTGGGGATCCTGTCTGCCCACCAGTGAGCATCTCATCACCGTGCTGACCCAGGGAAGCACCAGGCAGGAGCCAGTCACAAGGCCAGGAGCAGAGCCCTCTTCACTCCAGCACTGGCCTTGAACTTTCCAGCTGGGAAAGCAGATGTGAAGCACTCTACAACCTTCCCTGGACCCTACCATGGCCATGTGGACCCCAAAGATACATGAGATGCTGCCCCTCAGGGGTCCCTCAGATATGCCCAGAAACAAGAACACAAAATCAGAAGTGATGAAAGCCGTAAGAGGCATGAATAAACACCAACGGTGCTTTAAATGTGGGGAGTTCAATTTGAAGGGAACATAAAGGGAAAAAGACTCATTTTGGGAGGAAGATGACATTCAACAACAAACAAGAAAACACATATCCTCCTGTGGATGACTCTGGCTGCCAGGTTAGCTCCACAGCCAGGAGGTCATAAACTGAGAACACCTTGGTTCAGGGTGCTCCCTTGGCTGGCTGCTTTCCAGGACCTGGTCAGTCCTCTGCTGCCTGCTCCTCAAATGTCTCCCCTTTTTAAATCTCAGTGTCCCACTTTGCTGCCCCTTCCAGGTGGCTGACTCCCCAGCCCCTGGCATCACAATGCCCTGCTGGACTGGGCCCCAGGGCTGTGTCTTCTCCCCCGTGCCTTCCCCCCAACCTCAGCTTTTCTGGTCTGAGCCCATTTGGAGACTACCTTTTGGTTGCAAACTCTTACTGCAATCCCATCACATTTCTCACCTGGTGACCAGGAAACCACAGGGCAGCCTGCTCCAGACCTAGGAATTATTTACAGCAATTTCCAAAGTCTCCGTTTACTGGGCTGTTTCTCAGAGCACCAGGATGCTCAGATGGGGCCAAAGGGTCAGGTTCCAGACCCGATGCTAGAACCAAAAGGCAAAGGTCAGCTCGCATCCGCCCCACTGCTAGAAATGAAGGCTACTGGAGCCTGAATCCTCTGCTTGGCCACAAACAAAATGACTATGCCCAGGAATAGGTAACAAGACTACACAAACAGGGCATTGGGTTGAAGGGTACATTGTTCTGGAGCTGGGCCAAGGCCAGGGAGGGGCACTCTCTCCCTGCTCCAACCTATTTTCCTGCTGCTACCATTAACCTCAACAGTGATTATGTCACTCCCTGCTCAAACACTTTCTGTAGCTCCTTACTGCATACAAAATAAAAGCCAAACTCCTTAGCATGAAAACCAAGGTTTTCCAAAAACATGATATTCAGTACACATTTCTGTTCACTCATTTATTCATTCAGTAAATATCTGAGTACCTGCTATTTGCCAGGTACTGTACTAAACAAAGTCCTTATCTCATGCAGCTTACATTCTAGTGGGAGAGACAGAAGATGCACAAGCCAATATAAATGTGCCAGGTACTTATATGCATTATGCTAAAAATGGAATAGAAAAATAGTGATGAGTGAGGATACAATTGTAGAAAGGGTGGCCAGGGAAGGCAGGTGCAAGGAGATAGGTGCAGAGGCCAGAATGGAAGGAGGAGTAAGCCATGCAGACATCTCTCCCACTCTACTCAGACCCCACCTGAGCCACTAACCCTCCATGGACTTCCAAGTCTCCATGCCTTTGCTGTAAGTCTTCTCTCCTGAAGATTCTGCTCCTCTATCTGTGGAAATGGAACCCTTCTGTGTCTGGTTCAAATGTCACCTCTTCTATGAAACCCTCCTAACTTCCCAAGCCAAACCTGCACCCCGCACTTCACTTCCATCTCCTAGTCCACACACTGAGAGCATACTGAGGCCACAGGCAGCCTTTTAGCTCTATATTTCCAATGCCTCACACACACAAACAAGGGAATCTCTACATCGGCACTGCCAGACCTGCCCTCTCCACACTCCACTGAGCTGCTAAAGGAAGGAATTGCTTTAGTCAGCTCTGGTTCACCCACTCTGTGGAGCACAGAGTCTGGTGCACAGATTGCCAAGGAGAGAAGCATGCATGTAAGCTGTCAGTGATAGCAAGCACATTACTGGCAGGGAAACAACTCTTCTCTGAGCACACGCAAAAGAATATACTCTCCACCTCTGCGGTGAGAATGTCAATTGCCTGAATCTCCCCTCCTCCTCAGCAAATGGTTGCCCAGCCGGATGACATTTCCCAGCCTCCCTTGCAGTCAGGGTGGCCACCTTCTTGTCACAGGGTGATCACATTCTTGTCAACGGAATGTGAGCTGTAACGATGTGAGCCATAGAGGACCTGAGGCCAAGGACAGTGGGCATGCCTCCTCCACCTTCTCTTTTCCTTTCTACCAGTGGGAACCCATGCATGGCAGCACCCTAACTTCATTGATGTGGACAACAATGTCCTGTGATAGGGTAACAACTCCAGAGGAAATAGATACTGGAATGACCACAAGCAGCAGAGCTGCCCCATTCACCTGGTCTGCTCACATCAGGGACATCAAGGCCATTACTTGAGACAAAAACAAACTTATTCTTTAAGCCACTGTCTCATTAGGCCCCTTGTATACAGCAGTATAGCTTTACATTAATAAATGCACTTGCCTTCACAGGGTGAGCTGAGCACCAATGGGATCTAAGTCTTCATCGCCCTCAAATACTTTTCTTGGTGCCTGCAGGAGAATGGGGAGCCCCGACCCCCAGCCAGCCCACGGAGACCTAGCAGTGTCAGGAAGGGAGGCAAGATGAAGGGGGAGTCAGGGCAAAAACTCCAGGAGGAACTTGTAAGGAGGCATGAGCATGGGTGGAGTATCACTATGAGAGCAGGAAAAGGCAGCATCTGAGCTGATGAAAGGGGCCAGAAAGACAAATCTGGTCCCCAAAGGTTTAAAAATCTGACTCCATGGGTAAGAAAGGGTTAAGGGATACAAAACTAAACGCAAACACTATTCTAGCCTCTCTGTGGGTCTCCTCACACCCATCCTGCTGGCTGTCACCCTCTGGAAGGGGAGAACACAAAAAAGTGGGAAAGGGCTGGCCCCCACGGGGAGAAGAGGCAGCAGGAGTATAATCTCAATGACACCACCTCCCACAGAGGCACAGAAACCAGGGAACATGTGTCTCCATCAACCACAGGAGTCCAGAGAGACCAACAATCCTGCCATGACTCTGGGTCTGCTACACTCAGCACCACCTTGCCCTCATTTCACTTCTGGCGACTCTGAGCTTTGGTGCCCTGTAAGTCACACCCAACCAGAAAGCGCAAGGACAGAAGACAGCCATTACCTTCCCCCAGCCCCCCAGGTGCCTGAATCACCTTCCCACCCATTACAGCTCTACCCAGCTCATCAAGCCCCTGACTGATAGATCTCTCCCACCTTCTAAAACCATCACCACATGTTCATGCCAGGTGCTGCGCTTGGTGCTAGTGAGGAACCAGTGAAGAGAGAGAGGCCCTGCAGAGAGGCAGCACAGGCCAGGGGAAGGAGCTTGGGCTCTGGAGCCAAGCATGAGAAGATTCACATGCTGATCATACCCATTAACCGGCCTTGTGACCCTAAGGAAGCTTTAGTTCTCTAATCTGTAAAGCGGAGGTAACGATGCTACTTCACAGGGCCCTGCAAGGAGAAGCTGTAGTAAGCACATGGAAGGTACTCCACAAAAACGCAAATTACCTTCTGTTGCCCTCAAATGTCCTGCCATTTTTGGTCTGCCACATGATATAAAATTCTGACCACTGGATCTGTCCTTCAGGATTAAGGCACTCTCATGAAATTCCCTGTGGAGTAAGATGTCACCTCTTACAAGGACCAATAAAATGCTCTGGCAGGCTAGAAGGCAGGCGCACAGAGTGTCTGCTGACACTCTGATGTTAAAGCTCCCAGGTGCAGACCGGAGTTACTCTGAAGTGGTAGGTATGGCTGCAGAGCCCCTGAAGGAGAAAATGATATAAAGAAATATGACGTGTCAAGGACACTAAATCTTAAGGCCTAGGAATCTCCAGGTGGGCAGAGCTGGAAGGCAGAACAGCTCAGGAGTGCCTCACAAGAAAAAAGAAAGGAGACAGGGAGTTAAAAATCTCCTAAAGGAAAATTAGGAGGGAGACACTAGAATGGCCCCAGCCCCCAGCAGCAGTGACCCTTCTCCAAAGTGCTCAGCTGTCACACCCTGGGTCCCCTCCAGATCCCTCCTCCAAGCCACTACATCCTGTTCCTGGAACCATATGGCTCCTACATGTCCATCCCCACCCTCACTCTACCAGCCAGGTACATTCTGGAGAGGAAGGAAGCCAAAAGCTTTGACCTTGCTGTTTGCAAAGGGCTTTAGAAATCTGGCCTATAAAACATACTGGAGGTCGGGGAGGAGGCAGAAAGTGCCTGAACAGTGAAGGATAAGACTGAGCATCTCTCGGGTTGTATTTGTCACCTGGTCACCCATTCGGGATGACCTATGCCCTCTTTGGCAAGGCCATACCCTCTCTTTGACCCTCACCAAACTGTAAGAAAGGTCACCAATGCTCACTCCTGATTCAAATACCAGGAGCAGAAACAGGAAAACCTCAGCAAAGGAAAGCAGACCTGCTCATGCAGAACCAGCAGGTGAGACACACAAAGGAGGCCCAGCTGGACTCACCAGGCTCACTGAGCACAGACCCCCCACTGACAAGGTCACAGCCAGGTGCAATGAGGCACTGCACAGGTACATGCTCTGTAGAGGGCTAGGCCAATGCAAGGAAGGACTTTTTCCTTACTAGAGGCATGAAAAGCTAGCCTTGCTCGAGGAAAGCCCAGCTGACCAGCTGGTAGGGTGCTGAGTGGAGTAACTCCACTGGGTGGGCAGACAGTTGACAACATCACCTGTAGGGCTTTTCCAACTCTAATGTCCTGCCACAATGCTCTGCTGCTGAAGAGGCGATCTCATTCATGTCTTGCAGGGTCAATCCCAATCAGTTATCAGGCCAGCTCCTGCAGTCTTGCAGTTTGCAAAAAGGCTCCCACCTACATCAATTCACTTGACATTGTGACAGGGGTTCTAGAACCATACCACATCCCTCTGCATCCTGGAGTTGGCCACGTGGCTACAGGAAGTCAGTGAGGCAAAGCAAAAAGTCAAAAGACAATCAATGCAACGGTGCAACCATCTGTAGCCCCCCAAGGAGCCTGGGAGAGGTGTACCCACCCCAATCTGCCCTCCCCTGAACCCATCTGAGGGCCAGCCTCCATGTCAGGGTCCAGAGACCAGGCCAAGTGGTTGTATGGCCCATTCCAAAGGGGGCCAAATACAGATCCTGTTGCACTGCCCAGCTCCTGTTGGAGGACCCAGACCTGTAGCTGGGGCTTCAGGGAGAACAGGGGAACTGAACACAGAGATCTGGGCTGGGATAACCCGGGCAGTGGGCCTGGCTGAGGGTGGCTCTTACAGCTTAATTCAGAAAAAGTCCCTGCCAGGCTTGGGTGGGAGAGCTGCAGTGTTTGCAGAACCCTCAGTGCCAGAAGGTCCTGCAGTGGAAGCTGGGCTCTCAGAGGGCAGCCCCTTCTAATTTCACACTGCTCTCCTTTAAGAAGAGGAACAGTCCTGATGGGGAACAGAGAACTACCTTCCTGGAACTTCTACCCATGAGTGCCAGCTCTGTCTTCTGAAATCACATGACAGAATCACTGGCAGCACTGTGTGGTGGTTAAAATCTTAGTAACTGTGTGAGCTTGGGAGTCAGAGACCCATTCTAAACCCCAGGTAGGTGATCACGGGTGGTCAAACCCAAGCTCCAGTTCCCTCCCTTCCCAAACAGAGATGACAGTATCCTCCTCTTTGGATTGCAGTGAGGATTAAACAAGCTGGAACATGTGAGGCCCACAGCACAGTGCCTGGCACATAGCAAGGGCTCCGTAAATGGTAACAGTATCATGACAACAGTTCTTTGAGGATAAGTATTTAAAGACCTCCTTCCTGATATCCCTGTGCCTTTGTGTTTTCTTGGTAAGCAGTCCCAGATCCTCAAGACAGACTCCCCAAACATTCCTCGGTTGCTCTCACTAGGCAGCTGTGGTACAATGGCAGGCTTGGGCAAGAGACAGAAAACCAGAGTTAGAGTTAGGACAGCCTTCATGGAGAGATGCTGAAAGGGACTATTCATTTCCAAATGGGGCTGAGCAAGTACCATGAGCAAGCATCATGCTGTGTGCTGAAGATTCACCAATCAGCAAGATATGATCCTTTCCTCCAAGAGCTTAGAGTTGAGTCTACTCCATAAATTAATGGTCCATGTGTGTCCAACTGCCTAAACTGAACTTGAAAGCCACTTCCTGAGCATTGCCTACTACCCTTCCCAAGGTGAGCAGAGCTCTCACTCAGCAGAGAGCTTTACCAGCCATCAATTGCATGAGTCCATTATCCCTACCTGTGAACGGAAGACTGTGTGTTCCAGGTGAGAAGACAAAGAAAAAGAAAAAGATTAAAAGTCCATGATATTCCAAATTAACAAGATTAGTACAGAACTCAGCACAAAGAAGGCACTTGTCCTAGGGAGGCTGAATAGAAGCTGGCAGGCCCTGGGTCTTGGTCTTTGGTCACAGAACTCCCTCCTAATGGTCCTTTTCTCTTTCTAGGACACTGTGGAAGGGACATCCACGATAGGAAGAAAGCCAGAACAGACATTCCACTACAGTCCTGTTGAAGCCAGACTTCAAGTGCTTGGTAGCCTGCCTAGTAGCTCCAGACACAGCCTCCGTGTCCTTTCTCTGTGAAAGAGAAAATACCTTCTCACCAGAGCAAAATAAAACTGAGGTGGTCACTTGCTTCTTCCAATGGCTTCTTTCCCTTCTTGGAAGGCATCAAGCTCTTTGCTGTCCAAGGCCTTCACTGGTGCAGTTCCTTCTACCCAGCTTGGGTAGCCCCCCACCTTGAGCTGTGCCCAGCACATAATCCCAGGACTGGGAGCCAGCTGAAGCTGGAACCCAGTTCATCTTCTCTCACCAGCAACGGGCCCTTGGCAGGGCTGCCTCTGCCCAGAGCAGGCACCTCTCACTAATTCACCTAAAGGCTGTACTGTCATGTCGTTCTGTGTCCTGAGGAGCCCTGGCCACGGGTGGGCCACAGGAGACAAACATGGCTGTCTCAGTCCCAGCCTTCAGCTATCAGCTTGGACATCTTTTTTCAAGGAAAGCCTTCCCTTATTACATAATTCTCTCCCAACACTCTCTTTTCTCCTTCCTAGTATGTTATGTTCTGACGTAGTAAGTCTTATGTACTGTTACATTCTGACTCTGTACTTCTTAGTACATGTTACATTCTGACTACATTCCCCACTACTCTGTGGGCTCCATGAGGACAGGGCCATTCTGTCTTGCTCAGCTGCATACCCAGGGCCAAACATGGGGCCTGGCACATAGAGACTCAATGACATCCGAACTATATGGTATATATGATATATACCTTGAACTCACCAGGACTGGGCCTCTCTACATTAGATATTTCCTTCACCTGGTATACAGCAGGAAGTGAATGGCCAGGCCACCCACAGCCCCAGGAAGGTCTGGTCACCTGAGACGAGGTAGGCAGGATGCTCTCATAAAGGCCTCAGGACACAGAATGACATGACAGTACAGCCTCCTGCTGGAAGACTGTTTCTCAGCCTTTTTAAGCACACACTCCCTTTTGGATAAATATACAAGATTTCACTCACAGACTGCCACCAAAAACTGCCA